>NC_054375.1:144379645-145589645 GCF_017654675.1 Xenopus laevis
ACCAAAATACCCAACTGCAAAGGTGTCCTAAACGTAGCACTGTTTCTGACATTTAAAAACAAACCAACAAAAAACCTAATAGTTTGGGATTTTCCACATTCATCTTGCATTATTTCTTACATACAGAGGCAAATCACCCAAAATATGAACGCTAGGAGTCTATTAAACAGCCTGATTCCCAATATGCGTAGATTTACCAAAGTATGGGGCATGTACAAACCCCAAATAAAAATAGTGCATATGCATTTTCTTGGCTTCCAACTAGACTCTCCCCGACTTCACTAGAAGGGTTGCCCCTCAAGGGCAGAGCTCTTAACTGGACCTTGATGTCTGTCAACAGGCTCCCCAGACACATCCACCCAGGCCAGAAGATGGAGGTTAAAGAGGAAGTACCACCCCTTTCCAATCACTATATTAAAGTGTGAAAGGAAATGGTCACTAACTTATGGGCCAATAACAAAGATACCTAAAGAAGATTACTCAGAAACAAAGGCATTATCTTTGAATATCGTGACCATAAATGCACCTTATTACAGGGTCTAAGAGGCGCCAGCTAAGGTTCCATGGTGTAATGGTTAGCACTCTGGACTCTGAATCCAGTGATCCGAGTTCAAATCTCGGTGGAACCTACTCTTTGCGACCCGCGTCTCATGCAAGACAAACAATGTTTCAGATGCAGGCTGAAGGTGACTTTAGGACAATCTGTTAGCGCATTCCGTCGCTAACCGAGAAGTTTGTGGTTCAAAGCCTCAATCAAGTTTTATGGGTGTATAGATCTGTCCCAGAATCAAATGTATTCTTGCATCTGAATCACATGACGCGTATGTCGAGCACAAGGTACTCTGTGCCCAGTTGCCCTATTTGCTTAAGTCAGGCACCAACGAAGGTTCCATGGTGTAATGGTCAGCACTCTGGACTTTGAATCCAGCGATCCGAGTTCAAATCTCGGTGGAACCTTCTCTTGACCACCCGTATCTCATGCAACGCAAACAAAGTTTCAGAAGCAGGCCGAAGGTGACTATAGGACAATCTGTTAGCGCATTCCGCAGTTAACAGAGAAGTTTGTGGTTCAAAGCCTCAATCAAGTTCTATGGGTGTATAGATCTGTAGCAGAATCAAATGTGTTCTTGCGTCTGAATCACATCACGTGTACGTCTAGCACAAGGTACTCCCAGCCCAGTGGCCTTATTTGGTCAGCTCCCGCTAAGTCATAAAACCACTTTGTCAGCTGAGGCTCTGCATTCGTGACCGAGTGGTTAAGGCGATGGATTTGAAATTCGTTGGGCTTTCCCCCGCGCAGGTTCAAATCCTGTGAGCTACGGGTTCCGCACTAGTTGCTCCTCCCCCCTCTGCACAGCAAAAACTTCTATCGGTGACCTACATGCCTGCTGAAGTTTTCTAGATCACCAGGCAAAACACGCAATAAACATCTTTGCCCTGCCTCAAATGCTGCTAACAACCCCCAAAGAAAAGGGCCCTTTTGACAGCTACTGAATACTTTCAAAAGAGGAAGAAAGGAATCTGCTGTCTAAAATAAGGACGCACCTACTCTCTGCTCAACAAAGGCTTATTATGGAAACGTTGTCGTAAGTTGCATACCAAAAAGTCACCCGGCCACGAACAACCTAATGAAATTTAATGCGGCCAAACTTCTGGTTGCTTTCTGCAAAGCCGTGTACACCAATGACTTTTCCCTCATTCCGGATGAAGTCAGTTGGTTACAACTTGGATCCACTTAGCTTGCCTGCGAATCACATCCGATACTACCCGACGAGCCTTTGACCGAGGGCCGGAAGTTACGGCATCATGCAGCTTCGGTCAGCAGTCTAAATCACAGCTCCGGCACAGTAGTCGTGGCCGAGTGGTTAAGGCGATGGACTAGAAATCCATTGGGGTCTCCCCGCACAGGTTCGAATCCTGCCCACTACGCTTGGTCTTTAGTTGCCTCTCCCTCCCTGGGTATAACTTTGGCTGATCTGAAATTAGTAATGGACTTGTCATTTGCAAGAAATCCCCACAAAATGCAGTTTGCGTGCTTGTCATGACCTTAAACAACCTGTGAAAAGGATGGATATCCAGATAGCTGTATTCTGGAGGCATTCAAAAGGGCAAAGGAAGGTGGTTTGGCTCAAAACCATAAAAACAAGAAATCTATGCGTGGTTAAAGTCACCTACTTGAAGCCTCCCTGCGCAGGCTCGGTTCCTGCTGACTACGGGATTCCCTTTAGGTGCCACCTTCTAGATAGCAAAAACAGCTATGCTGGACCCCCAAAAGCCCCATATGTTTGGAAAGAAGACATTCTGACAAATCCAACAAAGATTCCGACCGACACCAAAATACCCAACTGCAAAGGTGTCCTAAACGTAGCACTGTTTCTGACATTTAAAAACAAACCAACAAAAAACCTAATAGTTTGGGATTTTCCACATTCATCTTGCATTATTTCTTACATACAGAGGCAAATCACCCAAAATATGAACGCTAGGAGTCTATTAAACAGCCTGATTCCCAATATGCGTAGATTTACCAAAGTATGGGGCATGTACAAACCCCAAATAAAAATAGTGCATATGCATTTTCTTGGCTTCCAACTAGACTCTCCCCGACTTCACTAGAAGGGTTGCCCCTCAAGGGCAGAGCTCTTAACTGGACCTTGATGTCTGTCAACAGGCTCCCCAGACACATCCACCCAGGCCAGAAGATGGAGTTTAAAGAGGAAGTACCACCCCTTTCCAATCACTATATTAAAGTGTGAAAGGAAATGGTCACTAACTTATGGGCCAATAACAAAGATACCTAAAGAAGATTACTCAGAAACAAAGGCATTATATTTGAATATCGTGACCATAAATGCACCTTATTACAGGGTCTAAGAGGCGCCAGCTAAGGTTCCATGGTGTAATGGTTAGGACTCTGAATCCAGTGATCCGAGTTCAAATCTCGGTGGAACCTTCTCTTTGCGACCCGCGTCTCATGCAAGACAAACAATGTTTCAGATGCAGGCTGAAGGTGACTTTAGGACAATCTGTTAGCGCATTCCGTCGCTAACCGAGAAGTTTGTGGTTCAAAGCCTCAATCAAGTTTTATGGGTGTATAGATCTGTCCCAGAATCAAATGTATTCTTGCATCTGAATCACATGACGCGTATGTCGAGCACAAGGTACTCTGTGCCCAGTTGCCCAATTTGCTTAAGTCAGGCGCCAACGAAGGTTCCATGGTGTAATGGTCAGCACTCTGGACTTTGAATCCAGCGATCCGAGTTCAAATCTCGGTGGAACCTTCTCTTGACCACCCGTATCTCATGCAACGCAAACAAAGTTTCAGAAGCAGGCCGAAGGTGACTATAGGACAATCTGTTAGCGCATTCCGCAGTTAACAGAGAAGTTTGTGGTTCAAAGCCTCAATTAAGTTCTATGGGTGTATAGATCTGTAGCAGAATCAAATGTGTTCTTGCGTCTGAATCACATCACGTGTACGTCTAGCACAAGGTACTCCCAGCCCAGTGGCCTTATTTGGTCAGCTCCCGCTGAGTCATAAAACCACTTTGTCAGCTGAGGCTCTGCAGAAAGCAGGTACACAGAGGCCCACATAGAGGCCCCACCAGCCCACTAAATACTGACTTTCTATGGCATCTTATAGCAGCCCCTCTGGCATTTGCCAGAACACACAGATCCGGCCGGCGTCACATATATGCGCATTATGAGCGAGTTGTGGACTTGCTCATTATATGCATGCACAATGTCATTTCAAGCTCCCCTCTCTGTTCGCAAGAGACGGTTTTGCGAACAGCAGAGGAAAGGTTACATGTACACGATTTGTCTGAACGAGGTCTGTAATCAGTAATGCTTTTATTCACACAGTTATATTAACGAGCTGGGCAACTAAGTTTGGAAAAGACAGGCCGTGAGTCTTCATTTATTCATGTGTTTAAACCAAAGAGCATCAGAAAGAAAGTCAGTGGGGAAACTAGACTAGTAAAGAAAGGCTGGGGCTACACTCTGTCTGAATGAGGTCTGCAATTTTTTTTATAGATTTTAGATTTTGTAAACATAACATGAGTAGTAAAGCTCGAACATTCGGAGGTGTCAAGTGAGCTGAACATCATCACTGAACAGAGAAAGAATTAGACTTTATCGAGCATGCCCAGGGCTCAGGCCCAGATTTGTGCCAGTGCTCCGGTGCTTGAAAGTGCACACGCCCATGATCAGCCAGTGCTAGGACCGGTGCTAGGAGGTGTGCGCGCCAGAAGAGGCCGGCGGCCTTTGGGGTGCCCTGCCAGGGCTTGGGGGAATCGTTGTGTGCATGTGCAAGCTCTCACATGAGGGGTTTTATTAACAGAAGGATGTTATTATATATATTCAATCTACTTTCCAATAATTTGGAGTTTGATTTTGGAATATCACAGAACAAAATAATTTTTTTAACTTTTGGTGTCGTTTAAAGCCTTGACAGGGTTACGAAGGCACAGAGGCAAAGGGTTCAGTGATGAGAACGGGGAAGGAATACCATAGGTTGCTAAGGAGTTTGTGGCAGCATGGTGAGACGAACATCCCTCTCACCCTAATATCATTTTGGTGAAGAAGGTTATTGGGATGTTTAGGCATTTATCTGGTGAGGTGTGGGCTTAGTTGCAGCTGTTAGTTGGCAGGGGGAAGGAACTACTATCTACTGGAGTACAAGAGTATCTCCTTGGGTAATAGGAGTTTAAACATGAGGTCCACCCTGCTTTAACTTTCCCACCTTAGCACAGTGGAACTTGGTGGCCAGGATAGGGTGGAGTAGGCAAGCATTCCTGAGTTTCTCTTTATCAACATAATTATATTATTTGTTAGTCTGTAAAGTTCCAGTTTTTTTATTGCTGCGTTAAAATAGTTTACAGTATGACAGTGTAAGGAGGCAAAATGTGAATTGTTGAATAGTTAATTTATAATAAGTTTGGCCACTAGGTGGTAGTGCTTCCTAAGATGAACTATGAAAGTTGTTGGTACTGAAAAGTAAAAAAAAACATAGAAGAACAGGAAATACGGTGGCTATTCTGGTAGTGATAGAGGAAGTGACAGTAGTCTTTGTTAGGGAGAGGTGAGGAGAAAAGGTTGTGCCTCTGTCTACCTGTCATGAAAGAGTCACAGCAATAAACTTCAATTGTTTAAGAGAAAGTCTTCCATACCTTGTGTCTTAATTTTACAACAACATACCCCTTTTTTCAACATTAATTTAATGAATAGGGCTTGTGCTGAAAATACATTTTGCCTATTGTTTTAATTAGGAAATATCTATGGGTTTTGCAACCATCCAACCTGTGTCTTAATCCTGACACTGCTCTGCTGCAAGTGTCACAAGGAAAACACTAGTGTAATAAGTGTGATGCTTCCCGTGTTTAATCAAATCAACAACTTTATAGACAGAGTGGAATTAAGCCCCTTGCTTCCTCTCTAAATCACACTAAGGACCAGGGCCGGAACTAGGGGTAGGCAGAGTAGGCATGTGCCTAGGGCGCAAAGCTGGGGGGGGCGCCAGGCACGCACCTTCTCTGTCGCCTACCCCCAGTCCGGTGCCCGACTCTTTGTGATCTTTACTTCTTCTTGCGCTCCTGCGCATGCCCCCGAATGTATTTCTCTGCAATTTGCACATGCGCACAGTCGAGCCAATTCGCTCATGCGCAGGAGCGCAAAAGAAGTAAAAACTACCGCTTTTCTTGCGCATGCACACGCAAACGCCACCTTGCGCATGAGCACTTGCTGGCGACGCGTCCACCGGCTTGCCTTGGGCGCCTGTACGGCCCGGCCCGGCCCTGCTAAGGACTAAATGCAGAGCTGCATAGCATGGGTGGCAGTCACCATTTTTGGCTGCATCACATACAGTTTTCAGAATCCCAATCTCAATTCACCAAATAGTAGGATGCATAGTAAATTTTTTTTAGCCTGCTACGAGAAGAACAATGAAAACAAACATCTGATTGGTTGACATTAGTGATGAGCATTATTTTTTCGGCAGGTTTTGCAGAGAAAATAAACGCCCATAGACTGCATTGTGCAAAAAAAAAAAAAAAATTGCAGGGAAAATTGTGTGGTTTTTCTGTAAACAAATTATTTAAACTATATTCTTACCTATGCCAGGGGATTTCTGGGATTTTTAGAAAAATATTTAAATATGAATAATTCCACTCTAGGAGCCTAGGAGTCTCTAGTACTGACATCAGGAGAGCTGGGATGAGACGAGGTAGGGTCACTGAGAATCCCAGGCAGAATTTAGGATGTTCTGTAGACACATATAGAGGAGATCAAGTATAAATTACCTTGTAGCCTTTCATAATATTTTTACCATCTTAACCATCTTTCTCCAAACCAAATTTCTCAACCAAATCCCTTACCTCTGTGTCTAATGTGGTCTTATTATTCTGGCAAGAAGATTCAAGAAGGTGGTAAGTGGACCTCTGAAGAATACAACTGGGATCCTAAAATGTATATAAGGTGAAACATTTCCTATAATACATCACAGACCTTTTTAAGACTTTTACGTTAATTGCACATACATGCATGGATTGGTGTATTCCAGTTGTGCAAAATGCACAACAGTATAGAATTCCATAACAACAGCAACAACATGCAAAATCTAAGAGGACCTTTTTAAAGAAGCCTTAAAGGGCATGTAAAGTCTAAAATAGAATAAGGCTAGAAATGTTGCATTTTGTATACTAAATATAAACATGAACTTACTGCACCACAAGCCTAATCAAAGAAATGATTTATGCTTTCAAAGTTGGCTACAGGGGGTCACCATCTTGTAGCTTGGTTAAACATCTTTGCAAGACTAAGACTGTGCACATGCTCAGTGAGGTCTGGGCTGCTTAGGGATTGTCATAAACAAAGCTGCTTGAGTTCTGCAAGGCGGGGGCTCCCCCTGCTGTTCATAAGTATGATTGTTTCCCTGCTCAGCAGTTAGGGACCGTCTGACAATTCCTATCCACAGCAGTAAATGAAGGGAAAATTTCACTACATACAGTCAGGTTTCTTATAAAAACAGTACACATTTTTTTTATTAAAGTATATTGGAGATAGGTTTCTTTTTCAATAAAAAATGGGATTTTGTTTTTTTGCCTTTACATGCCCTTTAATTTTCTTTTTTTCCCTCTGGCATTGTGTGAGATGTATTTGCAAGAGCAAAAGAAAAGTCTTTACTCAAAGACTCAAAATGTGTGTAATTTTAAGTTTATATAAGAAATAAAATGCAAATATTCAATATATGTTTTTGTCTTTCTATCTAAAAAAATAATGGAATCTTCCAACCATCTGGTCAAATAATGTCCCCTCTCCCCACATGGGACCAGCTGGGATTAGGGATGGGTGAATTTTTTCGCATTGTTTTGCCATGTAAATGACTACACGATAGTATTTTATAATTATGCTGTGTTTTATTATATACAGACTTGCAGTGAGCAACATACCAGGAGTAAAGAAATGAGACAAATGGTAGCACAAAATAATAATGATGGACAAGGCAAACATTTGCTTTTCAGTAATCTTTGTGACATATTTGTGAGTAGAACTGCAGCAGATTTTAGTCTCTATAAACAAGTAAATACTTAAAAATCAGGTTATTTAATAAAAGGTGGAGCAACTAATGAGTGGAAAGCATTCACTAGTCACCTATTTAAAAGTAAACATCTTATTGGTTGTTGTGGGTTTCTGCTCCTAGTCAAACGTTGTGCCTTTTGATACATATGGAGGTAAGTCAGTGGGAAGCAATAAAGTACAACTGAAACGTAGAAGGTTGTGAGATGAAGGGTAAACTCTATATACATTTATCTATAGACAGAATGAGAGTGCACCATTTTTTCTGCTTGAAGTGCTGGGTCAATGACCAGTGTGAGAAGCAAAAAAGAGTGTGCTTACTGCCTCAAGTATATACTCAGGGCCGGAACTAGGGGTAGGCAGAAAAGGCATTTGCCTAGGGCGCAATGCTGAGGGGGCACTGAGCCTCTTATTTAATTACATTTCAGAAACATTGGGCCAGATTTAATTTAGTGAGAAAAAGTTATCTCATGGTTTATCACGTGAAAAGTTATGGACAAGATTCAATTCATGGAGAAAAGACTTTTCTCCAAATTTAGTTCCATTTTCCCCCATAGACTTCAATAAAGTTTTCACGTAAAAAACAGTGAATTCATGCACATTTTTTGCATAACTGCAACAAAACTCCACAGCGAAAAATGTCACTGTGACAAATAAAGCACCAAGACAAAATTGTCGCCAAGACAAAAAAGTCGCCATAAGAAAAAAACGCTATTGACTTTAATGCATTTTGTAAACAAAAAGTCGCTCAAGTCTAAAAAAACACCAAGAAAAAATTGTTGCAGAGACAAAAAAGTCGCCAAAAGAAGAAACACCCATTGACTTTAATGCATTTGGACAAAAAAGTTGCCAAGACAAAAAAGTCGCCACAAGAAAACACTCCCACTGACTTTAATGCAAAAATTGCTGTGAGCATAAAAATTTGTTGTGCACCAAAATTTTTTTACTCCTATTGACTTCAATGCATTCCGCTCATCACTAATCTCAAATTGAATCTAGTCCATGAGTTTTCATGTGATAAATCTAATTCTCAGTGAATTGAATCTGGCCAATTGTATCTTTTTCTGGCTGCTGAGTAGAGGAGATTAAAGAGTAACTCGGAACATTTCAGTAACAATCCGGGACTGTGGGTTGAGCTGTCAAAATCACAACTGTCCCGTGAAAAATGGAACTGCTGGGATGTATGAATGATTACATACGGTAACAGTGAGGCACAGCATAAATGTGCCTATATCTCTTTACTGCACTGTCGTTAAAGTGGATCTCCACCCCTAAAATTATTTATTGCATAATGAAAGAAAATATAATTCCAAGCAACCTTCTAACACACATTCATGTAACATTTTTAGTGGCATTAAATGTATGTGTACTTACAGGAGTAGCAGGAGTCACTTTTTTGCCATCCCTGGTAACTTATGGGGCACTTCTACCAGAGGCGAGTTTATGGCAGCAGGGCCCCTGGCTGCAGGGATGCTGGAAATTGTAGTTCAGTTACATCTAAAGAGATTGCCTTTCCCTGGGTCTTTATGCTCATGGGACCTCCTATATTCAGCCTATATGCAGCCATAGTATCTCTTTCCTCTATAGTAATGCCTCAATTCAGGATATAACAATGATGGCAACAAGAGAAAACAAGCAAAGTGAAAATATCGGTGGTTTGATTATTAACATACTTATAAAGCACCAACATTCCACAGGCTGGTACAATAATTTGATACATTGAACATACAGATTATACAAAAGTACAACCAATAAGTGATACTAGAGGTAAAGCAGGGCCTGCCCAAATGAGCATATGCACTGTTTGCCCTTGATCACCCATATAAACCACATGATCCCAATAAAGCTCTTGTTTTGTTTGCTTGTGGAGATTGATTGCTTGTGTTGATTGCATACAGTCACTAATGCGTAATTTTAGATGGAGTTTCCAGATACTTTTGGTCAATAATGTGTCAATAATGTGTCTTTTGTTCTTTTGGCGGTATAATGTATGTTTCATAATATATGGTTTTGATATTTTAGTACTTTGTGTAGTGATTTTTGTGTTTTCTGTATGTGTATGTAGAGGCCCATAGGTTTAAATCCCTTTGGGTGTGGGAAGTCCCCTACTGGTTTATTTCCCTCTATTTTCTAAAGTCCTATTATCTGTATGGTAGATACCTTCGCAGGATGTGTAACCTGTTGGCCCAGGTGGGTGACCACATCCTTTTATAGTTTAATATACAGTATTTACTGAAAGCCCAGGTCTCTTCCTCTTTAGACTTCCACTTCAGAAGGGAGCAGATGCAGATGGGAAGTCTAGGAATAAGAGCAAGGGACCAGGGACCCTGTCAATACGGTATGTATTTATTGGAAGTGAGCTCCTGTTATAGTTCACTCTAGAAGTGTAAAGCAGACAGGTTGAGCTAGAAATAGCAATTCTGCGCTCAAATAGATTAGGAGAATAGATTAGTGGGTTGTCTCCTAGGTGATACTGCCTGTTAGTGTAGGTTAGAGGATTTTCCAGGAGGTTCCACTGGACTTAATCCAGGTCCACTAAATGGTGTCACAGAGGGGATGTGTTATATGATCTGCAATTGTATACTGCTGTACTCCATTTGTGGTCCTACGTGAGTACTTAATTTTGTGTGCTAAATAAACATTTGTCTTTGGTTAGTCTTAGCATCCAGTAATTTTCTGAGAGGTTTAGTTCTGCAAAACCTCTTCCTTCCTCCACATCTGTATATAAGGGCCCAGAGTGGGACTGAGGGTCTAATGCAATAAGTGCTCTACACTAGCTAAGGGTGAGCTAGTCCTGGGTGGCTAGTAGCTAATATAGGGAAGAAGGGCATGACAGGGACAGGAATCAGGCACCCCCCTCCTCCTTTCTAAGTCCATGCTGAGTGTGATTGGCTAAGGCCAGGGGAGAGCTAAGATTCACAAGGTTGACAAGGATTTGTCACTAAGAAAATAGCTGGGGTGGCTATTCAGTCAAATTGGGGAAGCACTGCCAACCTCCCTCCATTACTTTTTTCAACCAAGTATTTGAAAAAAAAACCCTTAATTTAAATATTCATGTTAGCTTTCTCTGTTGTCCAGAATTCAGCTGCCTAGTGTAATGTTAGTCTCATCCTTTTCCAAAAAAACAAAAAAAAACAGGTATATTTATTTTCTTTTAATAGGGAATTTTGGAATGTACATTTTTAGATTCTATTTTTGTTATAGCATCCACGTCTATATAGAAAATAAATATAGACAATAAATTGTGAATGCAACAAATGACATATAAGCATAATATATATATTTACAATTATTTATAGGTAAATGGTAAATGTTCAAGTGCTGATTCTTTGCCAGGAGAAGCTTGCACTTGCTTCAGTGATTAGTATCTTCATCCAAAGTCTTACACCGTTTGGTCTTCATAGGGATGATCTATGACAATATCTGGTTTAAGTGCTTCAAGAGCAGTTGCCTGCAGAGAGATATCAAGGTGAGGGGAGCAGAGTAGCACCAATGAGAGCAATGAATATAAGGGGAAAACAAGGACTTACTGATTTCAAGGTCATAGGAACTGTACTGCCTGATACAGTCTCTGACTCTGGCTTCTTAATATGCAGCCGACGGAAAACTTTGCGATATTCCTCCCTTACCTACATTCAAAGAGGAAATAATGAGTTTTATACTATATTGACTGTCATCTATAAAAGGTTGAAGAATAACCCTACCAGAAAAACTACAGTTATTTAAAAATGAAAATATAATACTGCTATTGCTAGTTCAGAATCTTTTTTCCTCCACCAGATCCACCAACATTACAAAAACATACAGGCAATTTAATTGGATCCTGAAGAAATTGGTCATAATGTCTGTGTGCCCAAATCTCACCCTAACTGGCATTCAGGTTAGGCTTCTCAGATCCAGAACAACAAATAAGCATTTGACTCTTATTCCCCTCAAAGTAACTGTTAGATTGAGCCCCTTAATCTAGTAAAGTGTGTTAAGTGATCCAGGGAAAACCAACCCAACAGTTTGGGAAGTTTTTTAATTATTAGTTTAATTTAGTTGTGCTTAGAGTAGAGCAAGATGCAAATTAAATTGAAGTTTGCCCATAAGTCACTTTTGTTCAGCACTTTTATCATAAAGTTAATTTTCACTAAGCATATTCATAAGTGCACAGAACTAAATTCTGCTTTGAAAAATTCTGACCTTTTCACTATAGTTAACTATCATAGGTCTATTATAAAATAGACCTAAATTAAGTTGTGAGGCATGTCAATTTTATACAAGTAATAAGAAGGTTGATGGTGCAACCTATAGCTACCTGACACCCTTCTAAGAGAGTGCCACAAAGACTCTCCTACAGCCTGCAGTTAAACTGGCATACAATTTCAATTTATCGGTAGTCGGTAATGACTAGGGAAAGATTGAAAAGGATACATTTACCTGGTGATTGAGCAGGCAGTGCACAAGGAAGATGAATGCGCCCTGAAGGCTGTTGCAGATGGTGAACAGATACAATGCCACAATTGCTCCAGTTCCACACTGGAAGAAGCCAAGGACCCAAGTAGATCCAAGAATGAAAAGCTAAGCCAGGGCCTTGAAGGTCAATAACCTGTAGTGAGAAGGAAATACACCAGGATTCTCAGCTTCATATCAGTAACAGCTGGACAGCTGTAGCTTTTTTTTTTTTTTCAAATAAAAGTAAGAATTTCCATTTTTACTGCATCCCTGCAACAGAATTATGTAAGCAAATTCCAAGTGATTCATATATTGATTTAGTGATACGACTGTTCAAACGTATTAAGTTAATACAGTAGAATCTCCGTGTTATGTTTTTCAGGGGACCAGAAAAAATAGTGGCAAATCCGAGAAAATGGAAAATCAGGGAAAAACATTATGCATTGAATGCTAGTGGGGCCACAACAAATGGTATAAAATACAGAAAAACTTAAAATAGGGGAATGTAAAATTGAGTTTTTCTGTATCTGAATTAGTAAAAGCAAAACACTCTATATCAATTTTTTTCCTCTCTCTATATTTAGTACTTGCATACTCACCGGGTGTTCTTAAGACTTGAGACATTTGTGTTTAGAGAAGCCAGCTGCAGTCGGAGAAGCCAGAATGTCAAAATCAGAAGTGTGGAATTTATCTAAATAATAATAAAGAGACAGCTGCTTAAGAGAAGTAAGCAAGAATTAAAGAATGTAAGGAAAAAAATTGATATTTTAGAAAACATCTCTATAAAAAAGGACAATGAGGTGTGCAACAAGAGGTTCATTGGCTAAAGGTAGCTCTTCATATCTGTTTTATGGCTGAGCCTGTCCTTGGGATTCATAGATGTATATCAAGCGATGATTAGCCCACGATGGTAGTACATGAGGTGATGTATAATAAATAAATTTATTCGCCAGGCGCATTTCGCCGTCAGCGAATAAATTCGCGAAACGCCCGTGAAAATTTGCCCAAAAAATTCGCCGGCGTCAAAAAAAAAAAATCGCCGGCGTCGAAAAAAACGAGACGCCGTCACTGTTTTTGGAAACTTTTGCCCGTTTCGGGAAATTCGCAAATTTTCCAGCAAATCGAAACGGCGCAAATTCGCCCATCACTAATAATAAATACAATACTTTTACTCAAATATTTTTTTTATCGATATATGAGAAATCAATAGAAATATAAGGAGCATCTTGAAATGTTCTTCTAGAAAAAATCTGGTAATTTTGGCTGCAAGAGAATTATTCCGTAAATTAAGAACATTTCTGAAGAAATAGATCATTGATAGAAAAATAAACAATTGAGAAAAAGGACCAAATAAAAACATAACGACCAAAAGGCACAAAATAAAACAACAATATGGAATAGTGATACTTGATGATTCTGCATGTAATAATTTGAAAGGTTAATTGAAGACATAAGTGATAAGTGAAGCATAAGTGATATTTGCATATAAATTTTTAAAACAATATTTAAAACATAGTATAAATAACATAGTACAGGTATAGGATCCCTTATCCGGAAACCTGATATGCAGAAAGCTCCGAATTACGGAATGGCTGTCTCCCATAGACTCCATTTTATCCAAATAATCCAAATTTTTAAAGTTATTTCCTCTTTTTTCTCTGTAATAATAAACCAGTAAATTGTACTTGATCCCAACTAAGATATGACTAATCCTTATTGGAAGCAAAACCAGCCTATGGGATTTATTTAATGTTTAAATGAATTTCTAGTAGACTTAAAGCATGAAGACCCAAATTACGGAAAGATCCGTTATCCGGAAACCCCCAGGTCCCGAGCATTCTGGATAACAGGTCCCATACCAGTATAACATTAGTATCATTTAAAAAAATTATACTGATTGGTCAGGTCAAGTCTTATTAACTGGAGTACAAAAAATTAACAGGAGAATAAGTTGCTAATAGAAGTAAAGGATTGTAAAAAAAAAATTATGGCTTGACACTGTGTGAGAGTGAACATTTTTGACAAGCCAGTTTATACATTTAAGTTCTTTCCTCTTTATGTTAGATTATGACCAGTGTGCGATAGAAAAGAGATATTAAAGCTTATATAAAACAAGGTCAGAGTTTTGGAACTTACGGTAATAAAGACACAAACTGGGCCAAGGAAACTCCAAATGAGACTTAGATGGAGCCAACAACTGTGAGGAATCAAACAAAGAATCACATCATTCCTAGTGACTTGTAAAAAGATCACACAACATCACATTCATGTTCATTGACATATACTAATTTCTGTCCTTTTTAGTGCCTTACCTAGGCCTAACATATGGTTGTTCAGCTTTAAATTAATAATTTTAATGATGTATGTGATGATATTCTAAGACAATTCACATTTGGACTTTGTGGTTTTTGAATTTTTTGGTTTTTGAATTATTTAGCTTTATGTTCAGCAGCTCTCCAGTTTGAAATTTACCCCAGCAATCGCATAGTGGTTTGAATACTAATCTGGAAGATGAATAGGAGAGGACCAGTACAGAAAATACCAAAAAGAATAACAATATTATGAACACAAGGTGTGAACACAAACAAGCATGTAGTTATGGTATATTAAGTTATACAGTAACAAAAGATAAATCTATGCTTAAAAAAATTAGAGCTTTCAATACACAGTTGGCATGAGGTCCCTGAGGGTACAGTGGCAGCATTCTGGTTGATGGTTTAACCATGAATTTATGTAACAATGGACTTAATTTCAAATATCACATACTACTAGAAAGTATATTTTTCATGAAAAAACATTATTTATAGCAAACAGTGTTTTACATATGGGCTGTTTTATGGGACAGAATTATATATATCTTCTTGCTTACTGAGGGGTCACACCCTTCTATTTCAATAGGTAGACAACCCCTTCTGTATTGCAAGTGGCGAAACATTATGTTTCGCCACTTGCAATACAGAAGGGGTTGTCTACCTATTGAAATGCCCATGTGGACTCGGATATGTGGGGCAAACCTCAAGGACATGTAGAATAAGGTTGTATGAACACAAAAGTGTTATTAGAAACTTTGTACCTGAAATAGAAGGGTGTGACCCCTCAGTAAGCAAGAAGAAAGACAGAATCAAAAAAGAAACTTTATTAGCAAAGCACTTTTATACACAAAAACATACTGTATGGCAAATAAGGTGGCAAATCCTTGAAAAGATTACAGCACCACAAGGGAATGAGATGAAGCTGGCACTGCTTAAAAGGGAAGCGTTCTGGATGTGGAAACTTGAAACTGTACAACCTAAGGGTTTAAATGAGAATTTTAGTTTGTCTTGTTTTCTATAAACACTTCACTCCTGTTACTTACACTGTGTTTCCTTCCCAAAGATAACCTGGGCCAGCGGGAATTATGAGAAATATCGATTACGGTTAACACTCCGCTGGTTGTGAGTAGTATTAGCCATTTTTTGCTATTAACAATAACCGTTGCTGTGTTGAAGGGATTATATATAAGTATTACTTTATGTACGATTGGACTTTTGGATCTACATATGGACAATGAGTGTCAAGCCTCACTTTGAAGTACACTGAACCCTGGTGGACTATGGGTAAATGGGTGGGATCACATGTACCCCAGATGCCTTAAATATGTTTGTAGCAATTGAGTTTTTATCCTGATGAAGGGAGGGTTAATCCCCCCCGAAACGTTGATGCACAGGTGGTCACAATAAAGAATAGGGGAAGTTCCCCACCTGCAACACATTTGGTGTCTGTGCGATTCTCTTTCCATTTTTCACTTTATAAATAATATAAACATTTGTCCCCATGTCTATTTAGATTATTGGCAGTAAAAAATCCCACAAATGAAGGCATAAAGCCACAGTATGGAAGATAGAACTGGTTGAGATGAGATGGTTATGAGAGCAATTTACTAGATGGCAAACCAGATTGGAGACAGTTTCACTTGCCTATTTTAATTGCCTTATTCTGGATCGACTAGGAGTTACGGAATGGTCTCTTGAAGAACAGGTTGAATTGGATGGAGGTTTTTCTAATCTGATATGTAACTATATAACTGCACCAGTCATCTACCACGTGGTCAAGTTATTAGACTGATATTGACATAAACATTTATTTCAGAAGTGTAAATTCCCAGTCTTACAGTAAATTGTGAATAATCAATTTATTGTTCCCACAAAGGGATGTTAAACCTAAACGAATATTTTGCCTAATGAAAGAATCTTGTGTTAAAAGAGGTTTAATCACATACTATAGACTGGGTTTGATGTAGGCCAAACAGGATGATCAGCTGTCCCAGAAAGAGGCATCCGCACAGTGCTATCAACATGGAGGTGTGAGCGCTCCTCAGAGAACAGCACAGGAGGAACGTGAGAAGAGACAGAAAGAGGCAGAGAAGAGATACACTGAGACCAATCTGTGAGATGTGGCGAAGGTGATGATCTTCCTGTTCAAAAAAAAAAAAAACAGTGACAAATTTCACTTACTCGAAAAGATTAAATTAGTTGAATTTCACTGGAGAGAAATATATAGGAAATGTCCAGTTACACAGAATGGATGGCCACCTCAGGGTTTGGTTGTTGCTTCTAGCAGGCCTGGATTTGTGGCAAGGCCACAATTGCCCGGATCTAGGGTAGCACAAATTAAGGGTTGGCATTCTGCCTAGCTGCACCAGAAGTTTGCTCAAATGCGGGGCACTCTGGGGTCTTGGCACACAGGAGATCTTTACACTTCCTGACCCCTCTGTAAGATCAATGGATGCGCTTGTGGGCTATCCTAGGGGTTGCAGGGGAAGTGGATAATGCCTGTTCTGGGTTCCCTGATACGAAATCCAGCCCTGGCTGTTAATAGGACACTCAATCTATGGTTCTGGATTCTAAGGCACAATCTGTGAAATGATGTTACCTTTATATCACAGGGAGCCATAATGACAGCAAAGGTGGAGAGATGATCACAGGAGCAGAGGGTGTGGGAGACATTGGCAAATGTGATGTTACATCCTCTCTTAGACCATCCACTCAGCTTAGGATCCCAGTATACACACAAAGATATATGAGAAGAATCTGGAGCCTCAAAAAATCAAAACAATCAGATCAAAGTTATTGTTAATGCTACCACTATTCTGACACACACATAACACATATAATTTCATGTGTCACATACTACACACCTAAACTAGCAATCATATCGGTTTACAGGACAGAGAGTAAAAGGATGATAGTGACACAGTGGTTATTGCTGTCAGTTCCTGTCTAATAGTGATGTTAACTAAACAATCTTTGGGGCATGGAGTAGCTGATCTGCGTAGAAATGCATAGTAGTAGTAAACTATGCCTCATAAGGTTATATTTTGATATTTTGATAATATTTCATCAGAAAGAACCCTACAGGGAGGATAAGACATTTTTGGGAGTCTTTTTGAAAATATTGCATTGTTGAGTTATTGTTTTGGCCCTATAAGTATGTTATTGGTAGTCTTCAGATTCTTAAATAAAGTCCACACAGCATATTTCTACCACTGACCTGCAGATTATTCAAATAGAAGGTCACTGGGGGGGAAAGTCTTTCTGTTGTTTGGCTTGTGATGCTTCCAGTCACCACCTCTGAATTAACCACTACAGTGTTGTTTTCCTCAACGTCCTCTGATAATTTGAGAAAATTCCCACTTAATCTGGAGTGGAGGCTCTTGTATGAAATGAAGACGGCTCCATCTGATGAAAGTGAAGAAAGTTGTTGCAAAGCTAAATTATAAAGTTTTTACATATCACATGGCCTCACTGCCAGATATGTTTAATCCTTCTGACCTTCAGGTTTAGGAAGGAGGTCACATGATACTTGCATGCTGTTGAGTCCCACGTTTATGGTTAGGAAAGAACAGTTTTCTTGGACCACCTTGGTAGCAACATCTGGAAAGAAAATAGTATCAAATCTGAGGTGGACATATGTCTCTAAATGTTTTATACATATAACTTAATCTATGGCAGAATAATAAATGAGGTGCAGAGAGGACTGTGGAGATACAAAGGGTGGGGGTATATGAATGAAAGTATAATCCACCAAAAGAAGCCTAATGAAGAGAGCCATTTAATAGCCATTGCAACACCTTTTACACAGCATCAAATATATTATACTATGTTACATAGTTAAGTAGGGTTGAAGTCCATCAAGTTAAACCTCTTCAAATAAAAAAAGTGTCCATACACATAAACACCCATATTCTATTCTGGACCCTGTAGTAGTACACAAAACGTTCACAGCAACTAGGAGTAGAACAAACTTTACTAAGGAGGAAAGCATGGCTGAACTGTCAACATGTTGGAAAAAAAGAACAGATAGAGAGGCAGATACTTGGGAAACAATTATCAGCAGAGCAGAATGGCACATCTCGTTTAACATGTAACAGCACCATCTACTGGCATTACATTAACAGTCAATACATAACAACCCACATGACCCCAACATACACTCACATAAACTACATATACTAATATCTATACTTTTATTTACTTAAATTAGAATTCATCTCAGAATTAGTGATGGGCAAACTAATTCGCCAGGCAAATTTCTGTGTCAACCGCTGGCGAATAAATTTGCGAAACTGCGGCGAAAATTCGCTGGCAAAAAATCCGCTGTGTCAAAAAAATATTGTTGCATGTCAGAATAGTCGCGCATAAAAATTATTCAGAAATATTATTCAGATGCCCAATGACTATAATGAATTTGGACAAAATAGGAATGCCTATAAAAATTGTCAAAACAATTTTGACGCCCATTGACTTCAAATGCTCCCATCACTAATTAAAATAAAAAAATCTCAACCAAACTCCCATACCTGATTTTGCCTCATGTATTAATAAAATATCTCGGATTTGGGAAAAAAACAATAAAATCGAGCGAAAACCCGAATCTTAACATACTTTTTTAAAAAAAAATTCTGTTTTTTGCACGAAAACCACATATCAGATTATATAGGACTGAACCCAGCACAAATCATCTTCATACTGGATAGGGATAGGGACATCTCCTATTGACTTATACATGACCTCGATAGGTCTGATATGGTGGATTTTCAGATTCAGGCTTTTTGCAGCAATATGGTGTAACAACTCTCTAAAAATGTGGGGTTTTGCCCCTAAAAGCCCGGTCAGATAAATTTGAGTTTAGTAAATAACCCCTAATTGTAGATTGTGGAGGCCTATTTATTAATGCCTGAATTTGAGAGGTTTTTGAAACCAAGACTTTCTCTAAAACCGCAAATTTCATGAAATTTATTAAAAAATCCAAATTGAAAAAGTCACGAAAAATGCAACTTTTTCGTATTGTTGGATAAAAGCCAGAGAAAAATATCTGAAGACTTCTAAAACCTCAAAAACCACGAATCAAAAAAAAGATCTTCCAGTTGTTGTAAGGGACATCTTCCATTGAGTTCTACATGTTTTCAACAGATTTTAGCTGGAGAATTTTCATATTTGGAATTGTTGCTGTTATGTTGCAGAATAAATCCGAAAAGCCATTTCCAAAAAAAAATTGCGGCTTAATAAATAGGCCCCTTTGTATCACAATAGCCTATGCTATTATACATGTCTAAGAAATCATCCAGCAGTGCATTCCACAACCTTAAGAGCAAATATGCACTTTTATATTGCCCTTTATTTGAACTATTATGTTTCTCCAGTAGACTTTTCTGCAAAGTTTTAATGAAGATTATGCTTACCTATCTCAGGGGTGCTAAAATTCTGATTGCTGGGATTTTTTGAAAATAATTTCAATGCTGATAATTCCACAGTCTCTAGGAGCCCATTTACCACAGTACTGACTTCTGAAGAGCTGAGATTAGACCAAGAAGGGTCACTGAGTATCCTGGAGGCAGAATTTGTGATGTTCTGTAGACAGAGAGGAGAGTAGAAAGAAAGAGTGAATAAGAGAAGGGAATCACAGAGCAATGAAATGAACAAAGTTTTACTTTCATATTATAGTGGCATTTTTTTTTTTTTTGCCATAACTAGTATTTTTTCATTATTCTGT
This sequence comes from Xenopus laevis, assembly GCF_017654675.1. Lineage (NCBI taxonomy): Eukaryota > Metazoa > Chordata > Amphibia > Anura > Pipidae > Xenopus > Xenopus laevis. The sequence continues at coordinate 144,399,686 of NC_054375.1, forward strand.
AAACCAAATTTCTCAACAAAATCCCTTACCTCTATGTCTAATTTGGTCTTATTCTGGCAAGAAGCTTCCAGAAGGTGGTAAGTGGACCTCTGATGAATACAACTGGGATCCTAAAATGTATATATAAGGAACAATTTATAAATAGGCCCCTTAGTTCCTATGAATTCCTCTGGATCAAGGAAAAAACATAAATACCAGCAGAGGTAGTTTTGGATTTAAAATCATATTTTCATTGTTCTGGAAAACATTCTTCAGAAAGCTTTAGCACTGACACTGTCGGGAATATCCAGCTTTTGATCCTCCAGCTGCAGTTAAAGTGTTGTATGAGCATTTGTAACTAGGGATAGGCGAATTTGACCCTTTTCATTTCGCCAAAAATTCATCGCCGTGGGCGTCAAAAAATTTTTTGTTGCGCACCTAAATTTTTTTGGACGCACAACGCCATACAAGTCTATGGGCGTCATTTTTGCAGCGAAACAAGGCGAAAAAAATTTGCCCATCCCTATTTGTAACAACTAATTAAAGGAGAAGGAAAGCTACGGAGGTATTTTATTGCCAATAGATTAGCTGCAATAGTGCAAGCGAGAATGCTATATTTATTCTGTAGAATGTTTTACCATACCGGAGTAAAAAGCTCTAGAAACTCTCTGTTTGTTTAGGATAGGAGCTGCAGTATTAACATAGTGTGACATCACTTCCTGCCTGAGTCTCTCCCTGCTCTGGGCTCAGATTACAGTAGAGAAGGGAGGGGTGGTGGGAGAGGAGCAAACTGAGCATGCTCTTGCCCAGGGCAATGAGGTTTAAGCTGAAGGCAGGAAGTCTGATACAGAAGCCCATGTGTACACAATAGAAGGAAAGAAATGCAGTGTTTCTTTTGACAGGGGACTCAGAGCAGCATTACTTTGGGGGTTTACTGGTATATTTAGATGGACCTTTCTGATAAGGCTTACTTAGTTTTAACCTTTCCTTCTCCTTTAAATATAGATTGAGGTTCTCTTTACACTTCATATTTCATTGTCAATATTCACATTGACTGATCCCATCCTTTTTTTAAGATTTTTAATTAATAGCGAACTAGGGTGAGATAAACAGTAGAGAAGAAAAGACCCAATGGATGTTGTGGAGCCTAGATGAATAAGAGTTCTGGTTGGAGAACTGATTCATTAACAATTTCACTGTATATCTTGGATGGATAACTGTTCGTCTTCTCACAAGGTTAAATAAGGATGAGAGGTACCTAAGAACTGGGCTACAGCTGGTTATGCCAGATGCCTGCTTGGTATTTTTATATGTGACAATAGACCCAATGGAATATTAACTGCTTGAAGTGATACTTACTGGACAAGTTATAAAATTTTTGATAAATATGCCCCTCTTCCTTAAAGGAGAAGGAAGGCTTGGTGCACTTGGGGGTGCCAAATGTTAGGTGCTCCTATCAGCAGAAAACTGTACCGGCCTGGGGTTCTAATGAGCACTAGTGAGCACCAGGGAGTGATCCACTTCTGTCTTCTTCTTTCTTCAAATTTCCCGGGACAAACGTATGCGGAGTTGAACAAAGTAGTCAACTTTTTAGTTAAAGTTCAGCTGTTCGTTCTACTGCGCATGCGAAGCCACGAAGAAGGAGGAAGATGGAAGAAGATTGCATTGCGGTGCTCACTGGTATAACCCCAGGCCGCTGCAGTTTTCTGCTGATAGGACCACTGGCCCCGGGTTTCAGGTAAGTCAATACTATCACTTGGGGGTGCCTAACATTTGGCACCCCAAGAGCACCAAGCCTTTTCTTCTCCTTTAAGGGAATAGCTGGTTTATCAATGGGATTAAAGGAAAACTATAGCCACCAAACAATGTAGGTCTCTATACAAAAACAGTATATTGCATACAACAGTTCAAATGTAAAACCGTGCTTCATTTAAATGAAGCAAAATAAAATAAAATGTAATTCTTATTTTTAGTAGTATGTGCCATTGGGTAATCCTAAAAAGAAAATTCCTATTTTAAGAACTAAGGGCCGCCCCCTGGGAACCTACGATTCACGGTGCACACAAACAAACCAAGTGCACACAAACAAACCAAGTGCACACAAACATGTTAGGTCACATGAGCCAATTATAGTTGCTTAAATATTCATTCTGGGGATATCATTTTTCTTTAACATCTCAATTTTCTCATTTCCAATTGGGTTTCAAAATCATGTGGCTTGTCATGGTCAAATTCTCTAAAGGCTACCTGTTCAAATTTTGTGTTTTTATTAGAAAAAAATACTTTCCAAATAAGAGCCCTCCAGATATTCCTGAATTTCAGGCCAACAATATTTCTTCCAAAGTCACACAAAAACTGCAGGTGCCGTTGGGCTGTTTGGTGAACTGGCAGCATCTACATCACTTTACTTTATATGGTTTCAGGACCCAGCGAGGAAAAAGGAGATTTAGTTGTTAATTTATTTAATGCAATCTAAAAGGTCCCATATAGGGAGAGGGGACATTCATAGCTGTTGGACACAGTAGGAGGTTGGACAACAAGAAAAAACACACACTGAATACATGCATTATTTAAAATTACAATTACAAAAAAAAATGTAATTCACATATACAATAGCTCAGGGTTTTGTTTTGTTCTTGCAAATATATTTCACATAATGCTAGAAATAAACAAAAGAAAATAAATACACAATTGTTATTTCTAGAGGCCAATGCAATAATAATCTGTCCTGCTGTGTTTAAAGTCAGCAGTTTCTGTTAATAATGATGTTCTTGAGTTCTGCCACAGCTTCCTTTTTCTGGTTTCTATTATATGTAAAGTGGCTAAACATCCCTGAATGGAAGGGATCATTGCAACAAAGGAGCTTGAGAACATTTTAATTGTATCAGGCGTGTGGTGTCGGGATATGTTTATGGTTCATGGTCGGGAGTTATTGTACCTGAGAACTCCATGCTTTTTCCTGTGGAAGTCACAACATACCCAGCAGGGCTGGTAATAGAGCTGGTGTCTGAGAGGGAAGTGGAATTGACGGCAGTGGTTGGAGGGGAGGTTCTTGGAGATGACACGGTTCTTGCTGTAATATGAAAATATTTTGGGTGAGATTTAGGGGGTTATTTATTAAAGTGGACCTGTCACCCAGACACAAAAATTTGTGTAATAAAAGTCCTTTTCAAATTAAACATGAAATCCTATTTCTATTTTTTATTAAAGCATTCATAGCTGTTGTAAGCTTGTTTAAAAATCTCAGCTGTCAATCAAATATTGTCTGCCACTCCTCTATGCCAGTGGCATAGAGGCAGGGCAGACAATTACTTTCACTTTCCATTCAGCACTTCCTAGATGTCACTGCTCTCCACACATTCCCCCGTTCTCTTCACCATTTAATTGTGTAGCCAGGGCATGGGGATGGACATCAGGTCCCCCATTCTGGTGCCCAAACAAGATTCTGAGATGATACAAGACTTGCCTTAATAACAGTGTCCACACAATGGCTCCTGCCTGCTTGCTATAATTTTGAAATCCCAGACTGAAGGAAGCAAGAATTAAATAATTTATATAGTGAAATTAAAGTTCATTTTGCTTGACTAATGTGATAAAATAGGATTTTGAATATTTTTTTTGGGTGACGGGTCCCCTTTAAAGTCTGCATGATAAAAACTTGAAAAATTCTAGGTTTTTTTCTATAAAATCTGAATTTTTAGTGGAATTTTCAAGATTTATTTTACCCTGAGGATGCAAACATTTTGTATCCAAAAATACTCCATCTTCAACCTGCCGAGGTGCTGTAGAAGTCAAAGGTCCTATTTGCAATTTGAAAATATTATTTTCTACGCGGGGTTTCATATGATAATGTGAACATTTTGAGCTTTTCTGGTGATTTCACAAAAAATTCAGACTTTTCGAGTGTTAAATCGAAAACATTCAGATTTTCCTTGTGTCAATCCGAAAAAGTAGAGGTTTTTTTCAATCTGATTTTCTCTGTTTTTTTTTCTTGATAAATAAGGATAAATTGTGGATTCTAGATTGGTATTATTTTTTTATTTAAAAAATCTGAAAAATTCACATTTTGATAAATTACCCCCTAAGATTTAAGCAAAGAAAGCTCACATGAGTGCAAAGAAACCCTGTACTTACATCCTACCTTTAGCATTGTAAACCTTAAAGGGGGCAAGAATCGTTGTACTTTGAAATGTTTTTATTTTTTATTCTATGCACCTCTGCACCTCTTAAACTAGAGATGCACCGAATCCAGGATTCGGTTCGGGATTCGGCTAGGATTCAGCCTTTTTGCAGGATTTGTATTTGACTGAATCCTTCTGGCTGGCCGAACCGAATCCTAAATTGCGTGACTTTTTGTCAAAAAACAATTAAGTAAAATTTTTTTCCCCTTCCCACCCTAATTTGCATATGCAAATTAGGATTTGGTTCGGTATTTTGCCAAATCTTTCGAAAAGGATTTGGGGGTTGGGCCGAATCCAAAATAGTGGATTTGGTGCATCTTAAACACGTGCCTTTTTAAAATTTGACTCATAGGGGAACCATCATACTGATAAAAATGCACTAACTCTATAGAGCAGGGGGCCCCACCTTTTTTACCCATAAGTAACATTCAGATGTAAAAGGAATTGGGGAGCAACACAAGCATGAAAAATTTTCCCAAATAAGGGCTGTGATTGGCCATTTGCTATCCCTTATGTGGAATGGCAGCTACTGAAGGCTCTGTTTAGCAGTAAACCTGGTTTTTATACAACCAAAACTTGCCTCTAAACCTGGAATTAAAAATATAATCACCTGCTTTGAGGCCACTGAGAGCAACATCCAAGGGGTCGGAGAGCAACATGTTACTCACAAGCCACTGGTTGGGGATCACTGGTCTAGAGAATGCTTAATAATTTTATTTGACAAAAACAGTGACTCACAGCATAAGTATACTTACTGCAGACCCTTTAAACATTGTATATGTTTAAGTGTTTTTCTGAAAATTCCTATAGAATCCAACACAGCAAGAGCTAGCATGCTATCCTCTCATTTAGCATGTGCAGCCTTTCTATTAAATATCCTTTTCTGCATCTCTGTTAAAGTGTTTTTCCTCCTCAAAACTCATTTATTACATAATGAAAGAAAATATAATCCTAAGAAACTTCTATTATACTGTACGTTGTTGAAACATTATTTGTGGTTTAAAGTATATGAGTAAATGTATTTTCTAATAAAAGCAGTGTTTGTTTATCCCCATTTCTCCTTCCCGTCTGACTCGGAGACTCTTAAAACAATGTAAGAGGAGATGGGTCTCTTTCAGGTTCTTTTAATGAGCTTCAGTGAGCTGGCATGCAACATTGTTTAGAGGATCAAAGACAGGAGTGCTAAGAATGCAGACAGATAGTGATGGGCGAATTTATTCACCAGGCGAGAATTTGCGGCGAATTCCCGTGATTCGCCGCTGGCAAATAAAATTGCGAAACTGCCGCGAAAATTCGAAGGCGTCCAAAAAAAGGAGACGCTGGCAGCATTTCGCAAATTTCACAAATTTCACAGGGAATTCTCACATTTTCCGGCAAAACGGGACTATATAAATCTATATAAATACACCAGTAAACCCTCAAAGTAATGCTGCTCTGAGTCCTCTGTCAAACGAAACACCACATTTCTTTCCTTCTATTGTGTACTCATGGGCTTCTGTATCAGACTTCCTGTTTTCAGCTTAAACCTCCAGGGCTAGGGCTTGAGCATGCTCAGTTTGCTCCTCTCTCCCTTCCCTGCTGTAATCTGAGCCCAGAGCTATGCGTGAGCAGGGAGAGACTCAGGCAGGAAGTGATGTCACACCAAGCTAATATGGCAGCTGCTATCCTAAACAAACAGAGAGCTTCTAGAGCTGATTACTCAGGTATGGTAAAGCATTCTACAGAATAAATATAGTGTTATAGCTGCACTATTGCAGATAATCTATTGTCAATAAAATGCCTCTGTAGCTTTCCTTCTCCTTTAAATAGCAGTTACAAATAACTTTAAGACCATTGAAAATGTGTAATTAATGTATATTGAAGAGTTGTTAGGATTACATTATTAAGAAAACTTATTTTTGGGGTAAAAGTCCACATTTAAAAGGGAAGTATACTTCCTCATTTGACATGATGGTTGAGATGAACGTACTTTAGGAGGAATGTAATAAAAGTTGGTAATGGAAAAAAAATGGAAAAAAAGATTATGACACCTTCAAGCTCTTCTTAAAAGTGGGCAATGCGCAATTAAAATTCGGAATGAGCATTAAAAATTGAAATGTAATAACAGTTTAAGGAAGAGTATTACATTGCAAAATGCAACTTTTTATTCTTATTTGTGCTAATTGTTTTGCTCTTTGCAACTTTTATTACATTCCCCAATTAGTCTATTGTTTTAATCATGAAAAAATGTATAAATGCAGCAGAGCCTGGCAGAGAGAACGTGGAACTGCCAGGAACTGCTGGTGGGCCCTGCTGGTGGGCCCAGAGAGCTGGAAGACCCCACCAAAAGTAGGCATTCAGATGAGGCTGGCATAGGGATGCCAGATACGGTGCCTGGAATGAGTATCCTGTTTAAAGGGACAGTACCCTAAAGTGCTTAAAGATACAGAGACTGTCTATGTTTAATGCTATGCAGCACTGATGACATTAGAGGGCACCTTCTTTTGCAGGACAGATAGTAACCAATACCTGTATAGTATCCATACCTGTGCATGATCCCTTGGGGTAAGTAACATGAGTATTATCAATGTCATTTCTGAACCCTGAGTTGCAGATGCAATAATAGCTTCCAGAAGTAGCTTTCTCACATTCAGAATTATTCGGGCATAGACTTGAATCCCCATTACACTGGGGAAATCCTTTAGCTTTTGAAGGTATATGCACAGCACCTGTGGGGCAGGAGAAAATATAATTATCAGTCATTGAACATTGTCAATCACTCTGAATGAACAAAAAAAATACATGAACCCCTTCCTTGAGGCATCATCTTCAATGCTTATTCTTTACCAAGAAACATCCCAATTTATTAAAAGGGAAGGCCACCCAAAAAGTGTGTAATGTAACAACATCCAATATAATGTCCACACCTATATAATTAAACATTTTCAGTGGTTATAAATTTATTTGTAAATATAATCAGCAGGCACAATTATCCTTTTTGTAGGATAATTTTATTCTCTTCATTTTATATTCTCTGCACTCCTAATTCTAGCATGATGTAGAAAGTGATATTCTCAGACAATTTTTTCATTATTTGTAGTTTTTGAGTTGTCCAACTATTTATTCTGCAGCTCTGCAGTTTGCGATTTCAGCAATCTGGTGGCTAGGGTCCAAATTACCCTAGCAACCATGTATTAATTTAAATGAGAGACTGGAATATGAATAGAAGAGACCTAAATAGAAAGACAAGTAGTAAGAAGTAGCCTTAAATGGATCCTATTATCAGAAAACATGTTTTTTGAAATCTGACATGGGGCTAGACATTTTGTCAGTTTCCCAGCTGCCCCTGGTCATGTGACTTGTGCTCTGATAAACTTAAATCACTCTTTACTGCTACTGCAAGTTGGAGTGATATCACCCCCTCCCCCCCCCCCCAGCAGCCTAACAACAGAACAATGGGAAGGTAACCAGATAGCAGCTCCCTAACACAAGATAACAGCTGCCTGGTAGATCTAAGAACAACACTCAATAGTAAAAACCTGCACTTTAGGAGAGAAATGCTTTCTGGCAGGCTGCTGTTTTTCCTTCTCAATGTAACTGAATGTGTCTCAGTGGGACATGGGTTTTTACTATTGAGTGTTGTTCTTAGATCTACCAGGCAGCTGTTATCTTGTGTTAGGGAGCTGCTATCTGGTTACCTTCCCATTGTTCTTTTGTTTGGCTGCTGGGGGGGGGGAAAGGGAGGGGGGTGATATCACTCCAACTTGCAGTACAGCAGTAAAGAGTGATTGAAGTTTATCAGAGCACAAGTCACATGACTTGGGGCAGCTGGGAAATTGACAATATGTCTAGCCCCATGTCAGATTTCAAAATTGAATATAAAAAAATCTTTTTGCTCTTTTGAGAAATTGATTTCAGTGCAGAATTCTGCTGGAGCAGCACTATTAACTGATTCATTTTGAAAAAAAATTTTTTTCCCATGACAGTATCCCTTTAACAATAGATTTGTAACAGAATATTTGGGTCAGTGATCCCCATTTGAAAGCTGGAAAGAGTCAGAAGGTGAGGGCAACTATTTCAAAACTATAAAAAAGAAAAGATGAAGGCCAATTGAAAAGTTCCTTAGAATTAGAAATTATATGACGTACTAAATGTACCTTTTAAAATATAATGATGGGTAACAGGACATAACAAGTAAAGAAAGTTTAAGGGGAAAGAAATCGACAGTAATCAACTGTGCACAAAACATATTCTTCACATTGCTCATCTATTCAGCTTTGTTTTCTTAGAAAGTGGTAGAAACTAGATGTGTATGTCTCTTATGCAATAAAAAAGTAGCATTTTACTATTTAATTGTAACTCACCCTTAACTCCGATGAGGATATTTAATGCACAGGCAGCTGAAAAAGACAATACAGAAAGTGTTGCCTTGCTGAAAGTATAACTTTAATTCATTGTGCATTTATAGACATTTATCTTACTGAATAATACCTTCGAGCAGAGTCCTGCAGCGGGTCGGGTACCTGCGGTACCCTGCGAGTTGTGGGTATAGACTCGGGTCGGTGGTTCTGCGGGTTTGCAGGTCGCGGGTCGGGCTGCGGGTCTTCTCAATATCAATTTTTACTCCTTTTTTCTGATCACGCCAACTTCCGATGAGGTCACTTCCAGTTTACAATGACAGCACTTCCTGATTCTTAATGGTCAACGGGTCGCGGGTACGGGTTGTAGGTCCAAGCGGGTAAGAATGCGGGTTACGGGTACAGGTCGGGTACGGGTTCCAAAAAATGGACCTGCGCAGGACTCTACCTTCGAGATGGTCCCTAATTACATGTGTCTTTACTGAGAAGGATGCCTTTATCTTAAAGGATCAGTAACATGAAAAAATTTAATTGTTTTAAAGTAATAAAAATATAATGCAGTGTTGCCCTGCACTGGTAAAACTGCTGTGTTTACTTAAGAAACACTACTGTTATTTATATAACTATGCTGCTGTGTAGCAATGGGGGTAGCCATTCAAAGGAGAAAAGGCTCAGGTTACACAGCAGATAAGCTCTGTAGAACACAATGGTGTTATCTCTTATCCACTATTTAACCTGTGCCATATAGACTTTTTTCAATTTTCAACATTGCTACACAGCAGCTTGTTTATATGAACTACAGTAGTGTTTTACCAGTGCAGGGCAACAGTACATGATATTTTCATTACTTTAAAACACTTTAATTTTTTGGTTTTACGGTTTTTTTAATAGGCAACTGGAAACCAGCCAATCTGAAACCACCAGTGAAGACGTGGGGGTGATAAAAAGTATATGGATGGGGCCTGGATGCTGAATTAAGATAACTAGATAAGTACTCTTCCGAGGAAGAGATGGTGCTTAGCTGCAGATGTAAAGCCTGGAGTGGTAACAGTGCCCTGCAGATATCAGTGAACTAGTGATGTCAAATGAGAATTTTGATGCTTGCGTCAATTTTGATACCGGCATTGAAGTCAATGGGCGAATAAGTTGGACACGTGACGGTTTTGATGTGAGCGACTATTCCGGCACGTCCAAAATGTTTTCGCTGGCGAATTTTCACGGCAGTTTTCCGAATTTATTCGCCGCCGGTGAGACGCGGAAATTCGCCTTGAATTTGCACCTGGTGAATTTATTCACTCATCACCATACTTAACTTATGTTGGATTCATGCTCCAGTACTTAAAATAAACAATGGTCACAAAAAGTAGAGTAAAGTCCTAGTGCTCAACAAAAGAACAAGGCCAAAAAAGAAAAATTAGAAGGCGCACTGCCTCATAAAGTAAAAACCACTGTTTTGGTCTTGGATAAATGCAGTTTGAGGAGCTTTATATGAGTGCCGCCACACTGAATCCTGCAGTCTGTCTGTGACATTCAGTGAAGGGAGCAAGGGTAATTCTGAGCTGCTTTGTTAAATAACTACTCGATAAAGAACAGACTAGTAACAGCCACATTGATAGGAGAATGTTGTTCTGACTTTGGTTAGTTGGTGGTTTGCCAAGTGCTATACCTGGTGTGGTATTAGCTCTATAATAAAGCTGGGCTTGGTTCTTCTATAAGCCAGGAAAGGTGGGAAAGTGACTTAAATTAAGAGATTCTGTACAAAGGACATTGAATGTAAAACGGTCAGAATATAGTCACATGGCAAACTCTCTTTTGTGCTGGACACATCTATTATCTGGCACCAAAACAGTTCATTGCATAGTCAAGGTTTGCCTGCCTCATCTTAGAGGGCAACAAATGCAATTTATTTTACCATTTATGTTATGAATTTATTTTATAATAAATGTTTGCTGACCAGCAAAGGCTCGATTCTAACGTGGGTTTAAGATGTAATACTTTACAACCAGCGTATAGATGACAGGCAAATTGCTATGGAACTGTTCTCTCCAAACTGTGACTTTGCAGCTTTTTCTAGAATATGTGCAGTGTAGTTTAGCAACAAACTAAAAATCTGTGTGGGCTGAACGTGACTGCTTTGGTTTAAATTAACCCACCCAGGAATTATAACAATAGTGCCTTCAGGTGTACCTATTATTTGTTGACAACTGCACTTACCTATCAGATACCTTCCGACCTGGGTCCTCATTCTGACACAGCTCTGCAGCCGGTTGGTCCAATAGAAACCCAGAATAAGAAAACACCGTTATGATAAGAAATAGATTAAGACAGAGATTAACAGCCTTCTCCTATACTATATAACCAATAGCTTTACTTTACAGGTAGAAGGTATCATCTACTTACAAAGGGACATTTTCCAAAGAGCAGTAACAGTAAAATTGACCAGATAGTCACTCAAAATGTTCTGTTGGTTACTGCACCAGGATAATGTTGCATGTGATCTGCCGTTTCATCCAAACCTATATTCAACCCTAAACCTAAGCATAATTGCACCTGCCACAAGTTCCTGCAAACTATAGTGAGCCCCAATAATCAAAAGCTTAAAACAAAAGGTTTAAAATAAAAATCCCCACCTATGAACATTACTTGGTAGTGTAACTATAATCCGTGCCCTTTTTAGACTTGGACAACTCCACTTACTTATCATGCCGACTCAGCTCTGTAGCAGATCAGTCCATTAAGAGTGAGAGAAATGGAGAACTGTCATAATTAATCCACAAGCATGAAAAAATAGACATTATCTCCTCCCCTATAAAACAAAAACAGCTACTTATTAGGAACTGCTTTTTAATGAGTAAAAAATATTTGGACACACAGTATAAGGAAGTAGGTGGCACAAAGTAAGCCCTTGACTTCATGTCTGGGCAATTATAAAATATTGGGCTTCCTTGGACCTTGCTGTACCTACAGAACAGTAATAGACTCAAAGGTTGAACTGACACTATGTGTAAGGAAACATAGGCTCAAGCACTTTACGTAAGGCCTACTATTGGCTAACTAACCGAGGACAAATGCAATAAATGAATTAAAATATATTCATTCTTTACATTAAGTTTCAAATTGCAGGGTAAAGCCTTACGTTGTGTAGTCTTTATTCAACAGACTGCAGAACTGCCTAGCTCCACATGGATAGTGTCATTACCATAGAATCTTAGAATACTCTAGAAATACTCTAGGAATCTCGTGTGGGTCAAGATTCTACACGTTGTATATTTGTTATCGTGTTGTGGTTTCTACCAGTAGTATCTACAATCTTGCAGTCTGTGATGAGTGAATATGTATATGTGGGGACTGTGGCGGTATCCATATTTTCAGCAAATGTTTCAGATCTGTAGTTCAAAGTGCACATTCTGTCTGCGTATCTGCAGAGGACACAAACAGGGCATAAAGATAAAGCACTTCATGGTAGAAGCCGCATGAAAGGCAACTGAAAGGTATATGGTGTGATCCAGTGAATGAAAGCTATGTTTAAATAATATGTGCCAGCAAGAATGATACAGTATTTAATAACCTAATTGACTTGCCGCTTAAAGGGCATGTAAAGTCTAAAATAGAATAAGGCTAGAAATGCTGTATTTTGTATACTAAATATAAACATAAACTTACTGCACCACAAGCCTAATCAAACAAATAATTTATGCTTTCAAAGTTGGCTACAGGGGGTCACCATCTTGTAACTTTGTTAAACATCTTTGCAAGACTAAGACTGTGCACATGCTCAGTGTGGTCTGGGCTGCTTAGGGATCATCATAAACAAAGCCGCTTGAGTTCTGCATGACTGGGAAGTAAGGCGGGGGCTCCCCCTGCTGTTCATAAGTATGATTGTTTCCCTGCTCAGCAGTTAGGGACCGTCTGACAATTCCTATCCACAGCAGTAAATGAAGGGAAAATGTCACTGCAACAGTCAGGTTGCTTATAAAAACAATACACATTTTTTTATTAAAGGGATACTGTCATGGGAATTTTTTTTTTTTTTCAAAATGAATCAGTTAATAGTGCTGCTTCAGCAGAATTCTGCACTGAAATCCATTTCTCAAAAGAGCAAATTTCCCAGCTGCCCCATGTCATGTGACTTGTGCCTGCACTTCAGGAGAGAAATGCTTTCTGGCAGGCTGCTGTTTTTCCTTCTCAATGTAACTGAATGTGTCCCAGTGGGACATGGGTTTTTACTATTGAGTGTTGACTATGAAGATTTTCATTCATCCAGGTCATAGTATATCTAGTATAGGTCTAAAAACAACTGGACTTGCTGAGTATTCAATGAAGACGTTTCACTACTCATACGAGCAGCTTCTTCAGTTCAACTGACTGGTGTGGGAAATTCTCGGCATATAAACTCTTCCACTAATCCATTTACAATGGCACATTGTAACTCTTCAATGAGGTGACATTTGAAGAAACTCACAGAGGTGTTGATTCTGTGTAGTTACTGTGATAGGATTATCCAATGTGTCATGTGACTCCTAGATACAGGTGTTACTTGTGAGAGTTGCATGAATGGATGTGTGAAGTGTTCTGAATCCGCCGGGGTACAGATTTTAGAACAGCATTGTATGTAGCAGACACCTGTCTGCTACATACAATGCTGTTCTAACATCTGTGGAAGAGTTTATATGCCGAGAACTTCCCACACCAGTCAGTTGAACTGAAGAAGCTGCTCGGATGAGTAGTGAAACGTCTTCATTGATTACTCAGCAAGTCCAGTTGTTTTTAGATTCACCTATACTAGATATACTATTGAGTGTTGTTCTTAGATCTACCATGCAGCTGTTATCTTGTGTTAGGGAGCTGTTATCTGGTTACCTTCCCATTGTTCTTTTGTTTGGCTGCTGGGGGGGGGAAAGGGAGGGTGATATCACTCCAACTTGCAGTACAGCAGTAAAGAGTGATTGAAGTTTATCAGAGCACAAGTCACATGACTTGGGGCAGCTGGGAAATTGACAAAATGTCTAGCCCCATGTCAGATTTCAAAATTGAATATAAAAAATTCTGTTTGCTCTTTTGAGAAATGGATTTCAATGCAGAATCCTGCTGGAGCAGCACTATTAACTGATGTATTTTGAAAAAATGTTTTATTCCCATGACAGTATCCCTTTAAAGTATATTGGGGATAGGTTTCTTTTTCATTAAAGAAAGTAAAAATGGGATTTTATTTTTTTGACTTTACATGCCCTTTAAGGGGACAAAAGGGAAGTACATTTTTCTCGAGAAATGACAATATACAAAAATAAACAGAAAGGGAAGTCAAGACCAAGGTTATAATTAAAGATCAAAAGGTTAAATCTGCATTTGTAAGGGACCCATATTGTTGGTCAAGTATATATTTTTATGGTCAGTTGTACTAGTTAGTAAAACCATTAGCAGTTGGTGTGTTTATGTGTTTGTTATGGTCCCAGTGACCCCAGCCACCAGGCAGTGATTTAAAGGCTGACTGGAAGAAGAAAAAGTGATGGACTTAAAAATGGCTAACAATGTGTCATCCCCTTGCAATTACCTTCTAATCTGAAAATCTGGGCTGGCATTCTGCCTCACTGAAAAATGCACCAGCCCTGGGTACTAGTCTAGTGAGCACCACACCTTCACATTATCTTCAGCACCAGAGATGCCTTAAAGGAGAACTAAAACCTAAAAATGAATAGAGCTATAAATGCCATGTTATATATACTGAACCTATTACACCAGCCTAAAGTTTCATCTTCTCAATAGTGGCAATGATCCAGGACATCAAATCAGCCTTATATTGTGACATTTCTATTCTATGTGTACTGTATATTGTGAGTGGGTCCCTAAGCTCAGTAAGTGACAGCAGCACAGAGCATGTGCAGTGAATCAGCAGAAAGGAAGATGGGGAGCTACTGGGTGCGCCCTCTGTTGGTTATATGAAAGAATAACAGTGACTGCAATATCACACAGCGCCCTCTGTTGGTTATATTAAAGAATAACAGTGACTGCAATATCACACAGTGCCCTCTGTTGGTTATATGAAAGAATAACAGTGCGCCCTCTGTTGGTTATATGAAAGAATAACAGTGACTGCAATATCACACAGCACCCTCTGTTGGTTATATGAAAGAATAACAGTGACTGCAATATCACACAGTGCCCTCTGTTGGTTATACGAAAGATTAACAGTGATGGCAATATCACACAGCGCCCTCTGTTGGTTATACGAAAGATTAACAGTGATGGCAATATCACACAGCGCCCTCTGTTGGTTATACGAAAGATTAACAGTGATGGCAATATCACACAGCGCCATCTGTTGGTTATACGAAAGATTAACAGTGATGGCAATATCACACAGCACCCTCTGCACATGGTAGTGGGACAGTGGGACAATGCACACAGTAATCCATTTGGCAATTCTCTGTCACCATCAACTTTGCAAAGAAGTCCGGTTGATCGCTGGGGGGTCGCTTTGGCAGAACGTGCGCTGCTGGGAGACAGGGCTGTAGTTGTGTCTAGGCTTATACTAGAGTCAATAAGTTTTCCCAGTTTTCGTAGGTAAAATTAGGTACCTCGGCTTATACTCGGGTCGGCCTATACTCAAGTATATACGGTACTGTATCTCCTTCTATGCCCCTGTTGTCTCCTGTTGAATTACTCAACACTTATCTCTACCCCAGCATTCATAATTCCCCTTCAGATTCTGGTGCCTCCCAAGACACCAAGTGAGTCACACAAACCATCAAAAAGACAAATTTTTCTCCCTTCCTTAAAAAAAAAAATCTAAATTGAATGGTAAAAGAAGTAAAAGAAGGAGAGAGATACACTCTTACCACATTAAATTAGAATTTGTGTACAGTAGGTCAAAATAATTACTGATGGACTAATTTAGAGAACGATAAAGTAAAAGCTCATGTGAAAAGAAACAGTATCTTGGTGTATTTTGCTTTAAAAAGCACAAACATTGTCACAGAAACTTCCTGCGCTAACTGGGAAATTTACTGCAGAAAAGAGGAAACAAACAGACCAGCTGGAGCAGACTAGAAAAGTCATAAAACTCATCTAAAATCCATCTGACAGTCGTGGTACAGGCAGATTTCCATTGTAGTCAATGACATACTGTGGCGGAGATTATCTGAAGTGTGTCCCACAATATATATTTATCATTGGTCTTTTAAAGGTAATCTAATTACAGGTATGGGATCCAGTATCCAGAAAGTTCTGAATTATGTAAAAGGGCTTCTCCCATAGACCCCATTTTATCCAAATAATCCAAATCATAAAAAGGGATTTCCTTTTTCTCCGTAATAATAAAACAGTAGCTTGCACTTGTTCCAAACTAAGATATAATTAATCCTTATTGGAAGCAAAACCAGCCTATTAGGTTTATTTAATATTAACATGATTTTCTATTAGACTTAAGGTATGAAGATCTAAATTATGGAGAGATTTGTTGACACAGGGAGACCATTACAGCTGTGAGTATGTAAGCCAAAATAAAATGAAGTCCAGTTAAATGCAAAAGTTTGGGCATCTCTGGCTAGTTTATTTAATTTTGTAAGGGGAAAATAGTGCACAACTGCTGCAGGAATTATATTTGCAAAAGTCAATTCACAGTTATATAATGTGGAACAATGAAAATAGTAATTTTGACATGTGCAAGGGTTGGACCCCTCCCAGTAAGTTATTATTTAGTCACACCCCCTTTGGCACGACAGCTTGTAAACTATTTTTGTAAACTGTTTGAGGGATTTTTTGCCCAGTCTTCTTCGCAGATCATTTCTAACTCTGAGCTCTTCTTAGGTCATCCAAGATCTACCGATATATTTTCATATATTTAAACCAGGGGACTGTGAAGGCCATTCTATCTTCTTGTGGAACATAAATGATGTGAGTCAGCAAAGCATCAACAAAGAACTGAGCTAGACATGCTACATCTTATATTTTGGGCTTCTGTATCAACCCATAGTCACCTCTACTGTTTTGCAGCGAAGATCTGTTCTTCTGAAGATGTTCCCAGTAGCCCAATCTACTTTACTACCAATTCACAACATGTTCTTTGAGGTGTTATTAGTCACCTGAGCTTAGGAACCGACTCAAACATTTTAATACAATTCATTAATTAAATAAGTAATTAAAATAGAGATTTCTTGGTAGCACAGAGTGTTTGTTGATGTTAATATCAGCTGCCCAGTATGCTACTGGTCTTATTCTTTTTCCACATACAAAGATCAGCTGTCCCTTCTTTGGCTAGACACTCCAAAAATGAGTAGAACTTGCTGGAGAATGAAAAAGTTTTGATGAAAATGGCTTTTATTTCAGCTGGCAGCAACAGGTAAAAAAATAAAGGCAACAACAGGTTGTAGAAGAAAGATAATTATATTGGTTGTCGGGTGGTCCCTCACTCCAAATGTATCAAGGTTCTGCACAACAGAGTAGGTGGCACCGTCCAAGCCACAGTATATCCAAGATAAAAATAAAATTGCTCTCTGGAGAACCAAATCAGCTGAATAAAATACACAGAAGCTCATTTGGTTCTCCAGAGTGCAGTTGTAGAAGAAAGGCAGTTTTCTTCCAAAAACAGTTTAAAGGAGAACTAAAACCTTAATTAAAAAATGCTACTCCCCTAAACTACATAGACCCCTCTCCCTGCTCCCCCCCAGCCAAGCTGTTACCTCTGGTAAATGCCCAGAGTTCACGGGCGCAGTTTTCTTCTCTTCGGTCTTTTTCAAGAAAGAAAGTGCCGTATCAGCGCATGCACGGCACAAAATTGACGGATATTGCAGAAGGGCCAGAAGAAGACCTGAAGATTACCAAAGAAAAGAAGATGGCGCCTGTGAACTCTGATGCCCTGAATCTGCACCGAGGAGTAAGTAAAGAGTTAGCAGCATTTACCAGGGGTAACAGCAAGTCTAGGGGAGGATCAGGGAGGGGGTCTTTGTAGGGTAGGGGGTAGGGTTTTTTTTTTAATTAAGAGTTTAGTTCTCCTTAAAACAACAAAAATAGCTTTCAACATAAATAACAGTTTGTCAAAACACAATGGCAGTATTTGAACAGACCTCTAAGCAGGTAACCACGTGTATGTATGCATAGACTTCAATAGGTCAGACCTGTGTCTCTTGGTAAACGAAAGTGGCATGTGTGTCTGCTCCTAAGGAGTAGGTACACGTAATATTACAAAAAAATATATATATTACCATGCGGTTTCATCACAAAGAACCCCAGTCCAAGGGTTACCAAAAATGGGAAAACTCAAAATAGGTGAAGAGAACTCACTCGTAGTAAATACAGTAGTAAAAATAGTTATACAAATTAGAAATGTTTATTAGGACATGTGTAACCTAAACATTTTTACATGTTATAACCATTTTTGCTACTATATTCTATATACACTTCTAGTGGGTTCTCTTCACCTATTTTGAATTTTCATGTATCTCAGGGTCAGAGCTCTTTGAGAGATTGACCAGCCTGGGTTTTAAGGACTACTGATTAGCTACCTAGCTGATCAGCACCTCACTCTGCTACACACCCCATATATGAGCTTTATAAATAGAAGTGGGTAAGCTCCTGTTATAGTAAAGTCTAGCAAACTAAGGCAGACAGATTGAGCTGGAAAAAGCAGTTCATCGCTCCAATGAAGGAAGAGGTATCTGTCCCATATGATAGTGGGTATCATAGTGGACAGGGATTTTGGCTAGAGGATTTCCCTGGAAGTTCCACTGGAGGAGATTCAGGTCCACTAAGGGTGTCAGTAAGATGGTGTCCATTGTTCACTTTTTTTTCCAATTAAGTATTTAAAAAATCCCTACATTTGAAATTGAATACATTTTCCTTTTTGTCTTTGAATAATGTTGAAAGCCCATTATCCAAGATCAGTAGTCCAGTGTGCAACATCACAATCAGTATATATAACATGTCAGTATAATTAGCCTTAGGGGCTTATTTTTAAATGGTGAAATGGCAATTGCCCACAACATTTTCTAAAGAACAACTCCAAAGTCCCATTCAAGTGAACAAGACTGTTGAGTTTTAGTGAGTATTTATGGGGAACTGTCTGGTCATACTTTGATAAATGTATCACATGGGGCTCGTGCAGAATGCCAGTGTGCAATAGGCAAAAAAAAGCACAATCACACTTTCTTGCACTTTGCCCACTGGATGAAGTGTTGTGTAAATAGCTACTGGTCTTTGCACTCTGTTTTGGAGCATAGAGAACATCAAATTGCTCTTTGAATTAAGTGCAACCTGCATTCCAAAGGGATGGGGGACGTGGAGGAGTGTAGACTTCCTCCCCATACGTTTCTACCTTGCACGTTTCCCAGATGAGCAGGTAGGGAGCATCACAATGTGCAGCATGCATTGGCGCCCTGTCTGCCTAAATGATTTACATGTATTTTTATTTACATCCTTGAGGTAGGAGTATAGTTGTTTGTTCTTTGCCGATTGTCAGTGTTTGTTTATCCCTTTTTTTTTTCTGTGTGAATCGTTAAACAATGAAACAGAAGTCAGATATCCTCTAGGACTTTTAATCACTTTTATCAGATGATTTGCAACATCGATTCAGGAATCACAGCCGAGAATGGTGAGACTATAAATACCCAAGCAAGCACTGCTTTTAATAGCAATTACATTTATACATAAATTTAAAAACTGTTGAAAACTTATAATTACCCTAGACAAGAAAATTGTTTAGAATTATTGGATGGTGTTCACATTTAAAACTTACAGTTTATACACAGTCAGAGATTCTTGATGCAGTGCTGATAACAGTAATTCATTCAGATTTACAATACACGGCAGCATAGAGTTGATATGATATTCATTGATATTAATTACTTAATAATTCAAGTATTCCTGTTATGTTTCTCTATTGTATAGCAGCTGCCTCGTATGAGGACAACTTCTGGATATTTGGGGGAAGGGGTAAAATTAATTTGCTGTGGGGCCCAGTATCATCTAGTTATACCACTGGTAGACATTCTAAAATCATTGGCCTGTAAATCAATAGGACCTGCTGGAAAATAGGCAGGGTTTGAGTAAAATCTCAGAAGTGTCTGGACATAACTTGCCCTAGTTAGTGTAGATCACAGGTGTGGCATAAAATATGTTAATTTTCTTTAAGACTCTATAACTGTATAACATGAACTTACTGATGACTTTTTTTTATCTTTTTGCAAAATTAAAGTGTAACAACCTGACCCTTCATATCTCAATAAACTATGAATATAACAAATTCCAGATTAGTATATTCAGTTGTATTTGGGTTGCCACCTCACCCGTTTAAAACCGAACAGATATGGAATCCACAGCCTGCATGGCTAATTAGCAATTCATTGATATGTTCAGCCATGTATCATGCATCTAAATGAATTGCTAATTAGCCATGCAGGCTGTGAATTCCATATGTGTTCGGTTTTAAATGGGTGAGGTGGCAATCCTAAATTGTTTATATTTTAGAATTATTTATAGGTAAACGGTAAACATTCAAGTTGTGGGTCTTTGCCATGAGGAGTTTATGCTCAGTCTTCATAGAGATGATCAATATCTGGTTTCATTGCTTCAATGAAGTTGCCTGCAAAGAAGTATCAAAATGAAATAAACAAAGAAGCATCAATGAGAGCATTTAATATAAGTGGAAGGATTGGGACTTACGGCTTTCAAGGTCATAGGGACATTGCTGCCTGATACAGTCTCTGACTCTGGCTTCTTAATATGCAGTCGGTTGAAAACTTTGCGATATTCCTCCCTTACCTACATGCAAAGAGAAAGTAATAAGTCTAATAATATAACGAGTGCCTTCTGAAGAATTGTCCTACCAAAAAAACTATTTAGGCTAAAAATATGCCACTACTGGTGCTAAATGTTCAAAAGTACAGACTTGGGGACACATGAATGTGAATTTCCTCCACCAGTTTCCACCAACATTACAAAAACATAAACAGTCATATGAAAAAGTTTGGGAACCCCTCTCAGCCTGCATAATGATTTACTCCACTTTCAAGAAAAAGATAACAGTGGTATGTCTTTCATTTGCCAGGAACATCTAAATACTGGGGTGTCTTCTGAACAAAGATTTTTAGTGAAGCAGTATTCAGTTGTATACAATTAAATCTAATGTGAAAAGCTGGCTGGGTAAAGATGTGGGTAGCCTTGTAATTTTGCTAATATGAATGCATGTAACTGCTCAATACTGATTACTGGCAACACCAAATTGGTTGGATTAGCTTGTTAATGTCAGGGAGCCGGGAGCCCCCTCTGGGGAGTAGTCCGGATCTAGGAGGAAGCCCCTCAGGAGGGATCAGGGTCGTGGTATCCAGGGGTTAGGCAAGAGAATAATCAAAGTCCAAGCACAGGTCAGAAGGCAGGCGGAATACAAACAAAGTCCAGGGCAAGGCAGGGGGTCAATGGCAGGCAGAGTAACAGCGAAGTCCAGGTCCAGGCAAGGGGTCACTCCAAGGAATCAGGCAGAAATAGCAGGGAAAACAGCAAGGGAACCCAGGAATCTCTTAGGGAACAGGATCCTATTTTCGGGCGCCATCTTGGCGTCTCAGGCGTTCTTTTATCTTTGAATTTGGCGCCCTTGCGCCAGCGTCAGCGCGCCTGCGACCGTCGCGCCGTGCTGGCGTCACTGCGCCGGCGTCGGAACCCACGTGGGTTGCCTGGGCGCCGCCATCTTGGATTCTTCGCCGCCGGGAGCGGACGCGACTCCTCGCGCTCCCGGCGGTCTTGACAGTACCCCCCCCCAGGACCACCGGGACTTGGTTTCTGGGGAAACCAAACGAGGAGCATGCACATCACGGTATCCCTCCCAAGAGCATTCTTCGGGGCCAAAGCCCTTCCAATGGATGAGGTATTGAAGGGACCCTCTGGAGATTCTGGAATCAAGGATTCTCTCCACCTCGAATTCCTGTTGACCCTCCACAGAGACGGCAGGAGGAGGAGATTGGACACCAGAGAAACGGTTGGAGACGGTGGGCTTCACCAGGGAGACGTGGAACACATTGGGGATTCTCATCTCTGGTGGGAGTTGAAGTCTGATGGCTACAGGGTTAATTATCTCCAAGATGGGGAACGGACCCAGGAACTTCGGACCCAACTTGGGAGATGGCACCTTCAAGCGAATATTCCTGGAAGAGAGCCAGACACTATCACCCACCTTGTAGGGAGGAGAGGGCCTTCTACGGCGATCCGCGAAAGTCTTGTGGACTAGAGCACTCTTCTCCAGATTAGACTTGGTTGCAGCCCAAATAGCAACCATATGGGCTGCCAGATCATCTGCAGCCGGGACGTCCGACAACACGAAGTCCTGAGGAAAGGCTTGAGGGTGCTGTCCATACACCGCCATAAAGGAGACCTTCCTGTGGAGGAATGACATGCATTATTATGAGCAAACTCCGCCCACGGGAGGAGGTCAGACCAATCGTCCTTGCAAAGAGACACGTGGTTCCTCAGGAACTGTTCTAAGGCTTGGTTCACACGTTCAGCTGCCCCATTCGTCTGCGGGTGGTAGGCGGACGAAAATTGAAGTGTTATTCCCAAGTCTTTACATAGGGAACGCCAGAACTTGGCGGTGAACTGGGTGCCTCTGTCGGAGACGATCTCCACCGGGAAACCATTCAGGCGGAAGATGTACTTAATAAAGAGTTGGGATAATTCCACCGCAGAGGGTAACTTCTTCAAAGGGATGAAATGGGCCATTTTGCTGAAGCGGTCTATGACAACCCAGATCACAGTATTCCCACCGGAGGGAGGAAGTTCGACAATAAAGTCCATAGAGAGGTGCGTCCACGGACGAGAGGGAACTGGCAAAGGCTGTAACAACCCGCTGGGCGGGAATGGCTAGGCTTAGAGGTGGCGCAGACATTACAAGCAGCCACAAAGTCCTTTACATCCTTGCGGATATCAGGCCACCAGACTAGGCGCCTCAAGAGTTCAAGGGTCTTGGCCGGACCAGGATGTCCAGCTTGCCTAGAGCAGTGGGTTTGTTGCAGGATGGCCAGGCGAAGTTCTGGAGGGACGAAGGCCATGCCAATCGGAGTATCTTGAGGAGCCGAGGACTGCCCAGCCAGAATCTGGTCGGCAAATTGGGGATACAGAGAGGCAATGATCTTGACTGGTGGAATGATTGGTTCCTGCCTCTCAGGGTCACGGTCCACCGGAGTGAAGCTACGAGACAAGGCGTCTGCCTTCAGATTCTTGGAACCTGGGCGAAAAGTCAAAACAAAGTTAAATCGGGAAAAGAAAAGGGCCCACCTGGCTTGTCTGGGATTTAGCCTCTTGAGGGACTGTATAAACTCCAGATTCTTGTGATCTGTGAAAATCTGGACAGGAATTTCAGAGCCCTCCAGGAGGTGACGCCATTCTTCAAGGGCAAGCTTGACTGCCAAGAGTTCTCGATTTCCGACATCATAGTTCTGCTCTGCGGATGAGAACTTCTTGGAGAAATACGCACAGGGGTGCAATTTTCCATCAGTGGAGTGTCTCTGAGACAGGATAGCTCCGGCTCCAACTTCAGAAGCATCAACTTCGATGCAGAAGGGTAGTGCAGGATTGGGATGTCGGAGAACAGGAGCGGACGTGAAGGCCTCCTTCAAGGACTGAAAGGCTTCTATGGCAGATGGAGGCCACAGGCTGGGTTTACCCCCTTTCCGGATGAGGGCCAGGATAGGTGCAATGCGGGAAGAGAACCCCCGGATGAACTGTCGATAATAATTAGCAAATCCGATGAATCTCTGGATTGCCTTGGTACTCAGTGGGAGAGGCCACTCCTGGATAGCCGACACTTTCACGGGGTCCATCTCAAATCCCTCTGGAGAGATAATGTATCCTAGGAAGGGGATCTTGGATACCTCGAAGACACACTTCTCCAACTTGGCGAAGAGAGAGTTCTTCCTCAAATGAGAGAGTACCTCCTTCACCTGGGAGCGATGACTTTCAAGGTCCTTGGAGAAGATCAGGATGTCGTCCAAGTATACGACTACGAACCTTCCTAGGAGATCTCGGAACACATCATTAACAAACTCCTGGAAGACGGCAGGAGCATTGCATAGGCCGAAGGGCATAACAAGATATTCATAGTGCCCATCCCCGAGTGTTGAATGCCGTCTTCCATTCGTCACCCTCCCCGGATGCAAATGAGGTTGTAGGCCCCCCGGAGATCCAACTTGGAGAAAATCTTTGCCCCTTTCAGCTGGTCAAAGAGCCTCGGCAATCAGGGGCAGGGGGTACCTGTTTTTTCACGGTGATCTTATTCAGGCCCCGATAGTCTATACAAGGCCGAAGGCCTCCGTCCTTCTTCTCCACGAAGAAGAACCCAGCCCCTGCAGGAGAGGTAGAAGGGCGAATAAACCCCCGCTGGAGATTTTCTTGGATGTACTCCTTCATAGCGGTAGTCTCTGCAGGAGAGAGAGGGTAGGTGCGCCCTCTGGGGGGCATGGCTCCTGGCAGGAGTTCAACCGGACAGTCGTAGGAGCGATGTGGGGGAAGGAACTCTGCAGACTTTTTACAAAACACATCGGAAAATTCCTTGTAAGTGGAGGGCAAAGTCTTTAGTTCCGCAGTGGAGACATTCACCTTCTCGAGGGGTTTTGGCGGAAGGCAATGTTGCAGGCAAAATAAACTCCAACGAGAGATCTGCCCAGTGGACCAGTCTATGGTGGGGTTATGCAGTAACCACGTAACCACGGAAGACCCAATATTACTGGAGTAGAAGGGCAGGGGATGATGAAGAATGAAAGTTTTTCTTGATGCAGCGCCCCAACTTGTACCGATAGTTCCGCCGTGAACATTGTGACGAATTCAAACTCCAGGGGTTTGTCATCTATGGCGGTAATTCGCAGGGGTGAAGACAATGGAAGCAGGGGAATCTTCATGCGTTCGCAAAGAAGGCGTCCATGAAATTGCCATCCGCTCCGGAGTCGAGGAAGGCCCTTTCGAAGATAGACTTACTTGCCAGGTGAATCTGCAAAGGAAGGAGAAGTCTGCGTGAATTTTCTTGATACTTCTCCTGAGGCCCTCGAGTGATGCCCCCTACATGAGAAACCTGAGACATACCTCGGGGTACAAAACTCTTGGCTTTGGCAGGACAGGCGTTGGCAAAATGGGAATGCCCACCACAGTACAAACAGAGCCCAGCCATACGTCTTCGGAGTCTTTCCTGCTCGGAGAGGCGAGCTTTTCCTACTTGCATAGGTTCCTCCAGGGGAGACGTGGACACATGAGTCACAGGGACAGCGGGCGCTTGCAGAATCGGCCTTTGAAAGCGAGGGGCCAACATGGGAGAAAATCGTCTGCTGCGCTCTCTCTCCACCTGGTGTTCTCTGAGGCGGGTGTCCACCTTAATAGATAGAGCGATCAGTCCTTCCAGGGTGTCAGGAGTCTCTCTGGAGACGAGATCATCTTTGATGCGGATGGATAGGCCTTGGTAGTATATGGCCTTGTAAGCGTCATCACACCAGGAAGTCTCCGCCATCAGTGTTCGGAAGTCTATAGCGTACTCATTGACACTGCGGCTTCCCTGCCGGAGCTGCAAGAGACAGGCAGGGGCGTTCGTAACCCGACCTGGAGCATCAAAGACTATGCGAAAAGCTTGGAGAAAGTCTTTAACATCATAAGTCACCGGGGAATTCTTCTCCCAAAGAGACGTTGCCCACTCCAGTGGCTTGCCTTCCAATCGAGACATCACATACCCCACCTTGGAACGCTCACTTGGAAACTGTGTGGGTTGGAACTCAAATTGAATTTGGCACTGTGTGGCAAATCCCCTGCAGGCTTGTGGATCCCCACTAAAGCGAAGGGGAGGTGGAATGCGAGGCTCACCTGTCGGGTAGCTTGCGTTCATAGAGGCTGCCGCCATGGGGGGATCTCCAGTAGGTGGAGCAGCGGAGGGCGCAGAAGGCACTCGAGCAAGCAGGACATCGAGTGCCTGCCCAATGCGAACCTGCTGGTTTTCGTAGTCCTCCATGCGGGATGCCAGTCCGCGGAGTGCTCGTCCGACATCAGGTGTGGCTTCCTCAGAAGGATCCATGGCCCGAAAATAATGTCAGGGAGCCGGGAGCCCCCTCTGGGGAGTAGTCCGGATCTAGGAGGAAGCCCCTCAGGAGGGATCAGGGTCGTGGTATCCAGGGGTTAGGCAAGAGAATCATCAAAGTCCAAGCACAGGTCAGAAGGCAGGCGGAATACAAACAAAGTCCAGGGCAAGGCAGGGGGTCAATGGCAGGCAGAGTAACAGCGAAGTCCAGGTCCAGGCAAGGGGTCACTCCAAGGAATCAGGCAGAAATAGCAGGGAAAACAGCAAGGGAACCCAGGAATCTCTTAGGGAACAGGATCCTATTTTCGGGCGCCATCTTGGCGTCTCAGGCGTTCTTTTATCTTTGAATTTGGCGCCCTTGCGCCAGCGTCAGCGCGCCTGCGACCGTCGCGCCGTGCTGGCGTCACTGCGCCGGCGTCGGAACCCACGTGGGTTGCCTGGGCGCCGCCATCTTGGATTCTTCGCCGCCGGGAGCGGACGCGACTCCTCGCGCTCCCGGCGGTCTTGACAGTTAAGCCTTGAACTTCATAGGCAGGTGTGTCCAATCATGAGAAAAAGTATTTAAGGTGACCAATTGCAAGTTGTGCTTCAGTTTGACTCTCCTCTGAAGAGTGACAGCATGGGATCCTCAAAGCAACTCTCAAAAGATCTGAAAACAAAGTCAGTTTCAACTGTAAGGAATGTAATCAGGAAATGGAAGGCCACAGACACATTTGCTGTAAAACCGAGGTCTGGCAGGCCAAGAAAAATACATGAGTGGCACATGCAGAGGATTGTGAGAATGGTTACAGACAACCCAAAGACCTGCAAGAACATCTTGGTGCAGATGGTGTATCTGTACATCGTTCTACAATTCAGCACAATTTGCACAAAGAAAATCTGTATGGCAGGGTGATGAGAAAGAAGCCCTTTCTGCACTCACGGCACAAACAGAGTCGCTTGTTGTATGCAAAAGCTCATTTAGACAAGCCACAGTCATTTTGGAACAAAGTGCTTTAGACTGATGAGACAAAAATGTAGTTATTTGGTCATAACAAAAATCGCTTTGCATGGAGGAAGAAGAACACCACATTCCAAGAAAAACACCTGCTACCTACTGTCACATTTGGTGGAGGTCCCATCATGCTGCGGGGCTGTGTGACTAGTTCAGGGACTTCTGGGGCCCTTGTTAAAGTCGAGGGTCAGATAAATTCAACCCAATATCAACAAATTCCTCAGGATAATGTTCAAGCATCAGTCACAAAGTTGAAGTTACGCAGGGGTTGGATATTCCGACAAGACAATGAACCTAAACACACTTGGAAATCTACAAAGACATTTATGCTGAGGGACAAGTACAATATTCTGGAATGGCCGTCACAGTCCCCTGACTTGAAAATCATCAAAAATCTATGGGGTGATTTGAAGCAGACTGTCCATGCTCGGCAGCCATCAAATGTAACTGATCTGGAGAGATTTTGTACGGACGAATGGTCAAAAATACCCCCATCCAGAATCCAGACACTCATCAAAGGCTATAGGAGGCGTCTAGAGACTGTTACATTTGCAAAAGGAGCTCAACTAAGTATTGATGTAATATCTCTGTTGGGGTGACTAAATTTATGCACCAGTCTAATTCTGCTATGATGCATATTTTCTGTTAATCCAATAAACTTTATGTCACTGCTGAAACACTACTGTTTCTATAAGGCATGTTATATATTAAAACAAACTCCAAAGAATTAAACTTTTTCACATGACTGTAGGTAGGTTAATTGGCTCCTGATGAAACTAGTCATAGTGTGTGTGTGATACTAAACTAGTGGGGGAATTTAATATTGTTCCGTTAGCAGAAAAGACGTTCGGCAAAGACCAATATGAAGGTTATTGACTAAGATTTTCTTGCATCCTTTTTGACAGAGGGGGCCACTGCGATAAGCAGAAAACCCAAAATAAATAGTTTTCAATTTAAGCAATAGAGAGTGCTACACTGTAGATATGGAGATTATTTATCAAAATCTGAAGATTTCGGATAATTTTCAGTAAAATAGCCCAACCAAATCAGCAGTTATTTTTCGTCTTTATTTATCAATCCATTTTTCCAAAAATTTGCTGTGTGGGAAAAAACTCAATAAAATTGTGAAAAAAATTGATTCTTATGAATTTTTCAGATTTGATGCCCGAAAACTCAGATTTTTTTTAATTTTTGCCTGAAAACCATGAAACTCAGCGCATCATATCTTCAGGACTTCTCCCATTGACTTATATATGAACTTGGCAGGTCTGACTTGGAGTTCTTTTTATTCAGACTTTTACCACTCTCTGGGTTTATTAAAGTCTAAAAATTAGTTTTTTTTCAACTAATAAATTTGAATTTCATTGTAAAAAAAACCTCACATTTTTCGAGTTTTTGTCATTCAGACTTTTTTTCCCACTAATAATTTGGATTTCATTGTAAAAAAAAAAAAACCTCAAATTTTTCAAGTTTTTGTCATTCGGACTTTGATAAATACCCCCCTCCCCATGAATAGCCATCCCAAAGGTACAAAGTGGGATCCCTGTTCAGCAACATCATCATAAGGCTAAATTTCACTAAGCATATTCATAAGTGCACAGAACTGAATTCTACTTGAAATTACAGTTAAATGATCATAGGTCTATGGCAGATAAATTGTTAGGAATGTTAATTTACACCAGTAATAACTATATCTTTCTGACACCCCTCCAAGAGAATGCAACAAAGAGTCTCCTACCAGCTTGTGGTCAAACTGGCACATCATTTAAACCTCACAAGCAATACTTTTCAGCAGTTAAAATAATAGTGCCTGGCTGAAGTAACAGTGACTAGTAAACAATTAAAAAGGATTTGATGACCTGTTGATTGAGCAGGCAGTGCACAAGGAAGATGAATGCGCCCTGGAGGCTGTTGCAGATGGTGAACAGATACGATGCCACAATGGCCCCAGTTCCACACTGGAACAAGCCAAGGACCCAAGTAGATCCAAGTATAAAGAGCTGAGCCAGGGCCTTGAAGGCCAGTAACCTGTAATAAGAAGGAAATAAACAAGTATTTTCAGTTTAATATTAGCAATAAACAGAAGATTTTTTTTTCTTTTCTTTAATTTTGTATTTTATGTTTTTTATTTGTCATTTTATAAATAAAATAAGCCTTATAACAATTTTCATTGCTGGTATCAATCAGAATTATTAAATTTCAGATGATTCTTATATTGATTTTGGGATCAGACTGACTGTTAAGACATCATTCTATATTGAATTTTTAAATTGAATACACTTACTAAGGTAATGTAGGGGACTGATAAACAGTTTCCTCATTTACTGTACATTCCCCTAAAGTTTGGTCGCAAAAGGGGCCCTTAGTTATTGGAGGAAGTAATTTTTCCCTTCCTGGGTCAAAGCATGACCCCTACTTATCCTGAGTTTGGCCACTAGTTGGCACTGTGTAATATATTAGTAATATTAGTAGTAGTAGTATTGTAGGATATTGAATGAGCCATGCTGTCTCAGGGATTTTTGCCACAGCTTCTTCAAGGGAAGGGAGGAATGGAACCCCAGCTGAGCATAGGTTTCAGTAAGTATTTTGGTTTACACTTGTCTGCTGCCCGCCCTGTCTCAAGGACTATTTTTTTCTGTGTGCCCCCATTTTCAATTGTCTGCAGAGGTATGTGTAAGTTTTTTTCATTATTTAACTGAATAGTTAGATAGTTACTCAGCACAGGCTCCTGCCGGTTTCATTACCAGCAATATTTCTAACAACAATAGCTTTACAGTAATATTTGGTTTTCCTCTCACTTTATATTTAGTACTTGCATACATACCGGGTGTTCTTGAGACTCGAGACTTTTGTGTGTGAAGATGCTAGTTGCACTTGGAGAAGCCAGAATGTCAAAATCAGGAGTGTGGTATTTATCTACATTGTAAAAGAAAAGAGTGCTGAAGAGAAGTAAGTCAGAATTAAAGCTGTAAGAATAAAAGTTCATGTTTTTAGAAAATCTATATTTAAGAAAAGACATGAGGTGTCCAATTAGGGGGCCCTTGGTCAAAGCTGTTTTAAAGCCAATCCTGCCCAAGGCTTATATTTTGTGATAATCAGTACACCAGGGTAGTACATGATATCTAATAAATACATGTGGGATGCCTTCTTTTTTAAGAAGGATCACAGTGTATATAAAGAAAGGCAAGATAGAATAATAATACTTCATGTAATAAAATGTATTTAAAATAGAAGAAGGTTTGGCAGATTAAAGTTTCATTTTAGAACAATGTAATAAGTGATATTTGCAAATTATGATTTGATTAGTACAGCACTTTTGTACCACAACTGGAGGAAAAGAATCAGTAGGTGGAGGATATGTTGTTAAAAAGTAAAGGAATGAAAAAGAAATATGGGAACTCACGGTGATGAACACACAAACTGGGCCAATGAAACTCCAAATGAGGCTTAGATTGAGCCAACAACTGAAAGAAACAAAACAAATGAATCACATGATTCCTAGTGACTTGTATAAAGATTACACAACATCATATACATGTTCATTGACATCTACTGCTGTCTGTCCTTATTAGGGTCCTACCTACATCTTACAAGCTTAAGAGCTACAAACTGGATGGGGTAGTTCACTTTTAAATTTAATTTAACATGATGTAGATATTCTGATATTCCAAGACCATTCACAGTTGGACTTCATATTGTATTTTATTATGGTTGTCAGTGATGTAACTACAGAGGCAGCAGACCCCGCAGTCGCAAGGGGGCCCGTACTGTGGGGTCTGCTTTCTCCATATTTATTTTTATGTTCAGCAGCTCTCTAGTTTGAAATTTTCCCTAGCAACCAGGCAATGATTTTAATAAGAAACCCGAAGAATAATAGGAGAGGCCCGAATAGAAAATAAAAAAAAGTAACAATAACAATAAAATTCGCTTTTGGCTGCCAGGTTGACGGACCCCTATTTAAATGCTGGAAAAACACAGAAGAGAAAGGCAAACAAAAAATTATGCAAAAAATGAAGTCCAGTTGAATGGTTACTTTGAAACTGACATTCTATGCCATATTAATAGTTAACTTGATGCCCCCTTGACCCCTTTAGGTCAATAAAGCATTTTGGACTTCTTCATTTTGTTGGTAAAGAAGAATAACACATTAGTCATTAGAACTTGGGTCTCCTGAAACCTTATATCACAAAAATAGTTGACTTTTTGATGTTGCATAGTGATGGGCAAATTTGTCCCGTTTCGCTTCTCCACACATTTCACGAATTTCCCGCGAAATGGGGAAAAAATTCGGGAAACGCTGATTTTGATGCAGATGACAATCTGCTGGCGTCAAAATGGGCGCCGGTGTCAAAGTTGAGGTGTAGATTTGCAGCGTATTCACTTTGCAATTAATCCTGTGGCAAGTGGCAACTTCTACGTTTGACTATAGCGCTAAGTCACTGCAATTAGTCAACATAATCAGATTTTTAAAAAGTAGCGGCAACAAAGCACCACACTTGTCTTTCCCTTTATTGAGGGTAACTACATTACTAGGTTAAGTATCATGATGATTATTACATATCACTTTCATAGGTCTTACTGTTTCCTTGTACCATATCCATCAGAATAAACTCCTGCTGAGATGGCAGCTATAACTGCAGGGACCCCAAACCCAATGAGACAGGCAGTTGGGAAGTGAGAGCGTTGGGATGTCAAGTAGTTCATTGTTTTCAGGTTTCTCACAGTGAGGAAGAGGAGAACACTCTCCAGAGTCATCCAGCAGAAAGCACAGAGGAGAATGTAGTGGAGACAACCAGCAATGATAGAGCAGAGTATCTATGAGACAGAGAGAGAGTTGTGAAAGGAACACATTTGGGGATAGATACAAAGATAGTCAAACCAAATATTAAATGCACTATAGAAAAGGGTACTGTTCTGGATGGAGCAGACTTCATCTTGCAATAATTAAATGTTTTTGCACCAGTCATGGCAAAAAGGCATCATTACAGGGGTAATAAATAATATAAAAATTGATATCAAGGAGGTACATCGTTACATAGTTACATAGTTGACCAAAGTACATCAAGTTCAACCCCTCCAAATGAAAACCCAGCATCTATACACACCCCTCCCTACTTTCACATAAATTCTATATACCCATATCTATACTAACTATGGAGTTTAGTATCACAATAGCCTTTGATATTATGTATGTCCAAGAAATCATCCAAGTCCCTCTTATAGTCATTAACTGAATCAGCCATCACAACATCACCCGGCAGTGCATTCCACAACCTCACTGTCCTGACTGTGAAGAACCCCCTACGTTGCTTCAAATGAAAGTTCTTTTCTTCTAGTCTAAAGGGGAGGCCTCTGGTACGGTGATCCAATTTATGGGTAAAAAGGTCCCCTGCTATTGGTCTATAATGTCCTCTAATGTACTTGTAAAGTGTAATCATGTCCCCTCTCAAGCGCCTTTTTTCCAGAGAAACAACCCCAACCTTGACAGTCTACCCTCATAATTTAACTCTTCCCTCCCTCTAACCAGTTTAGTTGCACTTAGTCTCTGCACTCTCTCCAGCTCATTTATATCCCTCTTAAGGACTGGAGTCCAAAACTGCCCCCATACTCCAGATGAGGCCTCACCAGGGACCTATAAAGAGGCAGAATTATGTTTCATCCCTTGAGTTAATGCCCTTTTTTATACAAGACAGAACTTTATTTGATTTAGTAGCCACAGAATGACACTGCCCAGAATTAGACAACTTGTTATTTACAAAAACCCCTTCTCAGTTAAGGAAAATCCCAACACACTGCCATTTAGTATATAACTTGCATTTATATTATATTATTTAACTTGGATTGATCAACATTGAACCTCATTTTCCAGTTTGCTGCTCAATTTTCCAATTTAGTCAAATCAGTCTGCAAAGTGGAAGCATCCTACATGGAACCTATAGTTTTGCACAATTTAGTATCATCTGCAAAAATAGAAACAGTACTTTCAATGCCCATCTCCAGATTATTCACAAGCAAGAGCCCTGCAGTACTCCACTAACAACACTGAACCAATTAGAAAATGTTCCGTTTACCTTACTTAACTTTTAGTATGACAGAGAGAAACAGAGTGATATTCTGCAATTTATTTAGATTTTTTTTAATTATTTGGGGGTTTTGAGTTTATCAGCAATTTCAGCTGGTTACTATGGTCTTAATGACCTAAGCAACCATGTACTGATTCGAATTAGAGACTGAATTATGAATAGGAGAGGCCTGAAAAGAAAGATGAGTAATAAAAAGTGTCAATAACAATAAATGTGTAACCTTACAGAGATTTTGTTTTTTAGATGGGGTCAGTGATCCCCATTTGAAAGCTGGAAAGAGTCAGAAGAAGAAGGCAAATAATTACAAAAAATCTATTGAAAAGTTGCTTAGAATTGGCCATTCTATAACATTCTATCACATACTAAAAAGTAACTTAAAGGTGAACCTCCCCTTTAATAGTACTTGTGCCAAAAGGTATGGGTATTTCCAATGTCATGACAGATTAGAAGGTAAATTGCAGAGAGGCATCGAAATACAGGAATTCATGTTATCAAGTTACTTGGCTTTATAATAATCAATCACTGAGAGCTTATTTAGGCCTTTTTTTATTTTTACAGAATTGTAGGTAGAGAAGCAGTAGAGGATGGTATTTATTAGAGCTTTTTACTAGGGATGTAGCGAACGTCGGAAAAAAAGTTCGCGAACATATTCGCGAACTTGCGCAAAAACGCGAGCGGTTCGCGAACCCCATAGACTTCAATGGGAAGGCGAACTTTAACATCTAGAAAAGACATTTCTGGCCAGAAAAATGATTTTAAAGTTGTTTAAAGGGTGCAACGACCTGGACAGTGGCATGCCAGAGGGGGATCAAGGGCAAAAATGTATCTGAAAAATCTGCCTGTGTGTGCTTGGAAGAGATAGTGTAGGGGGAGAGCTGTTAGTGATTTCAGGGACAGATGATAGTAAGTTTGCTGGCTAGTAATCTGCTTGATACTGCTCTGTATTGGAGGGACAGAAGTCTGCAGGGATTTGAGGGACATTTTAGCTTAGGTAGCTTTGCTGGCTAGTAATCTACTGTTCTCTTTAAACAACTGCCATACGTTGACCTTGTAGGCATTGTTTGCCCAGTTTTTTTGGACGCAGCCACTGAAGCACAGTTGCCAGAAAAAATATGCCATATAAATGCTGAAAATAGTCATTTTTCGCCATTACGTAAAATATATTATGGCTGCTTGAAAAAAGTGACTCCGGTGTTTTTTCTGGAGACGGTAATATTATGGATATTTAGACAGAATGGGAACAAGGTCACACAGCTCGATGGCGGGTTGAAGAAAACAGTGTGCAAATAATGCCTACAAGGCCAACGTATACACTACTACAGCGGTGGATACGGATTACGTAAAATATATGAATGCTGCTTGAAAAAAGTGACTCCGGTGTTTTTTCTGGAGACGGTAATATTATGGATATTTAGACAGAATGGGAACAAGGTCACACAGCTCGATGGCGGGTTGAAGAAAACAGTGTGCAAATAATGCCTACAAGGCCAACGTATACACTACTACAGCGGTGGATACGGATTACGTAAAATATATTATGGCTGCTTGAAAAAAGTGACTCCGGTGTTTTTTCTGGAGACGGTAATATTATGGATATTTAGACAGAATGTGAACAAGGTCACACAGCTCGATGGCGGGTTGAAGAAAACAGTGTGCAAATAATGCCTACAGGGCAAATAATGCCTAAAAGGTCAACTTATACACTACTACAGCGGTAGTAAAATAAAAAAAGTAAAATAAAAAAAAAATGAATATTAAAAAAAAAAATTAAAGTTGGTGCTGCTGAACTACTAGGAGCAGCAGATTAGCACACCAGTCCCACTCCCCAACACTGCTAGACTAATAGCACTGGGCTCTTATAGTAGTAGTAGTAGTAGTAGTAGTAAAACAACAAAAAAATAAATAAAAGCAGTCCTTACAAGGACTACTGTTATTGCAGCAGTCAGCAGATGAGATCAGAAGCAGGACAGCTGCCCACTGCAGCTACATACAGAGCACTGCAGTAGAAGGTAGATTACTAGCCAGCAAAGCTACCTAAGCTAAAATGTCCCTCAAACCCCTGCAGACTTCTGTCCCTCCAATAACAGAGCAGTATCAAAACGATTACTAGCCAGCAAACTTTCAACTGTCCCTGAAATCACTAACAGGCAGCAGCTCTCTCCCTACACTATCTCTTCAGCACACACAGGCAGAGTGAAAAAACGCTGCAGGGCTTCGGTTTTTATAGGGAAGGGGAGTGGTCCAGGGGAGAGCTTCCTGATTGGCTGCCATGTACCTGCTGGTCTGGGGTGAGAGGGCAAAAAAAAGCGCCAACAATGGCGAACCCAAAATGGCGAACGTCGCGCGACGTTCGCGAACTTCCGGCGAGCGCGAACACCCGATGTTCGCGCGAACAAGTTCGCCGGCGAACAGTTCGCGACATCTCTACTTTTTACTAGCTATCTTACAAACCAAACTGGAGACAACTTCAGATGTCTATATTATTTACCTTCCACTGTATTAACTAGAAGTCAAGGGGAAACTCTCTTGAAGACCAGGTTGAATTTGATCAAGGGGTTTTTCAACCTTATCTGATCTGTAACTATGTAAATACTGTATATAAGTTCATTAGACGTCCAGCACACGGTTCAGATAACTAGAGTAGACATTTGCTGCAGAAGTATAATATAAAGGACAGGTGAATATATATCCCACAAAAGGG
The DNA here is from genome assembly GCF_017654675.1 of Xenopus laevis. Lineage (NCBI taxonomy): Eukaryota > Metazoa > Chordata > Amphibia > Anura > Pipidae > Xenopus > Xenopus laevis. Next base: position 144,434,993 of record NC_054375.1, read on the forward strand.
TTTAAAACCTAAAGTAACATTTTACCTAATGAATCTACATTTCTCTATGTCTTTTTGTTTTTCAACAATCATGGAACTTGTGATGAAAGAATGAGGTTTAATTACTTACTATAAACTGGGTTTGATGTAGGCCAAATAATATGATCAGTTGTCCCAGAAAGAGGCATCCGCACAGTGCTATCAACATGGAGGTGTGAGGGCTCCTCAGGGAACGGCACAGGACGAACGTGAGAAGAGACAGAAAGAGGCAGAGAAGAGATACACTGAGACCAATGCGGGAGATGTGGTGAAGGCCACGATTTTCCTATTCAAGAGAAAAAACAATGACCAATATAAAATGAGATTCAATTCCTTTATCATTTAAAGAAGTGGGTCATTTACATTTACTAACCACAGTGAGCTGCATCTAAAACCACCTTCATTAAAGGGATCCTGTCATCGGAAAACATGTTTTTATCAAAATGCACCATTTAATAGTGCTACTCCAGCAGAATTCTGCACTGAATTCCATTTCTCAAAAGAGAAAACGGATTTTTTATATTCAATTCTGAAATCGGATATGGGGCTAGACATATTGTCAGTTTCCCAGCTGCCCCCAGTCATGTGACTTGTGCCTGCATTTTAGGTGAGAAATGCTTTCTGGCAGGCTGCTGTTTTTCCTTCTCAATGTAACTGAATGTGTCTCAGTGGGACATGGGTTTTTACTATTGAGTGTTGTTCTTAGATCTACCAGGCAGCTGTTATCTTGTGTTAGGGAACTGCTATCTGGTTACCTTCCCATTGTTCTTTTGTTTGGCTGATTCATTTTGAAAAAAATGTTTTTTCCCATGACAGTATCCCTTTAAAGTTACTTGAGCCAAAATGTGCTCTTAGCATTTCCATTTAGTTGTCTCTGACTTGTTTTCCCATTCTAAGACAAATTGGAGAGGCTTCATTGAGTTTTTAGCCTCCCTCTAGATTAAATAGTGGTTAGGCAGGTTAAAATAGAGTTAAAGTTTGGACTTGATGGGTGTCTGTTTTTTCAACCTAACTTACAATCTTACTATGTTTCAAACACATTTCTTTAGATAATTCTTAACTTCATCTAGCAATGCATTCCTTTAGCATTCGCTATGTGGCAAATGTATGTTTAAAGTTCTTAGAATTTGAATATTTGAGATTCTTTACACAAAACAAATATGAAAATTTGAATGAAAACATTAAGCAACTAAAACCGGTTCTATATAATTTATCGAAAGGTGTTTCTTCAACATTCAAGCAATTCGTTTTTTTCCTAGATTTTAGAGACTCGTTGAAAATGAACAGGAAAAATCGATTATCATTTGCAAGTTATCTTCCACAATAACATGATTGTAAAAACATTGATCGAGATCATCCACGAATGAGTTTTTTGAGAACTCAGAACCTGATGTTGGCTAGTGCCACATGCTAGATGCGATGTTCAATGCCACACCTCTCACTTTCTTATCCCCACATCCCCACAACTTGTGTCTTGTGCCTCCATAATCTTTAAGATTGTTAAATTCTAACAAGCAGCACACTCTTTACTTATACAAAAACTGTATGTCTTAAATATAACACATTTATTTATGACATACAATATTGTTGGGAGGGGCCGTCATATTGACGCTGCCCCTGTTAGACGCTTTATAAATATAAATATAAGATAATATGGATTATTTCCAAACAACTCCCCCAGTACACTTGTAAGCTTTAATTAGTAGCTGACCCAACTACCTACTGTATAAGTACAATTTGGTAAATATAACTTTATGTAAGATCCCCAGGTTCAAACATTTGTGCAATGAAAACTTGCCTCCAAGCCTGGAATTCAAAAATAAGCACCTGCTTTGAGGCCACTGGGAGCAACATCCAAGGGGTTGGAGAACAACATGTTGCTCACGAGCTACTAGTTGGGGATCAGTGGTCTAACCAAAAACAGGCCTGTTGATATCCCAGTGCTCAAAAAAAACAATGCTTTTTATAAGTTGGCATCATTAGGTGGACCTTAACTCCATCACTGGAGAGAAATATAAAGGAAATGCCTAGTAATACGGGATGGTTAGCTGCCTCAGTGTTTGGATGGTTGCTGTTAGTAGGACACATGATTTATGGTTCTAATTCTACAACGTAATCTGTGAAATGAAGTTACCTTTATATTACAGGGAGCCATGATGACAGCAAAGGTGGAGAGATGATCACAGGAGCAGACAGTGTGGGAGACATTGACAGATATGATGATACAGCCTCTCTGTGACCATCCACTCAGCTTAGGATCCCAAAATACACACAAAGATATTTGGGAGGAGTCTTGGGCCTTATAGAAAAACAGATCAAAGTTATTGTAACAGCTACCACCCCCCCCCACACACACACACACACACTCGCGCAATACACACATGTTCTACTACACACCTAGGGGCAAATTCACTAAAGGACCGAGTGCCCATCGCTAGTGCAAATTCACCAGATATACAATCTGCTAGGGACATTGCCAATTTACTAACAGGCATAGAGGGCATTTCGTTAGCGAAAGAGCTAAACACCAACGAAGTTTCACGCCCTTTCACCATGCGAATTTTCGCTCAGGCAAATGATCATTAATTCATTAAAGTGCAAATTCTCCATTATGTTGCTGCTTTGCCAGGTTGTACATGAAGCTACATCCTCCTCAATCTTATGTCAGTGACATCATATCCTGTATGCCGAAAAGTCCTACAAGACAAAACGCTGGTGTTTTTCATATTTTAAAGTGGGATTGTATTTAAAAGTTTTGACTGTTACATTATTTTTAACCATTTGAAGGTCATGCCACATTTGTTTTAGGATGGGCTCGTGCCTAGGGCATTAGAGGATCTCTGAAGGAAACTGGAGAGTCTTCAAATGGGAAAAAAGTCGTTTTTATTGACACACTATATGATTCGGACCCCTTAGGTGCAAGTTACAAAAAGTGTGAAGAAAATGACTTTTTAAAAACTTCTTTACCCATAATCCCAAATGTGTCCAGCGGACAGAATGCATCAGCATACTTTCAAGCATATGAATGCTATGTTGCCATCTATTCATTATACACCAATAATACTTTTAGTAGTGTTACAATATAGTATCAATAGTAATAAGTTTTATCCTCACCAATTCAAAACTGTTACAAAGTTTCCTTCAAACATCAAGTTACTGCTGGAGATGACTACTCCACCAACTTGTTGAAGAGTCTGACTATTAAAGGGCATGTTAAGTCAAAAAGTAAAATCCCATTTATACTTTCTTTAATGAAAAAGAAACATATCTCCAATATACTTTAATTAAAAAATGTGTACCGTTTTTATAAGAAACCTGACTGTATGCAGTGAAATTCTCCCTTCATTTACTGCTGTGGATAGGAATTGTCAGACGGTCCCTAACTGCTGAGCAGGGAAACAATCATACTTATGAACAGCAGGGGGAGCCCCCACCTTACTTCCCAGCCATGCAGAACTCAAGCAGCTTTGTTTATGACGATCCCTAAGCAGCCCAGACCACACTGAGCATGTGCACAGTCTTAGTCTTGCAAAGATGTTTAACAAAGTTACAAGATGGTGACCCCCTGTAGCCAACTTTGAAAGCATAAATTATTTGTTTGATGAGGCTTGTGGTGCAGTAAGTTCATGTTTATATTTAGTATACAAAATACAGCATTTCTAGCCTTATTCTATTTTAGACTTTACATGCCCTTTAAGTCATTTGGAGGATCATTTGGGAATAAGAATTTGAATTCATTGTACTAACAAACGCCATTTCCGAGATCCTAACCATATTTACTGAAATGTCTCAAGAAGGACTACAAACCATGAATAATTTTGCTTACTCAGAAGCTGAGATTGCTGAAGTGATTGCATTAGCTGACACAACATTGTCGTTCTTTGGAACAAATACAGACAAGAAATTTTATAACCAACTGATTAATCTGTCCAGGAAAGAGCTGAACTTGACCTCACACAGCTCTACATTAGTGGAGTATATAAAAACAAAAAGAATTCCACGAGGTCTACGTGCTAATGGGAGGGAATTTGGAATAAGGCAAGCCTGGATGCAATGGTTTTGACAGTTGAATACCTGCAACCAGAAATCCTTAAAACCAAGTTAGACATTGCATCACTAAAAGAAACCACCAGACTGAGAACCCAAAACCCGACAGAATACGAGAAAACTCTAAAAGAATCAATACCAGCATTGAAAAACTAAAAAGAGATACAGTCGCTAGGAAAATGAAGAAGTTCGAGCGTGATAACCGGGACTACACATCAGGCAAAGTGAACAGCTGGCAAGTCGGCTCTCCATGGCAGCAAACGCATTTGGACAGATTTGGACTGCCGAGACACCGTCCGGAAACCAATGCACCCGAGCAGCACCACTCCGGGCGAACTCCTCCTCCCCCCGCAGCATCGACAGTGACACAGACGAGCGGTTCAGCTCAGAGTCGGAGCGCGGCGCAAGCAATTACAGGGAAACACAGAGGCCTTTTTTAGGTGGAAAGAGGAGACATGAATGGAGGGAGTTAGAGATGCAAAGAGGAGGAAGAGAACAACACGAGGAGCCAGTCGGATCGGGTACCCGCAAAGAAAGTCGCAGTGCAGGCTTGTGCAGAGACAGTTCTACCAGTCGTACTGAATGAGGTAAATAACTTGGTTATAAATCTATCTGACTGTACTTTAACCCTGACTGAACGGTCCGTTCTAAACAAGGGACTGGGGTTCATACCTATGCACAATACTGATCTATTCAGCTGGAAAATAGATTTTTATAAGTTTGTTAGATGACTCAAGCTGAAAATGTGCTTCATGAATAAGGACGGTGTCCCCTCAAGGGAAATTGCTTATAAGAGTGACTTAAAAAATAAGAGTAACTTTATTCCTGACTTTACTTCACAAGAACTAGAAGTATTTCAATGTAGTTTCCTTCAATCTTCATGTTACTGCTGTGGAGATGGCTACTCCACCAACCTGTTGAAGAGTCTGATATTAAGTCATTTGGAGGATCGTTTGGGAATAAGAATATAAATCCATCAGAGGATCTCTTTTGTCTTTATTTTGCTTCCTTGGACATTTTTAATAAGTGGCCACTTCAAGCAATTTCACCAACATCTCTAATAAAGATATATATATATATATATATATATATATATATATATATATATATATATATATATATATATATATATATATGACCTTTATGTACCTGCCCTATTCAATTTGACCTAAGGGTTAGTGCGTTTCACTAGGCAGAAATGAACTCTAGCCAAAGTTCGCTATGAAATTCTCCTGCTGAAGAATTTTTGCTGTCAAACTTCGCCAGTGTTCATCTGCCGAGACGTAACTTCGCATTTTGATGAATAAGTGTCTGCACTGCAAATTAACATCTGACAAAGTTGTGCGAAGTGTGGCCGAGGCTTCAGAGGCAAAAATTTGCCCCCTAAACTTGCAATCATATAAAATTACAAGGCTGAGACTAGGCAGGCGATTACTGTCCTCTTTGTCTTATGGTGATGTTAACTAAACAACCTTTGGGACATGGAGCACTTGGACTATGGCGTAGTACTGAATTATACCACATAAGGTCATTTATGTCAGACATAACATGTATAAATGTTACTGAAAACATGTCATACAGAAAGACTTCAAGAAATATATTTTCAGAAAAAAACCCTACAGGAAAAAGATAAAAAGAAGACTTTTTGGGAACATTTAACTATTGAATTATTGTTGTAGATATCTCACTACAGTACATGATAGGAGTATCAATTAAGACATAATCCAGATGAATGTTCCTATGACAATGTTATTAGTCCTCAGTTTCTGATCGAAAGGCCTTTATTCAATTCAATGCGATAAATGTTCGATAATGTAAATATGTGTTTTTCCCCGAACATGAATGCACAATTTTACCTAATTCAATTCATTGCAATTACGTGAATGCGAGAAACTATCATACCTTATCGCCGTTTCTGATTTATACTTCTGTTTTTGGCAGAAACTGTTGGTATCGCTCTTTTTTTTAACAAATCACACTGCAACTTAACATGCAAAAGTCTATCTATGTTTAAATACTTAAATAGTGTTGAGTTAGTGACCGAGAAAAAGTGGATTGAGACATGCCACTGACTTTCTGATGACTGAAAGCTGCCTGAAAATGATAGGTTGTCAATAACTTTGTTTAACCTGGAATTGCCAGGAAATTTGTAGGTGCCAGAGGATCAATATCATATTAAGTCGGTATTTATCAACTACTTTAGCCTCCCTTAAGCCAGCCAACAAGACCCTGTCTCTTTATAACCTTGGAGTATGTTCAGGGGCTACAAGGGGAGATGCTGTAACTTATTAGCTGGGGAAGCAACACCCCTTCTAACCTGCAATCTTAAGCAAAGAATCGTGCTCTTCTAAGTTGTTTTCTCTTCTCAACATTCCATCGGAGCCACATGAGAGCCCAAACATTTTCTATGACGTAGGCCAAGAAGCAAAGGGTTTTTATTGTCCTGTTTGCCGTGGCCAAATTTAGCATGAACACAAACACTTTTAGATCTGGGTCTTATAAACAATATTGAAAATGACTTTATCATGTTCAACTTGCAAAGATGAAGAGTTAACAGACAATCCAATCATTTACATGGTGGATCAGTGGGATCCATTGAAAGGGAAATAATTAAGAATGATTTGTGATGACAATTATTGAAAGCATATACGACAAGAAAAACAGGGCTCCCTGACAGTCCATGATTAAGGACCCCTGTGGGTACGAAACGAGTAGGGCTCATAGAGATGTAAGTATATTTTTAACTTTCATTAATATTTTCAAATCATTTTATAACTAATATTTTGGGCCCTCTGGCAGGACAGCCCTGTTTTTCTTGTTGTGTATCCTGGTTTGCGGCTCGCTAAAGCTGGGGGTCTAGTGCACCTGGACTTCATCATTTACTCGGTGAGCTATTTACATAATGTTCTGGAGCACCTTTTTTTACCCACTGTTGTGACAAATGTTGAAAGGCCTATTTAAGATTTGTGTGGGTATGTTTTAACTAACATATAAGATGTTAATAGTTTATACACATCAATATCTTTTTGAAGGTTTGTCTTCATAGTTTTAGAATGTGACCAATAACCCAGAAGACAAAATATATTAACGTGTGAGGTTGAACGTTTTATGTCAACTTGCAGTCTGCTGTTTCAAACATAGTTGCCATTTTTCAAAAGAAATAAAGTGATGTAGTACTAGTCAAGAGTTATACACACACTTATTTTAATAAAAAAGACACGAATGAAAATGGAATCAATAAAAAGACAAATAGGTCATATATTTTAGAATAAATACAGTATATTTTTAAAAAACCATAGAACATTGTACTTTTGTTAATGAAATATACACTTACAAAGGTAACTGCCTTTAAAACACTTATGCGATTAACAGGGTTGGACTGGGCCAGTGGGACACCGGAAAAAAACCTGGTGGACCCCTTTCCTGGTGGGCTTCTCTGACCCAGACCCGATTCTTGCCAGCTCTCCCCCAGGTCGTAGATCTCCCTCCCCTGATGCGCAGTGATTTGGGAATTTCTCCTGCTTTGCTTTGTCAAAAAAATTTAGATTTTTCCTGCAAAATCCCGAAAAAATCGTGAAATTTGAAAGTCTTCACAAAAAATTTTAGCAATTCGACATGTTTCACTAAAAAATCGAGCAATTCTAACATTTTCACGGAAAAATCGAGCAATTCGAATGTTTTCACTAAAAGCGAGCAATTCGAATGTTTTCACTAAAAAATCTAGCAATTCGAACATTTTTACTAAGAAATTGAGCAATTTAAAACTTTCACGAAAAAATCGAGGAATTCAGACGTTTTCACAGAAAAAATCGGAAATTGTCGCTGCCGCGAATTCGTGCCAGCCAAAATTATTCACCCATCACTACTGATGCACTGATGGTACTTTAAATTTATGCACGCCTGTTCAAGGTGGTGGGTGAAGGGGGAACCAAAAAATAATGCAAAAGATTTTTCTTTGTAAGTGGTTTTGGCTTAAATTGAATTGCAAAAAGTAAATGTTCACGGCACTTTCAATGGGCCGTTAGGTAGCGAAAACATAGGTAATGGAAAGCTATATCGGTTAATGTCTGTTAAGCGCAATGAATTGCATAGCGGACATACGAAAAGGTGTCTTATCATACGAAATATACCATATTGCATTGGACTGAATCCCAATGTCTCAGAAAGAACCTTACAGGTAGAAAAAGAAAACTAAGAGAGGTTTTTTGAGGCTCTCACTGCAGTGCTTTATAAATATGTGAGTTTGAACATCATCCAGTTGATTGTTCCTATAAGTATGTTATTGGTAGATTCTTTATATATTTATAGCACTGACCTTCAGATTATTTAGGTAGAGCGTCACTGGGGGGTTAAGGTTTTCTGTTGTTTGGCTTGTGATGCTTCCAGTCACCACCTCTGAATTAACCACTACAGCGCTGTTTTCTTCAATGTCCTCTGATAATTTGAGAAAACTCCCACTTAATCTGGCGTGGAGGCTCTTGTATGAAATAAAGACAACTCCATCTGAAGAAAGTGAGAAAAGTAGTTGCTAAGATCAAATATGAAGTAGTTATATGTCATATGGCCAGATATGTTTAATCCCTCTGACCTTCAGGTTTAGGAAGGAGGTCACATGAGACTTTCATGCTGTTGAGTCCCACATTTATGGTTAGGAAAGAACAGTTTTCTTGGGATATCTTGTTAGCAACATCTGGAAAGAAAATAATATAAAACTTGAGGTGGACATATGTCTCTAAATGTTTTATACATATAACTTAAATCTATGGCAGAATAATAAATGAGGTGCAGAGAGGACTGTGGAGATACAAAGGCTGGAGGTATATGAAGGAAAGTATAATCCACCAAAAGAAGCCTAATGAAGAGAGACATTCAATGCCATTGCAACACCTTTCACGCAGCATACCATATCGTACAGGTATGGGACCTGTTATCCAGAATGATAGTATTTTTAGGCTGATTTTTTTGAAAATGTTGGCAAAAATCTTAGTAATTCAACCCATCCATTCAACTTCCTGTTGCCTCCTTTCCCAGGCTGTGCAGGGGAGTCAGCAGCACTTGACACACTGCACTGTAGGATAGGAACCAATCAGCAGCTACTGTAGGCTGACCTGGTAGGGAACTTAAACCTGTCTTTGCTTGTGTGACTGTAGGGCTATGATTGGCTGTACCCCTCTTACTGCGATTCTGGTAGTGACTGTTAGGACTCACCCACCCCTCTTAAGAAACATGTACAGGGACCAGAGCAGATCTATTGGAAGATCTGATAAAGGGGTCATTTTTTAACTTAATGTTAATTTTTAGCCCAAAGTTATAGCAGCACAATATATTATTCATGATTGCGTAATAAATAATTTTCTTTTACTTTTCCTGTTTGTGATTTGAATGCAAGAAGGACAGTCAAAATAATTTACAAATTAAGGTAATTCAATCCATACTAAAATTTTAGAAAAGTGGGGCCTTTTTTCTCGCTTCCAGCAGAAGTACTAATGTTTTATGATTAAAATATTTTGTGAATTTAAGGGCCAGATTTATCAAAGGTCAAGTTTTGAAGTTTGAATTATGTATTGTTTTTTAAATGTAATTCATTTGAATATACTCACGACTCGAATGGGAGGTTATTTATGAAAAAACTCGAATGTCTAATATTCAATCGAATACAAAAGACACGAAAATTCAAATCAAATTCGGATTGAATCTAGATTTCCTCCAAAAAAAAAAACTTGAATGTCAGGAAGGCAATTAACATATTCAAATGGTTTAATGGACCTCTGCCATTGACTTTGTACATAAACTCGGTTAGTTTTAGGTGGCAAATATTCAAATTAGAACTGTTTCCAGGGTCGAGATGTGGTCAATCTCACATTTGAATTCAAATTTGAATTGGTGAATTAAAATTTATATAGTTATATTTTGGGAGTTAGAGTTTGTCTGGCTTGTGCTACTTTTAAATGGTGTAGGTTTCCTATTAGCAAATCATATCAGCTATCTTCTTACCTATCTCTTGGGTGCTGAAATTCCAGTTTCTGTGATTTTTAGTAAATGAAGTAAGTATTGATAATTCCACAGTCTCTAGGAACCCATTTACCACAGTACTGACTTCAGAAGAGCTGAGATTAGACCAAGAAGTGTCACTGAGTATCCCAGAGGCAGAATTTGTGATGTTCTGTAGACAGATATAGAGGAGAGCAGAAAGATAGTGAATAAGAGAAGGAAATGGCAGAACAATGAAGTGTTGAACAATGTTTTACTTTCATATTATAGTGACCTTTTATAGCATTTTTTACCATATTTAACTAGTGTTTTTGATATGTCTTCATCATCCCTCTCTGTAAACCAAATTTCTCAACCACATTCCTTACCTCTATGTCTAATTTGGTCTGATTATTCTGGCAAGACGCTTCCAGAAGTTGGTAAGTGGACCTCTGAAGAATACAACTGGGATCCTAAAATGTATAAAAGGAAAAAATGTTCCCCATGTTATCTGACACACATTATAGGAAAGCTTTTATGTGTCCATTATATTAATTACATAATTATACATTTAAAATAGAAGAAGTACTTGCATGGATTGTTCTACAGCTATTGGACCTGTTATCCCGGAACCCAGAAGTGGCCTCCCCACTAGACCACCAGGTATATTAACACTACCACCGTCGGGAATATAAAAAGGGGGTTGGGCTTTGGGAGCACTCCAAGGCTTTTGATCCTCCAGCTGCAGCTAAATAAATACAGCCAATGGAAGTTGTGAAGCCTAGTTGTATAAGGATTATGGTTGGCCACCTGACTAATTAACTATTGCACTTGAATGGATAACTGTCTTCTCAATAAGGATGAGCGATACCTAAGAACTTAGCTCCAGGGCCCATTAACTTCTAGTTGTACCAGATGCCTGCTTAGCATTTCTATATGTGACAATAGATGTGATGGTATTATCTGTTTGAAGTGACACTTACTGGACATTTGTTCAAATCACATGTTATAAAAACTCTGCAGATTCAGCCTTCTGTATTGAGAGGAAGATGTCCCCTCTTCCTTTAGGTAATTGCTGGGCTATATTCTCATTTCCAAGTCAAGTTCTCCATAGGCATCAGATTTTGTGTTTTATTTAAAGAACAACTTTCTAAATGTGAGCTCTCCTGATATTCATGAATTACAGGCAAACATAATATGCTACAATGTCACAGGTGCTTTTTTGGCTGCTAAATAAGTTTATTGGAGAAGTGGCAGCGTCTACATTGCATGACTTTACATGGTTCCAATACAAAGTGAAGAAAAAGGAGATAACGGTACTGATATCTAAACAGATCCCATGTAGGGAGAGGGGACATTCTCTAACAAGATTCATGTCTGTTGGACACAGTATTCTAGTACAGGTATGGGACCTGTTATCCAGAATGCTCAGGACCTGGGGTTTTCAGGATAATGGATCTTTCTGTATTTTGGATCTTCATACTAAAAAATCACGTAAACATTAATAAAGGGATCCTATCATAGGAAAACATGTTTTTTTTCAAAATGCATCAGTTAATAGTGCTACTCCAGCAGAATTCTGCACTGAAATCCATTTCTCAAAAGAGCAAACAGATTTTTTTATATTCAATTTTGAAATCTGACATGGGGCTAGACATTTTGTCAATTTCCCAGCTGCCCCTGGTCATGTGACTTGTGCCTGCACTTTAGGAGAGAAATGCTTTCTGGCAGGCTGCTGTTTTTCCTTCTCAATGTAACTGAATGTGTCTCAGTGGGACATGGGTTTTTACTATTGAGTGTTGTTCTTAGATCTACCAGGCAGCTGTTATCTTGTGTTAGGGAGCTGTTATCTGGTTACCTCTCCATTGTTCTTTTGTTTGGCTGCTGGGGGGAAAAAGGGAGAGGGTGATATCACTCCAACTTGCAGTACAGCAGTAAAGAGTGATTGAAGTTTATCAGAGCACAAGTCACATGACTTGGGGCAGCTGGGAAATTGACAATATGTCTAGCCCCATGTCAGATTTCAAAATTGAATATAAATAAATCTGTTTGCTCTTTTGAGAAATGGATTTTAGTGCAGAATTCTGCTGGAGCAGCACTATTAACTGATTCATTTTGAAAATTTTTTTTTTCCCCAAGACAGTATCCCTTTAAATAAACACAATAGGCTGGTTTTGCTTCCAATAAGGATTAATTATATCTTAGTTTGGATCAAATACAAGCTACTGTTTTATTACAGAGAAAAAGGAAATCATTTTTAAAAATTTGGATTATTGGGATAAAATGGCGGGCGAAGTGGCCTTTGCTAGCAATTCGCTAGCAAGGACAATTCGCTAGTGAAAGAGACCATTGCTAGCACAGTTTCGCACACTTTCGCCAGCCGCATTTTTGCCCAAGCAAACAATTGTCACTCAGTAGGGATGGGCGAATTTTTTTGCCTTGTTTCACTGCGAAAATGATGGCCATAGAATTGTATGGCGTTGTGCGTCGAAAAAAAAAGACGTGCGTCCAAACAATTTTAACGCCCATAGACTTTAATGGGCGTCTGTGACATTTCTCCGGTGGCAAATTTTTGGCGAAACGGGACAAATTCGCCCATATCTCAGAAAATTCACTAAAGTGGGAATTTTACAGAACGTCAGCTATTTCGCCAGAGTTTCCTTTGCCAGTTTAGACCTAGTGAACTGATAAGATGAAGCTACATCCTCCTCAATCTTATGTCAGTGACATCATATCCTGTATGCCGAAAAGTCATAAAAATTATAAAAATGCTGGCATTTTTTCATACTTAAAAGTTGTAACTATTAAAAATGTTTGTTTTAACATGTTTTACTACTTGAGGGGCATACCACATTTGTTTTTGGGTGGGCTCATGTCTAGGACATTTGAGGATCTCTTTTGCCTTTTTTTGATTCCTTGGACATTTGGAATTATAAGTGACCTATATCTACATGCTCTATTCATATTAACCTAAGCGTAAGTATACTAACGAAGTTTTTCTAGGTAGAAACAAATGCTAGTGAAAGTTTGCTATGAAATGCATGCGCTGATGAATTAACGATAGCGAAACTTCACCAGCGTTCGGCTTCCAAGACGCAACTTTACATTTTAGTGAATTAGCGTAGTAGTAGCGAATTTGTGCCTGGGGAATCCTTCACAGCCAAAATTTGTCCTTATAGGAGAAGGCCTTTCTGTAATTTTTGGATATCAGGTTTCCGGATAACAGATCCCATATCTGTACTAGAAGTTAGAAAAGTTCCTAATTTTTAACATTGAAAATAAGAAATATCTGAATATCTCCATTTAAAGGGCATGTAAAGGCAAAAAAATAAAATCCCATTTTTACTTTCTTTAATGAAAAAGAAACCTATCTCCAATATACTTTAATTAAAAAATGTGTACCGTTTTTATAAGAAACCTGACTGTATGCAGTGAAATTTTCCCTTCATTTACTGCTGTGGATAGGAATTGTCAGACGGTCCCTAACTGCTGAGCAGGGAAACAATCATACTTATGAACAGCAGAGGGAGCCCCCACCTTACCTCCCAGCCATGCAGAACTCAAGCAGCTTTGTTTGTTTACCTGTTTTGATAATTTATGACGATCCCTAAGCAGCCCAGACCACACTGAACATGTGTGTCGTCTTCGTCTTGCAAAGATGTACAAGATGGTGACCCCTTGCGGCCAACTTTGAAAGCATAAATCATTTGTTTGATGAGGCTTGTGGTGTAGTAAGTTCATGTTTATATTTAGTATAGCATTTCTAGCCTTCTTCCATTTTAGACTTTACTTTCCCTTTAATGTATTCTGTTACTCACCTTTTGATTACAATAACTCAGAGTTTTGTTTTGCTCTTGCAAATATATCTCACATAATGCTAGAAAGAAACAAAAAACAATTAATACACAATAGTTTTTTTATGGTTTTAAAGTGCTTCATTTTATTAAGGCCGCAATTCAGGAGTCAATTCATGGGGCAAATGGCAGTAAAAAATGATAGTGATGGACAAGATAAACAAATCTAATATACACACATCTTTGTGATGATAGTATAACAACTGTTTATTTGTTGTCATATGAATGACAAGTAAATACTAAATAAATGAGGTTATGTTAAGAAAAAGGGGCAAAATAGCAGATCCAGTAACATACAGCAACCAATCAGCAGGTAGCATTTATTGGTCACTTGTAGTGATGAGAGAATCTGACCCGTTTTGCTGAAAATTTGTGAAACATCGAAAATTTTGAAATGCATTTATGTCTATGGGCGACAAAATGTTTTTTGACGTGCAACTACTTTTTCACTCAATAGAGTCATTAGGCATTATTTTCACTGTGAAAAATGTCACTCTTTAGAAGCATTTACAACAGAAAATATCAATTACTAAAATATCAAGACTATAATATCTTGAGCATTTTAATGGAGCATTTTTGGAAATTCAACTGCATTATAGAAGCCATGATTATTGATGGGCGAATAAATTCGGCAGGTGGAAATTTGGCGGTGAAAAATCTGCTGCGTCAAAAAGAATGTGGATGTGCGTCAGAACAGTCGCGTGCATAAAAATTGTCATGCACCAAAATTATTCAGACGTCCATTGACTTTAATGCATTTGGACAAAATAGTCAAAAATGGTCAAAATTCGTGTTTTGAAAAATTTTCACAGTTTTGCGAATTTCGCTTATTTTTGGCAAACCGGGGCAAATTCGTCATCACTAGCCACGATGAATAATTTATGATGCCTGATTTTAGTACAGGTATGGGACCTTTTATCCCCTAAATGCTCCTAACCTGGGGTTTTCAGGGATAACGGATCTTTCCGTAATTGGATCTTCATATCTTAAGTCGACTAGAAAATCATTTAAACGTTAAATAAACCCAATAGTCTGGTTTTGCTTCCAATAAGGATTAATTATATCTTAGTTTGGATCAAGTACAAGCTACTGTTTTATTATTTCGGAGAAAAAATAAATCATTTTAAAAAATTTGGATTATTTGATTATAATGGAGACTATGGGAGATGGCCTTTCCGTAATTCAAATCTTTGTTATAATGGGTTTCTGGATAACGGATCCCATACCTGTATAAGTAAAAATTGATGATTGAGAAATTGCCATGCAACCTGACAACGAACTCAGCCATTCGAAAGCAATCCATTCTCCTACCTTGCTGTTCTTCATAGTTCTAGTGATTTATCTTTGATAAGAAAAAAAGTTGTCATGATGGTAGAGTGAATTATAAAAGCTCCATCCATCTACTTATATTCATATTATGCAGTAGCGATCGTAGAGGGGGCGGGCCCTGGTGCGTGACGCGCAGCCGGGCCCCGCCCCCTCCGTACGGCTGCATTTGGCTGCATTTTCAGCGGCGAATGGACTGCCGGGGGGCCCTGAGGCGGTGCAGGCCCTGGCCCGCTCGCACCCCCTGCTCCGCCACTGATATTATGGCTTCCAGTCCATAGGAAACGACAGTTACCAATTAGTTCAGATATGGATCATAGCAATGCAATTTATACAAACCCATTGTTTTAAAAAAATGTGGCTTGGTACCTATGGATTGTGGGATATTTGACCATTTTAACATTCTGCTTCCATTTAAAATGACACTCATGGAAGTTCTACGTCTATAGTTATAAAGGTGGCCAGACACTGGAGGATAAACGATACCAATATCGGTCCTTTAGACCAGTTGGCATCTTATATGCCCATGTATGGAGGCTTCCGATGGGTCTCCCTGATCAATATCTGGCCAAAAATCGGCCTTATATAGATTGGCCATTTTTTCCTGTGATTGAGGACTGCATCGGCTAGTTGATGCAGTCGTACGACCCGTTGCCGCCCATTTCCTTCATTGTAATCCAATCATTTGGATCCAATCAAATGATCGGATTAACCCGATATTACTATGCCTTTGGTGGGCTTATCGGGGGAAAATGTGCTTGTTTAGCCTAACCTCGCCAAACGAGCAGATCTTATAGTGTATGGCCACCTTTAGGCTTAAAAAGACTTTTGTTAATAAGATTCAACCTGCCACACACACAGGGACAGATTCAATGGAGCTTATTTACCAACAATGTGAAAAGTTTGCACCTGTGCAGTAACCAATGCACATGTGAGTGTCAACATGCACCTTTAATAAAGTTGGGAGTAGTGATATGCAAAATATCTTTCCAAGTCATCCAACTGGCTTTCTCAATTCAGAATGACTTGTAAATAGGATCTTTCTGTAATAAATACCTTGTCATGGTGTTGCAATCAGCATAAACTGTTTATCCTAATCAGCAAGGATGTCATGAAGTTAGGTGTTGATTGTATTAACATGATTGGAGCTTTAAGGTGTTATTAACCCTTCCAAGGAGAGGTGCCAAAACAGCATTGTATGTGGCAGACAATAAGGGGCCCATTTACTTAGTTCGCGTGAAGGAATAGAGGAAAAAAAGTTTGAATTTTGAATGGTCGAATATGGCTACTTCGACCATCAAATGGACTACTTCGACCTTCGACTACGACCTTCGACTTCGAATCGAACAATTTGAACTAAAAATCGTTCGACTATTCGACCATTCGATAGTCGAAGTACTGTCTCTTTAAAAAAAACTTCGACCCCCTAGTTCGCCACCTAAAACCTACCGAGGCCAATGTTAGCCTATGGGGAAGGTCCCCATAGGCTTCCTAACAATTTCCTGATCGAAGGAATATCCTTCGATCGATGGATTAAAATCCTTTGAATCGTTCGATTCTAAGGATTCTAAGGATTTAATCGTTCAATTATTCCTTCAAATGTTCGATCATAGGAATAGCGCAAAATCCTTCGACTTCGAATATTGATTTTACTTTGACGGTCGAATATCGAGGGTTAATTAATCAACCCTAGGTAAATGTGCCCCTAGATGTCGCACCCCCTGCCTCTCTTCAAATTTGGTTTTACACGTTTGAAGACTGCCAAGTCCAGGTTCTAGACCGGGAGAGTGACTGGTTCAAAAGAGATGTTAAAGAAGCCGTATATGTAAAAACTGAAAAACCAAGTCGGAATAGAGGTGGGGGTGTGACATCTATTGTCTGCCACATACAATGTTGTTTTAGCACCTCTCCCTGGAAGGGACATTGTGACAAGCTTCCCAAAATTCCAATGTTTTTGTCTAATAAAAAGCAAATTACCAAGAGAACATTATAATTGTATTCAGGCATGTGGTGTTGGGATATGTTTATGGTTCATGGTTGGGAGTTATTGTACCTGAACACTCCATGCTTTTTCTTGTGGAATTCATGACATACCCAGCAGGGCCGGTAATGGTTCTGGTGTCTGAGAGGGAAGTGGAATTGCTGCCATTGGTTGGAGGAGATGTTTCTGTAAGGTCAAAGTAAGCTACGCCTGCTGTAATAAAAGATATTCTGATTTAGATTTAAAGGGGACCCGTCACCCAAACAAAATTATTCCAAATCCTTTTTTATCATGTTAGTCAAGCAAAATTAACTTTAATTACACTGTATAAATTATTTGAATATTGTTTTCATCAGTCTGGGAACTCATAATTATAGCAACCAGGAAGGAGCCATTTTGTGGACACTGTTATTAAGGCAAGACTTGCATCATCTCAGAATCTTGTTTGTGCACCAGAATGGGGGACCTGATGTCCATCCCCATGTCCTGGTTACACAATTAAATCGTTAAGAGAGCTGGGGGAATGTAGGGTGAACGGTGACATCTAGGAAGTGCTGAATGGAAAGTGAAAGTAATTGTTTGCCCCGCCTCTATGCCTAGGCAATATTTGATTGACACCTGATATTTTTAAATGAGTTTACAACAGCTATGAATGCTTTAATAAAAAAAAAAAGAAATTGGATTTCATATTTAATTAAAAAAAGGACTTTTATTATACAGATTTTTATGTCTGGGTGACGGGTCCACTTTAAGCAAAGAAACGTTCACATACAGTATGAGGATTCATTATCCATACAGTCTGGGCTTTTTAATTCAGCACAGAGTACCACTCACATGGTTACAATGAAGCCCTGTACTTACATCTTGCCTTTAGCAAGCATTATATTTTGACGTTGTTTATTGTTTTCGCTCTGCACCTCTTCCCCATAGTAGAAAAGCCCTCTGCACCTTTTAAACAGACGCATTTTTTAAAGTTGAATCATAGTTTTAAAGGGGAGCCATCATATTGATAAAATGCCCTAAACTCTAGAGGATACTTTATGTTATATAAAAAAATATTTTGTGGTCAAAGTTCACATTTAAAGGGAAGTATACTTTCTTATTCAACATTACTTTTGTGCTGAACATATTTTTTGCCTATTATTTTAATCATTCAAATCCATGTTATAAATTTAGAAACCCCCTCTTCACGCTTTGTTGTGATTGTTTTGTAAGCACTAAACCCATTATTCAGGGGATTATCTGATTTTAGGAATCTCCCTCACAGTGACAAAACATGCAGTAGCTTCAGTTTCCCCATTTGCCTGTTTAGCTCAAGAAATAAAAAAAAACAAAAATGTTTTGTACCAGTATACAGTATAACTCATGCTTTTTGCTTTAGAGAAGCTTATATTCTCATGATTCACCACTAAGAAGTGGACTTTTGTTTTGCTTGAAGGACCCCTTTAAAGGGGTGGTTAACCTTTAAGTTAATTTTTAGTATGGCTAATTCCAAGCAAATTTTAACTCGACAAAGTGAAACGGAAAAAATTCGCCCATCACTGCCAGCTTCCCATCAGTCTCCCTTTTCTGCTTTAAATGACTAGCATGTACACAGTGAACTTACACAATGCATTTAAATACTTGGGTCTTCACCTGCCTGTTCACTATCTCTATTTGGATGCCACATTGTTACCTTAAATTAAATCTCTCTAAAATGGAAATGGTTCTCTTTCCTCCACCTAACACCCGTGACAACCTAGAAGTATCTATCATAGTTAATAATTCCACTATCACCCCATCTCCACAGGCCCAGTGCCTTTGGGGTTATCCTAGATTCTGCGCTGTCCTTCACTCCTTAAATCCAGTCCCTTATTAAATCATGTCAATTTCACCTAAAGAACATATCCAAAATATGTTCATTTATCTCCCAAGATGCCGCCAAAATTCATATTCACTCTCTAATCATATAACGTCTAGACTAATGTAACGCTCTATTAATTGTCCTTCCACACCACATACTGTCACCTCTCCAGTCCATAATGAACTCTGTCGCCAGGTTTATACACCTCAGCAACAGCTCCTCCTCTGCCACCCCACTCTGCCAATCACTGCACTGGCTTCTGCTACCTTTCAGAATAAAATTTAAACCAATGACCCTAATATTTAAAGCACTTCATAACTCTGCCCCTCCCTACATGTCTGAACTCATCTCTAAAGTATTTGCCCAATGCTTTTACATTAACTTAATGACTCCCTGTGTACTATGAGGGGGCTGCCATATTTGTGCAGCAGGAGAAACTTTAACTGACAGGCTGAGATGTGACAGTCAGGTTGGCAAAACAGTCAGGTTTAGGAACTTCAACTAACAATTATTTACAAAAACAGACCTCTCAGCAAAAAACAATCAGCATGACCTATAGGTAACTTTTAATGTACATTCATATTTTTAAAAAAGTGTTTTTTTTAGTGGCAGTATCACTTTAATTTATGTTTTGTTAATGTATAACTTAAAAAACATGATGTAAAGCCTACATTTTCCTACCATGTATATAAGTTGGGCATATCTTCCCCACCCAAGCCACATCATTTATACTGCATATACCCCCTCCATTTTGCCAGCACCATCATATTTCCTAAAACAAATAGGAAATATCAGTAACATTGACATCTACAAACAGGAAAAGTTCATGCAATGCAGAATGCAGGGTTATACAGGCACAACATACTTTGATAAAAAGTTCTGCTGGGGTTGAGCACTGTAATGGTTAAGATGAGCTCAGAAGAGGTGGAAATAAATAGGATCAGACAGCTAGAGCAGAGTTTCTATGGAAACCAGCAATGCTATCTCTCCATTGGCTGTTAGACTGGAGGGTGTATTTAGTAATCTGAGAAGAACTGAGCATGCTCATTAGCCAACAGCCAAAGTAAATTCCTGAGGGAGGGGGTAGAGTGGGTTGGAGGAGAAGAAGGAATTCTAAGTGATTAAAGGGGATTTAAAGGCAAAAAATAAAATCCCATTTTTACTTTCTTTAATAAAAAAGAAATTTGTCTCCAATATACTTTAATTAAAACCTGTGTACCATTTTTATAAAAAACCTGAAATTCCCCCTTTGTTTTATTTGCTCTCACTGCTGCAGATAGAAAACTTCAGATGGTCCCTAACTGCTCTGCAGGGAAACAATCATACTTTCAAACAGCAGGGGGGACATCCCCCCACCTTACTGCCCAGAACATGAGCAGCTTTGTTTGTTTCCCTGTAGAGCAGCTGGCGACCATGTAGAGATTTGTATCTGCTGCATCTGTATCAGCTTCTATGGCAGATATTTTTTGACTGTTTTGAGAATTTATGACAATTCCTAAGCTTAACCTCCCAACAGAAGCCCAGACCACACTGAGCATGTGCGTGGTCTTGGTCTTGCAAAGATGTTTAACAAAGTTACAAGATGACAGCCCCTGTGGCCAACTTTGAAAGCATAAATCATTTGCTTAGTTGGGCTTCTGGTGCAGTAAGTTCATGTTTATGTTTAGCATACAACATACATCATTTCTAGCATTATTCTATTTTAGACTTTAGTTCCCCCTATAAGGGGATGCTGTAGCCTTACTGTTAACCTTTTAACAACCAGAGTGGCAGGTATTTAAAGATTTCAAAGAGACTGTTCACTGATTACATTTTTGTTGGGGGGGGGGGTTTACATGTCCTTTAATATAACTATACCCCTGTTTGCGTTCACACCTTGTAAAGCACTGCGAGCAACTGTGGTGCTATATAAATAAATACATACATACAATAAGTGAACAGCACTCTCCTCTTAGTCTTTCAATCTCCCTTCTTGTAATGGTATTCCAAAACCCAGAGCAAACCCCAAGTTCCCAGTCTTGGCCAGGTCCACCATTAGAAATCACGGGCCCCCATACAACAAAATTTTCAGGGCCCCATGGGTCTATTCAGGCCCGGATTTGTGGAAAGGCCACCAAGGCCCGGGCCTAGGGTGGCAGGATTTTAGGGGGGCGGCATGCTGCCCAACCACACCCACATTGGTTAAAAACACTGGGTACAATAATTTTTTAAATTTCTAGTGCGACAATCCCCATTGCTCCAGTCCAGATTATGAAAATTTGCACGAATAAAGGGGAGGGGACAGGGGCGACGAACAGCAGTGGGCCTAGGGGCACCCATTATGTAAATCCGGCCCTGGGTCTATTAAATATAGCCCTGTACTGGGCCATAAGTGAGAGCAGAGTAGGGAGTTTTATAGCCAGCCTAATGTCTTACAAAGATCACCTGTGGCCGGATTGGCAAAAGGTGAAACAAGCCAAGCCAACTTGCAGTTGCAAGCATAGCCATAGGAGCAAACCAGGACTTTATCTGTCAGCTTACGTAGTGCAGTGGTAACCCTAACAGCACAGAGACACCTGGTCCCAGGTTCAATTCCAGGCAGGTTATTACACTTCTTCAGTCAGTGAATCGCAGGTGGTGGACTGCCTTATAAAACAGTTAGGTCATGTAGCAAAATGTCATATTGTTTTTTAAAAATTATATGTAGCCTGTAACTTAATGATCCCTGGCCAAGCCTGTGTGCAGGATGTGCAATTGCCCCCCCATGAAGAAATTCCCTTAAAATAACCCCAAGGGGGTGCCCATTAACACTTCTGTGCCACTCTTTGTAGTAGTCTGAAATCAGTTCCTTTCCAAAGGTGGTGGGTACAAGGTAATGTTACTGATAAACGGCTATAAGGACACAAACAGAAAGCAAGCAATGAGACAGACACCATGATCTTCATACCTTCACACGATCCCCCAGGGTAAGTAATCCCGGTGTATTTTTCTAACTTTTTTTTGCAGATGCAATAATATCCTTTCCAAGAAAACTCACATCTGGAATTATTTGGGCATATACTTGAATTCCCATAGCACTCAGGTATTTCATCAGGAGTAACTGTGGGGTAAGAGTAATCATAATGATTAGTCTTTAAACTCAGTTTCTGACAATCCCATTCTGATGTGTATATATATGGTCCTCATCCTGGGGAGTCACCTGGAACATTACTCTCAGCTACCTAGAAACATCACAATTTATTAAAAGGGAACTCTATCCAAAAACTGCATAAAGTAACAAAATCCAATATAATGTCCAACGTACATATAATTAAATATTGTGTATCCCTTATTCCATAAAAAAGCAGTATTTTACCGTTTCATTGTAACTTACCATTAACTCCGGTGAAGATGTACAAAGCACAGAGAGCTTAAGAAGACAATACAGACAGTGTTACCATGCTGAAAGTATTATGAATTCACTATGCTTTTAAAAACATTTATTTTATTTGAGTAAACAGTGATGAGTGAATAATTTCGATGTGGTCAGTTTTGCGACAAATTTCCACCCTTTGTGAAACTGAGTAAAAATATTGCTATCCGTTTAGTTTAGTGCGTCCAAAAAATTGCGGAGAAAAAAGACGTGTCAATTTTTTTTGAATAAACAATTGGCAAAAAACTTTAAAAAACTTTTAAAAACTTCGCGAACTTTAAGGTGTATTTTCTTCGGTTTTGATAATTTTCTGGAGAAGCAAAACATCACAAATTCGCTCATCACTATTAGTAAATGATACTTTACATATGGTTCCTTAATTACATGTATTCCCTACTGAGAAGGATGCCATTATTAGTGTACTAGGCAACTAGACACCAGTCATTCAGAAGTCATCAGTACAGACACGGGGGTGATAAAAAATATATGGACATTGCGGGCC
Organism: Xenopus laevis; assembly: GCF_017654675.1. Lineage (NCBI taxonomy): Eukaryota > Metazoa > Chordata > Amphibia > Anura > Pipidae > Xenopus > Xenopus laevis. The sequence goes on from NC_054375.1 coordinate 144,457,925, forward strand.
TGGGCGCTGTATACGAATATCTAGATTAGTACTCTCTTGAAGTGTTCAGCAGCAAATGTAAAGCCATTAGGGAAAACAGCCCCCTACTTAAAGAAATGTATACATGGTGAGTACACAGATATGGGCAAGGGGGACCTTACTTCATAATAAAGGATATCTTCCTGCCATATATAAATATATTGTTTTGTTCTATTTCATATGAACACATTTCTTAAACTGACCACTAAGAACCTGCAATAAGTTCATAAAAGGCTTACATCTTATGATAAGCACCCCTTTAAATAATGGAACATCCCAATGTCTATTCTACTGCTCAGAGCAGCAGTGTATTTTAGCTCCGCCCCTTCCCTCTGTGAGACACTTCCTGCTGCTCAACTGTGTGAGGCATGAGAGAATCACAGTAGAGAATCTCCTCCTAAAGCAGCTTCTTTTCCCAGGGCAAATGAGTGCGAATCTGTTGTGTTAAGCTTAGAGTGTGAATGCCGGTGTATATGTATGTAAATTAACTGTTAATTTGTGTAAGGGCAATTGTGTTTTAAAAGGTCTGACAAACCCTGTGTGTTAGTTATAGAGACTATAATGAACTTGTCTATAGCTGTGTAACTACATTCATTATTGAATCCTATAGGTACAGGTTGGCTGTGGGTTTTGCCTATAACCATTCTCTCAGTGCATTTGCCACAAAGCACATTAACCCATACATTTCCTTGCCACGCCATTGTATCCCCAACTATCCATGGCCTCACTCTATTCACTGTTCTCTTTTACCCTTTCCCTTCTGCTGAGTTACCCCCACACTCCTCTCTCTGTCAACCCTCTGTCTCACTCTATTCACTGTCCTCTTTTACCCTTTCCATTCTGTTGAGTTACCACCACCTCTCTAATAATCCTCTGCCTCACTATTAACTCACCTCTTTTACCCTTTCCCTTCTTATGCTGCTGAGTTACCCCACACTCACCTCTCAGTTCCTAATAACCCTCTGTCAGGCTCTGCTGGGATTCAAACCATGGACCTTTGGGTTTTGAGCAGCCTGTAGGGTTGCTCACTATATGTTACCTGGCCTCTGCAGCCCAGCCCAGCTGCAGCCTGATTGGTTGCAGTCAGCCAATCATGGATGACTCTGCCCTATTTAAGACCAGCCCTCCAAACACTCCTTGTGAAGCATTGGTTCCCATCATAGCAGTGTGGCATTGTCCCTAGCTATGGGTTCCTGTTCTGGCCTCCTTCCTATTCTGCCTTGTCTTGTCTTGTCTTGCCTTGCTTGCCTTGTCTTGTCTGAACCCTTCCCTGTCTTGTCCTGCTTGGCTCTGAACCTTGTCTTGTCTTGATCTGCCTTACCTTCCCCTTCCAGTTCTGTTCCAGTCCTGCTTTAAACCTTGATCTTTCCTTGTTTAAACCATGCCTTGACCTTGCCCTGCCCTGCCTTGCTTTCCTTACTATTCTGTATCTTGATCTGCTTCTCACTCCAAACCTTTCCTTGCTTTAACCTTGTACTGACCTTGCCTCACCTGTTCCTGATTCTTGCTTCCTGACCCTGCCTTGTACCTTGTACCAGCTCATCTCGCACTGTATCTTGCCCTGCCTTTTCCAGTCCTCTCCTGCTATCTGCTCCAGTCCTCTCCTGCTATCTACTCCAGTCTTCTTCTGCTCCAGTCTCCTTCCGTATCCTTTCCTCCTGCTATCCAATGCCCAGTTTGATCTGATATATGTCCTGTCCTATCAAGTCTGTTCCTGTACCGCTCCTGCTCCATCCAGTCTGTTCCTGTCCTGAGTAGTCGCCCTCTTCATCCTGTCTGGTCCAGTCCTGATCTTCGCCCTCTTCGTCCTGTTCTGCTCTGCACCTGTTCCAGTCTGACTCATCGCCCTCTTCAACCTGTTCCTGCCTTCTGTCTCCACAGCACCTCCTACCTAATCCTTGACACCCTCTGCCTCACTTTATTCACTCTCCTCTTTTACCCTTTCCCTTCTCATTTTACTAAGTTACCCCCACACTCACCTCTCTGTTTGCCACAAATTTGCGTCTGCCGAATAAATTCGCCCATCACTATATAGCACTAGTTGAGAGTGAAGCACTGTACAAGCAGAGTAAGGTCCTAGTGTTTAATACAGTCCAGGTATGGGACCTGTTGTTCAGAATGCTCGGGACTGGGGGTTTCCGGATAATGGATCTTTCTGTAATTTGGATCTTCATATCTTGGGTCTAGAATATTATGCAAACTTTAAAGGCTGGTTCTGCTTCCAGTAAGGATTAATTATATCTTAGTTAGGATCAAGTACAGGGTGTTGTTTTATTATTACAGATAAAAAAAGGGAATCATTTTTAAAAATGTGGATTATTTGATTATAATGGAATCTATGGGATAGCGGGTTTCCAGATAACGGATCCCATACCTGTACATAGTAGTAATGGCCACTTCAGATGCACCCACTTTATGTTGACCACTGCACTTACCTATCAGAAACTGTCCAACCTGGGTCCTCTGTCTGACACAGCTCTGAAGTAGGTTGTTTCAAGAGAAACACAGAATAAGAGAAACAGGGAAGTATGACAATGAAAACAACAGGGTGATAAAACAGACATTAGCCTTCTCCTATATTATATAACCAATAACTTTACTGTATAAGGGATTATTCAATCACATATGGACATTTTCCAAAAGGCAGTAACCCATTAACCCATTTCTGCACAATGACAAAGTAACTAATGTGTTCTGTCATCTTACCCAACCCAAAATTCCCTCTTTATGCACTGAGCCCCGGAAAAATGTAGTCGAGCCCCAGTAGGCACAAGCTAGGCACTAACATAACCTGTGTCGATTTTGAGAAAGTCAGTAAGGAACCAGGAAAGGCTTAATCTTGTAGCACAACTGTCAAGAACAGGTTCAATTTTATTAAAACTCTTTTGCATCAAGAGAGGAAGATTAAATCCACTGCATACTTTTCATCCTCTTTCCTGCAGTGCTGTTATTTGCCCAACAAGATTCTGTTACTGATATTTATATTGATGCACAATTCTTGGAGGAACTAACAAGGTTCTTTTTCAATGGTCCAAACAGTCTCAGATCATTCCATGAGCTCCTATGTTTCTACATACATACTTTATAAGTGGATACTGAAGAAAGCAACTAATGATAAGTAAAAAGAATGGGCACATTTCACAATGGAGTTGTTACTTGTGATTTTCCACCAGTAAAACAATTGGTAAAAAAATGTTTTGGAAGCCATACAAGGATAGACCTGCAATAGTGGGTTGGGGATTTGTTACTTTAAACCAGCAGTGACAGGTTTAGAATAATGGAGAATATAAGAACATTATAAGAACACTATGAACATTATTTGGAAGTGTAACTGTAAAACCTGCCCCTCTTAGACTTGGACAACCCCACTTACTTACCAGCAACCATCCTACCTGGGTCCTCATCCTGACACAGCTCTGTTGCAGATCAGTCAATTACGAGTGAGAGAAATTGGAAGATGTCAAAATTAAAATACAAGCACAAAAAAAAGGAATTATCTCCTCGCCTGTATAACAAAACCAGCTTCTTAATAGGGACGCCTTTTTAATGAGTAATACATATTTGGAGACACAGTATAAGGAAGTAGGGGGGTCTTATAGGGCTCTCTTGAGCTTTGCTGTGCCTGGCGCCTACAGAACAATAAAACATCACTGTTTCCAGTCTGCAAACATTTATTCACTAAGTGAGGGCAAGGGCAAATAATAGAGTAATTAGTCAGGTTGTTAAAAAAAGTATTCCATTGTCATTACACCCACCAGAAAAGGCTGTGCCCATAAGTATGCACAAGTGAGTATGAATTAAATAACTAGGATGTTCCATATTGTTTCATCTCCTACTTCCTTTGGAACAACTTAAATTATACATCCAATACAATTGTTTTAATACAGTATGTGAGTGAGAGCTACCAGATACCTGCCATAACTAGACATCAGGTTTGTTGACCTAAACATTATGTCAGTGTGGCTTCTAAATTTTCTACATGATTTGAATGATGCAGCTATAATATATACAATTTTTACAGTGAGCTCAAAATTGCAGAATCAGTCCTTACTTTGTATAAGTTGCAGTTCCTACGAGTAGTATCTACAATCTCCCAAAATGCAGATGAGCAGTGAGCATGCTATATATATATATATATATATATATATATATATATATATATATATATATATATATATATATAGAGATACGTAACGCACATCCCCAGCAGTAATTACAGATAGGGTGCCAGTCAAAAAAAGCTTCAATAAGTAATGTGGGGTGACGGCACACCAAACAAAAACAGCAACACGTTTCTAGAAGAAAAATATGAGGTTTATTGGACTGAACCAACGTTTCAGTTCCTCACAGGAACTTTCATCAGGGAGTGAAAAGCTTAGTGCACAATGAGACGCTTAAATTGTGAATAAGGCGCCAAAATTGGTTGCTAAGCAACCCTAGTAACAGTGTAAACAAACAGTGATCGTGGCACCTAGACGTGAAGCACAATAAAAACAAAGCCGTATGTCCCGTAGTCAGAAGTTCTTACCTCCTTAGCCATGGCTTAGTGCCCCTTACTTTACATGGATCGTGTGTCGATGGCCCAATACAGTCCCCATCCAGGGTCCTGTGCGCTGTGTATGTCTCTCGCCACTTGCAGGCGCGGAGGGGGCGGAGCTTACTGCGTGGTGCATCAACTTGCGCATACTTGCGATTGGAGGCCATACCGCTCGGATTGACAGTTAGGAGCCGTAACCAACGTCACTAATGTATAGCAACGGTGGCGCTCCCCTGCTGTTGCTATCACAGCCCAGGCCCTGCAGCAATAAGGGTGTAAGGTCTGCGAGCTAACGCTGACCCATGCACCTTGCTGCACTTAGCCCTGCTGGAACCTCTTTGGCCAATGCTTGCTCCCCAAATACGCCTCTCACATGTGGTATAATGAGACAGTGACAGCCATAAGTAGATCAACGAGGAACACACTATATCGGGGGTACTGCCCGTGGGGTCCTGATGCCAGGCTGAGTCATGGGTAGGGTGACAGGGGACAGTGGATATAACGGCATAAACTGTGAACAATAAAAACATATTTTGACATAAAAGGAAAATTAGCACAATAGCGAGAGACCCAGGACATCAAATGGCAACCCAGAGTAATGTATCTCAGAACATATTATGACAGTACAAATACTGGGCAAACTGTCCATAAGTAGGTAAGTTCATATGAAGCACCCCAGTGGGAGTGTTTCGTTCAGACCACGGGGGGATACTGTGTCCAATGTGTATATCCTTGAAAAAGGTCCTAATGTGGACCGAAACGTTGGGTATTTGATACTATGCAACAATAAACAACTAAGCTCTTAAATGGAGTGCTGGTCTGAAGATAATTTATGCATACAAAATTACTGTGCACCCCTCCATTTGCAGCAGTCTTGGAGTACGGATGCTCATTGGAAAGTATATATATATATATATATATATATATATATATATATATATATATATATATACCCTTGTGTACTGTGTCATTCTAATTAGTGGTTGAATCCACCTTTTCACCAAGTGTTTTAGGTCAGTGTCAGACTGGGACACCAGGGGCCCACCCAAAAACATTAGACCAGGGGCCCACTCTAAGTACTATTATTCTTCCTCTCCTCACTCAACCTCTATTCTCCTAGTCTCTTTTCTTTACATACTATAATCTATTATTCCATCTATTTTGTCTCTTTGTTCTCATAGAAATAGGGAATGACCATGAAATAGGCCAAATGTTTAGCAGCATGAGGGCCACTGACACCTGGGCCCACCGGGATTTTTCCTGGTATCCAGGTTGGCCAGTCCGACACTGTTTCAGATCAATGGATCAAAGTGTACATTCTGTATGCCTATCTGGAGAGGACTTAAACGGGGCACAAAGGTACATAAATGTTACATAATCCAGTGGATGAAAGATATCTATGAACAATTTGTGGCAGCCATAATGTTACAGTTTATGGGGTATTTCATACAATAACTCAAGGCACCTTCTTGATAGATGAATCTTATAACATGTATCAGGATGTTATAAGAACACTACTTTCCTATTATGATACTTGGAAGATGGCTATTTGGATATCTCAGCCAAGCAATATGGTAGCCAGTGGCAAAGCTAGTGGTAGGCAGAAGAGAAACATGCCCAGGGCACAAAAGTGAAGGGATGACAAACACTGACTTCCCCTAGTTCGGGGCATTTGTCCTCCACTTCCAGCAGCTCTTCCTTTGCCTTTGATAGCTGGTGCGTGCTTGCAGGATTGTGCATGAGTCGGGTTGCCTAGGGGGCCCGGCCGGATTGGCCCAGCACTGATAGTAGCTCACTATCATATAAAGGCAGTGATGCAAAGCAATATTCTGTATGAAACCGTAATTGTAGTATAGTTTACCAAGATCAAGATGATAATTAAAGATCAAAAGATTAAATATTCATTTGTAAGGGACACATATTGTAAGTGGTCAAGTATACACTTTGATGGTCATTTGTACTAGTTAGTAGAGCTTTAGTAACAAGGGATATTCATGTTGAAAAATCATTTTAATGTGAGATAACAATGGTAAATTAAGGCCATTAGCAGTTGGTGTGTTTATGTGTTTGTTATGGTCCCATGACCCCAGCCACCAGACAGTGGATTAAAGGGTGACTCGAAGAAGAAAACATGACAGGCTTAAAGGAAAATGAAAGAGTTAACAATGTGTTAGGCATCCCCTTGCTATTATACCTGCTAACCTCACAATCTGGGCTGGCTGGCAAAAATGCACCAGCCCTGGGTACTAGTCTAGTGAGCACCCCACCTTTACATTATCTTCAGTACCAGAGATGCCTTATGGATAACCTCAGCTCCGGGCTTCTCTACTGTATATATGCACCCAACCAAATCAGTCCCAGTCTATTATATTTTCTACCCCCCCTATCACTATTCAGTCTGCCTATTTATCTCATTCTATGCCCCTAGTGTCTCTTGTTGAATTACTCAACACTTATCTCTACCCCAGCATTCGGAATTCCCCTTCAGATTGTGGTGCCTCCCAAGACACCGAGTGAGTCACACAGACCATCAAAAAGACACATTTTACTCCCTTCCCTCCCTTTATACTGCAAATAATTCACTCTATCATATAACATTTCATTCCTAACTGAACAAGTGTTAGTTGTAATATTGGTGTGTAGGTGCATCTCAGGTCATTTTGCCTGGTCATGTGCTTCCAGAAAGAGCCAGCACTTTAGGATGGAACTGCTTTCTGACAGGCTGTTGTTTCTCCTACTCAATGTAACTGAAGGAGTCGCTGTGGGATTTGGATTTTTACTATTGAGTGCTGTTCTCACTATATGCCATGATATATATTTATCATTGGTCTTTCAAATGTCATTTAATTACAGATATGGGATCCGGTACCCAGAAACCCATTATCCAGAAAGCTCTGAATTATGGAAAAGGCCATCTCCCATAGACACCATTGTATCCAAATAATCCAAATGTTTAACACTGATTTCCTTTTTCTTTGTAATAATAAAACAGGACCGTTTACTTAATCCAAACGAAGATATAATTAATCCTTATTGGAAGTAAAACCAGACTATTACATTTATTTATTGTTTACATTATTTTCTGGATAATAGGTCCGGTACTTGTAAGTAAGTCAAAAAAAATTCGCCGCACGTCAAAAAATGTTGACGCCTATAGACTTTAATGGGCGTCTGCAACATTTGTCGAAACTAAACAGGTCAAATTCGCCCCCATCCCTACATGGCAGCACAGAAACCAGTGCAATTAGCATCAGAATTTAATAATCAGCAAACCTGTAGCATCAGCTTATATTACAGCCAGGGAAGCTCATTTTCTGCTGGATAATTAGTGACGAGCCCTAAGCTTAGCTTCTCAACAGCCAATCAGAGCCCACTGAGCATGTGAGTGTCACAGACAATTTCCAAGATGGTGACCCAATGTGACAAGTTTGAAGTCCTGGATCATTGCTGCTATTGACAATCTGAAACTTTAGCCATGTGCAATAAGTTCACTATATAAAATATGTCATTTTTAGCCATATTCATTTTAAGGGTTTAGTTCTCCTTTAAAAAAAATTCAGGTGTCATTTTGCTTGACACAGAAAGAACATTACAGCAGTGAGTATGTACAATAATCCAAAATAAAATTAAACATTCAAGTACTGGGTGTTTGCCATGTAAAGCTTATGCTCAGTCCTCAAATCCTTGCTTCAATTAGTAGGTTAATCTGAAGTCTTTCGTTCTTCATAGGGATGATCAATATCTGGTTTAATTGCTTCTAAGAAGTTGCCTGCAAAGAAATATCAAGATGAAATAAACAGAGAAGCAGCAATGAGAGCAGTGAATATAAGGGGAAGGATCAGGACTTACCGATTTCAAGGTCATAGGAATAGTGCTGCCTGATACAGTCTCTGACTCTGGCTTCTTAATATGCAGCCGACGGAAAAATTTACGATATTCCTCCCTTACCTACATGCAAAGAGAAAGGAACAAGTCTAATTATATAACGAGTGCCATTTGAAGACTTTCCCTACCAAAAAAAAAACTATTTAGAAATAAAAATATGCCACTACTGGTGCTAAATGTTCAAAAGTACAGACTTGGGGACACATGTTTGTGAATTTCCTCCACCAGTTTCCCCCAACATTAAAAACACACATACAGTAGGTCGATTAATTGGCTCCTGATGAAACTGGTAATAGTGTGTGATATTGAACTAGTGGGGGAATTTAATATGTTTCGCAGTATCGTAACTATAAGCTATGGACCCCAAGTGCAGGCCATGCAGCCAGGCCCCCCTCCAGAGACAATTTTCACTGCGGTTTCACGCACACGCGAAACCGCTGGTGGGCCTGATGGGGTGCGGACCCTGGTGCAGTCACACCCCCAGCAAAATGATGTTTCGTTAGCACAAAAAATGTTCACAAAAGACCAATTTTGAATGTTATTGACTAAGATTTTAGTTTGCATCCCTTTTGACAGACCCATAGCGGTCCACTGCGATACACAAAAAAACCCCAGAATTTTTTTTTTCAAATTAATCAATAAATCCCTGAGTGCTACAGAGTGTTTTTTTTTTCACACTGTGAATTGCCATCCCAAAGGTACAAAGTGGGGACCCTAATTCTCAGTTTTTGTTCAGCAACATCATCATAAGGCTACATTTCACTAATAGGGATGTACAAATTTTTTCGTCTCGTTTCACCGAAAAAATGAGGCCCATAGACTTGTATGGCGGCATGCATCGAAAAAAAAGACGCAAGTCAAAATATATTTTTTTTGGACGCGCATAGACTTTAATGGCCATCTGCGACATTTCGTCGGCGGCGAATTTGAAACAAAACGGGTCAAAATAGCCCATCCCTATTCACTAAGCATATTCATAAGTGCAGAGAACTGAATTCTGCTTGAAACCAATTGCCATTTTCATTACAGTTAACTGATAATAGGTCTATGGCAGATAAATTGTCAGGCATGTTAATTTACACCAGTAATAAGAAGGTCAATGGCGCAACCTATAGCTACCTGACACCCCTCCAAAAGAATGTAACAAAGAGTCTCCTACCAGCCTGTGGTCAAACTGGCACATCATTTAAACCTCACAAGCAATACTTTCAGCACCAAATAAATCTGGAGTTAAACTCACTAGTGCCTGGCTGAAGTAACAGCGACTAGTAAACAAATAAAAAGGATTTGGTGACCTGGCGATTGAGCAGGCAGTGCACAAGGAAGATGAATGCGCCCTGAAGGCTGTTGCAGATGGTGAACAGATACGATGCCACAATGGCCCCAGTTCCACACTGGAAGAAGCCAAGGACCCAAGTAGATCCAAGTATGAAGAGCTGAGCCAGGGCCTTGAAGGCCAGTAACCTGTAGTGAGAAGGAAATAAACCAGGATTTTCACCTTAATATCGGCAATAAACCGAAGATTTTTTTTCTTAGCTGATCAGATTATCAATCAGAATTATTAAAAAAAAATTCAGGTATATTGATTTTGGATCAGACTGACTGTTAAGACATCATTCTATATTGAATTTTTAAATTGAATACACTTATTAAGGTAATGTAGCAGACTGATAAATGTCCATTCCCCTAAGGTTTGGTCACTAAAGGGGCCCTTAGTTATTGGAGGTAGTAATTCTTCCCTTCCTGGGTTCAAAGCATGACCCCTACTTATCCTGAGCTTGGCCACTAGTTGGTACTGATTAAAATACATGCTGTCTCAGGGATTTTTGCCGCAGCTTCCCAAAGGGAAGGGAGAAGTGGAACCCCAGCTGAGCATAGGTTTCAGTGAGTATTAATTAGCTTAGCTTCTGTTACAAGTCGCTTCTGTTACAAGTCTCTAGGAGAGCCAGCCAGGTTTAAGGCTACCTAGCTCCTGGCTCCACCAAGGAGTATTAAAGGAACCACCAAGTGCATTGACTACTCAATGTGCCTTGTATTCTTTGTGGGTCGGTTGTAATAAATCAATTCTGGTTAATGTATCCTACCCTACCTCCACACCGTTGTGTGCCAATCCGGAGCCAATATAGAGGTAAAGCTAACGGTTAGAGAGCAACAGTGCCACTTTACTATTGTCAGGAACTCCCTGGTTTTGAACCAGGGACCTGTTATATTCCTGCTATTGCTCCTTCAGCTCGAGCAACAGGAGCCAGTCTAGCAGCAACCTGACCCTGACATAATATATACTGTGACACTGCCAGCTGCGAGCAAAAGCTTGTTAAAGGGCTACTTAAAGGGCATGTAAACTCTAAATTTTGTATACTAAATATAAACATGAACTTACTGCACCACAAGCCTAATCAAACAAATAATTTATGCTTTCAAAGTTGGTTACAGGGGGTCACGATCTTGTAACTTTGTTAAACATCTTTGCAAGACTAAGACTGTGCACATGCTCAGTGTGGTCTGGGCTGCTTAGGGATCGTCATAAACAAAGCTGCTTGAGTTCTGCATGGCTGGGAAGTAAGGCGGGGCTCCCCCTGCTGTTCATAAGTATGATTGTTTCCCTGCTCAGCAGTTAGGGACCGTCTGACAATTCCTATCCACAGCAGTAAATGAAGGGAGAATTTCACTGCATACAGTCAGGTTTCTAATAAAAACGGTACACATTTTTTAAATAAAGTATATTGGAGATAGGTTTCTTTTTCATTAAAGAAAGTAAAAATGGGATTTTATTTTTTTGACTTTACATGCTCTTTAAGCTCGCTTCCCCATCAACCCATTGCTGCATCATTAGCCATTCAGCCTTTTCCTAGCCTTATGTTGTGTTGATCGTGGTCCAGATCTTGATTTTCTCTGGATCCTCTAATCTGTTCCTGACCCTGTTTCTAATCCAGTTCCTGCAACCTTGTTCCTGTGACCCTGCCTTGTAAGTCCTGCTCCTGTCCTTGTTCCCCATTATCTGATCTACCGGTTTTGGCCCAATAACTGACTGTGCACGGCCTGTAGTGGCCTGTGCACGTTTTTTCTTTATAAAACTCAATAGTTACTCTGCACAGGTTCCTGCCAGTTTAATTACCAGCAATATTCCTAACAACTATAGCCTTACAGTAATATTTGGTTTCGCGGAACACTCTATAAACACTTTTTCCCTCAGTTTATATTTAGTACTTGCATACAGTACATACCGGGTGTTCTTAAGACTTGAGACTTTTGAGTGTGAAGATGCTAGTTGCACTCGGAGAAGCCAGAATGTCAAAATCAGGAGTGTGGTATTTATCTGAATTATAAAGGAAAAGAGTGCTGAAGAGAAATCAGTCAGAATTAAGGCTGTAAGAAAAATACATGTGGTGTCCAATTAGAGGGCCCTGGGTCAAAGCTGTTTTAAAACCAAGCCTGTCCAAGGCTTATATTGTGTGAGATAATCAGTACACTAGGGTAGTATATGAGCTGAAATCTAATAAATACATGTGTGTGATATGAGGCATGTAAATGCCCTCTGTTTTAAGAAGGATCACAGTGTATATGAAGAAGGAAAGGCTCATTTCAAAATAAAATGGCAAGATGGAATAATGATACTTCATGTAATAAAATGAAATGTTTATTTAAAATAGAAGAAGGTTTCTGGCAGGTTAAAATGTTCATTTTAGAACAATATAATACTTGCAAATTATTATTTGATTAGTAGAGCTGTTTTGTACCACAGTCCTTTTAACTGGAGTAAAAGAACCAGTAAAAAACTTCAAAAGAGGCTGGCACAAGCCTGGACCCACAAAGTAGTAAAGCTGGAGTCAGATTGTAAAAGGGTTAAAAAGGCTTACATTTTATTTTCCATAATTAAGAACCAAGGCCTGACACGTTTCGTGTCTACCAAGGACACTTAGTCATAGACAGCCTATGACTTAGTGTCCTTGGTAGACACGAAATGCGTCAGGCCTTGATTCTGTAATGACCACGTTGTCAGGAACCTTGGTCGTTGACTGTTTCTTGTGGATGCACAGGAATACCCTGTGGGTTCTGGTGTTCACGACACCCTTTTGGGGCCCCGGGCTTTCTCCTGCAGAATCCAACAAGGAAGTGCCTAACAATAATCGTAAGCAGGGCAAGGCAAGGATGAAGAGAAGACGTAGTAGAAGGCAGGCATCAGAAAACGGTCAAGAGTCAGGCAAAAAGTAAAAAAACAGGAATTAAATAGTAAATAACGCTTCGGCAGGATCAGAAAAACTGGAACCAGCTTGGGCATTAGCAAAATGGTGAACTGGCCTTTTAAGCAGTCTTTGGCACCAAACATTCAAATTTGACGCATCCTGATGACGTCATGATGCCTGCGACTTGAAACATGCGTCAAGACACTCGGCGCTGGACACCAGCGTTACTTGCAGAGGAAGGCGGAAGTGCGCGCAGTCGATGAGGTAAGTAGCCGAGGAGATCTCCCGACGCGTCTTACAGATTCTTAATTATGGAAAATAAAATGTAAGCCTTTTTAACCCTTTTACAATCTGACTCTGGCTTTACTACTTCGCGGGTCCTGGCTTGTGCCATCCTCTTTTGAAGTTTTTTGGTGTTTTGCTCCCCTTGTTGAAGGTCTGGGGCATATGGACCCGGGCTCACTGTATACAGCGGTGAGCTCAAACACATCTAATCTTCGTATATACTGGTTAAATAATTGTATCGTTTAAAAGAACCAGTAGGTGGATAATTTGTTGTTAATAAAAAGTAAAGGAATGAAAAAGAAATATGGGAACTCACAGTGATGAATACACAAACTGGACCAAGGAAACTCCAGATGAGACTTAGATTGAGCCAACAACTGCGAGGAAAGAAGCATAGAATCACATTATTCTCAGTGTATAAAGATTACACAACATCACATACATGTTCATTGACATCTACTGCTGTCTGTCCTTATTAGGGTCCTACCTACATCTTACAAGCTTAAGAGCTACAAACTGGATGGGGTAGTTCACTTTTAAATTAAATTTAACATGATGTAGATATTCTGATATTTGGAGACCATTCATTTTGTATTTTTTTGTGGTTGTTGAATTATTTATTTTTAAGTTCGGCAGCTCTCCAGTTTGAAATTGACCCTAGCAACCAGGCAGGTATTTTAATAGGAGACTGTAATAGGAATAGGAGAATAGAAAATCACAAGACGTAACAATAAAATTGTAGCCTCAGAGAGCAATAGTTTTTGGCTGCCAGGGTTAGGGACCCCTATTTCAACACTGGAAAGACAAAGAAGAGAAAAGCAAAAAAAATGACATTCTATTAGGTCAATAAAGCATTTTGGACCTCTTCATTTTGTTTTGAAAGCAGAAGAACTCGTTAGACATCATACCTTGGCTCTCCTGAGAGCTTTCACAAAAATAGTTGACTTTTTGGTGTTGCATTAGATTATCTACAGATGTGGTTGATGGTAATATATCCCTTCTTTACCATTCTGTTAATTTCTTTGGCAGCTTTTCAACATTGAATTTTCCAAGGCCAATGACAATATAGTTTTCATGAAAAAGCATTATTTATATAAAGCAGTGTTTTATATATGGGCTGTCTTATGTGATATAATTATATAGAGACCTGCAATGTTTAGATATATTCATTTCCTTTACAAATAGGAGTATATTAAATCTAGATTTACTGAAGAAGGGGGAAAATGTTACACCCCCCATGGAATCTCTAGACCAATGCTGCTTATTGGTTAAAAATCTAATGGCCTTGGGAAAAAAAATGTATGTACCATCATTATTTAGTAGGACTGGACTGGGAGTCAAAATAGGCCCTGCCATTCCAAGTACGCAGAGGCCCAAACAGCCCCCTACCAGCCCAAACAGCCCCCAACCAGCCCACTCTATTGTAACTTTCTATGGAACCATACAGCAGTCTCTCTGGCATTTGCCAGAACCCACAGATTGCCAGTCCGGGCCAGTTTAATTCACCTTTTCCAGCTGTCCATAGCCAGGAATTAGGGTGAAGATACATGTGGCAATTCGTCACTGCAACTGTTGAAACGAGTCGCGGTTACTAATCACCATACTGCAAATAACCCACAATTTATCCTGGTGGCAGGTGGCGACTTGTAGGTTTGCCTACAGTACTAAGTCACTGTAATTAGTAACTACGATCGGGTTTTTAAAAAATTGCATGCGACTAGGTTAAGTATCATGGTAATAACAACATATTCCTTTCATAGTACTTACTCTTTCCTTGTGCCATATCCTTCAGAACGAACTCCAGCTGAGATGGCAACTATAACTGCAGGAACCCCAAACCCAATGAAACAGGCAGTTGGGAAGTGAGAACGTTGGGATGTCAAGTAGTTCATTGCATTCAGGTTTCTCACAGTGAGGAAGAGGAGAACACTCTCCAGAGTCATCCAGCAGAAAGCACAAAGGAGAATGTAGTGGAGACAACCAGCAATGATAGAGCAGAGTATCTGTGAAAATAGATACAAAGATAGCCAAACCAAATATTGAATGCACTATAGAAAAGGTTACTGTTCTGGATGGAGCAGACTTCATCTTACAATCAAATGTTTTTGCACCAGTCACTGAAAAAAGGCATTCTTACAGCTGCAATAAATAAGATGAACATTGGTGTCCCTGTGTCTGCTCAGATACGCAGTCAAAAATCTCATAGTTAAATGAATTCACAAATGCATGGCATGGCACGTGGGACTCTAAACACACTCAAGTTGTCCAGAATTACTCATTTTGCATTATAAGGAGTGATGTACCCCAAACTATAAGTATCATAAATCATAGTTGAGGAGAAAATCTTTTCATCATGAACAATACAGTTCCTGAGGGTTAAACAGGGTTGGATACAGCAGAAGTAGGGCCAAATTAAGATTGCTTGTGCCTATCGGCATTACCAATCTTAAAGAAAACCCTGCATGAGTTTATTAATCACATGGGGTTTTTTGCTGAAAAAAACTTGACAATCTTTGTCAATTTACCCGTACAGGCTTTTAGGGGTTTCCTTTAAAGGGGTTGTTCAACTTTGACTTAACTTGCCGAGTTCATATATAAGTCAGTAGCAGAGGTCCGATGTTAATTGCCTTCCTGACATTCAAGTTTTTTTTTTTTTTGGAGAAGAACTCGATTCATAAGAATCAAATAAGAATCAAATACAATTAGAATTTTCAGGTCGGAACCATATGATCGAATATTAGACATTTAAATTTTTACTTAAATAACCTCTCAGTCGAATAGTGAGTATATTCGAATTAAAAAAAACTTGAATTAGAAATTCAACCTCAGAGAGTGATATTCGGAGACAATTTGCAATTGATTTAGATTTTTTATTATTTGTAGTTTTTGAGTTATTTAAGTTTTTATCTGATAACTAGGGTCCAAATGACCTTAGCAACCATGCATTGCTTTGATTAAGAGACTGGAATATGAATAGGAGAGGCCTGAATAGAAAGATGAGTAATAAAAAGTAGCAATTACAATACATTGTAGGCTAAAAGAGTGACCTCCATTTGAAAGCTGGAAATAGTCAGAAGAAGAAGGTAAATAATTTTAAAAAAATTATAAAAAATACACAATGCAGGGTTGTGCAACCAATTGAAAAGTTGCTTAGAATTGGCCATTCTATAACATACTAAAAAGTAACTTAAAGGTGAACAACTCTTTAATATTGATTGTGCCAAAAGGTACAAGCAATCTTAAGTTAGCCCCTAAGAGTCTAAGCAGTTCCAATGACAGACCAAATTAGAATGTAAATTGCAGAGAGGCTTTATAATAACATTTTATTACAGAATTGCTGACGCCTGGTCTGAGGTGGGAACAGAAGCAGTAGAGGATGGTACTTATAGGAGCTATTTACTTGCTAACTCACAAACTGGAGACAGCTTCAGATGTCTATATTATTTGACCTCCGTTGGATTAACTAGAAGTCAAGGGGAAAGTCTCTTGAAGACCAGGTTGAATTTGATGAAGGGTATTTCAACCTAATCTGTAGCTATCTAAATACATTAGTCATCAACCACACGGTTCAGATAACTAGACTAGACATTTGCTGCAGAAGTAAAATACAAAGGACAGGTGTATATATCCCACAAAAGGGTTTGAAACCTAAAGTAACATTTTGCCTAATGAAAGAATCTACATTTCTCTATGTCTTTCATGGAACTTGTGATGAAAGAATGAGGTTTAGTCACTTACTATAAACTGGGTTTGATGTAGGCCAAACAATATGATCAGTTGTCCCAGAAAGAGGCATCCGCACAGTGCTATCAACATGGAGGTGTGAGCGCTCCTCAGGGAACGGCACAGGACAAACGTGAGAAGAGACAGAAACAAGCAGAGAAGAGATACACTGAGACCAATGCGGGAGACAACAAGAAGTCCATGATTTTCCTGTTCAAGAGAAAAAAAACAATGACGAATATAAAATGACATTCAATTATGTTATTGTTTAAAGAAGTGGCATGGGGCTAGACATTTTGTCAATTTCCCAGCTGCCCCAAGTCATGTGACTTGTGCTCTGATAAACTTCAGTCACACTTTACTGCTGTACTGCAAGTTGGAGTGATATCACCCCCTCCCTTTTTCCCCCCTAGCAGCCAAACAAAAGAACAATGGGAAGGTAACCAGATAGCAGCTCCCTAACACAAGATAACAGCTGCCTGGTAGATCTAAGAACAGCACTCAATAGTAAAAACCCATGTCCCACTGAGACACATTCAGTTACATTGAGAAGGAAAAACAGCAGCCTGCCAGAAAGCATTTCTCTCCTAAAGTGCAGGCACAAGTCACATGACCAGGGGCAGCTGGGAAATTGACAAAATGTCTAGCCCCATGTCAGATCTCAAAATTGAATATAAAAAAATCTGTTTGCTCTTTTGAGAAATGGATTTCAGTGCAGAATTCTACTGGAGCAGCACTATTACCTGATTCATTTTGAAAAAAAATGTTTTTTCCCATGACAGTATCCCTTTAAAGTTACTTGTGCCAAAATGCGCTCTTAGCACTTCCATTTAAGTGTCTCTGCCTTGTTTCAAACACATTTCACATTTCTTAACCTCATCTAGCCTTGCGTTCCTTTAGCATACACGATTTGGCAAATTTATGTTTTTAACTTAGAAAGTTCTTGGAATTTGAATATTTGAGATTCTTTACACAAAACAAATGTGAAAATTTGAAGGAAAGAATTATGCAACTAAAACCAGTTCTATAGAATTCAATGAGAGGTGTTTCTTCAACATTCAAGCAATTCATTTTTTTCTAGATTTTAGAGACTCGTTGAAAATGAACGGGAAAAATTGATTTTCATTTGCAAGTTATCCTCCACAATTACACAAATACTTGACTGTAAAAACATTGTTAGATATCATTCATGAATGAAATGGATGTCGGCTAGTGCCACATGCTAGATGCAATGCTCAATGCCACACCTCTCACTTTCTTATCTAATGATCTTCCCCACAACTTGTGTCTAATATCTCCATGAACATTTAGATTGTAAGTTCTAACAAGCAGCACACTCTTGACTTATACAAAAACTATCTGTATGTCCTAAATATAATATAAAACATTTTTGATAACCAAAGCCTTCTGACTATATGAGAAGCTTACAACAATAATTTTTTGTGTGACATTATTTTTGAGTTGCCATAGCACCATAATTGTTCTTGAACTACTGCTTCAATCAGGTAGGGCCCTTTCCCTTTTGTATTGTTAGTGTTTGTATGTCATTTGTATGCGGGGAGTATATACCCTTCTATTACGGTGGAATATGTTAGGGCAAGGAATGACGGAATCAGAAGAGGGGGTTAGGGATTATAGGTGTTGTAGTTCCTGGGTTGCTATTGGGATGAGTGGAGACATGAGGGGACATGAGGATACACGTATTCTCTTTTTCCTTGAACAGCTACTCCCCAGAACAAGGGGGGTAGCGGTGTGGGGGGAGGTGTTAGTGTAGTGTCACATTGGGAGGGAGCTCGTGATAGTGGCATCAAGTTTAGGGAAGAACATGGTTTAGGCCTGGGCCCAAAGTGATGGAAGGGACTCAGTGTAAGGGTTGTGAGTTATGGATGAAAGGTGCGACTAGGAAGGACACCATACGGGCCCCTCACTCTTGGGTACAATTCTTTGCAGCCTTCAGCATCTATCAAATGTTAAGAAAGTTAATAGTTAAATATTATACAAATGTGACTGTACATTGACCTACACTCAACTGTTTTGGTTTAGGTTGATCGTCATCTATTTAATTTAATGAATAATCTTCAGCCTTTTCAACGAAGATATCACATATGGTTGGTTTATTACTCAAGGAAATGGGAGAGAAGGTTAGTGTTGTTGGGATTTAAGCTGCCACTGCCAGGCGCATTATAAATATGCAATTATATGAATTATTTGAATTATTTCCTAACAACCCCCATCCAGCACGTGTCAGATTTCATTAGTAAATGATTAACCAAACTACATATTAGTACAATTTAGTAAATCTAACTTTATGTAAGATCTTCCCCAGGCCCAAACATTTGCAATGGTCTCACTGTTGATATTGCAGTGCTCAGGAAGAAAACTGCTTTCTTTCTTCTGGGGCCAATAAAGAAATGTTGATGCACTAAATCTCCACGTCTGGTGTGCTACAGTGTACCTGGTTTCCTACATATGTTCTGGATCACAGGCAGGTGATCCTCTCACTGTTTGAGCACCCTACCCAGCAAAAGGGTTATCTACAGGTCGAAGCTCTTCATACTCGTGTGGAGTTCTTCTATTAACTGGCACCATTTGGTGTGGGTTTTTAAGTATTAGTGGACCTTTATTCCATCATCAAGGCAATGCCTAGTAGCACAGGATGGTTGGTTGCCTCATTGTTTGTATGGTTGCTGTTATTAGGACATGTGATCTATGGTTCTGCTTCCACAATGTGAGACACAATCTGTGAAATGAAGTTACCTTTACATCACAGGGAGCCATGATGACAGCAAAGGTGGAGAGATGATCACAGGAGCAGACAGTGTGGGAGATATTGGCAAATGTGATGTTACAGCCTCTCTGTGACCATCCACTCAGCTTATGATCCCAAAATACACACAAGGATACCTGGGAGGAGTCTGGAACCTTAAAGAAAAACTTATCAAAGTTATTGTTACTGTTACACACACACACACACGTTGTACTATACACCTAAACTTGCAATCATATAAAGTTACAGGCCAGAGAGTATGTGGTTGATACAGTGGCCATTATTGTCCTCTACTTTGTCTAATGATAAAGTTAACTAAACAACCTTTAGGGGCATGGAGTACTTGGACTATGGAGGGATTCACAGTAGTCCTGAATTATACCACATATAACATATAACATACCACATAATACCAAGGTATTTTTTTCAGACATTCCTTGTACAAATGTTACTGACATTATGGCATACAGAAAGACTTCAAGAAATATATTCTCAGAAAAAACCCTACTGGAAGAAGAAGAAAGAACTGCCATTTTAGAAACATTGCACTATTGAGTTATTGTTGGAGATATATCACTGTAGTTCTTTATAAAAGTGTCAGTTAGGACATCATCCAGATGAGTGACCCTATGACAATGTTTTTAGTAGTCCTCAGTTTCTGACAGAAGGTTCTACTACTGACCTGCAGATTTTTCAGGTAGAAGGTCACTGGAGATTTAAGTCTTTCCCTGAATTGGCTTGTGATGCTTCCACTGACCACCTGTGAATTAACTACAGCAGTGTTATTATCCTCTGGGCCCTCCGATAACTTGAGAAAACTCCCACTTAATCTGGAGTGAAGGTTCTTATATGAAATGAAGATGGCTCCATCTGAAGAAAGAGAGAAAAGTTGCTGCAATGCTAAATTATGAAGTTGTTCATATCATATGGCATCACCACATATGTTTAATCCCTCTGACCTTTAGGTGTAGGAAGGAGGTCACATGAGACTTTCATGCTGTTAAGTCCCATGTTTATGGTTAGGAAAGAACAGATTTCTGGAGATACCTTGGTAGCAACATCTGTAAAGAAAATAGTATAAAACTTTGGGTGGACATATTATTATTATCATGAATTTATAAAACACCAACATGAGATACAGATGTTTATGACGGATACTATGATCTACAGAATGAAGCCTTATAAAGAACACCATTCAATAGCAATGACAAAAACTTTCACACTGCATAAAAGAGAATGCAATGATTAGTGAAAAGGCGTTATTATTTTGGAAATGAGTCACTGTATTAGACCACAGGTTTTCTAGCCCCCACTGCCTTTATTCTATATCATATGATATTAACTCACATCAAGGATATGAAAATAAAGTAAGTCTTACTCATCTGCAGCCAACCCCAAAAGTCCCCACAGTTCTATTTTGGGAGTTAGGGTTTCTACTGCATGTTCTGCTACTTAGTTGTATAGGTTCTTACCCATTTCAGAGGTGCTAAAATGCTGATTGCTGGGATTTTTAGTAAATGAAGTAAGTATTGATAATTCCACAATCTCTAGGAACACATTTACCACAGTACTGACTTCAGAAGAGCTGAGATTAGACCAAAAAGTGTCGCTGAGAATCCTAGAGGCAGAAATTGTGATGTTCTGTAGGTAGATATAGAAGAGCAGAGAATAAATTACTTTATTCATACTATTGTTTTTTTAATTTCCTTAAACATTTTAACCATCTCTCTCCAAACCAAATTTCTTAACCAAATCCCTTACCTCTATATCTAATCTGGGCAGGCAAAAAAATGCCAGAAGCTGAATGAACCTCTGAAGAATACAGCTGGGATCCTAAAATATATAAAAACAATGTTTATTATGTTATACACACATTATAAGAAAACGTTAATATATTTATCATATTAATTGCGCATAACACACACATATATATATATATATATATATATATATATATATATATATATATATATATATATATATATGGATTTGTATATTTCAGTTGTGCAAACTGCTCAACTGTATGGAATAATAAAGCAACAACAAAAAAAGTGCAAAGATCACACATTTTTTTAAGCGGCCATTTTTTTAAGTTTGAATATATTGTCTATATTTCTAGTTTTGCATATTTTCATTACATGCCAGATGTAATAGAAATGTTTAATTCACTATATTAAATGCAATATTTTTCACTGGTGTAATAGAGGACCTATATCAGTAAATTGTCCCAATCCATATTCACTGGCCATTGACAATTTTGTTGAAATGCTTTTGAAATAACTTCAGTTACATTTTACTTGTTGTATAACATATTCTTTATTACTTGGACAACTATTTTGACATTGCTTTGACCACAGTAGAAACTTTTTGAAGTCTTATAAATAGGCTTTGGCAACGTTGATAGCAGCCTTCAAAGTATGTCAGCACAGTAAACTTTAACACTTTTATAAATATGCTCTATAATTCTTACAAGATGCTCGGGGTTGCAACACAAAACAAATATACCAGCACACGCAGTTTTGGTTTGTAAGTCATATTTTCATAGCTCTGGGAAACATTATTTGGATAAGCTCTAGCACTAACACTGTAACCAGGGACTTCCAGTCTTTTTTTCTCCATCTGCAGTTGTGAGAACTTTTTTAACAATTAAATAAATACATATTGGAGTTCTCCTGTCTTGACATTTCACTTTTGTCTGTCAGTATTTAGATTTGACACATCCTATCCTTTAAGATCTTGCATTAAGTAAGCAACTTGAGGGTAATATCCCCATGGGTATTGATGTATGATGGTTAGGGACCTGACTAATGAGCAATTTCCCTGTATATACTTTATGAATAACAGATCATCTTCTCAAAGGATTTAGTTGGGTTGGGAGGTGTCTAGAACTGGACTACAGGGTCTTTATTAGTATTGTTGGATATGAACTGCTGATTGGGCTTAATTATCAAAAATCGAATTTGTGAGGTTTTCGAAGGGGTTTTCTACTTCAAGTAAACTCACAATTTAAAAAGATTTAAAAAAAATGTAAAAAAAATTTGAATGTTAGTTTAATTATTAAAAAATCCAAAAAAACTTCGAATATGTCTAATTTGTTGGCAAACTCGTAAAAGTTAATTTTGCATAAGACAACTCTCATTGACTTCTATATGAATCAGAAAGCTTTAAGATGCAGAAGTTTTACATTTGAATTTTTTTCCATTTTTTGTGCTTAAATATCAAACATTCGAGTTTCTGGAAATATAATACAAATCTGTGAGTTTTTTTGCAAAAGAAATTCAAATCATGGCAAAAAATGTATTTCAGCAT
Source organism: Xenopus laevis (assembly GCF_017654675.1). Classification (NCBI taxonomy): domain Eukaryota; kingdom Metazoa; phylum Chordata; class Amphibia; order Anura; family Pipidae; genus Xenopus; species Xenopus laevis. Next base: position 144,480,633 of record NC_054375.1, read on the forward strand.
TGATAAATCACCTCCTCACTGTACTTTTATTCAAAACACATAGGGGCACATTTACTTAGGGTCGAATATCGAGGGTTAATTAACCCTCGATATTCGACCGTCAAAGTTAAATCCTTCGACTTCGAATATCGAAGTCAAAGGATTTAGCGCTATTCGTTTGAAGGAATAATCATTTTCATCCATCGATCGAACGATTTTCCTTCGATCAGAAATTGGCTAGAAAGCCTATAGGGACCTTCCCCATAGGCTAACATTGATGCTCGGTAGGTTTTAGGTGGCGAAGTTGGTGGTCGATGTTTTTCTTAAAGAGACGGTACTTAGACTATCGAATGGTCGAATAGTCGAACGATTTTTAGCTCGAATCGTTCGATTTGAAGTCGAACTCGTAGTCAGTAAACGAAGTAGCCAATTCGATGGTCGAAGTAGCCAAAAAAATACTTTGAAATTCGAAGTATTTTTTATTCTATTCCTTCACTCAAGCTAAGTAAATGTGCCGCATAGATTAGTAGTTATTAAAACTCAGTTTCTGCAGATTCAACCTTCTGAATTTGTGAGGAACAAGTTATTTCAAACTACCAACCTTCTGATATTCCTGATTAAAATCCAACAAAATATCCTTTAAAGTCACACCAAAGGTGCTATTTGGAGGCTGAATACGTTTATTGGAGAACATCATATGACTGTATATGGTTTTACTACTCAAGGAGATCAAGGTGTTAATCCTACTGATATCCCAGCTGGTCCCATATGGGGAGAGGGGACATTCTTTGACAAGATTCAGGTGGCTGTTGAGCACAGAAATCTTGTACCTGAGGTTGGAAAATTCCATTATTCTTGTACAGAGAAAAACAAAAACATACATTGAATATTTACATTTTTCTTTGCATATAAACTTTTTAATCACAGTAATTACACACCTTTTGTTTACAAAAACTCTGAGTTTTGTTTTGCTCTTGCAAAGACATGTGACATGAAACTAGAGAAAGAAAAATAAAATTAATACATGGTAAAAACGTAGAATGTTTTCTTATGTAAGGACTTGCAGTGAGCAACTTACCAAGAGTGAATTAATGAATTAATGAGACAAATGGCAGTACATAATGATGGTGATGGACAAGACACGCAAATCTAATATTTGGGAATGTTTATGACAGTAGTAAAAGATCAGCTGACTTGAGTCTCTATAAATGATGAGTAAATATTTAATAATGGGATTATGTAAGAAAAGATGGAAACTTTGCTACAGGTTAGGTCACCTACAGCCACGAATCAGCAAGAAGCATTCACTAGTCACCTGTTTATAAGCAAACATCTTATTAGTTGTTGTGGGTTATTGATCTAGGTCAAACTTTTGCCCTGCGATATATCTGGGGGTGAGTCAGCATGAAACAATACAACTAATGGGTAGAGGGTTGTGAGCTGAAAATAAATGCTATATACATTTATCTTTAGCAACAGAGTATACCAATGCTTCTGGCATTCAATGACCACCCAATTAATATTAATCATAGGGAATCATATAATTGACCTTCAGACAACTGTTCTTTAAAATATCCAACATAAGCAACCAGGCCCTTCTTTCTTTGCATTCTTTAGTTAAGTGTAGAAATAGGCATTTACAAAATGAGCGATAAAAAGTCTTAAGATATAAGTAACCTAGGCTTTGTCTTTGATGCAATTTTTTTGGCAGCTGCATAGAGAGCAAATAAAACAAAATAAAATATTAAGCCCCTATAAGATTGGTTGCAACTTGGCCATGAAAGCAATTGGCTCATTCCTACTCTGGAGTACAAAGGCAGAACTAAGAAACGTATTCTGTTTATCAGCTTTGTTTAATCCAGAGAAAACTATGACTGAGTCTTCATTGGCCATTATAAAGGAAAGCTGGTTATTGTACTGTGCACAGGGCAGACAAGAGGTATTCAGAAAGTTAATGAGCAAGTAATTTAGCCTCTTAATCCTCTTTAACAAATTACCCTGTATTTCCAGGGCTGGATTTTTTGGCGGGCACCTGCTCTATCCCCTGCCACGAGCACACGCGTGCTCGCATACACGTAAGCGCCAATGAACTGGGGAAGCACGGCTTCCCATAAAGCGGCTGGGCAGCATGTTGCCCCTAATTTTTTGCCACCCTAGGCCTGGGTCTTTGTGGCCTCGCCACAATTCCCAGCCTGTTTATTTCTAATGAATTCGATCAGGAATATTAGTACAAATACTGTTATTACCACAGGGTGCAGGAGGCTCACTGCATTCATCTCTATCTATAATAGATACAAAATGATCTAAATGAATTATCTATGTAATTTACAAGCACATGACTTATGATATATGTATCATGATATATGGCGCAATCATAGAGGAAGCCGACCCCGCAGATCCCAGGGAACAGCTGCTCCAGTGCTGGGAGGGAAGTGGCAGGGAGAGGGTGGTGCACACGGGTGGGTGGGTAGTGCAGTGCACCAGGCTCTACGAAGATTTTTTTGCAGAAGGCCCAGCACACTGTAGATATGATGCTGTACGTACCAGTTACACATTATATTTGTATCTACTTTATTGCATATACAACTGTATTATACTCAAAGCAGAAATCACTTCTCATATCTTAAAGGACCAGTAACATCAAAAAATGTTTTAAAAAAATTCGTTAGTATGCCCCTTGTCTCCTGCCGCACCCGGGGTGGATGGAGGTCCCGGCTGACTGGGGGTCTGTGACCTGTGGGGGGGGGGCGGAGAGCACTTATTTTGCTCAATGGCTGTCTCTGCCATGGTGCTGGCCGCTGCTGGGAGCCATTTTCTTGGATTTGCACTCAAGAGATTTCCCCCAGTCTCTTGCACAGCTAATGCGGCACTGGAAGTGTGGTTGGAACTGTGCCCCCCTCCCCTGAGTGTGGATGTGGTGGTCCTCCCCTGGTCTCTGGGCTGCAAGGCTATAGCGGGAGGAGGGTTCAGGCTGGAGAGGTGACTGGGTGCTGGAAGTGTGGCTGGAACTGCTGCTACTGGGAGCCGTTTCCTCCTGGAAGTGGAGTTTCAGTAAGTTATTTCTTAATAACGGCTTTGTGATTTTAAAGTTAAATTTGTAGTGGTGTTTATTTTTCGATGTATACTAACAAATTGTTTTTTAAATTTTTTTGATGTTACGGGTTCTTTAAAGGATCATGTAGCATTTTTGAAACTCATCTGCATAATATATACCATGATTAATAACATATGGTGCCTGATTTCACTATGGGCTAATATTGATCATTGTACTGTCCCTTTAAACAGGATACTCACTCCAAATCCTATTTGGATGCTTTACATATTTCTCTTCAGGCGAGTCCAGCACATTCAGACATACACTGCAATTACCAGCCTCTTTGGATTGTCAGATAGGAATCTTCTGCTGGCTGCATCCCCAGTCTGGATTCCTTTCACACTCTCTGTCTTCCAGGCACAGTATCTGGCTTCCCTGTGCCAGCCCAATCCAAATGAATGCTTTTGGTAGAGCCTCTCAGCTCTCTGGGCCAAACGGCAGCTCTCTGGTCTTTCTCTCTGTCCACCATGTGGTTCTTTCTGCCAGGCTTTTCTCTTCTGCCAGCATCTGCAACTTCCTCTTCCTGCCAGCCACTCACTAACTACTGTGTCACTTCCTGCTGCACTGAGATCACTGAACAGCTGGTTGCTAGGTAACAGATTACAGCACACAGGCACAGGCTCTGTGCTTGATCTCTTACAGGGATAAGTGCAATGGTTTTGCACTAATTCCCTATATTAGCAATGCACTTCACACAAAATATTGTAAAAAAAAAAAAGAGTACCCCTGAATTGTGGAATCTGTGATTACTTTCTGTGTTTGCTAAATAAATATTTTACTAATTACTCAAGAACTTCTGGTGTCCAGAAGCCTAATCTGAGGGTCTAGCTGAGAGAAAGGGTTCAATGTGACCAATACCTAGGGATGTAGCGAACTGTTCTGCTGCGAACTAGTTCGCGCGAACTTCGACTGTTCGCGTCCGCCGCAAGTTCGCGAACGTCGCGCGACGTTCGCCAATAGGCGTTCGCGTCAAAATCGTTCGACCATTCGACCATTCGATCGCTAAAATCGAACGATTTTCGTTCGAATCGAACGATCTAAGCCATTGGATTGAATGAAATCATTCGATCGAATGGCTTCGATCGTTCGATTCGAACGATTAAAATCCTTCGATCGTTCGAATCGAACGATTTTCGGATGTTCGAAGTTCGCGAACTGTTCGCGAACTGTTCGCATTTTTTGCCGGCGTTCGCGAACACATACTCGGCGGTTCGCTACATCCCTACCAATACCCTCAATAATGTTTTCTAGATCCAGTACAGCATTTCCAGGCTAAAATAGGGTTACATTTATTTTTAAAAAAGTGAGAAAAATAGGAAGCAAAATCTGAAAGTTCCACCCACCTGCTCTAATCATTGCATTGCTTATATGAAAGCTGCTCATGGTGGAAAGTGTTTCTAATATTTCATGCTATACCTTTTCCCTCATGAAAATTCAGGGTATACCAATCTTTTATTCAAAAAGATGCATTAGCAGTAACAGGGTTGTGTGCATTCAAATGTAGATTAAGGCAGATACATTTACATATAAGGATCCATTTACAATGGGGTGCAGTATACACTCTTTGGGTTTTCCTTTTTTTTGATTTTTTTGATGTTACTGGTCCTGCCCACACTTCCTGACTGTTAGCAGAGAGCTGCTCTAAACTGCATGTGCAGCTTCTCTGCTAGTGAGGACAGACACACCAACTTCTTGTTGTGTAACTTGATTGCTTTATAGAACTCATCATAAACACTTCAGCATACAGTTGTAACACTAATTTGGTTACTGTCTCTTTAAATCACCACTTACCCTTGGCAATCCAGGGGCCCTGAGTCCCTTTTGCATATGAAAAGTACTGGGAACTGGGAATTACAGCGCAGTGCCTCCACCTAGTGAACACTGAGGAAGACACCTCAGGGGGTTACACTAGGAATAATAAAACACACAGTTTGCAATTTGAACCAATATAAACTTTATATAAACAAAAGTAAACACTTGGGCAACTAATACACTCTACACTCCTACACTGGGGATACGTGGGACACTCCCTAAACCACTATTAGGTGCTTAACTGTTGCTTCACACAGTCCTTAGTAAATATCACAGTCCTTGGTAGATATCACAGTCCCAATCCTCCTGAAGGGGTTAATAATCACACAGTTCAAATGATTGTCCCTTCCCCAGAGCTCTTACTCCCCAGGTAGCGCTACCTTATTCCCCAAAAGTACCTCTCCCTTTTGAAATCAGCAGCAGCTCTCTCTCAGCAGGTAAAGGGTTAACACCTTCTTCACTGTGGGGCCCCACAGAGGACTTCACACTGGAGATCACACACAGCTCTGCAGCAGAAACAATCTCACTAGTGGCACCTTTCTCCTTCTGAGTTTGCAGCAACTTGGCAGGGGACAGGCTGGGCTCAATCTCCCCAGATTCAGCAGCTTCTTCTCTGCACCTCACAGTCTTACAGCTACTCACGCCGGCTCTCTCTGCTCTTTCCCTGGGAGACCCCGTGCTTTTGGCTCCAAAGTCAGGCACACCCCCTTTCCCCAGGATGCACTGGGGTTCCCAGCCAATCGGGTCACTATCCAGCATGCAACTGGGCTGGATGATGTCACTGGAAGACAAACAGGGGAAGGATTCTTCCTGTCCCCTATATTCTCCCCTTGGACAAACCGGCAATGACCTCGCTTGCCGTACGCCCTGGCATGCCTGAACAGTAACAGTCAATAATGTTGGTATCACTACTGTCTACACTACTACCTGAAGACCTGCGCTTACCCAGACCCAGTCCTTTAGATCTATCGGGGGTATCAGAGGTTTCAGGGACCACCTTCATGCCAATAGGGTTCTCCACAGTAGTCTTCTCTCGACTCAACACCTTATCCTCTTCAGGGGAGTCACTCTCACAGATGGAAGGCTCATAATAAGAAATCTGTACTGTAAAATTTTTGTAAGTCTTACAATTCTGGGCCTGATGACCCATCACTTGGCACTTGTAACATCTTCCATAGAAATTTCTACGCCTGTGGCGTACTTTACACAGTGCAGATTGAGTTTCACCTTCATCAGGAACTGGACAGTTTGGCTAGATGTGGCCAAGCTTGCCACACTGGTAACACTTAAGAACTTTCTTAGCCTCAGCTGGGGTGGTCTGGCTCTCTCAGACAGTTGAGCTTTTAACTCCTCCAACTCTTTGCGAAGCTTCTTCTTTTTCTTCAACAGTTTAGCATCAGCAGGGGATTTCTCTGTATGCCCTGTAGTGGGACTTCGTCTGACCCTCACATAGGCATCCGCCTCCTCTCGCCAAACTCTCTCCATCAGAGCAATGTACCCAGAGGGTAGCTTATCCTGGTTGTGTGCTCTAATTGTCATGGCAACAGGGTCACTATTGAGGGTCCCTCTCTTCAATTGGCGAATTCTCAGAGGATCAATTTCACCGTTTGTAATTGCACCACGGCTCACTAGCAGTCTCAGGCCTTGTTCTAGCCGCACAAGATAAACAGACAAATCTTCCTTCTCTTTCTGAAAGGTAGAGTGGAAGCGATGAAGCATCTCTGGAGCACTCTCTACAGGGCCAAACGTCAACTCCAGGACTTCAATCAGATCACCTGAAGTAGCATCAGGATGACCAACCATATAGGATTTAACAACATCCATGGCAGGACTGTTGAGACTCTCAAGGATCTTCCTTCTCATAGTCGTCTCGGGGCCAGTCCAATCTCTCACGGACACAACAGTGGAGTCTCTCCAGCTCTCAAAGGACTCTTCATCAGTAGGTACAGGATCTGTGCCGGAAAACACTTTAAGTCTCTTAAAATTACCATTCCAGGCCAGCTGTGTCAGTTGGTCAGTCAGTTGTCCCAGCGCACTCACAATCTCTGGGGTATCCAGCCAGCCACCAGAGCTATGCCTACTCCCCTTGGAGACCACGCTCTCACAGGATGGACATCTCTTTACTTGACTCTTTCCAGCCGGCGAATCGAACAATGTCTTGTCCCACAGCACACTTTCCTTTGCCTTCACTGCATACTGAGTAGTAAGGGCATCACCCTGGGAAGTTAACTCATCTGCGTCATCAGACATATTCAGGCAGAACAATCTTCCAGGGCCCTTCACTTTCAGCATCAATATCAGGGGGAACCCTGTCACAATCTATCTCTTTAGGGCTTTCTATAAGAACATTCAGTAGGACCCCAGCAGAATCTCTCCGTGACGCAGCCACCCTTGGGTGGTAAAAAGTATTTTCCCCATCGAGAATTTGGTAAATAAATTCTTCTTTCACTCTGGGCACCATAGGCCCCACAGCGGGAACCTTTCGAGGGTTAAGTCCCAATGCAGTACACCACTGGTGAACAGTTTGTGGAGTTTCAAATGAAGACATATTTTCATCAAACATATCCAGATTCCCAGTCGACATCTCAGCAGTGCCTAAAAAATGTAACACTAATTTGGTTACTGTCTCTTTAAAACACCACTTACCCTTGGCAATCCAGGGGTCCTGAGTCCCTTTTGCATATGAAAAGTACTGGGAACTGGGAATTACAGCGCAGTGCCTCCACCTAGTGAACACTGAGGAAGACACCTCAGGGGTTACACTAGGAATAATAAAACACACAGTTTGCAATTTGAACCAATATAAACTTTATATAAACAAAAGTAAACACTTGGGCAACTAATACACTCTGCACTCCTACACTGGGGATACATGGGACACTCCCTAAACCACTATTATGTGCTTAACTGTTGCTTTACACAGTCCTTAGTAAATATCACAGTCCTTGGTAGATATCACAGTCCCAATCCTCCTGAAGGGGTTAATAATCACACAGTTCAAATGATTGTCCCTTCCCCAGAGCTCTTATTCCCCAGGTAGCGCTACCTTATTCCCCAAAGTACCTCTCCCTTTTGAAATCAGCAGCAGCTCTCTCTTATTCCCCAGGTAGCGCTACCTTATTCCCCAAAGTACCTCTCCCTTTTGAAATCAGCAGCAGCTCTCTCTCAGCAGGTAAAGGGTTAACACCTTTTTCACTGTGGGGCCCCACACTTGTATCCGTGTCAGTATCCTCCCGGGGGGCTCTCAGAGGACCAGATCCAAAGAAGAAGACACATTGGTAAATCTCTGCATATTGGGCATCAACCTGTTTAGTAGACCCCTGGCTTTCATATTTAGGATGCCTTTTGATGGTACGTTATGAATTGTGGGGTTTATAATGGAGTAAAATGCAAGCTTTGTGACTATTTTCAGAAATTCATAAAAAGCGTTATGTTTAGCATAGCTTTGCAGTTTACTCATTTGCAGTAGAAAGATATAATAACTAGGGATGTAGCGAACGTCGGAAAAAACAGTTCGCGAACATATTCGCGAACTTGCGCAAAAATGCGAGCGGTTCGCGAACGGTTCGCGAACCCCATAGACTTCAATGGGAAGGCGAACTTTAACATCTAGAAAAGACATTTCTGGCCAGAAAAATGATTTTAAAGTTGTTTAAAGGGTGCAACGACCTGGACAGTGGCATGCCAGAGGGGGATCAAGGGCAAAAATGTATCTGAAAAATCTGCCTGTGTGTGCTTGGAAGAGATAGTGTAGGGGGAGAGCTGTTAGTGATTTCAGGGACAGATGATAGTAAGCTTGCTGGCTAGTAATCTGCTTGATACTGCTCTGTATTGGAGGGACAGAAGTCTGCAGGGATTTGAGGGACATTTTAGCTTAGGTAGCTTTGCTGGCTAGTAATCTACTGTTCTCTTTAAACAACTGCCATACGTTGACCTTGTAGGCATTGTTTGCCCAGTTTTTTTGGACGCAGCCACTTAAGCACAGTTGCCAGAAAAAATATGCCATATAAATGCTGAAAATAGTCATTTTTCGCCATACGTTGACCTTGTAGACATTGTTTGCCCAGTTTTTTTGGACGCAGCCACTGAAGCACAGTTGCCAGAAAAATTATGCCATATAAATGCTGAAAATATAAATTTTTTTGGTTGCAGCCACTGAAGCACAGAGGCCAGAAAAATTATGCCATATAAATGCAGAAAATATGCATTTTTTTGGTCGCAGCCACTGAAGCACAGTTGACAGAAAAATTATGCCATATAAATGCTGAAAATATAAACTTTTTTGGTTGCAGCCACTGAAGCACAGAGGCCAGAAAAATTATGCCATATAAATGCAGAAAATATGCATTTTTTGGTCGCAGCCACTGAAGCACAGTTGCCAGAAAAAATATGCCATATAAATGCTGAAAATAGTCATTTTTTGCCATATACGTTGAGTCAACGTATGGCAAAAAATGACTATTTTCAGCATTTATATGGCATATTTTTTCTGGCCTCTGTGCTTCAGTGGCTGCGGCCAAAAAAACTGGGCAAACAATGCCTACAAGGTCAACGTCGTTGACCTTGTAGGCATTGTTTGCCCAGTTTTTTTGGCCGCAGCCACTGAAGCACAGAGGCCAGAAAAAATATGCCATATAAATGCTGAAAATAGTCATTTTTTTGGTCGCAGCCACTGAAGCACAGTTGCCAGAAAAATTATGCCATATAAATGCTGAAAATATAAATTTTTTTGGTTGCAGCCACTGAAGCACAGAGGCCAGAAAAATTATGCCATATAAATGCTGAAAATATAAATTTTTTTGGTTGCAGCCACTGAAGCACAGTTGACAGAAAAATTATGCCATATAAATGCTGAAAATATAAATTTTTTTGGTTGCAGCCACTGAAGCACAGAGGCCAGAAAAATTATGCCATATAAATGCAGAAAATATGCATTTTTTTGGTTGCAGCCACTGAAGCACAGAGGCCAGAAAAATTATGCCATATAAATGCAGAAAATATGCATTATTTTGGATGCAGCCACTGAAGCACAGTTGCCAGAAAAAATATGCCATATAAATGCTGAAAATAGTCATTTTTTGCCATACGTTGACCTTGTAGACATTGTTTGCCCAGTTTTTTTGGTTGCAGCCACTGAAGCACAGAGGCCAGAAAAAATTAAACCAGTAGGGTTTGCACCCTAGTTTGTAACGGTGGCGGAGGGAGGAGGAGGACGCTAAAGGACAGCTGTGTGTGGAGTCATGAGGCTTGAAGAGAAGGACAGCTGCATAGAAGTCAGAACAAGTCTTCCGGCGTGCAGTAACCCTCCGAGATCCACCCCTCATTCATTTTAATAAAGGTCAGGTAATCGACACTTTTGTGACCTAGGCGAGTTCTCTTCTCAGTTACAATCCCTCCTGCTGCACTGAAGGTCCTTTCTGAGAGCACACTTGAGGCTGGGCAAGACAAGAGGTTCATGGCAAATTGTGACAGCTCTGGCCACAGATCAAGCCTGCGCACCCAGTAGTCCAGGGGTTCATCGCTCCTCAGAGTGTCGATATCTGCAGTTAATGCCAGGTAGTCCGCTACCTGCCGGTCGAGGCGTTCTTTGAGGGTGGATCCAGAAGGGTTGTGGCGCTGCCTTGGACAGAAAAACATTTGCATGTCTGACGTTACAGACTGGCCAAAGGGCTTTGTCCTTGCAGGTGTGCTCGTGGCAGGATTACTGGCACCTCTGCCCCTGGAATGTTGATGAGTTCCTGAAGTGACATCACCCTTAAAAGCATTGTACAACATGTTTTGCAGGCTGGTTTGTAAATGCCGCATCTTTTCGGACTTGTGGTATGTTGGTAACATTTCTGACACTTTATGCTTGTACCGAGGGTCTAGTAGCGTTGCGACCCAGTACAGGTCCTTCTCCTTAAGCCTCTTGATACGGGGGTCCTTCAACAGGCATGACAGCATGAAAGACCCCATTCTCACAAGGTTGGATGCAGAGCTATCCATCTCCGCTTCCTCATTATCAAGGACTGCATCATCCACGGTCTCCTCCCCCCAGCCACGTACAAGACCAGGGGTCCCCAAAAGGTCACCACTAGCCCCCTGGGAAGCCTGCTCCTGTTGGTCCTCCTCCTCCACAAAGCCACCTTCCTCCTCTGACTCCACTTCTGGCACCTCTCCCTGCGTTGCAGCAGGTGCCTGGGTTCGTTCTGGTGATTCCGACCAGAAATCGTGCACTTCCAGCTCCTCGTCACGCTGGTCTACAGCCTCATCTGTCACTCGTCGCACGGCACGCTCCAGGAATAAAGCGAAGGGTATTAGGTCGCTGATGGTGCCTTCGGTGCGACTGACCATATTTGTCACCTCTTCAAAAGGTCGCATGAGCCTGCAGGCATCGCGCATAAGCACCCAGTAACGGGGGAAAAAAATCCCCAGCTGTGCAGATCCAGTCCTACCACCCAGTTCAAAAAGGTACTCGTTGACGGCCCTTTGTTGTTGCAGCAGACGTTCCAACATAAGGAGCGTTGAATTCCAGCGAGTCTGGCTGTCAGAAATCAAACGCCTGACTGGCATGTTGTAGCGCTGCTGAATGTCAGCAAGGCGTGCCATGGCTGTGTAGGAACGTCTGAAATGGGCCGACACCTTTCTGGACTGGGTGAGAACGTCCTGGAATCCTGGGTACTTGGAGACAAAACGTTGGACTATTAAATTTAACACATGTGCCATGCAGGGCACATGTGTTAAATTGCCTAGTCTCAACGCTGCCAACAGATTGCTTCCATTGTCACACACCACTTTTCCGATCTGCAGTTGGTGTGGGGTCAGCCACCGATCGGCCTGTGACTGCAGAGATGACAGGAGTACAGATCCGGTATGGTTTTTGCTTTCCAGGCACGTCATCCCCAAGACAGCGTGACAACGGCGTACCTGGCACGTCGAATAGCCTAGGGGGAGCTGGGGGTGCACAGGTGTGGAGGAGGAGAAGGAGGACCCAGCAGCAGAGTAAGAAGAAGAAGAAGACGAGGTAGAGAGCGATGGAGGAGTAGAGGTGGTGGCAGAACCGCGTGCAATCCGTGGCGGTGACACCAACTCCACTGTTGTTGTTGAGCTACCCATTCCCTGCTTCCCAGCCATTACCAAGTTCACCCAGTGGGCAGTGTAGGTGACATACCTGCCCTGACCATGCTTGGAGGACCATGCGTCAGTAGTCATATGGACCTTTGGCCCAACACTAAGTGACAGAGATGCGGTAACTTGGCTCTGCACATGTTGGTACAGGTGTGGTATTCCCTTTTTAGAAAAAAAATTGCGGCTGGGTACCTTCCACTGCGGTGTCCCAATTGCTACAAATTTGCGGAAGGCCTCAGAGTCCACCAGCTGGTATGGTAAAAGCTGGCGGGCTAAGAGTGCAGACAAGCCAGCTGTCAGACGCCGGGCAAGGGGGTGACAGTCAGACATTGGCTTCTTACGCTCAAACATGGCCTTCACAGAAACTTGGCTGGTGGCAGATGACTGGGAATGGGAACAGGTGGTCAAGGTGGAAGGCGGAGTGGAGGGTGGTTCAGACGGGTCAAGGAGAGCAGAGGTAGAGCAGTAAGATGCTGGACCAGAAGGAGTGTGGCTTTTAGTTTGCCTGTTGCCTTTGAGGTGTTGCTCCCAAAGTGCTTTGTGCTTGCCGCTCATGTGCCTTCGCATAGAAGTTGTACCTATGTGGCTGTTGGGCTTACCAAGGCTCAGTTTCTGACTGCACTCATTGCAAATTACAATGCTTTTGTCAGAGGCACACACATTAAAAAAATCCCACACTGCTGACTTTTTTGGAAGTGTGCGATCTGGCGGTAACAGTAGAAGTTGGCGGAGTTGGCGGTATTGGCGGCAATGGCGGGTGCGTTGGCCGGCTGAACACAGGTGCCGATACATGTTGTTGCCCTACTGATCCCTGCGGGCTGTCCTCCCTGCTTCTTCTAAGTCTTATTCTCCTACTGCCTCTCTGACTCTCCGTCTCTCCATCTGAACTACCCTCCTCTTGCTCTCTTCTACTAGGCACCCACAAAACATCAATCTCCTCATCATCATTCTCCTCAGATGCATCAATTTCTTCTGACACATCACAGAAGGAAGCAGCAGCGGGGACCTCCTCCTCATCACTCATTATGTCCATCTCTATCGTGTTCTCTGCCAGAATTAAATCTGGTGTAAGGTCCTCATCTCCTTCATCTTCTTCTGGCAATAATGGTTGCGCATTACTCAGTTCAAGAAACTCATTGGAAAATAACTCCTCTGACCCCAGTGAAGAAGGGGCACCGGTGGTGGAGGAAGTGTTACGTGGGGTGGCCATAGCAGTGGAGGATGAGGAGGATGTTGTGGTAAAGTTAGAAACGGTAGAGGATGGGGTGTGCTGTGTAAGCCAGTCAACTACCTCTTCAGCATTTTGGGAGTTCAGGGTCATTGGCTTTTTAAAACTGGGCAATTTGCTAGGGCCACAGGATTGCATAGCAGCACGGCCCCTAGCACGGCCTCTGCGTGGCGGCCTGCCTTTGCCTGGCATTATTTTTAAAAAAACAACAACAACAACAAAAACTCAGTTGGTTTTTCTGGAAACGATAATACACACAGCTAGATGGCGGGTTGAAGAAAACACTGTGCAAATAATGCCTACAAGGTCAACGTATACACTACTACAGCGGTGGATACGGATTACGTAAAATATATGAATGCTGCTTGAAAAAAAGTAACTCAAGTGGTTTTTCTAGAGACGATAATATTATCAATATTTAGACAAAATGTGAACAAGCTCACACAGCTAGATGGCGGGTTGAAGAAAACACTGTGCAAATAATGCCTACAAGGTCAACGTATACACTACTACAGCGGTGGATACGGATTACGTAAAATATATGAATGCTGCTTGAAAAAAAGTAACTCAAGTGGTTTTTCTAGAGACGATAATATTATCAATATTTAGACAAAATGTGAACAAGCTCACACAGCTAGATGGCGGGTTGAAGAAAACACTGTGCAAATAATGCCTACAAGGTCAACGTATACACTACTACAGCGGTGGATACGGATTACGTAAAATATATGAATGCTGCTTGAAAAAAAGTAACTCAAGTGGTTTTTCTAGAGACGATAATATTATCAATATTTAGACAAAATGTGAACAAGCTCACACAGCTAGATGGCGGGTTGAAGAAAACACTGTGCAAATAATGCCTACAAGGTCAACATATACACTACTACAGCGGTGGATACGGATTACGTAAAATATATTATGGCTGCTTGAAAAAAGTCACTCCGGTGTTTTTTCTGGAGACGGTAATATTATGGATATTTAGACAGAATGTGAACAAGGTCACACAGCTCGATGGCGGGTTGAAGAAAACAGTGTGCAAATAATGCCTACAAGGTCAACGTATACACTACTACAGCGGTGGATACGGATTACGTAAAATATATTATGGCTGCTTGAAAAAAGTCACTCCGGTGTTTTTTCTGGAGACGGTAATATTATGGATATTTAGACAGAATGTGAACAAGGTCACACAGCTCGATGGCGGGTTGAAGAAAACAGTGTGCAAATAATGCCTACAAGGTCAACGTATACACTACTACAGCGGTGGATACGGATTACGTAAAATATATTATGGCTGCTTGAAAAAAGTGACTCCGGTGTTTTTTCTGGAGACGGTAATATTATGGATATTTAGACAGAATGTGAACAAGGTCACACAGCTCGATGGCGGGTTGAAGAAAACAGTGTGCAAATAATGCCTACAAGGTCAACGTATACACTACTACAGCGGTGGATACGGATTACATAAAATATATTATGGCTGCTTGAAAAAAGTGACTCCGGTGTTTTTTCTGGAGACGGTAATATTATGGATATTTAGACAGAATGTGAACAAGGTCACACAGCTAGATGGCGGGTTGAAGAAAACAGTGTGCAAATAATGCCTACAGGGCAAATAATGCCTAAAAGGTCAACTTATACACTACTACAGCGGTAGTAAAATAAAAAAAAGTAAAATAAAAAAAAATGAATATTAAAAAAAAAAAATTAAAGTTGGTGCTGCTGAACTACTAGGAGCAGCAGATTAGCACACCAGTCCCACTCCCCAACACTGCTAGACTAATAGCACTGGGCTCTTATAGTAGTAGTAGTAGTAGTAGTAGTAAAACAACAAAAAAATAAATAAAAGCAGTCCTTACAAGGACTACTGTTATTGCAGCAGTCAGCAGATGAGATCAGAAGCAGGACAGCTGCCCACTGCAGCTACATACAGAGCACTGCAGTAGAAGGTAGATTACTAGCCAGCAAAGCTACCTAAGCTTAAATGTCCCTCAAACCCCTGCAGACTTCTGTCCCTCCAATAACAGAGCAGTATCAAAACGATTACTAGCCAGCAAACTTTCAACTGTCCCTGAAATCACTAACAGGCAGCAGCTCTCTCCCTACACTATCTCTTCAGCACACACAGGCAGAGTGAAAAAACGCTGCAGGGCTTCGGTTTTTATAGGGAAGGGGAGTGGTCCAGGGGAGAGCTTCCTGATTGGCTGCCATGTACCTGCTGGTCTGGGGTGAGAGGGCAAAAAAAAGCGCCAACAATGGCGAACCCAAAATGGCGAACGTCGCGCGACGTTCGCGAACTTCCGGCGAGCGCGAACACCCGATGTTCGCGCGAACAAGTTCGCCGGCGAACAGTTCGCGACATCTCTAATAATAACCTGCTTTAGATTCGTCAGAATATGTACTATCGGAAAATATATGGTTTTCTAGGGTCTCTATACTGTTAGGGGGGACTCATGGCACATAATACACATAACTGGTTTTTATATTGTAGTAGCCAGAGTAACATACAGGAATATTCTTATGCACTATTTGGATTTGGGGGTCTCTGTATGCCACATAGTTTGGTAAATCTATACATATTTGGCATCAACTTGTTAAGTAGACCCCTGGCATTCATATTTAGGATGCTTTATGCTTGGAGACTACAAAATGTGATGTATATAACGGGGTAAAATGCAAGCTTTGTGACGATTTACAGAAATTTCATGACAAAAACCTTAAGTTTAGCATAGCTTTGCAGTTTGGTACTTTGCAGTAGAAAGATGTATTTACCCATTTTAGATTCATCAGAATGTGTACTTTCGGAAAATATATGGTTTTCTGTGGTCTCCATACTTTTAGGGGATCTCATGGCACATAATACACATACCGGGTACCTATATTGTAGTAACCAGAGTGTCATACGTGTTCAATTCATATTTAGTCCCTACTCCTGGGCAATTAGTACCCGGGATCTTAATCCCACTCATAATCCTCGGAGGAGCCTCAAGATGCTCAGCTAAGTAGCCTGTCTGTCACTCTAGGTGTCTACCTTAGAGTGACCTCTTAAGGTGAGAAGTCTATCCTTAATACACCTAAGGTATATAGGTTCCACATTAGCCCGGCCTGCCTGCTCAGGCCAGGGCTAACACAAAATGGACCCTCATGGCTGCCCAGGAATTTATACTTTAGCACAGTTCCATTTACTGGGCACTGTTAGAACACCAAGGGGCATAGCTATAAGCAGGATAACGAAACAGGTCCCCCTACTAACTGTATTTTAGATCCCAGTTAGGCGTCTATAACACTAGGGGACTGCCTGCTAATAGGGATGTAGCGAACTGCCGAGTATGTGTTCGCGAACGCCGTTCGCGAACACCGGCAAAAAATGCAAACAGTTCGCGAACAGTTCGCGAACTTCGAACATCCGAAAATCGTTCGATTCAAACGATCGAAGGATTTTAATCGTTCGATCGAAGGATTTTCGTTCGAATCGAACGATCGAAGTCATTCGATCGAATGATTTCATTCAATCCAATGGCTTCGATCGTTCGATTCGAACGAAAATCCTTTGATTTTAGCGATTGAATGGTCGAATGGTCGAACGATTTTGACGCGAACGCCTATTGGCGAACGTCGCGCGACGTTCGCGAACTTGCGGCGGACGCGAACAGTCGAAGTTCGCGCGAACTAGTTCGCCGGCGAACAGTTCGCTACATCCCTACCTGCTAAATAATATTGGGAGACTAATTTACCAGTCCCCTACATTTGTAAATAGTGATGGGCGAATTTATTCGTCTGGCGCGAATCCGCGGCAAATTTGCGCGATTCACCACCAGCGAATAAATTCGCGAAACGCCCGCAAAAATTCGCCCAAACAAAATTCGCCGGCTTCAAAAAAAAATTTTTCTGCAAAAACGGGCGCCGGCGTCGTTTTGCCGAAATTCGCAAATTTTACGGCGAAGCGAAACTGCGCAAATTCGCCCATCACTATTTGTAAACACAAAATAACAGATACTGCAAAACTCTGCTTTTGGACAAAAAAGATTATAGAGCTTATTTACATCAGAAAGTGTAGTGAGCAAAGCGAAATTTCAAATACTATTGCCATGTATTTTCCCACAATGCCGCACTTTTCCCAGAATTCCAGGATTGTTGCATTCACTGGGGGGGGGGTCATCTGCCACAGTTATATCATTTGATCATTGGTAAAAGTGGATGAAGAGGTTTTTGGGCAACAACATGAAAAAAACAAGACTTTTCCTGCACCAACTTTTTCAACTAATTATATGATTAATGAGTTTAATTTGTGAATGGGACTTTCTTTTAATAAAAAAATGGGATAAATTTAAGTTTTATTAAATACCCCCTGAGTCAAAGGGGCACGTAGCACTGCAGTTTAAGATGTTGTGAGACAATGAATGAAGGCTGCAACAGCATTTTACAATTTTAAAGAGTAGGATATTAAATTAGTCAGGGGTGTCTACCATGAGGCCCTTGGTCCATTGCTGAATTGCAATACCCAGCATCTGAGTGTACTCAGGGGCGATCCTGGCCCCTCGGCTGCCTGAGGCAGCAGCAGTTGCTGCTGCCCCCCCTCCCCCAGAAATTCGCTCTTAAAGTACCAGGAGCAGCATTTTTGCTGCTCCTGGTACCTAGTGGGGCGCTGCCGCCTGAGGCGACAGCCTCAACTAGCCTCATTGGCGAAGCACCCCTGAGTGTACTGATTGACTGATTCTAACTTATATCAGTAGATTTAGAAGGTAATATATTACAAGTGATTGACTGATTCTAACTTATATCAGTAGTTTTTAGAAGGTAATATATTACAAGTGATTGTTGTCTTGTTTTTGTGCTGGTGGAACCTATAATTAAATGGGAGCTGCTTGAGGGAGGGGCTCTCTCTTGTTTTGACCTAGTTCCAGGTTTAGGTAGAGAATAAAATGTCGCTGCTTTTCTAAGTATCAGCTCCGACTTCACTGATAATCCAGGTTTAATCATAAAATGCACCAAATGAAAAGAAACAAGTGAGCTGCAGGGTTTCTGGAAGTTGTAGTTCTGTTACAGCTGGAGAATTTCCTCCCCTGGGTCTTTTATGCTTTGTTATTCCTTCATTACTCACCTACACATTTATTATCCTCTTTATTATCGGTGGGATTGAATTTAACGGTGTTTTTTTTCGTGAGATATCCAGGATTACACAGGCACATGTAGCCTCCCTTTGTGTTTTTACACATTGTGTTAGCGCCACATTTGTGGGTGTTTGTATCACACTCATTTATATCTGCAAACACAAAATAACAGATATTGTGAAACTCTGCCTCTGGACAAAAAGATTATACAGGTCATTTACATCAGCAAGTGCAGTGAGCAAAGTGAAATTTCAAGTACTATTGCCAGGTTTTTTTCCCACAATGACACACTTTTCCCAGAATTCCAGGATTGTTGAACTCACTATGGGGGGGGAGTGTCATCTGGTACAGTTATGCCGATCCATTAGGATTAGTACAATTGCCTAAATAGTTTGATGCAAACTGACTGCAAGTGTGGCAAATATTCAAAATCTCGTTGGTGTTATTTCCAGTGATTGGTGAACACAGAATGCAGACCACTGTCTGAAACCTGGAACTACAGCCTGGTCCAGGGGTGGTAATAGCTCAAAATTCACTCAAATCAGTCAAAGCCCTGTGTCAAATAACTGATTGTATGTATTTTTATTGAATTGAGTTTAGGCCCCAAAAAACACTACAGAGAAACTTGTGCTACTGCAAAAGCAGGCGTAAATGACCCCTTATATGAACATGAAGTGCACACTTCATTGTTAAAACTTTTACAAGTGGCACATGGAACATGATTTAATATAAACTGCAATTGTAACTGGTAAATTCACAATTCTTATTGACAGTTGAGTGATCACTACTTTACCTCCCACAAGCCTCAGCCTGGGTGACATCCTGCACCAATGGCATAAGATTGCTCTGATAAGCTGCTCAAACATGGGCTACTATTGATAAGTCAGCCACTCCTGACCATTCTTGCAGCTTATGGTCCCATATATGGTCCTGAAGGATAACTTCAGCGACTGAGATAGGCTTGACTTTTAGGCAGATTTTGATTGGGCAGGCTGCAATAAGGGACACTACGCAATCCAATTTTTGGTCAAATAAGTTATCGCAATCCCATCCTGTTGACTAGTCCCTAAACCATTTTAGATTATTATTATACCTTTAATAGCAGGTATACAGTGCTGGAACTTGGGGAAGACAGAAGAGGCACCTGCGTAGAGCGCAATGCTGTGGGGGTGCTGGGCAGGTGCCTGTTCAAGAGTCTTTTGCCTACCCCTAGTCTGGATTCAATTCCCTCTGCAGGTCTCGTCTACCCATTCTGTCACTTGCTCACTTCTCTGTCCTCCCTCCTCTTCTGTCCCTCCCTCCTCTGCCCCAAACCGCCGCTCCGCTTCCCCTTCATTGCAGCTACGCTGCTTCAGATGCCACAATCGGATCATTTCATCTGGGCAGGGATGCTTTTAAATTGGAATGGTGAGGCTCCCCATGTAATGGGGACTAAAGTAACTTCAGGTATTCAATAACTTATAAATAAGAGCAGTAAACGGAAAATAAAGAAACTTTTACTGAGCAGGTATTATAGTCGGTGGGAGTTATCTGTGTTACTCCAATGCTTAAATCTCTGTATTTTTAAGGTTGCACTTAACTAACATGTTATCACTAGCTCTTCTGATCTGAACCAGTGTAGTCAGGGCCACTGCATGTCTTGACCTACAGTCTAACAACAATGTAAGACCTACACGGCACCAAAGGAAATTAGGAATGTGTAACATAACATTAACCTTCAATAAGAAACCTTCAATTTACATTAGCTGAAATATTGTTGGGAGAAGATAACAAGTTGTCTAATTCTGGGCAGTGTCATTCTGTGGCTACTAAAGCAAATAAAGTTCTGTCTTGCATAAAAAAGGTCATTAACTCAAGGGATGAAAACATAATTCTGCCTCTTTATAGGTCCCTGGTGAGGCCTCATCTGGAGTATGGGGGGCAGTTTTGGACTCCAGTCCTTAAGAGGGATATAAATGAGCTGGAGAGAGTGCAGAGACTAAGTGCAACTAAACTGGTTAGAGGGAGGGAAGACTTAAATTATGAGGGGAGACTGTCAAGGTTGGGGTTGTTTTCTCTGGAAAAAAGGCGCTTGCGAGGGGACATGATTACACTTTACAAGTACATTAGAGGACATTATAGACAAATAGCAGGGGACCTTTTTACCCATAAAGTGGATCACCGTACCAGAGGCCTCCCCTTTAGACTAGAAGAAAAGAACTTTCATTTGAAGCAACGTAGGGGGTTCTTCACAGTCAGGACAGTGAGGTTGTGGAATGCACTGCCGGGTGATGTTGTGATGCTGATTCAGTTAATGACTATAAGAATGGCTTGGATGATTTTTTGGACAGACATAATATCAAAGGCTATTGTGATACTAAACTCTATAGTTAATATAGGTATGGGTATATAGAATTTTAATTAAAAGTAGGGAGGGGTGTGTGTATGGATGCTGGGTTTTCATTTGGAGGGGTTGAACTTGATGGACTTTGTCTTTATTCAACCCAATTTAACTATGTAACTATGTAAATTTATGGGCCCTGTGATCCATAAACATTTCAACTGAATAAAAAAAAATCCAGGGCCTCATCCATCCATACAGTTTAGTAAAGTGTGTGAAGGAATGGATAACTGAAAGCACATATGGTCTCAATCTGCTCATTATAGATCTGTAGTTTTGGATCTTATGCAGAAACCATGGTCTGTTATAAATGATGTGCTGAGGGATCTGTATGACCTGAAAATCAGTTTAGTCACATAGATTGTCACATAGTGCATAGTACTATTGGATAAATGTTTTGAGCCTAAAAACATGGTCACACATTTCACAGTGAAATGAATGGCAGATGGAAGAGGATTTTTCAGTGGATATGTCAGTGAATAAAATACCCCATGTGATATTAACCTCAATAAACACTCTAGAAACTGACCTAGAGGAAGGGAAAACAAATGGTTTTCAACTGTTTGGCCTATAGCACTCAGGACTGTGTTTGACATTTCATATGATCAGGATGATGACAGACAGACAAGGAGCATTTTGTCTACAACTAAAATACCCCGTCCATCTGTCACTGTCCTGATCATATGAAATGGTAAACACCCAAGTTGGCGCACACAGTTAGAACACAGTTAGATCTTGGTTTAATAAATACTAAGCGGAGCATGTTATGAGGTCTGTCTGTCTCTGACACATGGACAGATTTGTGTTTGACCAGCAATGTTTACAACTGGATGGCAGCAATGGTCAGACTTTGCCTTGTGCCACTGGTCTTATAACTTAAAAATAACTGGATGGAGATCCCCTTCAAAATTTGAATGATAAATCAGATTATTAGTACCTCTCCTTCTGCTGCTTGAGAGGGGGGCCCAATCTCCCTGTGAACCATACTTGTTTTTTGTGCTCCTGTCCTGGTTATTTACTTACCTTCACATGTATTATATGTTTCGTTATGGCAGAATTCTGTTTTGTTTCCTTTTGTCTGATAGCCAGAGTCACACACACACTTGTATCCTCCCACAGTGTTCTTGCACTGAGTGTTATAACCACAGACATTTGGGTTGTGCCGACACTCGTTTATATCTGAATAGAAACACAAAATACTGTCTATACTATATATTTCCCATTGTCACTTAGTGGCATGTCACACATTAAGGGGACGATTTATACAGCATAGATTTTTTTCAGGTCAAAAAACTAATATTTTTAGAGAGAAAAAAAACTCTAACATTTAGAGATTAATTACCCCAAAGTTAGCAAAAATCTGAAAATACTCCAGCTAAAATTTGTCACGGTCATGTAGAAGTCAATGGCAGATGCCTCTTTTACAATTTGAAGATGTTTCTTGACATGGTGATCTGTGCTGGATAATCCAAAAAATTTGGGGTTTTCAGGCAACAACTAGAAAAAAAACTGAACGATTTGGGGTCAAATTTGAATTGTCGCACATTTTTGACAAGACTTCTCCTGCACCAACTTTTCTGAGCTGATTTTTTGATAAATGAGTTAAATTCGTGGATGGGAGTTAGGTTGACTTTGTTTTAATACAAATATGGGATAAATTTGAGTTTTAGCATACACCCATAAGTCAAAGGGGCACGTAGCCCTGCAATAAAAAAAAGTGGCATGGCCCTGGCAATGAATGAAGGCTGCAACAGCATTTTACAATTTTAAAGAGTAGGATATTAAATGAATCAGGGTTGTCTACCATGAGGCCCTCCAGTCATTGCTGAATTGCAATATCCAGTATCCGAGTGCAATGATCAATCTGATTTACATGAAAAATTATAAATCAAAATATGAATTTTTGAGTTTTGTTTTTAATTTAAAAAATAGGATCACATTAAAAAGTGAAAAAGATTTTGAACTCACATGTGAAATCACATTCATATTTTTCAGTATGTCTGCCAAATTTCGAATCACTCACAAAAACCTGAATTTACAAACTAGCTTGAATCCTGCTAATACTGCTCCCATTCATGCAGCTTTTAGATTTCAGATTTTTATAATTGAGTTTTCAGTTTTTTGTGCTTAATAAATCAGGAAAATTGGATCAATTTGCCCTAGTAACATTCTTTCCCATTTCTCCCAACTGAACTGTCTAACATAGATACATAGGTTACCACCTCAGTTATTATTTTTACAGTAAGGTAAAATGCATTAAATAAGTGCAGGGGCCGTGCAGGGATATAAATGCAGGGATATAAATGCAGGGATATAAATTAAATATAAAAAAAATCCCCTTAGCACTATGGGTCTTAAATACGGGGGTGAGGGTTAAAGGGTCTATTGTAGTGAAATTCGGAACAGTTTGCATGATATAATTCCGTACAATGGGGGGGGGGAGGTTGTAAGATCCAGTACATAGGCACCAGACCTAAATACAGCCCTGCCCTGAAATACTCATCTATCCAAGTATACCTGTATACTCACCCTCACAATCTGGTGAACTAAATACAGTCCCATAAATGCAGTTCTCTTCTCTCACTGTAAGTGATCACAGGAAAAGGATTGTGTTAGATAACTTACCCTTTAGACAATTAATATATTGTTTTTCATCACATTTCAATACATATAAGCTGGCCAATTAAGTCAAAGTCACACTTGGTTTGGCCAGTCATGTGCTCACTTACATTTCCTTAATTCCGAATTTCAACAATTTACTGTACATTAATATAGTGAATACTGTATTGTAAAGTAAGAGGACATTAGAAATTCCATTACCATTAAAAGGCATGAGACCCCCAAACATGAAACATATGATAACTGTCCCACAAACATTGGGTTGAAGATATAGGTGGAAGTAATGAGAAGAAATGAGGCTTATTTCAGTGTATCAGTAGCTAATTTTGCCCCACTAGCTGCATCCTATGGAAATCAAAGTAGTTACCAAATTAGACACAGGGAAGCCCAGAGATACCAATGAAAATGGGGTTTATTTCCGGCTGGTCTCAGTAGCTGTAACCTTGATTGCCTACATTGTTTTGATCCTGTAACTGTCTCCTCACTCACAACTTGTTCTCTTGACCGGATGCCTTTCTCATTACCTAAACACTGTGCTGATCAGCTTATGCCAACTCTTACATCTTCAGTTCTTCTCTGGCTGCTAGTACTTTTCCCCCCTCTATTCAAACAGGCCTGTGTCAAACCTATTGTTAAAAAGTCTACTTTTGACCCATTCTGTCTCTCTTCTGCCGCTTGCCTTTAAAATTGCACAACTATTATTACTATAACATATTACTAACTTTCTACACATTCATAAAATATTGCAATCATTGCAATCTGGTTTCCGGCCTGCATACTCTACTAAGACTTCCTTGTGCATAGTGTCAGGACTGCCAGAAGTACCCGACCCAGAAGTACCCGACGGTGCTGTTTACATTCCCGGCGGCCACAGTGAAGATCCAAGATGGCGGCGCCCATGCTGAACACATGGCTGCAGCGTTGCTGCATGATGATGTCATCACTGGTGCCGGGATCTCGTCATAAAAGGGCGCCCAAAACACTGTGACGGCGCCCAAGAATAGGATTTGCTGCCATTGATCCTGGGTTCCTGTTTGTGTTTCCTGATTCCTGCTCCCAGCCTGATTCCAGTCTGTTTCCAGCTCCCAGCCTGATTCCTGCTCCCAGTCTGTTTCCAGCTCCCAGCCTTTTCCTGCTCCTGCCTTGGTTCTGACCCCCTGCCTGAACTCATGTTATTTGATTCTGATCTGCCTGCCCTCATTAACACCTGCCTGTGACTACTACTACTGATTCTGCTTAACCCTTTGGATACCGCGACCTTGCTCCCTCAAGAGGGCTTCCTCCTTGATCCAGACTACCTCCCTGGAGGGAGCTCCCGGCTCCCTGACACATAGATTAAATGATCTGATGCTAATTCTGGCTAGGAGGGATCAAAGGCTTCGTCAGCCTAGATTAAACTACATTTATATGATTCACACAGATTTACTGGCAAAACTTGTTTATGATTTTTTTTTTATATGATTCTATTGGCAGGGGGTAAGTATTGTGACTGGATGTATTGAAATGTGGATTTATAAGATGCATCCTTGTTTGATTGGGTGAAATCTGTTTACTGGGTTGTTGAAAATATCTATAAAGTTTAGCAGTTTTGAAGATACATATCTGGACATAAATCATGCCACAATAAACAAGACTATTTTATAGCATAAATATTCGCAAACGTAATTTGTCGCCAGAAAATTTTCAACTCGCTAAAATTAACGTGAATGTAAACTGGTTCGTTAACGTAGTTACTGCAAGTGATCGCAATGACTTCTGAGAGCATCAATATTTAGTAAACTTAGTCGCTGCGAATGTTCTGGCAGAAAAATATTCGCTGCGATAACATGCAGAAACATATGGTCAAATATACCGCGCTTTGGTAAACGGACCCCATAGTCTCTTATGCTAACAAAACCTGATCAACTGTTCACTTACTATAGCATTGGGTTCTGTTCTTGGTCCTTTATTATTCTGCCTATACATTCCCTCTTTGGGAGGTATAATCCACTCATTTGGCTTTAAATATCATCTGAATGTATACCGTGCATATCAAAACATACTTATCAACCTCTTCATTAACCTCTAAAAGTGACTCAAATCTCTAACTACCTCCTAGCAATCTTCAACTGGATAAACCAACAACACTTTATACTAAACGTCAAGATAACCATAAACTTACAAAAAGTGAACTAATCTTCTTTCCACCTAAGCCTGGTCATACTCCCCTTTACTATCTCTATTGATGCAATACTGATTAACCCTGTCAATGACCCTGCCAACCCTGCAATATTTACAGATCCCATCCCTTTCTTTCACAACTAACAGCTAAAACATTCATACATGTTCTCATCCTATCCTGACTAGACTATTGCAACTTGCTATTAACTGGCTTCCCTAACTCCCATCTCTACCCACTACAGTCAGTATTAAATACTGCTGTCAGAATTCTCCTTCTCTCATCCAGGAAGGGACAGGCTCCTACCTTGTCATGGCTTCCCATCCTTATAATGGCTTCCCATAAAACAAAGGGTAACTTACAATCTCTTTCACATAACCTTCAAAGCCCTTCATTCCTCTGCACCTCACTTCATCTCTTCTCTTATATCTCTGTACCTTCCTGGCCAAATCCTCCACTTCTCTCAGAGCACCCCCACTAGTGTTGTTTCCCACCTAAACCTTTCTACCTTGCTGCTCCTTACATTTGGAATGCCATCCTTGAATCCCTCCAGAGAGAATTCTTCCTCAGTCTCTTCAGAAATAAACTCAAAGACTACCTCTTGGAGAACTCACATAACACCTGAACTGGGAACTGGACTTTTATTCCAGTGTCACCCACTGTAACCTTCAGCACTTGATAGTTTCCTACTTGTATCTACTAGTTACCCTCCCACTTACTGTATATTGCTCTGCTGTATAGCTCTGTGTACATAAGTAGTGCTATATAATTAAAATGTAAGTACACACATACATACACATAGGCCCTGTTCAATGATGTGTACCCATAGGTCTAAGGATATGTGACTGCCTCCTGTCCATAGTTGATATAAGGGAGCACTGGGTTCTTTGTCTTTAGACTTCCCCTGGTGCCAGGGGTGGATGTGCTGGGGAGACTGTAGCAGAAGTCCCAGTAAAAAGCTTAGTGGAAGAAGTTGGGGAAAGTGACCCTGTGAATTAGGTATAGACAGTGCATAGTAACTCCTTTAATAGCACACTCCTAGTTGGTGTGAGTTAGAGAGGGTATCTATGTAAAACAAAATTGGCCAAAAAAAGTGTATAATAATTGGCAAATTTATCAAGGTATGTTTTATTTCATGTCGTGCTTCAGACCTATGTAAATTATGGTGGAAATTGCGCTAAAACGAAAACAGAATATAAAAATCACGATGTCTTTTACACAGTGAAGCCTGGTGATATGTGGCAAATTTGGAGTTTTTTTAAATCTGCACTTGTTTCCCAAGTTATACGAAGTTTAAGTATTCAAACCGGTACGGACTCAGTTCTGTTTGTAATCCCTGGGGCATTCATGTGGAAGCCTGTGTAACTGGGAGACAATACCTGCACTGTATAATACCCAAAGAGAAACTGGTGTGTGCCACTGTGTAACCCTTTACTGGTACATTCTCTTTATTTTAGTGCAGTTGCTATGGCGATCAAGTGACCTGAGCCTCTATGCATGACAGATACTGGGAACTGAGATTTACAGCGCAGTGTCTCTACCTAGTGGGTACTGAGGAATTATATCCCAGGGGAAGTCCACCAGGAAAATAAACACACACCTTGCAGTGTATAAAAAAATAAGAAAAATGTGGGAAGACTTAAAACCAGGTTGCACTGAAATATGTCTATATAAAATGAAATAGAACATGTGACGGAGAATCAGTGTCAGAGGTTAGTTTTCTGTTTTGTTTCATTAGAACTGAAAGTTACAATTACTTTTTTTTATGCATGCGTTGGTTTCCTTAATGTTGTTTGCAGCGGTGCTGTATCCTAAAACAAAGATATTCATATTACTCTATTGATCTGACTCAATGACAGTAATAGTTTAAGATAAATCCCTATAAGTACTACTAATATATACTATATATACTATACATGGCATACAGCATGTCCTGACCACAAAGTTGTCATTATCATGTATTCACTACTCAACATTTCTGCCATATTAAAGGAACAGTGTAAAAAAACTGGGTAAATAGACAGGGGCGCTCCGCCAATGAGGCAAGCTGAGCAACCCGCCTCAGGCGGCAGCGCCAGATAGGTTTCCAGGGTTGTCAAAAAGCTGCTCCTGGTACCTTTAAGAGCTGAATTTCTGATTTTGAAACCGGAAATTCGACTTTACTAGAGCGTGAGAGCGCAATTGGCCTCTTCACACTAGTGTTCCTGCTCCTTCATAAGAATCGGCGCTGTAAATAGATGTGCAAACTAAAAAATGTTTCTAATATAGTTAGTTAGTCAAAAGTGTAATGTATAAAGGCTGGAGTGACTGGATGTCTAACATTTTTTAAGAAAAACACAAGACAGGTAGGTGATTTGGGATTATTCCTTGGAGATAGACTAAAAAATATTGTACTGTATTGTATAGTTTCAACATGATGGAAGTGAGTTTTTTTTATCCTAATCTACCATGTAGAGGTTTGATGTTTTGGATGGATTTTGAGTTATTGGGGTGTATTATTGAGTTTTGTTAATTCCTACATTCAGCATAATAATTGAGGAATGAATAGCAGCCTCTGTACATGGTGTTGAAAGCAAACTGTTAGATTACCTGGTGGTCTAGCAGTCCGTTGTTGTCCAGTGGGAAGTCAGCGGTACCCGCAAAAACCCGGTTGCATGCATCTGTTGCACCCCGGTCTTTGTTCAGTCACGCAAGCATGCATTTTTAAAAGGGCCATGGGCAATAACACACTGCCCAACATAGGTTCTATTTGCATAGTTCCTGGGTGTGTTTTTATTCTGATTTCCGTTTGATACTTGCCTGTTCTTGACTCCGATATTAGCTGCCTGTCCTGACTTTTTTGCCTGCCTTTTGACTACGACTTGGATTTCGATTTTGAACTACGCTGCTCTCATGGTATTGACCTCAGCCTGTTTTTTGTCTATGCACTGATTGATCCCCGTTCATCTGCTCTTACACTCTGGTCCCTTGCCTGCCCAGAACTCCTCCCTCTGATCCTCTCACAAGTAAAGGTGGCCATAGACGCAAAGATCCACTCGTTTGGTGACATCGCCAAACCAGCGGATCTTTCCCCGATATGCCA
Source organism: Xenopus laevis (assembly GCF_017654675.1). Taxonomy (NCBI): domain Eukaryota; kingdom Metazoa; phylum Chordata; class Amphibia; order Anura; family Pipidae; genus Xenopus; species Xenopus laevis. The sequence goes on from NC_054375.1 coordinate 144,509,203, forward strand.
TTAACAAGCATGTCTATATCGGGGGGCAATCTGAACGTTCGGCCGTATGGCCGAACGATCCGACTACGATGCGCAATGGGCTCCGGCGGGATCGGTCGGGTCAAAATTAAACCTGTCCGATCGTCCAAATGACCGATCTCCGCTGGACGAAAAATGACGGCACACTCCACACACGATCCAAAAACCATACGAATCCTCGATTTGTACGATAGGATCTTTGCGTCTATGGCCAGCTTAAGACCTTGTGGCATCCGAGTAGCAGAGGGCTCCTCCCGAAGTAAAAGGCGGTTGTTAGAGACAGAAGGGCAGTGTCGGACTGGGATGCCAGGGGCCCACCAGTAAACCTCAGATTGTGGGCCCACCAGAAAACCTTAGACCATGGGCCCACTATCGAAACTATTATTTTTCCTCTCCTAACTTAACCTCTTTATTCTCCTAGTCTTTTATATCTACTTACTATAATCTATTCTTCCATTATTAAGCCTAAAAAATAGAGAATGACCATGAAATAGGCCAAATGGTTAGAAGCAAGAGGCCCTGGTATCCCGGTGGGCCAGTCCGACACTGCAGAAGGGTGACCCGAGACCGGGACATTGGGGGTTGTTCAGGGCTCTGGGAAACCGAGTGTGACACAAACTCTGGGTCAAAAGGATTATATACTGTATATTGTATTTTCTTCAAATTTGTCCTCAATGAGTTTCAGGCACACGTGCAATTAAAGACAATCCCACACTAGCTCCAACAGTGTTGTGCAATTTTCCTTTCAATTATTACTCACCTCGAGCTCTAGTGCACATGACCACTATACAGGAATCTGAAGAAAAAATACAAAAAAGTTTTACCATAAGGATATAACTTATTTATCGTGCATGTAAAGACTTTCATGCCACCTTCTTGGACAATACTATAGAAATGGTCCCCAAATATCACAAGATTTGCTTTTATTGGTGCCCTATAACCTAGGCAACTGGACACCAGCCAGTCATAATCCACTAGGACTGTGTGTAAATGTGTAAGAGTCTGGAATATGGAGGGGGGTTGCTGGATGTTTTTGCAAGGAATTTAGTTAAATAACATATTGATGAAGAAGATGCATTTAGTGCCACATGTTAAACCTGGATGGAAAAAAACTCTACCCAAGTAAATGTTTCCCTTCGCTGATTCCTATTAACTACAGACTTTGGTTAAATAGAGGAGTAATTAAAGGGGTAGTGAGTTAAAGGGGTTAGTATTCCCATGGGCAGAATTGTAAGAGCACAGAGGCATCTGTTCACTAAAGTGCCTGCATGATTACTAAAGTGCCATGTGACTAATTGGTCTTTTAATAAGTGGATAAATGGTGTTATTTATACAAAAATAATAATATTTAGGAATCTTTGTAACAGTAATAAAAGATCAGCTGATTTGAGTCTCTATAAATGATGAGTAAATATTGAACTGTGGGGTTATGTAAGAAAAGATGAAAGCATTCAATGATTACCCAAATAATATTTATCATAGGGAATCATATAATAGACCTTCAGACAACTGTTCTTCTTTAAAATATCCAACATAGAGTATGCACTCTATGGGGCTTTAATACAGCACAAACCACTCTTTTGAATACAAAGAAGCCCTGTACTTAAATCCTGCCTATAGCAATGTGAACCACCCAGGAGGAGCAGAATCATTTCATATTTGCATTTTTTATAGAGAAGATCTTTACTCTCCTGGGAAAAAATAAATAAAAAACCTATAAAAGATAGTCTAGGGCTAGAGCAACACTTCAAGCCAACATGGCCCTTGTGAAGCTTTCTCCACTGCATGTCTGACCCAAGCATTAATCACAGTTCTATTCCCTTCCTGACATTTTCTAAGATGATTAAAGGGTTTGCAAACGTAAGTATGGATAAATGCCTAATTTTAAATATTACTAGAGTGGTCCAATAATGAATATGTTTTAAAACTAGGCACTCCTTATAATTGCAAAACTAAGGAGCCTTTTATAGACCAGCAGGGTTTCTCACACATAGAAAATATTAAAATAAATTAAAAAGCCTGTCTCTACATAACAAATGCATATTGGCCATCAACCTATAGCATGTTGTGTCTTTGCTTATCTATCTGGTTTATATAATTAAGCAGGCCTGTACTCTTACATAGGAAATAATGGACCAGATTCAATTCAGTGAGAAAAAGCTTTATCACGAGAAAAGTAATGGATGAGATTCAATGTGAGATACAATTCAGTTTAGAAAAATGGTTTATACCATGAAAACTCTATTGAATTCCATGGGAAAAATGGAACTGAATTTGGAGAAAAGCTGGAATAAAATCTCATCCATGAGTTTTCACGTGATAAATCATGAGATAACTTTCTCTCACGGAATTGAATCTGGCTCAATGAACCAAAAAGACTCTACTTACTATCAGACAGAGAACAGTGTACCCCTATCATAAAATATAGAAATGTTAGCACTCATTGAGGAGTACCCTGACCAAACAAATAAACAAGTGCTTTAATACAGGTCATGGAACTCCAAGGTGGGTTCTAATATTCTCATTAGTTGCAATAGGGGGGGTGAATAAAAGTTTATAGTACACACAGTTCTGACAAGAATCAAGTGGCAAGATCCACATCCCTAATGACTGACTCTAACTAATAACATCAGTAGTCAGTCTTTAGAAGGTAATACATTACACGTGACTGCAAGTGAGGTGCTGGTGGAACCCTAAATGAAATGGGAGCTGCTTGAGAGAGGGGCACTCTTTTGTTTAGACCAAGTTCCAGGTTTAGGTAGTGAATACCATGTCATTGCTTTTATAAGCATCAGCTCTGACATCATTAATCATAAAATGCACCAAATGAAAAGAAACGAGTGAGCTGCAGGGTTTCTAGAAGTTGTAGTTCTGTTACAGCTGGAGAATTTCCTCCCCTGGGTCTTAATGCTCTGTCATTCCTTCATTACTCACCTTCACATTTATTATCCTCTTTATTATCAGTGATATTGAATTTAACTGTGTTGTGTTTCGTACGATATCCAGGATTACACTGGCACCTGTAGCCTCCCTTTAAGTTTTTACACTTTGAGTTAGCGCCACATTTGTGGGTGTTTGTATCACACTCATTTATATCTGCAACACAAAATAACAGATATTTTGAAACTCTGCTTTTTGGACAAAAAGATTATACAGGTAATTTACATCAGCAAGTGCAGTGAGTAAAGTGAAATTTCAAATACTATTGCCATGTTTTTTCCCACAATGTATGTATATTTTTATTTATATAGTGCTCATTGAAGCACTGTACAGCAAAACAATAGTTAACAAACAAGGGATCACTACAATAATAAGTAACAATAAGGGCATTATTAGAAATACAATTATAAATATATAAATAAATATAAAATATAATTACACTACAGAGTATGTGCTCTGTGTCAAGGAGACAAAAGGATGGAGGACTCTACCCGAAGGGTTTACAGTCTAAACAATGCAGCACCAGCAATCCAGGATTGTTGCATTCACTGGTGGGGGTGTCATCTGTCATAGTTATGCCTATGCATTAGGATTAACACAATTGCCTAAATATTTTGTTGCAAATTGACTGCAAGTGGGGTAAATATTCAGTTGGCATTATCTCCAGTTTTTAGTGAACACAGAATGCAGGCTGATGTGGGCAGGGTTAGACTGGGCCAGGGGGACACCGAGAAAAAACATGGTGGGTCCCAGCCCTTGTGGGGGACCCAACAACCAGATCATGGACAGTAAGTGAAGTGCAGGGGAAGGGGGGGGCATGGTGTCACTTTGTGTGGGGGTTGGTGGCACTTGAGACTAGCTGTGGGAACCTGGAACAACTGCCTGGTCCAGGGGTGGTAGTAGCTCAAAAGCCACCCAAGTCAGTCAAAGCTCTGTGTCAATTGGTGCAGCAGCACTTGATTTGGAACATGAGGCAGGAATAACTGATTGTATGTACCTTTAATGAATTGAGTTTAAAATACAATTCGGATGTTTAATGAAGATGTTAACATATATTGCCAGAGCGTTAAGGTTCTGGACCAATCCTTCAGTCTAATTGTTTATATGAAGAAGTGCAATTGTCTATATCCCCATTGGTCCCTCGGGGGACAACTTTTTTGAATCTCTGAGAGAGAGATCATCTTATTATCAATTATAAAGTCCTTGATTCTAGTTGATCTATTTTCCCACACGTTCTATCTGTTGAAGGAACTGGGTTCCATGCTAGAAATAAATTCTGGATTGAACATCAATGGTTGTAATATATACGGAGAAAGGGATAAGTGAAATTTATTTTTGTTTTCATGCCAAATTTTTAATGTTGTTTTCGTTAAAGGATGATCGGAAATGTACCGCAATAAAGAACTCTTTTCAATCCATTAAGTATTTTCTAAGGGATATTTGACTAAGTTCTGCTCAGGAATAATACAGTCCTTTTCTTTGTCCTTAGAGTGCCAATCCAAAACTCTAACACGATGCACAGAAACATAATAGTAATAAATGTCTGGCAGACCTAGTCCTCCCTTGTCTTTGGGTAGGACTAGTAGTTCGTATTTTAGTCTAGGTGTTTTCCCCTTCCAAATGAATTTAGAAATTAGAGATTTTACAGATGCGAAAAACGTTTTGGGGGCAAGTATGGGAAGCACTTGAAACAAGAGGAATTTCGGAACTATAAACATTTTAATTGCTTGAATTCTTCCATGCCATGTGAGTCCTAATTTATCCCAATTGACAAATCTTTTTTTGTATTGATGTTAGCAAGGGTAAATAATTGTCTTGATACACTTTTGAAATATCCGCCTGAATTTTTATACCTAGGTATTTAATACTAGGTTTTGTCCATTTAAAAGAGAAATTTTCGTTCAAATAATTGGTCATATTAACTGAGCTATTTCTATTTAGAATTTCTGATTTAGTGTAATTAACTTTAAAGTTAGACAAACACCCAAATTCAGCAATGTTACTATATTTCGTAAAGAAATTTTTGGTTTTGTAACGCATAGCAGTAAGTCATCTGCGAAGGCAGCACATTTGTATTCTTTCCCTGCTATTGTCAACCCTGCTATATCCGTATTATTCTTAATATGATTCAGTAATGTTTCCATCACTAAGACAAATAGAGTTGGAGAGAGTGGACATCCCTGTCTTGTTCCATTAGATATATGAAGTTTAGGGGAGAGTATCCCATTCACTCTAATTCTTGCTGAGGGTTTATCGTATAGGGTCATAATACGATATCTTATATTTAAACCTAAACCAAAACCTATCAATGTCCTATCGAGAAATTCCCAAGAAATTCTATCAAAGGCTTTTTCTGCATCGGTAGTATGTAATATTATAGGAATATTCTTAAGTTGTGCACGATGTATTAGGGATTTGACTTTAGTAGTATTATCCTTCCCCTCCCTTTTAGGAACAAATCCTGCTTGATCTGTATGAACTAACTCTGAGAGATACAATTTCAATCTGTTACTTAAAATTTGGGTGTCAATTTTCATATCAATGTTGATGAGTGAAATTGGTCTGTAGTTAGAGCAAAACTGAGGGTCCTTGCCTAGTTTAGTTATAACTATAATAAGTGCTTCTTGAGCTTGTTGGTAAAAACCGTTGGTATCAGAAATAGAATTAAAGTACTTTAATAGAAGTGGGGCTAGGTGTTCCTTGTAGACTTTATAGAATAAAGCTGAGTATCCATCTGACCCAGGACTTTTACCAACTTGAAGGGAATTGATGCACTCATTAATTGCAGTAAGAGAAAAAGGGGCTTCTAATTCCTCTACCTGTTCTGGTGTAAGTTTAGTTAGATGTGCTTCATTGATAAATTTATCCATATCATTGGCTGAATTTGTTTGTACGATCCTTGGTTTTAAATTGTATAGATTTTGATTGTATTCTTGAAATGAGGCAGCGATGCCCTTTGTATCGAAATGTATTTGGTTATTCACATCTTTTATTGATTGAATCTGTGTTTTTACTATGAAATGGGTGTCAGATATTAATTGACAGTTAGATCCAATATATCTTATAGGGGGGCTCCTTTTGCCTATAAGATGTATTAGAGCTCACTCTATTAAAATCCCCAGACATCTTGTCTCTCTACATGCAGGATTTGTGCAAAAGATTATTTTGTTAGATTTTGTTTGTACTGGAATCAGTTATTTGAGTGAGCTCTAATTCCTCTGCTAGGAAAGGAAGCCCCCCTATAAGATATATTGGATCTAACTGTCAATGAATATCTGACACCCAACTGCTGCATAAAGACAGAATGAATAGAAATAGATGCTGAGAGAGGGATAGTGGACATACATTTAATTATTTCAGAAATAATGCAGCATATTAATTGATTGTATTTAGAACTTTTCTTATTTGAGTCTGATGAAACTAATATTAAATTTTCATTTTCGTGATAGTGCCCCTTTAAAAATAACTGAATGGAGATGCCCTTAAAATTCTGAATGATAAATCACATAATTAGTACCTCTCCTTCTGCTGCTTGAGAGGGGTGCCCAATCTCCATGTGAACCATACATGTTTTTGTGCTCCTGTCCTGGTTATTTACTTACCTTCACATTGAGTATATGTTTCATTATGGCAGAATTCTGTTTTGTTTCCTTTTGTCTGAAAGCCAGGGTCACACACACACTTGTATCCTCCCACAGTGTTCATGCACCGAGCATTATAACCACAGACATTTGGGTTTTTCTGACATTCGTTTACATCTGAATAGAAACACAAAATACTGTCACTATATATTTCCCATTGTCATTTAGTGGCATGTCACACATTAATGGACCTATTTATGTGGCCTTGATTTTTTAGGGGAAAACTAACATTTTTAGAGAGAAAAAAAATGTATTATACCCCCAAAGCTGCTAAAAATCCAAAAATACTCCAGCTAAAACCTGTTGAAGTCATATAGAAGTCAATGGCAGATGCCCCTTTTACAATCTTGAAATGATGATCTGTGCTGGATAATCCAAAAAAGTTGGGGTTTTCGGGCAACCATTTGAAAAAATTGAGCGATTTGAGCGTCAAATTAAAAAAAAATTGACAATTCGAATCGTCTCACACTTTGTCAAGACTATTCCCACACCAACTTTTTCGAGCTGATTATTTGAAATGAGTTAAATTCATGGATGGGAGTTAGGTCAACTTATTTAATAAAAAAATAGGATATATTTGAGTTTTAGTATATTTTTAGTATACATCCCTAAGTCAAATGGGCACGTAGCACTGCAGTTTAAGATGTGGTGGGGCCCTGGCAATGAAAGAAGGCTGCAACAGCATTTTACACTTATAAAGGGTAAGACATTAAATTAACCATGAAGCCCTCGGGTCATTGCTGAATTGCAATACCCAGTATCCGAGTGTACTGATAAATCTGATTTAAGTGAAGAATTTACATAACCTTTATCAAAATATGCATTTTTGAGTTGTTTTTTTTTTTAATTTCAAAAACAGGATCACATAAAAAGTGAAATAATAACTTGAATCACTTTCATAGTTTTCAGTATATCTGCCAAATTTCAAATCTATCTTGAATCCTGCTAATACTGCTCCCATTGACTTCATGAACTCCCCAGCTATTAGATTCCAAGTTTTTATATTTCAGTTTTCATTGTTTTGCATTTAATACATCTGGAAACACCTCAGTTATTATTTTACAGGGAATTTATAACTCTTCCAATTCACCTACCTCCCTTCAACAAGCTGCAATAGACACAATATCACATGTATTACACAATAATTATATTGCCAGTCTGTAACTCTGCCGGCTACTTCCAAAAGTCTGGGATAGATACACAGATTATTTAATCAGATATGGTATATATACCACTAATTTATAACACCTCCTCTCCTTCAGATTATTCAGATTATCTCCTCAGCTATTATTGTTAGAAACCTTGTCCCAAATGCATAAATTGCTCATTCAGATACATATGACATTACTGCTGCACAATAGGTACCCTCCATCCAGAGCCATTTTATATATAAGCACGAGGGATTGTGCAGGGAGGAAGCTTTTGGGGGAGGCCCTCTGGTGCATATATAATTGAAAAGTTTTTCAAAATAAAATGTAAAAATATCCCCCCTAGTGCCACAGTTGATTTACAGTTTAAAGGACATGTACACCCCCACACAAAAATGGAATCACTGACGAGCCTCTTTGAAATCTCTAAATACCTGCCACTCTGGTTGTTCAAAGGTTAACAATAAGGCTGCAGCATCCCCTTAATCACCTAGGATTCATTCTACTCCTCTAACCCACTCAGCCCCCTCCCTCGGGAATTTCCTTTGGCTGTTGGCTCATGAGCATGCTCAGTTCTTCTCACCTCAGATTAACAAACACACCCTCCAATCTAGCAGCCAATGAAGATATGGCATTGCTGGTTCCCATAGAAACTCTGCTCTAGCTGTCTGCTCCTATTTTTAAATCCTTACCCCCTCTCCTGAGCTTGGCTTAACTATTACAGTGCTCAATCCAAGCAGGACTTGTCATTATAGTAAATTATGTTTGTGTTAGCCTGCATTCTTCAATTGCATGCACTTTACATTACATATGTGCTGTTGGTGGATATAAATGCACTGATGATGTGTAAGAGGGAAAATGGCCCCCGGGTGAAAGATGCTGTTTGTTTTAGAAAATGTGATGGCGCTGGCAAATGGAGGGGATGTATGCAGTAAAAATAATGCCATTTTGGTGTGGGAGATGTGCCCAATTTATATACATGGTAGGAAAATGTAGGCATTACATGTCCTTTAAATCTGAGGATGAATGGTAGAGGGCCTATTGTAGTAAAATCTGGAACAGTGTGCATGACATCATTCTGCACATTGGGGGCTGTAAGATCCAGTACATAGGGTGGCACCGGAGCTAAATACAGCCCTGTCCCCATCACATACAGAAATGCCCATCTATCCAAGTATATACTCACCCTCACATTCTGGTAAATGAAATCCAGGAACAGAAATGCAGTTCTCTTCTCTCACTGTAAGTGATCACAGGCAAGAGGATTGTGTTAGATGTCTTACCCTTTATATATTGTTTTTCATTATGTTTCAATACATAAGATGACCAATTAAGTCAAAATCACATTTGGTCTGGCCAGTCATGTGCTCACTTACATTTCCTTGATTTTGAATTCCAACAATATACACAAATATCATATAGTGAATAATGTATTGGAAAGTAAGAGGGCATTAGAAGTTACAAAGGCATCCCTTGGGGTTTATTCCCTGATGGGCTCAGTAGCTGTAACCTCACATGCCTTAACTGTTTTGATAGTGTAACTATCACCTTACTCACAACTTGTTCTCTTGACCTTGTGCCTTCTTCTCCTAAACACTGTGCTGCAGAACTTACTCCAGCTCTTACAGCTTCAATTCTTCTGTAGTACTTCACCCCCTCCATTCAAACAGGCCTGTGTCAAGCCTATTGTTAAAGAGTCTACCATTAACCCATCCTCTCTCTTCTGCTACTAAAACATATAATTAACTTTCTACACAATCTGGTTGCTGGCCTGCACGCTCTACTGAAACTGTTTTGTGCAGAGTTTAAATAAGTTTCAGGTTGCCAAAACCAAAGGTCGCTTCTCTATCCTAATCCTCGTTGACCTATCATCTGCAACTGACCACTCCGTCCTTATGTAAATTTGGTATTTGCTGGCTACAAATAAAAATTTGCAATTCTGTTTGTACATAAAAACAGTTTAAAGGACATGTAAACCCGCCACACAAAAATGTAATCACTGAAGAGCCTCTTTGAAATCTCTAAATACCTGCCACTCTGGTTGTTCAAAGATTAACAATAAGGCTGCAGCATCCCCTTAATCACCTAAAATTCATTCTACTCCTCTAACCCACTAAGCCCCTCCCTCGGGAATTTCTGTACTTGGCCCTTTATTATTTTGCCCATAAACTCCCTCTTTGGGGAATCTAATCTACTCATTTGGCTTTAAATATTATCTGTATGTTGGTAACAAACTTATCAACCCCTTCATTAACCGCAAAAAGTCACTCATCACTCAAACTCAAATCTGTATCTGCCTCCTAGCAATCTCCAATACCACCTCAAACTAAACTTCAGGCTAACCATAACCTTACAAGAAGTGATCAAATCTTCTTTCCCCATAAGCCTGGTCATATCCCCCCCTTTACTATCTCTCTTGATGCAATGCTCATTAACCCTGTCAGCACTAGTGCTGTTTCCAACTTTAAACTTTTCCTTCTCGCTACTCCTTACATCTGGAATGCCATGTATCCAAAACTGGTCCACAATAGTGAGCTCTGCCGAAGAAACTTACGAAGACCGCTTGCCTTCATCCATATCGGCTTTATTCAAGCATACCTAGTGATGCAGTGGCTTCAACAGTGCATATACGTTAAACATCCCCAGCCATTCTATATCCTATGGTGGGAAGGGGGCGCACATATGCACGGGGAGGGGAGTGGGCGGAAGAGTTGGGAGAATGGGGATTGGAGTGCGCCAGGCCCCTCTAAGGATTTGCAGGAGGGCCCGGTGCACTCTAGTTACGCCATTGGTCACAGTATATATTAAATGGGTGTAAATCACTACTGTATGATAGGTGCACATTAGCAAAAGGAAAAGAGAAATGTATATAATATACAGGGCAAGAGAAGCATCTGCACAGGGCCCACTGCATTGGGGAGCCCATTGTCCCACAATTTTTTTTTTCCAGGAACTTAAAGGGGAACTAAAGCCCCTCTCCACTGACCTCTCCTCTGAGTCTATTACATAGAAAAGCATCCCAATTTGTGAATCTGACATATCAATGCAGAGTAGCAAAGCTGAGTTCTCAGGCATCTTCTTCTGTATCTTTTGTATTTTCTGCAAGGCACCAAAGTGGGTAACGTTGGGTGCCCGGGACTGTGGGGAGGTACTGGAAGCAGCGGGAGCTCTGGAATCGCTATATGGGATAGAAGGATTGGTTGATGGCACTAAGGGAGGGCTGTTATAAAAAGTGGAAGCTTCTTAGCCTCTTCCTCTTGTGACGTCATGGGCACCTGGAGCTCTGTGCAGGCTGGCAGCTTGTCTGGTCTCCCCTAATATTGAGTATCCCATCCCCCCACTTGTTGCACTGTTACGCTTATATTGTAACATTTATGTGCTAAAAAAAAATTCAATGAATTGTTTTCCATATTGTTAAGAATATGATGTGAGAAAAAAATATTATTATTGTCACAGCTGTTGGCAGGTAATTGTTTTTGGTCCATGCCATTTGGGTATGGCCAGTAAGTTTTTCCCTTTACATGCCCACCTTGGCTGCGGTGGCTGGCATCTGTGGTAACCTGGGCTTGGTATAACATGGCAAGGTTTTAATAAAAGCTGCGGCCGACCTTCACCCACGAAAAGGAAAAGCTGAGTCTTGTGTTTTATTATTATGCAATTTTCCTTTCAATTGTTACTCACCTTGAAAACTGAGCAATGCACAGAGAGCTGAAGAAAAAATAAACACAGTGTTACCATGAGAGTATACAGCACGTTTGATTCATTGTGCATGTAAAGACTTTCATTTCATCTTTGTGGACAATACTTTACAAATGATTCCCAAATATCACAAGAATTGCTTTTATTGGTGCCCTATACTCTAGGCAACTGGACACCTGCCAGTCATAATCCACTAGGACTGTGTGTAAATTTGGGAGTAATAAGAAATGTCTGGAATATGGGGGGGGGGTGCAAGGAATCTAGTTAAATAACATATTGATGAAGAGGATGCATTTAACGTCATATATTTACCCTGGATGGAAATAATTCTACCCAAGTAAATGTTTCCCTTCACTGATTCCTATTAACTAGTGATGAGTGAATTTATTCGCCAGGCGTGAATTCGTGGCAAATTTGCGCGATTCGCAAAACGCCTGCGAAAATTGGCTGGTGAAAATTGGCCGGTGTAAAAAAAAAGGACACCGGCGTCAAAAACGGATGCCGGCTCCATTTTTTGCCATTTCACAAATTTTTGCAAATTAACCCATCATTACTATTAACTACAGATTTTGATTAAGTAGAGGGATAATTAAAGGGGTAGTAATTTAAAGGGGTAGTAAGTTAAAGGGGTTAGTATTCCCATGGTCAGAATTGCAAGAGCACAGAGGCATCTGTTCTCTAAAGTGCTTACATTATTACTAAAGTGCCATGTGACTAATTTGTCTAAGTGGTGTTATTTATGCAAATGTAACAGTTAAAGGGGGTTGTACAGTGAGCTAACCTTTAGTATGATGTAGAGAGTGATATTTTGAGACAATTTGCAATTGGTTTTAATTTTTTATCATTTGTGGAGGTTTTTTCAGCTGCTCTCTAGTTTGTAAATTCTGGTTGCTAGGGTCTAAGTTACCCTAGCAACCATGCACTAAATAGAATATGCACTGACTAGAAAGATGAGTAATAAAAAGTAGAAATAACAATGGATTTGTAGCCTTACAGAACATTTGTTTTTTTTATATGGGGTCAGTGACAGTGACCCCCTTTTGAAAGCTAGAAAAAGTCAGAAGAGGCAAATAATTAAAAAAAAAACAATAATAAAGAAAAAATAAAAACCAATTAAAAAGTTTCTTAGCATTGGCCATTCTATAAAATACTAAAAGCTAACTTAAAGGGGTGGTTGGCCTTTAAATTAACTTTTGGTATGTTATAGAATGGCCACATCTAAGCAGCTTTGCAATTGGTCTCCATTAATTATTTTGTATTGTTTTTTAATTATTTGCCAACTTCTGCTCTTTTCAGATTTCATATAGGGGTCACTGACCCCATCTAAAAAAACAAATGCTCTGTAAGGCTTCACATTTATTGTTATTGCTACTTTTTATCTCTTGTATTTTTTTCCAGTCCCTCTCCTATTCATATTCCAGTCTCTTATTTAAATCATTGCATGGTTACTAAGAAAAGCTAAATAACTCAAAAACCAAGTTTATATAAAAAAGTAATTAGCAATTTCTGAATGTATTATTAAATATAATTATGGTTAATGAAGTAATATCAGTAATGTCAAGTTATTTTCACAGTATATATTATTTCAATTCAATAATAATACATTAATAAGAGTCATTCTTTCCAAGTGCACTAACATTTGCTGGTCAAGTTGAAAAACTTTATATCTCTCCCACTATACAATTTTTTTTTCACATTACACATCTCTCAAGTAGAATTTAGTGACAATTGTGGTCTTTAATGAGCCTTGTGAGACTTGGATGCGTGGATGTGCTAATAGGGATGCATCGAATACAGGATTTGGTTCAGGATTCAACAGAGATTCAGCCTTTTTCAGCAGGATTCTGATTCGACAGAATCCTTGTGCCTGACCAAACTGAGTCCAAATCCTAATTTGCAAACCACGTGACTTTTCGTCACAAAAGAAAAAAAAAATCCACTTTTTAGTTTCATGCCCCTAATTTGCATATGCAAATTAGGATTTGGTTCGGTATTTGGCCGAATCATTCACAAAGGATTCAGGGATTCGACCGAATCCCAAATAGTATTTCCAATGTAATAACAGAAGCCTTGCTCTAGAAACCCTGTTCTATAGTTTTATTCTGGAGCCATTGTCATTGTCGAAGACTATCAATCTTTAGTAAACAGGTGCCTAAGAAGTACAAGAGCTCACATTTTTCCCAGGAGAAGAGACAATGCATTAGGGGTCAATTCCACTATAGATACACAAAGACCTGTAGGCACCCCCATGTATACAGTGCTGCCTGCATTCAGTAGCTTCGTATTCATGAAGGGGGGATGAAGGGAGACATACAGACATTCCTCCTCCTGCCATATTCCTAGCTGTCAGGTACAATCTGCATAAGGTCCAGCACTTACAGCCTTCTCTGTGTAAGAATAGGGCTGCACCTACACAATAAATCCAACGCTCCAGTAGGGGTTCCCAAGTAAATCCCGCATCTATCTGGCCAATCCCTGGTAACTTAATATTAACAATATACATGGGATCCGCTCAGTGTCGGACTGGGATGCCAGGGGCCCACCAGAAAACCTTAGACTGAGGGCCCACTTTCCAAACTATTATTCCTCCTCTCCTCACTCAACCTCTTTATTCCCCTTTTATATCTTCTTACTATATTCTTCCATTATTACACTTTTTGTTTTCCATAAAGAAATAGGTAATGACCATGAAATAGGCTAAATGGTTAGAAGCACCATCGGGAGTTTTCCTGGTATCCAGGTGGGCCAGTCTGACACTGGATCCACTCACCATTCCTGTCTCATGGCCAGGGTGCCTCCCGCCCCGGACCTGGCGCTTATACTCTGGAGCGGTTAAATATCCCCAAACTTGCAGAGTGCATAAATCATCTGTTAAGAATCTTACTCGGTTAGCTTTGTGACCCAGGTGCTGCAGCCCTGAGTCCATCACTAAGTAGGGAGGTCTCTGAGGAAGTGCAGTGACACGAAACGCGACAGACCTCAGACGCTGCTTTTACCGGTGTATCAAGATGTATCAATACATCTGTTTTTAATTATAATTTGGAATTAAGCCATTCATTTGAGAAGACCCTGAAGTGCGCCGCTGTAAAGATCGGTGTGTTCAAAGGACTGCGCCTACCCCTTTTTTTTTGTAAACTGTGGCAGGGGCAGTAATAAATTATCCCATAGTGTTTCAATAGCCTAAAGATTACTTAAAATAATACTTCACTATACTCTGCCAAGTGCACTTACCTATCAGCAACCATCCAAACTGGGTTCTCATCCTGATACGTCTCTGCAGCAAGTTGGTCTATTAATAAGACAGAATGAGAGAAAATGAGGGAAGTTTCACAATGAAACCACTAATGTGGTTAGAACAGAGATTATTAGTCCATCTCCTATATAACTGACTCAACAACTTTATAAAACTCAATTCAGTTAATTTACTAATAACCCGTAGTAACCAATAATCAGGCATTTGTCAAATCTAATCACTATGGCTACACAAATAATTTGTACTGTTCAATGAAACATAGACACAAATGCATTATGGTATTTTTTGTGAGAGCAGATATCACTGCATCTAACTCTGAACCCACAAAAAGTAAATGAGGGTCAGTGGATCTTATTTGCCAATCATAAGCCAGGTGCAACAGAAATTTGTACAACTCAAAAAGTTTTTTACAATGCAGCTTTTTGATCTCATAATTTCAGTATAAATGATGAGATCATGGACAATTCTGCCTGTGATAAATCTGTCTGCGGTGGGACATGGGTGTATAAATGTAAAGGATGGGACTTAGCACTCATTCATTTTAATAAAGGTGCAACCTGCCTATGGGTGGAATAAAACTATTTGGGGGCAACTACTTTATATTTAAATTAAAAAAAAATAACGTTCTTTTAAAGAGAAAATATGCAGTCTATCTATAATCCAAGGAAATGGCAAGTAAACTTACCACCTTTTTCAACATTATTAAGAGGTAGGTTTTTCTTGATGGGTAGGATAAATGTTTATTTTCATAGTGCAGAAATTGTTATTACTAAATTGCAGATTGAGCATGATTTTATTCTAAAGGAAAAGAATAGGTAAAAAAAAAAACTTAGGGGTTTTGTTCCCTACTATTCTAGGAGAGAAACGTGGCCATCTTCTTCTGTCTCTCAGGGATTCCTCACAGTCACTATGTGCTGTAAAGTGGAGCAGCAGCATAGAAACATTAAAGTGATACTGTCATGGGGGAAAACATATTGTCAATTTCCCAGCTGCCCCAAGTCATGTGACTTGTGCTCTGATAAACTTCAATCACTCTTTATTGCTGTACTGTTGGAGTGATATCACCCCCTCCCTTTTTCCCCCCAGCAGCCAAACAAAGGAACAATGGGAAGGTAACCAGATAACAGCTGCCTAACACCAGATAACAGCTGCCTGGTAGATCTAAGAACAGCACTCAATAGTAAAAACCCATGTCCCACTGAGACACATTCAGTTACATTGAGAAGGAAAAACAGCAGCCTGCCAGAAAGCATTTCTCTCCTAAAGTGCAGGCACAAGTCACATGATCAGGGGCAGCTGGGAAATTGACAAAATGTCTAGCCCCATGTCAGATTTCAAAATTGAATATAAAAAAAATCTGTTTGCTCTTTTGAGAAATGGATTTCAGTGCAGAATTCTGCTGGAGTAGCACTATTAACTGATGCGTTTTGAAAAAAAAACATGTTTTCCGATTACAGGATCCCTTTAAGGTGCAGTTCCGGCAGCTGAAACCTTCAGCAGAGGTGTCATGAACTGCTATGTTGTTATTTTTCCCATTGTTCCGTTGATAATCTACTGGGGGGGGGGGGGGAGAGAGAGGGACATACAGAAAGACAGGTTTATCAGGGCACATATCACATGGCTGAAGGCACTTGGGGAATTAGGAAATGGCTAGACTCAGACCCATATTTCAGAATTTACTCTTTTGAAAAATGGATTTCAATCCAGGATTCTACCAGAGGAGCACTATTAACTGATGCATTTTGTAAAAAAAAACAACATGTTTTCCATGTTTTCTCATGACAGAATCCCTTTAAGTAATAAAAAGTGCAAAGTTTGCTACAAGTCTTTTATTGACACACACAAAGTGTTTATTGACATGCTAGCAACAGCTGGTGGCTCACAAACAATGAAGATGATTGATTTACATTCGTGAAAGATTTAAAGGGATTCTGTGATGCGAAAACATGTTTTTTTCAAAATATATCAGTTAATAGTGCTGCTCTAACAGAACTAATTTTTAAAAAGAGCAAACCGGTTTTTTTATATATATTTCATTTTGAAATTTGACATGGGGGCTAGATATATTGTCAGTTTCCACGGTGTCCCCAGTCATGTGACTTGTGCTGTGATAAACTTCAGTCACTGCTGTACTGCAGGTTGGAGTGATATCACCCCCCCCCCCAGCTTCTTTCCCCCAGCAGCTGCCTAGTAGATCTAAGAACAGCCCTAGTAAAAATCCAGGTCCCACTGAGACAAATTCAGTTACATTGAGTAGGGGAAACAACAGCCTGCCAGAATGCAGTTCCATCCTAAAGTGCTGGCTCTTTCTGAAAACACATGACCAGTCAAAAGGACCTAAGATGCACCTACACACCAATATTACAACTAAAAAATACACTTGCTGGTTCAGGAATGGAAGTTTATATTGTAGAGTGAATTATTTGCAGTATAAACAGTGTAATTTAGAAATAAAAACTACACCATAAAAATCATGATAGAATCCCTTTGAGTTACTTGAAAAGCCTTAGCAACATCCTACCCAAGAAACCTAACATTTTAGAAACAACCAACCCTCCATACCTTGGTCATTGTCCTGAGACAGCTCTGCAGCAGATCAGTCACTTAGAAAGACAGATTGAGATGAATAGAGAAGTGGCGCACTTATAACCCCTAGCATGATAAGATTAGCTCCTCCTCTGTATATCAAAATCATTCTTAAACACTGGCATAACAGCAGCAATCGTATCCTGCATAAAAGCAATGTGTTCAATGACACTCAGTAAGGAGTGACCTCCTGCTCCCACATTTGTTCTGCAGTGTCAATAAGGAATCCTCTGTGTTTCCCATAGACCAGCTGAAATGGTGAAAACAAGGAGGAAACTTGGGGTACCTCCCTGATGGCAAATATTAAGGGGGGTATTTATAAAAACTTGACCTTTTCACACTGATATTAAGGGTCCCACCCCTTTTTACTATATACATATTTAAAAAAATATTTTGGATTCTTTTTACTACTTGCTGCAATATCCTTTTCCATATCAATTTTAGCTTGTCCGATTTGCATGATTTATTGACCTCCTTGTATCTTATAAATGATTCGGCTGTCCCAGCTAACTTGAAAGCCTTCAAAGCACGCCTTTTCTTATCCACCTCAACACTAACGCTTCTATTGAAGCATAAGGGTTTTGTTTGGCAAAGAGGTTCCTTGCTTACAAGGGGAATATACTGACAGGTATATTTATTAAGCAGAATTTTAAAGATTTACTATTAATTTAATGCTGTGAAAAGCCTTTCCCAGTTAATATGTTGCAGAGGTGCTTGCCCACCATGAGACCCTGAAAAATGTAGCCCTAGTAGTCACAATCTATGCAGTAACAGAACCTGTACCCGTTTTAGCGAAGTCTGATTGCCACTATGGAACAATTTCAGGTCTGTAGGGCAACTGGCAAGAGCAGGTGTGTGATTTTATAAAAACTCTTTTGTATCAAAGGAGAAGGATAAAATATACTATCCACTTTGCATCTACTTTGCTGCAGTTGATTTATGTGCCCAACAAGATGTCTGTTACTAATTACCAATGGTTCTTTTTCACTGGTCCAAACATTCTTAGCTAATTCCATGTGCACTTACACTCATGCACACGGACTTGGTAAATAAACACTGAAGAAAACTGGCCAGACTATCGAAACCATCTACGCTTTAATCTCAGATGCCGACATTAGGAACTCACCCCTTTGTAGCTTACGCCTTGATTCAACCGTAAAAGGTCACAGAGCCAACAAGATTTTACAAAAGGCCCAAAAACATCTACTAAATGAATGGGTCAGACAGATCAATTCACCATTGAGGCCCTTAAAGGGCATGTCAAGTCTAAAATAAAATAAGGCTAGAAATGCTGTATTTTGTATACTAAATATAAACATGAACTTACTGCACCACAAGCCTAATCAAACAAATAATTTATGCTTTTCAAAGTTGGCTACAGGGGGTCACCATCTTGTAACTTTGTTATACATCTTTGCAAGACTAAGACTGTGCACATGCTCAGTGTGGTCTGGGCTGCTTAGGGATCGTCATAAACAAAGCTGCTTGAGTTCTGCATGGCTGGGAAGTAAGGCGGGGCTCCCCCTGCTGTTCATAAGTATGATTGTTTCCCTGCTCAGCAGTTAGGGACCATCTGACAATTCCTATCCACAGCAGTAAATGAAGGGAGAAATTCACTGCATACAGTCAGGTTTCTTATAAAAACGGTACACATTTTTTAATTAAAGTACATTTGAGACATGTTTCTTTTTCATTAAAGAAAGTAAAAATGGGATTTTATTTTTTTGCCTTTACATGCCCTTTAAGCAGAAAATTGAACATCTAAAAGAGAGTCTGGCTAAACTACCTGATGTAATGCTGGAAAGGGTGTTTTTTTTCTGGTGGCTCAGACTGTTGATACAATGTAAGACAAGGCAGCTGATTAACAGAACTGTCTTTGCTGGGGAACTAAGACTTTTGCAACATTGTTTAAAAAGCAACCTGGAGTTCAGCCAATGCATCTGTTTTTATAAATAACTCTAAAATCGCTGACTTTTTTTTAAAATAAATGTATTTTGAAAAGTTGCTTAGAATGATTTCTTCTTTCATTCAGCAATTTTTTATTTTGGGGTTGACTTGACCTTTAATAATGATGTCTAAAAGTTCTGTTGTAGCTTCCTGTTTCTGGTTTATATTACTGTATATGCTGTGGAAAGTGGTTTGGCCAAACATTTATAGATTTCAATGGGCTGAGTGATTAGATAATTTGGGAAGCAGGAGGGAGGTGGGGGGTTACATTTGGGTGGTGCCACAATTTGTAGAAATAACTTCCTTTCCAGCATGTCGGTGGCTACTGGGTAATATTACAGGTAAATGGCTGTAAGGCCAAAAATAGCAAGAACCAAAAGTAGGTTCAGGGCCAGATTTACATAGTGGGCACCCCTAGGTCCTCTGACATTTGTTACTCCTGTCCCCTCCCTTTTATTCGCGCAAATTTTCATCATCTGAGCAATGGGGATTGGTGCACGGGAAATTTAAAAAACTATTTTATCTCCCGAGCATCCGCAATGTTTCTGAACCAATGTGGGTGTGGTTGGGCAGTCATTCAACCCAGTCTCTGGCAATCACCTATGGAAAAATATATATGAACACCTTCCTGATGAATTGCCTGTAATGTTTACTCCTAGCTACCTGTAAACATCACAATTTATTAAAAGGTTACTCCACCAAAAAACTGCAACTGAAAAAGTCTATATAGTGTCCACCATACATATAATTACATTTTTATTGTATTTATAAATGTATTTGTAACTGTAATTGCTACTGGAAGCAAGCAGCGATTGTCTGGTTCTTTATGTTCTCTGCAGTTCTGACTCAAGGGGATGGTCAATTCAAATCAACTATTTGATGTAGGTTTTGATATTCTACAGCAACTCGACTGATCTTTACTTTTAAGGCTTTTTAAAAAATTAAGTTGTGACAACTCTGCAGTTCTGAGTGGTTTTGCAGAGAACTGACAATTAGGGGCCGATTCACTAAGGGTCGAATTTCGAAGTTAAAAATACTTCGAAATTCGACCCTCAGATTGAAATCCTTCGACTTCGAATATCGAAGTCGAAGGATTTAGCGCTGATCCTACGATCGATCGATCGAAGGATTTTCCGTTCGATCGAACGATTAAATCCTTCGAATCGAACGATTCGAAGGATTTTAATCCAACGATCGAAGGAAAATCCTTCGATCAAAAAATCACAGGCAAGCCTATGGGGACCTTCCCCATAGGCTAACATTGACTTCGGTAGCTTTTAGCTGCCGAAGTAGGGGGTCGAAGTTTTTCTTAAAGGGGAAGTACTTCGACTATTGAATGGTCGAATAGTCGAACGATTTTTCGTTCGATTCGTTCGACTTCGAACGAATTTAACCAATTCGATGGTCGAAGTACCCAAAAAATACTTCGAAATTCGAAGTATTTTTCATTCGAATCCTTCACTCGAGCTTAGTGAATCAGCCCCTTAGTGATGGGCGAATTTATTCGCCAGGCGCGAAAAAACGGACGCCGGCGTCAAAGACGAGACGCCCGCGTCAAAGACGAGACGCCGGCGTCAAAAACGAATTTTTCACCGTTTCGCGAATTTCGCGCAAATTCGCCCATCACTACTGACAGTACACTGTTAACAATCACACATACAAATGGATGGGCAGGCCCAAGCTCTCTATATTTTTGTTTCTGTGGCTTTAGGAAGATAATCCAGTCACTATGCAAGGTGGCCAATTGTTGGGCACCTCAGTTTTTGTAAAATGTATAAGAGGCATTCACCTAGGCTGAATTTTAGCGCTAGCAATTTTTTTAAGGCTGTATAATGTTTGATGCAGCTAGTCAACTTCAGAGTGTAGATTAGTCCGAGAGTTGTAAAAAGTAGCAGTTGGTTAACATACAGAATGGATTAGACCAAGTGCTCATGATTTCTCTTTATTTCAGGTTTGACAAGAGCTTGGTTTAATAAGAAATGGTGGGTAACAGGACATGGCAAGTTGAGGAAGTTTGAGGGTAAGAGTATCAAGTAGTAGTGAGTCAAAGGCAACTGGACATTAAAGGGGATATTTATTAAAGTCCAAATGCAACAAACTTGAAAAATTCTTGTTTTTTTTTAACATTGAATTCAAATTTTTAGTGAAACCCCCCCCCAAAATTTTTCGAGATTTATTATACCCAATGATGAAAAAAGTCCAAATCCGAAAATCTGTCATCTCAGACCTATCGAGGTTGTATATAAGTCCTGGACGTTTCTGTGGTTTGCACTGGAATTAGTCCACAAATCCGTTTATGTCTCGATTTTTTTGCTTTTGTCCCCAATGTGATTAAATCATGCTTTTTTAATAATAAATAAGGTTTCTAGTTTGGTCAGACTTTTTTTTATTAAAATAATCAGAAAAATTCGGATTTTGACAAATAAGGCCCTTTAGAGTTCAGTTGCCTTTGACTTAATTCTACTAGACTCATTTATACTCATACACACAGACTTGGTAAGTAAACACTGAAGAAAGCAGCTAATGATAAGTAAAAATAATGGGCACATTCCAAAATGCAATGGTTCTTTGTGATTTCCCACCTGTAAAGCAATTGATTCATTTGTAGATAGAATAATGATTAGGAAGTAGTTCAAGGGCTGACCTGCAATAGACTTGGACAACCCCACTTACCAGTAACTATCCTAGTTAATAGGCACCAAGGATGAATTGACACTTGGTGGAAGAAACCATAGGCTCAGGCACTTTTATAAGGCCTCTAGTTTGCAAACATTTAGTTAATGCACCTTATCAACTAACTGAGGGCAAATGCAACTAATGGAGTAATTTCTCAGGTAGGTAGTTAGTTACCCTCAATATGATTTTTTTTCATTAGAATATCAGGACAGTTACAAGCCAAACAATGGCCCTTTATCAATCTTGATAAAGGGCCATTGTTTGGCTTGAAACGTTGTAACTGTCCTGATCATTAAGCCTAAGAAAAGCAAAATAAAGGCTTTTTAAACAGATATTCCTGTTGGTGCTGTCTGCTACAGTGTGTGTGGACTTTCCCAAAATGGGGAAATTATTTTTTCTAGAGAAATTACAACATACAAATATAAACAGAAGGGGAAGTGAACATGAAGATTAAAATTAGAGATCAAAAGATTAAAGATTCATTTTAAAGGGGATGTAAAGGCAAAAAATAAAATCCAATTTTTACTTTTTTTAATGAAAAATAAATCTATATCTAATATACGTGTACTGTTTTTAAAAGAAACTTGACTGTATGCAGTGAAATTCCCCCTTCATTTTACTTGCTCTGACTGCTGCAGATAGGAAACTTCAGACGGTCCCTAACTGCTCTGCAGGGAAACAATCATACTTGTACAGATTTGTTTGTTTCCCTGTAGAGCAGCCAGCGACTGTGTAGAGATTTGTATCTGCAGACCCAGTGCAGTCTGTATATTCTGATTATTAATCAGTCTTGCTGTATCGGCTTCTGGCAGATATTATTTTACTTGTGCTGTTTTGATAACTTATGTCGATTCCTAAACTTAACCTCCCAACTGGATTTTGTCGCTTTTATATTATATAATGAGGGACATTAATTCAATTGAACATCTGGAAAGAATATTACTCCATTTTGAGTTAAATTCTGAATCATTACTTGCAAAAATTGCAAATTTCATAATATGTAGTTCCCTAGGGATATGGGCTACTGAAATATATTTTATCATATTAGCAATATCCAAAATACAGTATAATGACATTTTTTGTGAAAGTAATTTATCCAAAGATTTAAAATGGACCTGTGAATCATTGGCCACATCTTGTGTATCATTTGAGTCAGCAAAGACAGAATCTAAGCTACTAAAATTGTGGATACGTTGTTCTGGTCCCCTTAGGGCACATATTTTCTCTCTGACACTCATATTAGGAATTAGCACAGCAGCACACCAATAAGGGTATATGAATTGCACGTCACTCTTAATAAATAATTGTTTAGCAAAAGTGTGCCAATCATAAGCCAAACCCTATGGAAAGGCTTTTAATATATGCACAAATATTGAGGTGTGGTAATTAAAGTGATAGCAAATACGTAAATATAAGTTAATTACCAAGAACGAAAATGAGAAAAAAATCTTTATATATTGTCTAAAGTCACACCTTCCAAAATACTCCTAAACCTTGTTCATTAGTGCAAAAAGTGAGTAATTGAAATTTTATTATCAAATTAGTCTCTCCTAAAAAAAAACCTTGTCCTTGTCTATATAATGTAGTAATTAGTGATGAGTGAAAACATTTGCCATAGTTAGATTCACAGCAAACATTTTAGTTTTGGTGCCAGCAACATTTTTTCACAGAATGGAGTAAAAAGGGGGATATGATGGGGAGTGGGAGAGGCCATGGCGCTGGCTGTGGGTATGCTGCACATGTTACCCCATAAGAGTCCAACCCATGTGCTACTTCACCTTCAGCAGGCACCAGTGAGCAGCAGGAGGTGGCATCACCTGCCAGCTCAGTGCTAGGGGACACTTCATCCCCTTATTGTTTGATCCTGAGGTGGACTTGGGCCCAGATACCCAGGATCTTTATAGGGAGCAGACAGGAATGGGGGTGTATTCATGTCTGATGAGGAGGAGAAGGTCATGGCACAGCCCACCACATTAGCAGCAGGGGATTTTAGTCAGGCTCTCCTAATGGTAGGGCAGCCCCATACTTGCCATCCTTATAGATGATGGTTTCCCTGTAGTTACATCACATTCCTCAGCCTGTATGATTTGTTGCAAGTGCTGTATTACTCAAACTGAGATTATTTCATTGCCAGGTGAATGGCTCCAAGTGGATTCAGCTACAGATGGCGCAGCAGCACCGCCAGACACAGCAGGACCACCCCCATCTTCTGCAGATCTCCAGCTGGCAGAAGAAGAGCCTGAAGAAGCTCCCCAGCTGCCAGAACAAGAGGAAGCCGAAGCAGTGGCAGCAGCAGCTGTTGTTGCAACTCAAACCGTTGAGCAATGGCACCACCACAGTGACCTGCTGTTTGGTCTTATCCAGCAGGTCAATGAAATAAGGCAGGAACTGCAGGAGATGAAAGATATCCTCCTCACTTTGAGGGACAACCCTCCTCCTCTGTTATAATTAGAAATCTATGATCTTTTGATGATCACTTTAACAGTTAGTTTATCACCATTGTGCTGTTTTGTTATTTTTATATTGTTATATAGTTGTTCAAACTTATAGATTTGGAGGTTTTTTTTTCGTTTAACTACTACTCAGATGGTACTTGAAGTTATTTGGATTATATAACACAACTATGACTATTCTCGATCTTAGTCATGTAACATTACATTACATAGTATTTCAGATTCCTTACACATAAATACTGTATTTAGTTCATTTACATAAAAATAAGGTTTATTCATTTTAATGTGGAATAAAAAGGACCCCGATATTACCTGTTCAGATTTATTATTAGCTACCTGTGTTTGTAAGCTAGTAGTAATATACAAACCAAAGCTATTACTTTTTCTTTGTCTTTATTTTTATTGTTTTCCAAAAAACACAAAAGGTTTTTCATTTTAAACAGTTTATGGAAACCACGTTTAAATTAGCGATGCATATGCCATGCAGTTTACGTCACAAAAAAAAAATAACAAATATATAAATATATGCGCCATAACTTTATTATACAGGGGTGATGAACTATTAAACAAATGAAGTAATTAAATAATTAATTAAGTAAATAAATCGAATCAACATAAAACCAAACCTCACATGGTAGATTTACAAAGTTGAATCTGGAAACTAGTAACTAAATATAGGAACAGCAAATGCTTTGAAATGACCGAGAGTCATTGAGACAGCCCCAAAAAATTTAGCTTTATGTCTAGGGTCCATTAGATTGGAGTAAGTAAAGAGACCGGTTATCAATCAACCTGTGTTTTAAATGGGATTTTTCTGTTCTTGTTCATGTGGCCTCTTGCCAGCATAGCTGATTTAATTATGCTAAAATGTCTTTTATGGGGGGGGGGGGCTCTAAAATCCAGAACAAAACTAGGGCCATAGCAGCCATAAAACAGAAAATTAAGTTTTGGGATCATGTTAGGATTAGAATTATGTTGCTTTTTGGTAAAACAGCATCTTCAGCAGGCACCAGTGAGCATCAGGAGGTGGTATCACCTGCCAGCTCAGTGCTAGGGGACACCTCATCCCCTTATTGTTTGATCCTGAGGTGGACTTGGGCCCAGATACCCAGGATCTTTATGAGGAGCAGACAGGAATGGGGGGTGTATTCATGTCTGATGAGGAGGAGGAGGCCATGGCACAGCCCATTACATCAGCAGCAGGGGATTTTAGTCAGGGTCTCCTAATGGTAAGGTAGCAGGCTGCTGGTGTGGAGTCAGATATCAGCATGCTGCATGTGGATGTGGGAGCCATGTTTGATGCAAGGTCTGGTTTGGGGAAGGATTTGAGAAAGGCAGGGACAGACCCTGGGAGCCAGCTCAAGAGGATAACAGCAGCAGTTAAGGGGGGGGGACTATAATCACTATGACAGTTGACTGTCATATAATTGCAGAGAATAAGTAAATCAGCTATCAAGTGGAGCTTATCTGCTACAAAAACACATTCTTAATGGTGTTGCCTGCCCCATACTTGCCATCATTATAGATGATGGTTTTCCTGTATTTACATCACATTCCTCAATTTGTACAGTACAAATTCAAGTGCTGTATTACTCAAACTGAGATTCTTCATTGCCAGGTGAATGGCTAGGGTCCATTAGATCAAAGTAAAGAGACCCATTTTCAATAAACCTGTGTTTTAAATGGGGTTCTTCTGTTTTAGTTCATATGGCCTCTTGCCAGCATAGCTGATTTAATTGTGCTAAAATGTCTTTTATGGAGGGGGAAAGCTCTAAAATCCAGAACAAAATTAGGGCCATAGCAGCCCTACACAAAGGGGCCCATTCACTAAGCTCGAGTGAAGGATTCGAATGAAAAAAACTCGAATTTCGAAGTATTTTTTGGGTACTTCGACCATCGAATTGGTTAAATTCGTTCGAATTCGAACGAAATCGAACGATTCGAAGTAAAAATCGTTCGACTATTCGACCATTCGATAGTCGAAGTACTTTCCCTTTAAAAAAAACTTCGACCCCCTACTTCGGCAGATAAAACCTACCGAAGTCAATGTTAGCCTATGGGGAAGGTCCCCATAGGCTTGCTAAACTTTTTTTGATCGAAGGATTTTCCTTCGATCGTTGAATTAAAATCCTTAGATCGATCGAACGAACGTTTAGCGCTAAATCCTTCGACTTCGATATTCGAAGTCGAAGGATTTCAATTCGAGGGTCGAATTTCGAAGTATTTTTTAGATTCCCTTACCAGAGGTAATGTAAAAACTCATTTTTCAAGAAACTGTCAAAATTGGAGCCTTTCTTTCCTTTTGAAAAATGCTTATAGCTCGCGACGGCCACTTCGCCCTTTAGTAAATCTGCCCCTTTGTCGGAAAGACTAATTTAGAAAATGATAAAGGAAACGCTGCAGGTTATAGGTCAAGGCTATGTTACAAAAACATTACCTTGGTGTGTCTATGAAGACTCTCATGTATGCAGGTCATGATTGCCTTTGACTTAATTCTTATAGATACTGTTTATTCTTGGTGCATTTTGCATTCAAAGCAGTTTCTACAGAATTTCATATTTTATCCGACAAACATTGTCATAGCAACATCCTTTGCTCACTGGGACATATACTGCAGAAAAGAGGAAGAAACAGTCCAACTGGTGCATACTGGAGTATAAGTATAAAGCCATCTAATATCCATCAGAAAATGGCGGATTTCCACTGCTGCCAATGACTATGGCTGAGATCAATTGAGATGATTTTTCATCACTTATGCCATGAGTTTTATGGTATGCATTAACTTTTCTTTATCTGCCAAATTGGCAATCATTGGTCCTTTAAATCTATTTTCATTAACTAGCCATAAAGAGGGTTATTTATCAAAGGTCAAATTTTAGAGCAATGTGAATTTTTTTTTATCTTTAAGAAATTTGATTTTATTCAAATTGTATGTTATTTATGAAATAGTCCCAATCTGAAAACTCGAATCAAATTCGAATCAAGTTTTCCTCAATTTTTTTTCTCCCCTTGGAGTCTATGAGAAATCATTTTCTAAGCGAAACTTGGGAAAAATTTGGCTCATTACTACTATTAACATCTTCAAATAGTTCAAGGGACCTCTGCCTTGACTTCTACATGAACTCGGCAGGTTTTAAGTAGAAAATAGTCGAATTAGAACTGTTTCCAGGGTCACGGTGTGATAAATATCACATTTCAATTCAAATTCAAGTTGGTGGTTTTAAATTTGAATTTTTGTTAATTGACAGAAAAAGAATCGAAAATTTGAATTTACCATTCAAACCTTAGTAAATATGCCCCTAAAATGGTTTTGAGGTATATTTATAACTTTAAAATATAGGAACAAAGAAAATAGTAATTGTAGGTTGGACCCCGATAGTAAGTCAAAAGTTAGCCACACCTCATTTGGCACAAATCAAAGCTTGTCAACTATTTTTGTAATTTGTTGTAGGGATTTTGTTTTTAAGTCTTCCTTGCAGATCACTTCTGCTTGTACTGATGTTTAAACCAGGGAGCTGTGAGGGCCATCCCTGGTTCTTCTGGAACATGAATAGATATGAGTCAACAAGGCCTCGATCTTCTTTTCTATCGTTTCACACCATGTGTTTAGGCATAGACAAATTATATAATCCATATCCAATAAATGAATTAAAACACACCAGATTTACATTGCACAGGTCTGTTTGTTGATGAGTCCTGCCCAGCTGTCCCTACTTTGGCTACAAAATCAATCACCTGGAAATGGGCAAGAGTTGCTGGAAAATGAGAAGCGTTTCATGAAAATCGTACAGGAAAAAATATGTAGAGCAGGAGTGTGGCCTTACGATATGAAAATTTTCCTTTTGAAATTTATGGAAATTCTATTCTGGTTTTTATCACTGTTTGTAAAGATCTAAAAAAAAAAACCTCAATAAATAAATTCAATAAACCAGTCAAACTCAATAAACCATAAATTACAAATAAGTATACTTATTTATGTTGAATTATTTATAGGCAAAATATGTTCATGTGCTGAGTCTTTTTCCTGAGGAGCTTACACGCAGTTCCTTGCTTCTGTGATTTGTATCTTCATTCAAAGACTCAATTCAGTCTTACTCACTTCTGGCTTTAGTACATCATGCAAAAGAAAAATCAAGATGAAATGAGCAGAGTAGCATCACTGAGAGCAATGAATATAAGGGTTAGGACTGGAATTTACCGATATTAAAGTCATAGGGACAGTGCTTCCTGATACAGCCTCTGACTCTGGCTTCTTAATATGCAGTCGAAGGAAAACTTTGCGATATTCCGCCCTTACCTACATGCAAAGAGAAAGCAATGAGTCATAACATGTGCTATCAATAGGAGGATTAAAGGAGAATTCAATTGTTTAATAAAAAACCCATACCCCCTACCCCACGTAGACCCTCCTCCCTCTCCCCCCCAGCCTAACTGCCCCCCCCCTTCAGCGCAGATTCAGGCATCAGAGTTCCACGCAGCCATTTTCCACATCTTCGGTAAGCTGACTGGGAGACTTTCGTGGCGGCGCATGACCAGTTGGAGCAATTTGGCAGTTTGCAACAACTGCGCATGCTCCAAAATGAACGGAAATTGCCTAAGCGCCAGAAGAAGACACGAAGACCCAGAAGATGGCTGCGTGGAACTCCGATGCCTAAATCTGCGCCAAGGGGTAAGTATAAAGCATGGGGCATTTCCCTGGGGGCAGTTAGCCTGGGGGGAGGGGAGTCTACGTGGGGTGGGGGTACATTTTTTTTTTGTTAAAGGGTTGAATTCTCTTTTAAAGAATTGCACCACCTGGTACAGATAAACACATGCTTGAAAAATAGTTCTCACACATATCCCACACTGACCATATTGTCCAAACATTAGTTCAATCCACTAATAAATGATACAGGTATGGGATCCACTATCAGAAAACCCTTTAGTGGAATAAAAACCATCCTATTGGGTTTGTTTAACATTTCAACAATTTTCTAGTAGACTTAAGTTATGGAGAGCTAAATTATAGAATGATCCATTATCAGGAAAGCCCCAGGTCCCGAGCATTCTGGATATCTCATCACATACCAGTACCATACCTGTATGTAAAAGCATTGTTAAAGGGATTCTGTCGCGGGAAAACACATTTTCTTCTAAATGCATGACTTAATATTGCTGCTCAAGCAGAGATCTGCTACATTTTTTTGAAAGAGCAAACATATTTGTTTATATTTAATTTTGAAATCTGATATGGGGCTAGACATGGTATTAGTTTCCTGGGTGCCCTCAGTCATGTTACCTTTTCTCTAAGCTTCAGTAACTCTTTACTGCTGCACTGTAAGTTGGAGTGATATCACCCTAATACCTTTCTCCGCAGCAGCCAAACAACAGAACAATAGGAAGGTAAACAGGTAAGAGCTCTCTGACAAAAGTTAACAGCTTCCTGGTAGATATGAGAATAATGCTCAAAATAGTAAAAATCCAATTTCCACTGTGATATCTCGCGTTACATTGATTAGGAGAAATAATTGCTTAACTGAAAGAAGTTCCATTGGGAAGTGTAAGCTCTTTCTGAAAGAACAGGATCTGGAGTTAATTATTTGTAATTTTAACAGTGTAATTCAGAAATCAAAACTACACCATAAAAAACAGGACAGAATCCCTTTAAATTAGCCACTCTGATTATATGATAGCAAATAAACATTCACTCCAAATCTCACCCTAACTTGTATTCAGGTGGGTTTTCTGGAATATCTAGGCTAACAGTGAATCATTCGGCATAATTTAATGATACATAACATTATTGTTGCACACCTAAATCCATTCTATTCAGCCATCCAGCTGGACCAGCCCAAAAGGTAAGGAAACTAGAGTGTATTCCTTTTAGCAAATTATTTGAAGACTTGTTAAGGGATCACATTCAAAATGTTGTCCTAGTGAGTGGCATTATGAGCAGCAATCAGCATGGCTTTATGAAGGATAGGTCATGTCAGACAAATTTGATGGCTTTTTATGATGTGGTAAGTAAGATGCTGGACAGTGGGGGGGGGGCAGTAGATGTGATCTATTTGGATTTTGCCAAAGCGTTTGATACTGTGTCCCACAAACGACTGATTTCTAAACTAAGGTCTGTACAGAGGGTGGTTGTTAATGGTACATTCTCTACTTGGCGTAAGGTTCTTAGTGAAGTCCCTCAGGGCTCAGTATTGGGTCCACTTTTATTTAACTTGTTTATTAATGACTTAGGGGAGGGTGTTGTAAGTAATGTATCATTGTTTGCAGATGACACAAAACTATCCAGCCCAATTAATTCCATCCAGGATGTGACACTTGCAACAGGATCTTGACAAACTGGCAATCTGGGCAGCTAAGTGGCAAATGAGATTCAATGTTGATAAATGTAAAGTCATGGAAAAATGTAAAAATGTCCACTTATACCCTTAATGGGACTGCACTAGGTAAATCCATTACGGAAAAGGACCTTGGAGTCCTTGTAGATCAGCTTGGCTGTAGCAAGCAATGGCAGTCAGTGGCATTGAGGGCAAATAAGGTCTTGAGCTGTATTAAAAGGGGCAAGGGGGTATATTTATCAAAGAGTGAAGTTAATAGTGAAGTTCCGCCACTTGAGTGAAATTCCGCTACTCTCCATTCATTTCTATGGGATTTTTATAGGCGTATTTATCAAAGGGTGAACTTTCACTTTCACCCATTGATAAATACGCCTTTCAAAATCCCATAGAAATGAATTGAGAGCTGCGGAATTTCACTCTAGTGGCGGAACTTCACTCTTTGATGAATTCACCCAATAGAGTCAAGGGAGGAAGGGGTTATTCTTCTAATGCTTTATTTAACAGTAGGTCATTCCAAGTACCAGGGACTGGTCCAATTGTCATCTTGGAGTCAGGAAGGAATTTTTTCCCTCTCTGAATTTGATGGACGTGAGTCTTTTTTCAACCAAACTTACTATGTTACTATGTAGTTGTGCTTAGATTAAATATTGTATTTGTTGATGACATATATATGAACATGATGTGCAAATTGAATTCCAGTTTGCCTTAAAGTCCTTTTTGTTCAGCATCCAAATACCTAGAAGTGGTGTGTGTGCTTCAACCACCTTATAGAACCTTGTGAGTTGGGTACAAAGCAGTCTGGAAACTATTTTCCGGGGTTAGGTAGAAAGAAAACAGAAAAAAATGCAACTGCAGCACTTCTTTATTGCAAAAGTGAGAAGTTGAATTTATTAGCTCAGAAAAACAGGCAATGTTTTGGGCTTAGTCTTACTATTTCTCAATTCAACTTCTCACTTTTTCAACAAGAGGCACTGCAGCTATATTTTTTCTAGTATTTTTGTTCAGCATGATCATCACAAAGTGTCTCCTACCAGCCTGGGGTCAAACTACCATGTCATTTAAATCTCATGAACAATACTTTTTAGCATCAAAAAAATCTGGAGTTGACTTCACTAGTGTCTGCCTAGATTTACAATGACTGGTGAATGATTAATATATAAAGGATTTGGTGACCTGGCGATTGAGCAGGCAGTGCACAAGGAAGATGAATGCGCCCTGAAGGCTGTTGCAGATGGTGAACAGATACGATGCCACAATGGCTCCAGTTCCACACTGGAAGAAGCCAAGGACCCAAGTAGATCCAAGTATGAACAGCTGAGCCAGGGCTTTGAAGGTCAATAACCTGTAGTGAGAAGAAAATAAACCAGGATCCTCAGCTTCATCTCAGTAATGCATTGATAATTCTGAAAAATATTCTCACCCATAAGATAACACTAATTATTTAATAGATATAAGAAAGATCCTTCTTGACGGTTTTCTTTATAAATAAAATGAGCCTGATAGCATTTTCCATTTTAAAGGAGAACTAAATCTATGATCACTGGGGAATGGCAAAATAGTAGCTCTTACCTGATACCTGTGCTGGGCTTCTGTTTGCTAAAAATTGCACCAGGGGTATTTCTGTAGGAGCCAGTGCTTGAATTGGGTTGAAAAAGGTGAAGGGACGGTATATGTGCCGCGCGTAGCGCGGCGGCAAAAATATTTAGACCACACCCACAAATGTAGGCTCCACCCACAATTGTAGGCCACACCCACTTTTAAATATGTCTCGCCACCAGTTATTTTGCTATTTCCATGTTTACGAAAAATATTTTTTTAATATTGCAAGAAATAGAATGACCCTAATTTTTTACAAATAAATAGTTACATAGTTAAATTGGGTTGAAAAAAGACAAAGTCCATCTAGTTAAACCCCTCCAAATGAGAACCCAGCATCCATACACACACCCCTCTCTACTTTCACATAAATTCTATATACCCATATCTATACTAACTATAGAGCTTAGTATCACAATAGCCTTTGATATTATGTCTGTCCAAAAAATCATCCAAGCCATTCTTAAAGGCATTAACTGAATCAGCATCACAACATCACCCGGCAGTGCATTCCACAACCTCACTGTGATGAACCCACTTTATTGCTTTATATGAAATGTATATACAGTATATGCATTTAGAAGCTTGTAAAGTGTAATCACACAAAATATATCAGCAGTTTGTGAAAGCCTTGGTTGTCCTGAAAAAAATAGTAATACCCAGAACCCATAGCAGGGTAGGACAGAGGTCATTTATCAACACTGGGCAAATTTGCCCATGAGCAGTAACCCTTGGCAACCAATCAGACTGCTGCATTCATTATTCTACTTGCTTGGCTTTAAAAAGCTTATCACTGATTGGTTGTTGCAAATTTGCCCAGCGTTGATAAATGAGCCCCAGTATCAAAGATCTAGTAAAGCTATTGGTAATACTAGAGGTCGAGTGTTGCCTGCCTATCACTGGTACCGATGAGAGACACACACACAGAGTGAGGGTAGAATGGGGTCAATGCCTAGTGACACAAGCAGGACTGCACCCCACACACACATATATATACTGCAGATATTTGGCGTAAAAGGGGGTGGCGTCACCTTGTCCGAATCCAGTTCCGGGTCCTCCTGGCACAGGCGGTATAACAAGGAT
This sequence comes from Xenopus laevis, assembly GCF_017654675.1. Lineage (NCBI taxonomy): Eukaryota > Metazoa > Chordata > Amphibia > Anura > Pipidae > Xenopus > Xenopus laevis. The sequence continues at coordinate 144,542,572 of NC_054375.1, forward strand.
TTGGGATCCCACAAAGGGTCTGCTTGGTGCTCAAGAAGTATGTGCCGCCAACATTCAACCGGATCCATTTGCTCCCTGTTCAACCTGAAGATTCCTGGAGTCCTGGGCTAGGAGGAGAACGGAAGCTGGAGCAGGCGAGTCCAGGACTAGGAGGGCTGGTCCTGGGGATATTCAGGGTAGCGGAAGCCCCTCATGGCTCCAGTGTTTCCCGATGCAATTCTATTCTTCCATGTTTGGATCACACTTGGCAGCACTGGGACAACGGCGGAGCAATAACACTAAGGAAAGAGAAGATTCGGGGGGTGTGTGGTGTCACAGCTACCTGAACTGCTGTCAACACGAGGTCCATCTTGCTACACATATCACATGACATTTCATCCCTTTTCGTTTAGTTATAATCCCAAGGGATATCACACATTTGATTGAACCATTCAATAGGGTAACCACATCAGTCTCTGCACGGCACATGCACATTGAGCACATGCATCATATGTCACAGTCTACATTCACTCATCAACCCATATAGTAACGCACACTTAATTTCCACCTTTGATCCTAGCACACATTAAGAGCACATGTCTGTTTTCCACATATATGGTGTTCTTCTTCATATATGGTGTTCACACATAACATGAGACATCCCATGCTATGACAGCAACCCCACAGTATAGGTTGCACATAACATCCACTATCAGGAAGTGTCACATAAATCACACACATAACTTCATTTCCATTCCAACATTCACAAATGTCACTTCACACCACACAGCCATAGTAACACATTTCCCCACTTGTACATAGTGACAACACATAAGAAGTCTCCACACAATGTGGCTACACACTTTCCACTCACAGCGATTCACCACAGCATTCATGTCAGTTGCAGTTCACCTTTCATCCACTATTTGCACTACCTAAACATAAACTCACATGTACATTTTAGTTCCACACACTACTTTCATTTCATCCCACTACATACACCCTCACACATTTAGTCCTGTTGACTCTTTACCCCCAGTACATACATCACTATTCCGTTCAATTTCATCAGATTAATAGCAGGTCACGGATGGGCGTCCTTAGATAACAGAAACACGCACGCAAACACCCAAGCACTTGCCTGACACTTCATTGCTGTCCCTGCAGACTGCAGTGTTGTACTTTGCACAGCGGGCGGGAATGGGTGGTGCGGCAACGGTCCCACGTCAGTGGCGTCGCACTGGCGATGTTGCGCCAGCGCGCAAATTTGATGCGATGACGCACTCGGGCCGGACGGTCGGACCATTTTAAAAATAAATGGGCCCGGGGCCATACTGGGTTCTAGCTAGGGTGCGGGGCCCCCATTGGCGCAGCTGGGGCCAAATTGGCCTAAGACCGGCCCTGAGCCTGCGGCACTGGCTGAACCGCATGGCCCGCAGATCTTACTCCACCAGCCCGCCCATCTTCCCTTGCTACGTCACATTACGTAGTGGCCAATACGCGTCGGAGTTCCAGCCCAGAACTGAAAGTGAGAGCGGCAGTGGGAGTAGCCGGGCTATGTGAGGTAGAAAAAAAACCGGAACAAAAAAAAAAAAAGCTCCGGTATTCTCAACTCTACCATCCCGCCTGAGGTGATGCAATTTAGTGAAAAAAAGAAGTGGCGGGATGCCATCCCGCCGCATCCCGCCCCAATTCAAGCACTGGTAGGAGCTCATTTGTCACAATCTCCTTCAGCTCATTTCTTCCTTTCTTCCAATCCTGGGCAGGCTCATGTGAACTAGAGTGAAAAAGGCAACTTGGCTATATTTGACTTTTTACATAATTATGGGAAGAAGTCAAAGACGATTGTGACAATAAACATCTACAGAAATACCCCAGGCCTGTGCAGTTTTTAGCAAAAGGAGCACCAGCCTGGGGTATCAGATATAATCACTGGGGTGCCTAACATTATATCTTTAGTTCTTCTTTAAACCGAATCCATGGTAAAGATCAGAATTATAAAAACACAATTCAAGTGACTCATATATTGATTTTGTATTAAGACTGGTTATTAACATATTGTTTTTTTAAAACTTCAAATCTGAATTATTGAAAGCAAACCCTCCTGTATCTTTTTTTTCCCCCACTCACCTGGTGTTCTTCAGAGTTGAGATATTTGCATTCAGTGATGCTAGCTTCACTCGGAGAAGCCAGACTGTTGAAATCAGGAGTACGGTATTTGTCTAAATGGTAAAAGAAAGAGAGCTGAAGAGAAGAAAGCAACATGTAACGGAAGTAACAAAGCATTAAAGGGGTCATTCACGGTGCCCAGTCACTGTGAAAAATGGCTGTTATCAGCTATTTTTGGCAACTTGCAACTATATTGGACATTGTGCAAATAGTCGTAAACCATAGGACTCCAAAAAAGTCTACATTTTGAATCAAGTGTTGCCTGTGTCATGAAGCACTTGATTCAAAAAGAAATGGGTGGGAGGGGGAGGCATGTTGGTGTATCACCTCCCACCCCCCTACCTGCCCTGTAGGGGCCAATGGGCTAAAGGTACAGTAGCTCTTCATAGCAGTTTAATGGCCAAGCCTGCCCAAGGGTTTCTTAGTATAGTGCATGAGCTGGTATCTAATAAATACAACATTTTTATTTTAAATTTGTAATGAATATTTGAGAAAGACTGCCAGCAAAATGAAAAAAGGAATTTTTAAAGGGGTGGTTCACCTTTAAGTTAACTTTCAGAATGTTTTTTAAATTGGTCTTCATTATTTATTTTTCATAGTTTTTTTAATTATTTGAATTATGCTTTGTTCTTCTGATTCTTCCGAGCTTTCAAAATGTTATTAGTACTTTTTATTGCTTATCTTTTTATTCAGGCCTCTCCTATTCATATTCCAATATCTTAATCAAATCAATGCATGGTTGCTAGGGGAATTTGGACACTAGCAACCAGATTGCTGGAATTGCAAACTGGAGTGCTCCTCAATAAAAACTTGAAAAACCACAAATAATTAAAATTGACAATTAATAAATAAATTATTGCAAATTATCTCAGAATTTTACTCTCTACATCATACTTACAGTTCATTTAAAGGTAAAGAAAAATAGGGCATTGTGATAAATGTTCAAATTTGTGTTCAATTTTGAAAAATCAGGTAATTTTAGCTGTAAGAAAATTGTAGAAAAAATAGAGCAAAATGACCAAGATGTAGACCGTTTAATACAAATATAAAGGCCTAAAGATTTCAAATTTCAAATTGAAGGCCTGAGATGGAAAATTTATATTTCGTGCAGAAAATTATTTTAGAAAAATATTAATCTTCCAAGTCAACGTTTGATTTTTGCTACTTGATATTTGGAAATAAAAATAACATTTTTGTTTCCCATCTTTAATGAGTATTTGAGAAAGATTTCCTGCAAAATGAAAAAAGGATTTTTGAATTTGTTTAAATAAATAATGAAATTTGTGTTCCTGGTTATTTTAACAGAATAATTAAACAAATAGAGCAAAATAACCAAGATATTTAATAGAAATATAAAGACCGAAAGACATTTCAAATTGGAAGCCTGAAGATGGAAAATTTATATTTAGTGCATAAAATTATTTTAAAAACATGTTAATGTTTCTAGTCAACTTACTTTTGATTTTTATTAATTGATATTTGGAAATAAAATCATTAAAAACACAATATATTTAAAGAAACTGAACGATTTAAGCAGACAATTTTGTTTTCCAGTCTTTTTATCTGCAGTGCTGTTGCACGCTGGTCATGTTCCAGTCTTTTAACTGGAGTACAAAAAAAATCAATAGGAGGAGAATTTTTTGTTAAAAAAGTAAAGAAATGGCAAGGAAAATAATCAAATTTGTGTGTTTGTGTGATACTTGTAAGACATTGACAACTCACAGTGATGAAGACACAAACTGGACCAAGGAAACTCCAAATGAGATTTAGATTGAGCCAACAACTACAAGGAACCAAACAGAGAATCACGTCATACCAAATGACATATACAGTAAATATCACATACATGTTTATGTTTTATTTAAAGCTGCCTGTAATTATCAGGGTCCTACCTAGGTCTGTTAGGTCCTGTTGCAAAATAGATGGTTTTAGTTAACAAAACATGATTTTGGAACCTTTCATTAGGTTGTTTTAGTGGAAGATCACATTAGACCATGGACCTCCACAAAACCTGTTTCTCAGCTGAAATAATTGATTGCTTAGTGTTATCTTAGACATTATCTATAGACATTGTTCTTTTTGCCCTTGTACTTTTTTTGTGACCATAGAGTGTAGCTGAAGTTGTGTTTTACAGTGTAATTGCAAACATCAAAAGCAACTCCTTACAATTCTGCCACGCTGTGTGGCACCACCTTCTCTTACCAATTGTGAGCAGTGTACCTATAGATACTAGGGATGTAGCGAACGTCGGAAAAAAAGTTCGCGAACATGTTCGCGAACGTCCGGAAAAAAATGCGAACGGTTCGCGAACGTTGCGAACCCCATAGACTTCAATGGGAAGGCGAATTTTAAAAGCTAGAAAAGACATTTCTGGCCAGAAAAATGATTTTAAAGTTGTTTAAAGGGTGCAACGACCTGGACAGTGGCATGCCAGAGGGGGATCAAGGGCAAATATGTTTCTAAAAAATCCATTGTTGACACAGCGCTGCGTTTTGTGCTGTAAAAGCAGAAATCACACTACGTCACTCAGGTGGTGTTTCTGGAGACGGTATTATTATTGATATTTAGACAGAATGTGAAAAAGCTCACACAGCTAGGTGGCAGTGGTTTGAAGAACAGATGCAGATGAGAGATCAGCAGCAGGACAGACAGCTGCCCACAGCAGCTACATACAGAGCACTGCAGTAGAAGGTATATTACTAGCCAGCAAAGCTACCTAACCTGAAATGTCCCTCAAATCCCTGCAGAGTTCTGTCCCTACAATACAGAGCAGTATCAAGTAGATTACTAGCCAGCAAACTTACTATCAACTGTCCCTCAAATCACTAACAGCTCTCTCCCTACACTAGCTCTTGCAAACACACACAGGCAGAATGAAAAAACGCTGCAGGGGAGTGGTCCAGGGGATGTGGGGGTGGTCCAGGAGGGAGAGCTTCCTGATTGGCTGCCATGTATCTGCTGGTCTGGGGTGAGAGGTCAAAAAAAAGCGCCAGGTAAGGCGAACCCGAAATGGCGAACGTCGCGCGACGTTCGCGAACATTCGGCGAGCGCGAACAGCCGATGTTCGCGCGAACAAGTTCGCCGGCGAACAGTCCGCGACATCCCTAATAGATACAGAGAAACCCTGAATCTATCACCACCCTCAAAGCAACCTGTGCCTAAAGAATTGGGCATCAACATCATTTTTACATCCCAACCCCAAAGAATTTCAGTACAATTTGTTTCTTATGGAACCACCCAGCAACGCAGTTGAGTCATATTGCAGTGACACCAAAATTATAGGAAAAACTATGCCGTGTATGTAAAAAAAATGACAACTTGCATCTACAATAGCATTTTGAATATTGCCCTCAGTTTCATTCATAAATGAGCCCTATTGTCTCGTAGAATCCAGCAGTTTCTTATACAGGAATATCATATGGCTCATACAACTTAAAAAGTATATTTGTCATAAAAAGGATTTATTTATAGGAAACCTTGTTTTTATGTGATATAATTATTTAGGAAACTGTAGTGTTCCCTGGTATTGGTTAAAATGGTAGTATATTCAGTTATGAAGCTGCTCTTAGACATATAACATGAAAAAACTCTAAGGGGGTTATTTATGAATGTCCAAATGCCAAAAACTTTAAAAAATTGAGTTTTTTTCGACTATAACATCTGAATTTTTAGTGAAAAAAAACTCAAATTTTCCATGATTAATTATATCCCGAGAATGGAAAAAGTCTGAATCCGAAAATCTGGCATTTCAGACCTGCGGAGGTTGTTTATAAGTCAATGGGAGAAGTTCAGAAGATATACTGATCTGTACTGGGTTTTGTGCAAATATAAAAAAAAAAAAATAAGGTTTTTTTGGCTGAAAGATCCGAAAAATCTGTACGATTTGAATTTTCGGACGATTTTCTCAATTTTTTTCGAGTTTTTTTCATAACTGGAATTTTTCGAGAAAATGGATTAATAAATAAGGTGCAGATTTGGTCACATTATATTTTAGAGATAAATTCAGATTTTGATAAATAACCCCCTAAAATTAAAGTGATGATGATTTTTAGACACACCAAGGTGCTGATTTATCAAAATTGGAGTTTGTGGGTTTTTTTCACATTTGAGAAAAAAAATGTGTATTGATTAAAAATGGAGTATATTCAGTTATGAAACTGCTCTTAGACATATAACATGATAAAACACTAAGTCCAATTTTTTTTTTAATATAAAATCTGAATTTTTAGTGAAAAAAAATGCAGATTTTCCGTGATTTAGTATACCCTGAGAATGGAAAAAGTCTGAATCCGAAAATCTGGCATTTCAGACCTGCTGAGGTTGTATATAAGTCAATGGGAGAAGTTCCGAAGATATACTGATCTGTACTGGGTTTCGTGCAAAAATTTAAAAAAAAGGATTTTTTGGGAGAAAGATCTGAAAAATTTGTACAATTCAAATTTTCGAACGATTTTCACAATTTTTTCGAACTGGAATTTTTCGGGAAAATGGACTAATAAATAAGGTGCAGATTTGGTCAGATTATGTTTTAGAGATACATTCAGATTTTGATAAATAACACCTTAAAAATAAGTGATGCTATTTGCAGACACACCAAGGGGCGGATTTATCAAAATTGGAGTTTGTGGGGTTTTTTTCACATTTGAAAAAAAAATGTGGCAAAAAAATGCGATTATACTCGGGAATATTTTTCAGAAGCTTGAATAGTCAGTGTTTATTACAGAAAAACAATAACGTTGGCAGAAAAACCTTGACTAGTAAAAGCTGTCAAGGTTTAATAAAAGTCAGGGGAAATACTCTCATTTTCCCAGTTCGTTTTGAGGCACTTGCATTTTTTTCCCCTCAAAAATAAGTAAATATTCCTCAAAGTAAGAAAGTTGCATCACACACTATTTAGCAGTTACAGGTATGGGATCCGCAAACCCGTTATTCAGAAAACTTGAATTATGGGATGACTGTCTCTCATAGACTCCATTTAAATTAATTAATTAACATTTTAAAAATGATTTCTGTAATAATAAGGCAGTAGCTTGTACTTGATCCCAACTTAGATACAATAAATCATTATTGGAGGCAAACCAATCCTTTTGGGTTTATTAAATGTTTACATGCTTTTTTAGTAGACCTAGGGGCCTATTTACGAAACCTCAAATTTTTCTGGTTTTTAAAAGGGAAAATTCACTTTTTTATGGGGAAAAGTTTTTTCTTAGAGATTTATTATACCCCAAACCTGCTAAACACCAGAAATAAAAAATACTCCATCTCAAACCTGTTGAGGTCATGTAGAAGTCGATGGCAGTTGTTGCTTTACATTGTCATCTGCACTGGATAATCCAATATAGTTGTGTTTTTGCGGCAACAATTCGATAAAGTCGCATTTTTGTGTGCGACAATTATACAATTGGAATGGACACACTAATATGTCCCATCGTTTTTTTTCTCCGACTTTTTTGATAAGAATTATTGATAAATAAGTTAGAGTAAATGGATAAATGGATGGGCGTTTCATCAACTTTGTTTTAATAAAAACAATTATATTAATTAGAGATTTAGTAAATAACCACCCTAATGCATGCAGAACCAAAATATGCAAAGAACCCTTATCTGGAACCCCGAGCATTCTGGAGAAGAGGTCCCATACCTGTACCTGCAATTTCATTACAATTCTGTAAAGATACTGAATTGTGGTTGAAAAAGATGGCAGATTGCATCTGAATTGTGCGCATCGCACTCATTTATTTAATAAAAGAATACAACCTGAAACTGTGGTTCCAGGAAACACTTGCATTTTAATACACTGTACCTGTACTGTACGTAGCTAACTTCTTGACATGGTTAAGCATTATGGTAACAATTAAACATCCCTTTCATGTAACTTACCGTTTCCTTGTGCCGTATCCTTCATAACTAACAGCTGCTGAGATGGTGACTATAACTGCAGGAACCCCAAACCCAATGAAACAGGCAGTTGGGAAGTGAGAGCGTCTTGATGTCAAGTAGTTCATTGCATTCAGGTTTCTCACAGTGAGGAAGAGGAGAACACTCTCCAGAGTCATCCAGCAGAAAGCACAGAGGAGAATGTAGTGGAGACAACCAGCAATGATAGAGCAGAGTATCTGTGAGAAAGAGCCAAAGTGAGTAGGAGGAATTTGGGGATAGACACAAAAACATATGAACCAGGGAAGTACTGAATGTACCCCTTAAAACACAGTTTATGAAAGGGCTAAGTAAAGCTAAGGCTAAGTAAAGATACAATGCATCTCACATAAATACCACAGAAGTATAATAATGATAAACATGTCCAACCTAATATGTAATATTCTATGTTTCTGAATTTTATGGTTTATTAGAAATATAGGTATTAACAACCCCCTGTTGTAGAAGTCTCTAAAGAGTTCTATGACTAGAATTCATAAGGCTGCAGACTGAAACACACCGGAAAAAAAAATCGAAGGCGGCTTATAATTTTCTAAAGCACTTATTACAGAGAAATAGGAACCCACTTTAAAAAATTTGGATAATTTGATTATGATGGAGTCTATGGGGCAAATTCACTATGCGCCGAAAATTCAACTATTTTTGAAGAAACTCCTATCTATTCTATTGCACTTCGCCTGGTCTGAGCTGGCGAAGTCAAGTCTGGTGCAAGAGGTAACGTTCAGTTATTGAATTAACGTAGTTACATCCCTTCGCCAGAGCGCAACTTCGCCTGGCGTAAGGGTGCGAAGAAGCGCTAGAGTATGTCTACTTCGCTAGCGAATTTATGCCAGGGACTGTTAGTAAATCAGCGAAGTGGCAAAATTACGTCACACTTTAGTAAATTTGCCCCTATGAGAGACATCCATTCTGTTATTCTGAACTTTCTGGATAATGGGTTTCAGGTAACGGATCTCATACCTGCATACTGATTCACTGGCGCTGCAATTTTAATCACTCAATGCTTTTAAGCAAGATAATATTGACACTTACTGGTGAAGATATGGCATTCTTAAAAAGGTGTAATCACTCTAGTTTTTATTGTTAATTTTATTGCTATTTTTGCTAATTATGAGCTATGTGATTTCATTTTGGCATCTCCTTTTTTCACGTGCACTTATTTAAACACAGTTTGTTCACATGTGTATTATCCTTGATAAAGGTACTTTTATAGGACAGAAATGTTGGAACATGGTGGAATAAAGAAACTTGATTATTTTTTAAATTATGGAGTGCTGGTTCTCATTATATATATATATATATATATATATATATATATATATATATATATATATATATATATATATATATATATTTATGTATATATATATATATATATGAGACCATCACCTTTATATGTAAGATCATATTTCTTGCTGTGAGTATGTTTCACAGGGCTCCTTTTGGCCTGTAACTGTCATTTATAAGTGTCTCCTTGATTTTTGGATGACCATGGATCTTCAAATGAAAGAACTTACTATAAACCGGGTTTGATGTAGGCCAAACAGGATGATTAATTGTCCCAAAAAGAGGCATCCACATAGTGCTATTAACATAGAGGTGTGAGGGCTCCTCAGAGAATGGCACAGAATGAATGTGAGAAGAGACAGAAAGAGGCAGAGAAGAGACAAACTGAGACCAATGTGGGAGATGTAGAGAAGGCCATGATCTTCCTGTTAGGAGAAAAAGCAATAATAAATGTAACATGTGAGTGGTGTGATTACATCTAGATAGTAACAGTGTATTATGGTCTGATATACAACTATAAATACTAAATTGCTAACATTATTATATTATAACTAAAGATGTCAATATTGAGCAGGTTGATCACATTTCTAGGTCTTCATATTGCAAAGTCTTTAAAATGGACTGACAACACTAAGAGCATGATCCAAAAAGCTCATCACCATCTTCATTTCCTTAGGAGAAATTACCTTTTATCAAACCACAATTGAAAGCAACATAGTGGCGTGATACGGCAGCATCACACAACAGGAAAAACTCTCTCTCTCTCTCTCTAAAGAGTGGTAAGAACTGCTGAACTAATTATCACCACCACACTCCCATCAATATCCGATCTAGACACTGCCAGGTGTATGAACAAGATTTAAGCTATGACTAGCGTCATCCAGGACATGAGCTATTAATCTGGCATAAGCCCAATTATTGTGAATGTATAAAAACTAGAAGTAAAAGACTTTTTAACAGCTTCTTCTCAAGGAAAGTCAGACTAATTGCAACCAGATGTTGGGAAAGAAATAATCATTAGGACTCCTTTAACCTCATGATCTCATACTATTACACTCCAACAAATAAATATACTCTCTGCACTCTATTGTAATACTCCATAATTATGCTTTAATAAAGCATTAGAGAGATTTATTACATGATCCCCTTATATATTTATACATAGTTATCATTTTAGCCCTTAAAGGGGAAGGAAACCTAGTTGGGGCAAAAACCCTCCCTCCTCCCATGCCCACACGGGAGAGGGGGAGGGTTTTTGCCCCAACTAGGTTTCCTTCCCCTTTAAACACCTCTTCTCCAGAGTGAACATCCCCAATTTGGCCAGTCTTTCCTCATAGCTAAGATTTTCAATACCTTTTACCAGCTTAGTTGCCCTTCTCTGTACCCTCTCTAATACAATAATGTCCTGTTTGAGTGATGGAGACCAAAACTTTGTCCTTGATGCTGCTGACTGGCATTGTTTGCTACAGCCAAGTTTATCATCTATAAGACTCCAAGGTCCTTTTCCATAATGGATTTGCCTAGTGCAGTCCCATTAAGGGTATAAGTGGATATTCTTACATCCCAGGTGCATGACTTTACATTTATCAACATTGAATATCATTTGCCACTTAGCTGCCCAGATTGCCAGTTTGTCAAGATCATGTTGCAAGGATGCCACATCCTGGATGGAATTAATTGAGTTGGATAGTTTTGTGTCGTCTGCAAACACTGATACATTACTTACAATACCCTCCCCTAAGTCATTAATGAACAAGTTAAATCAAAGTGGACCCAATACCGAGCCCTGAGGGCAGGTCCGGACTGAGAATTAAAATAGGCCCTGTCATTTTAGGTACACAGAGGTCCAATCAGCCCCCACCAGCCCACTGAATAGTGACTTTCTATGGAACCTTATAGCAGCCCCTCTGACATTTGCCAGAACCCACAGATTGCCAGTCCGAGCCTGCCTGAGGGACCCCACTAAGAACCTTACTCCAAGTAGAGAATGTACAAATTAACAACCACCCTCTGTACCCGATCCTGTAGCCAGTTTCCTATCCACGTGCAAACGATTTCATTAAGCCCAACAGACCTTAGTTTAGAAAGCAGTCGTTTGTGGGGCACAGTATCAAACGCTTTGGCAAAATCTAAATAGATCACATCTACTGCCCCCCACTGTCCAGCATCTTACTTACCTCATCATAAAAAGCAATCAAATTTGTCTGACATGACCTATTCTTCATTCATTAGGACAAAATTTTGAATGTGATCCCTTAACAAGACTTCAAATAATTTGCCCACCACAGATGTCAAATTTACTGTCTTATAATTGCCAGGCTAAAATCCTAATCCCTTTTTAAATATTGGAAAAACATCAGCATTTCTCCAATCCATAGGTAATATACCAGATGAAAGAGAATCTGAGAAAATCAGTAAAAGGGGCTGGTCTAAAACTGAACTAAGCTCTCTTAGAACCCGGGGGTGTATGCCATCATGCCCTGGAGCCTTGTTTACATACATTTTTATTAAACTTTTATGGATCATATCCTGAGTCAGCCACTGACTATATTGAGCTGAGCCATAAGTGCAGCTATAAAGTGAGCCAGGGAACTCAGACTCCTCTATTGTATATTCTGTAAAAATGTTTGGTTTCCACACCTTCTAAGCATCTGCAACCACTAGTTCAGAGTCCAAAATAGCAAAAAAGATGTGCTGACAACTCTATCAATGAAAAAAACCAAGTACCACAAAATAAAGAAACTGCTAAAGAGAGTTATTATGTCGCACATCTTGGTGTAATTAAATATTGGTCACTTCAATTAATAATTGAATTCATATTGTGAAAGACGAGTTTCATTACTGAGTATTGTGAAAAACAAAAATAGTTAATTCATAGTTATAAAGTGCTGATAGTGTGTAAAGTGCCAATTGTCTGGTACGCAGTTCACATTGCACTAATAAATAAATAACCCAATTAAAACATAACATTTAATGGCTCCTTTAAAAATAGAAAAAAATGAGGGAAAAATTCACAAGTTAAAAACACTTAGGGGCACATTTACTAAGGGTCGAATTTTGAAGTGAAAAAACTTCTAAATTTGACCATCGAATTGCAGCAGTTCGATATTCAGTCGAAGTATGGCCATATTCGTTCGAAGTAAAATCGTTCGATCGATCGATTAAATCCTTCGATTCGAACGATTTAATCTATCGATCAAACAAACGTTTTTTTTTAAAAAAAACTTTAACTTCTAAAAACTTAGCCAACCAAATTTGTTTACACTGAAGAAAATAACTGATTTAGCACATTTGCCTTTTCTGTATCTGTTACCATACTGGTACCATTATTTAATGGATCAACACTCTTAACCTCCATCTTTTTACTATTAATATATTTAAAAAACTTTTTGGGTTTAGTCTGAGCCTCTGCCGCAATGCACTTTTCATTACCTTTCTTTGCCTTCATTAAAGGGCATGTAAAGTCAAAAAAATAAAATCCCATTTTTACTTTCTTTAATGAAAAAGAAACCTATATCCAATATACTTTAATTAAAAAATGTGTACCGTTTTTATAAGAAACCTGACTGTATGCAGTGAAATTTTCCCTTCATTTACTGCTGTGGATAGGAATTGTCAGACGGTCCCTAACTGCTGAGCAGGGAAACAATCATACTTATGAACAGCAGGGGGAGCCCCCGCCTTACTTCCCAGCCATGCAGAACTCAAGCAGCTTTGTTTATGATGTCTTAGTCTTGCAAAGATGTTTAACAAAGTTACAAGATGGTGAAAGTTTGAAAGCATAAATCATTTGTTTGATTAGTCTTGTGGTGCAGTGAGTTCATGTTTATATTTAGTATACAAAATACAGCATTCTATTTTAGACTTTACATGCCCTTTAAATGCAGCTTCTGTCCCCACAGACGTGTAGTTTTTAATTGCCTTTCTCTTCTTTCCAATTGATTTCTTTAGTTCTATATTAAGCCACATAGGATTATTCTTAGAGCTTCTACATTTACTCATTAAGGGAATAAATTGAGAACAGTAATGATTTAATGTTATTTTAAATTGCATCCATTTCTGTTCTGTGTTTTTAGCTGAAAACCTAATGCCCCAATCAATGAGAGCTGTCTCTGAAGGGCAGCCCTCAAGGCACTAATATGAGCTTTAATGAAATTGATAGTTTTTGTTGCCCCAGTGTATAATTGTTTTTTGCATTATATAACATTATGGTCACTATTACCCAGGGGTTCAATGACTTGCACATTTGCTATAAGTTCTGCGTCATTTGAGATCACTAGATCCAGAATAGCATTTTTTCTGGATGGCTCCGCATCAACCTGAGAAATCAGCCCAGTTCTCCAAAAGGCCAAAACCCTCCTCCCTACACCAATCTCTCAGCCACGCATTAATCTCCCCAAGCTCCCGCTTAGCGTTGCTCTTGGCACAGGTAATATCTCTGAGAAAATCACATTTGTTTTCCATTAGTATGTTCCATTAATGCCATGACATTCATAGGTTTTAAAGAAAGTGAGTTTAGTCTTGGTTTCAAAAACCTCTAAAACTGCTAAAATTCGACCTTTGATAAATAGTTCTCCAAGGGGCAGTGATTAAATTCAATTGCAAGAAAATCTCAGCAAAAAATGTTGATGTTAATATTTTTGACTTATATAAAACTTATATATTTGATAATGCTAGGAATTATTTGCTAAAAAACCCCACCCAACATATGTGTCATAAGTAAGAATATGATTTAATAAGCTTAATTTGATTAAAGATCTGCCCCCGGCCTAGACATTTGTAATGGCTTCAAAGCACTTTTTTTTTTAAAAAAAGGCCTGTTTAAACAGTATTGATGAAGAATTATGAAGACTTATGTTTTTTTCTACTAACAGAGCAATTTTAGTGTAGTTTTCCCAGATTATTAGTTACACATCATTCACTGGAGATAAATGCATAGTGAGACAGGATGGTTGGCAGCCTTGGTGTTTGTATGGTTGCTGTTAGTAAGACACAGTCATGATCTATGGTTCTGGTTCTAAAGTACAAATGAAGTTACCTTTATATCACAGGGAGCCATGATGACAGCAAAGGTGGAGAGATGATCACAGGAGCAGACAGTGGTGGAGACATTGGAAAATGTGATGTTACAGCCTCTCTGTGACCATCCACTCAGCTTGGGGTCCCAGAATACACACAAGGATACCTGGGAGGAGTCGAGGGCCTCAAAGAAAAACATATTAACGTTATTGTTAACGGTACCTCCCCAGACACACACCTAACACTTTGCCACAAACCTAAACTTGCAATCATATCAGCTTATAAGGCAGAAAGTAGATGATGGAGTCTAATGGTGACGTTAACTAAACAACACTTGGATAATGGATAGTGATGGGCGAATTTGGGGCGTTTTGCTTCGCTGAAAAATTTGTGAATTTCACGCGAAATTCAGGAAACATTCGTGAAACGGTTCTGGTGTCTATTTTTTGCCCGCTTTTTTTGGACGCTGGCATCCGTTTTCAGCGAAATTGCGCTGGCGTCAAAAAAAGGAAGCCAGCGTCCATTTTTTTTGACGCCGGCGAATTTTCATGGCGGTTTCACGAATTTATTCGCCGGTGGCGAATCGCGGGAATTTGCCGCAAATTCACCCATCACTAATAATGGAATACTTGGATTGGGGGGGACCCATAGAATCAGTAAATTATAACTTATAAGGTAATATTTTGACAATGTTTTGATATATTTAAGAAATCCCAACAGGGAGAAGAGGAAACACCTGTGAGTTTTTTTTTAATTATTCCACTGTTGAGTTGTTGTTCTAGATATGTCACTGCAGTACAGGTATGGGACCTTTTATCCAGAATGCTCTGGACCTGGGGTTTTCCAGATAATGGATGTTTCGTAATTTAGATCTTTCTACCATAAGTCTACTAGAAAATCATGTAAACATGGGGAGGCACATTTATTAAAGGTCAAATTTTGAAGCTTTTTTAAATGCTATTAAATTAGAATATACTCGAAATTGGGGGGTTATTTGATAAGCAAATTGAATATCTTAAACTCTCACAAATTTTACAGACTCAAATTTGAGTTCTTAAAGGGCCAGAGTGTGATAAATCTTGAAATTCGAATTAGAATTAAAAATCAAATCGAGTCTGGATAATTCACAATTCCAATTTTGACCTTAAAAAAAATCAAAAATTAGAATTAGAATTTTCAATTCGACCCTTAAAAATCCGCCCCCAAAAAAAAAAAATAGGCTGGTTTTACTTCCAATAAGGAATAATTATCTCTTAGTTGGGATCGAGTACAAGCTATTGTTTTATTATTACACAGAAAAAACAAGCCAAGTCTGGGAAAGAGACAGCTGAAAGCCTCACAAGTGAAAAGTGAGCATTTCTGTGAGTTGCAAGGAGCAGTGGCAGCTCCTGTAAAGTCTGTAGGAAAACAGAATACATTTTTCTGTCTCCCACAAAGAAAGTTCTACCAGCAGACTTCTTTAAAGGTGCGGCGGCCCTGGGGTTGCAACAGACTGCCAAGTAAGTGAGAGCAACTTCGCTTGTGCGATAGGAGACCCCTACATCGGGATCCAAGGCAGGAAACTGCCAAAGAGGTTTTTATTATTACAGAGGATAAAAAATCATTTTTAAAAATGTGGATTATTTGGATAAAATGGAGTCTAAAGGAGACAGCCTTAACATACTTTGGAGCGTTCTGGATAACGGGTTTCTGAAGAACAAATCCCATACCTGTACTAGAAATGTCAGTTTGGAAATTATCTAGATACGTGTCCCTACGAGTACCCTATGGTAGTCCTCTGGCAGAAAGTGTATACTGCAAAAATCTACCACTGACCTGCAGATTATACAGAGTAAAGGTCACTGGGGAGTTAAGGTTTTCTGTTGTTTGGCTTGTGATGCTTCCAGTTACCACCTGTGAATTGACCACTGCGGTGTTTTCTTCAGCTGCCCCCAATGACTTGAGAAAACCCCCACTTAATCTGGAGTCAAGACTTTTGTATGAAATGAAAATGGCTCCATCTAAAGAAAGAGAGAAAAGTGGTTATTATATGTTATTATATGTCACATGGCCTCACCACCAAATATGTTTCAATCTTCTGACCTTCAGGTTTAGGAAGGAGGTCACATGACACATTCATGCTGTTGAGTCCCACATTTAAGGTTATGAAAGAACAGTTTTCTTTGGCCACCTTGGTAGCAACACCTGAAAAGAAAACAGTATGAAAAGTTTGGTGGACATATGTCTCAAAATGTTTTACACATGTAACATAATATATAAGTGGGTAATAAGTCAGGTGCAGAGAGGAATTTGGCAACATACACATCAAAGAGGGTGGATGTGTATGAAGCATAGTAACCAATAGAAGCCTTAAAGGACAAGGAAAGGCAAAAAAAATAAAATCCCATTTTTACTTTCTTTAATGAAAAAGAAAACTATCTCCAATATACTTTAATTAAAAAATATGTACCATTTTTATAAGAAACCTGACTGTATGCAGTGAAATTCTCCCTTCATTTACTGCTGTGGATAGGAATTGTCAGATGGTCCCTAACTTCTGAGCAGGGAAACAATCATACTTATGAACAGCAGGGGGAGCCCCCGCCTTACTTCCCAGCCATGCAGAACTCAAGCAGCTTTGTTTATGATGATCCCTAAGCAGCCCAGACCACACTGAGCATGTGCACAGTCTTAGTCTTGCAAAGATGTATAACAAAGTTACAAGATGGTGTAGCCAACATTGAAATCATAAATCATTTGTTTGATTAGGCTTGTGGTGCAGTAAGTTCATGCTTATGTTTTAGTATACAAAATACAGCATTTCTAGCCTTATTCTATTTTAGACTTTCCTTGTCCTTTAAAAAGAGAACCATTCAAAATCCATTGCAACAGCTGTCACACAGTATAAAAAGATGGCACCATAAAAACGTGTATATTTGTTTGGAAATAAGTCATTTTATTTGAACAGAGATTGTCTAGCCCCCACTGCCTTTATCCTCTATCATATGGTGTTCACTCACATCAGGGTTATACATATGTTCTCATGAGTTTATATGAAAACACAGGAAAGGTAGATTCTATTTAAAAAAAAAGTAGGGCACACTCCAGCGTTATGCATTGCATTAATCATAGCCTACGTGCTCATGAAAATGCATAGGTCTATAATATGCACTATATTTGTTCAAACAAATGAAGTTTCTACTTTTCACTCATATGTGGGATATGTGAATTCCTGCTGAAATCTCTTGTTGGTATGGATTACAGTATCTCACTAAGGGAAAGGTCTAGGGCATTTGCATCTTGAACCCACACTGTCAATGGTGAGCACTTTAAGGGGCACATTTACTTAGCTCGAGTGAAGGATTAGAATGAAAAATACTTTGAATTTCGAAGTTTTTTTTTTTGGCTACTTCGACCTTCGACTACGACTTCAACTTCGAATCGAACTAAAAATCTTTCAACTATTCAACCATTCGATAGTCGAAGTACTGTCTCTTTAAAAAAAACTTCGACCACCTACTTCGCCACCTAAAACCTACTGAGCATCAATGTTAGCCTATGGGGAAGGTCCCTATGGGCTTTCTAGCCAATTTGGGATCGAAGGAAAATCGTTTGATCGATGGATTAAAATCCTTCGAATCATTTGATTCGAAGGATTTAATCGTTCGATCGAACAATTATTCCTTCGATCGTTCAATCGAACGAATTGCGCTAAATCCTTCGACTTCGATATTCGATAGGGCTATTATATCAAACATGCACTTTTATACTTTGCTGTATTTAAAAAGTGTTTCTCCAGTTGAACCCAATGAATTTTCCAGAACATTCAGGGGGTTATTTATCAAAATCCGAATTTATCGGATCGATTTTTTAATATAAAAAAGTCTGACCAAACCAGCCCGGGGTATAATAAATATTGAAAAATTTTAGTTTTTAGCATTCAAATTTTAATAAATAACCCCCTTAATGAAAATCTCTAGAGTGCCTACCAGCCGACCACAAATGTCCCCACCCAAGCAGTTATATTCTGGGAGTTAGAGTTTGTACTTTATCCTCTACTTTGTGTAGATTTCCTGTAAGCAAATAATTTAAGCTGCATTCGTACCTATCTCAGGGGTGCTAAAATTCTGATTGCTGGGATTTTTAGAAAATGATTTCAATACTGATAATTCCACAGTCTCTAGAAACCCATTAACCACAGTACTGACTTCCGAAGAGCTGAGATTAGACCAAGAAGGGTCACTGAGAATCCCAGAGGCAGAATTTGTAATGTTCTGTAGACAGAGAAGAGTGGAAAGAAATAGGGAATGAGATTAAATGAATGTCAGAACAATGAAATGAACAAAAATGTATTGTGTTGTGGCCTTTCATAGTACAGGATTTTTACTTAAATTTACTTAAATATTTAAACCATCTCTCTCCAAATCAAGTTTCTCAACCAACTCTCTTACCTTGATGTCTAATTTGGTCTTGTTACTCTGGCAAGAAGCTTCCAGAAGGTGGTAAGTGGACCTCTGATGAATACAACTGGAATTCTAAAATTGATACAGTAGAAGGAAAAATGTTTCCCATGTTTGCTCACACACATTATAAGAAAGCTCATTTTTAAAAACCATTATATTAATTGCACGTAAAATACATGAAGCAGTCGCAAGACTCCCTGTATTTCAGTTGTGTAAAGTGAATGACTGTGTAGAACACCAACAAACAAAAAGATATAAATGCAAAAATCACAGAGGAGCCTTAAATTTGAATATATTTCCTAAAATTTTAAAATATCTCCTATATTTACAGTTTTGCAAATTTATAAAAATTTTGGCTGCGATAGAAATGTTTGATTCACCAGGACTGCAACATTTTACATTGGTGTAATCCAGCACCTATGTCAGTAAACTATCCCTATCCAGATTTACTGCCATTGAAAATGTTGTTGAAGTTGTCAAAATACTAGTAAAATAACTGGATTTCAGTAACATTTTGCTTCTTTAATAACATTTTCTTTTTTACTTGGACAGTTATTTTGACATTGCTTTGAACTCAATGGAAACTTTTTGAAGTTTTATAAATAGGCTTTGGCAACGTTGAGAGCAGCCTGCAAAGAGCATTGGAGTAGTAAACATTACAACATGTACATTTTGTAAATAGGGTCCATAATTACTATGAGTTCATCTGGATCAAGGCAAAAATAAAAAATACCAGCAAAGGCAGATTTGGATTGTAAGTCACGTCACATCTTCTGGGAATACATGGCCAGATCTGCTTGCTTGGAGATGTTGCCAAACAAGCAGATTTTGCACCAATATGCCCACCTTGAGTGGGCGATATCGGGCTGATTTGATCATGATTTGATCATGGGCCCTAGGGCCCAATGATCGGATCACAAGGCCAGGAATGCAGGTTATGGGATGGAGGACCGCATCAACGAATGTGGTCCTTTATCCAACTGGAAATTTAAGCCAGCCTCATCAACAATGTGGTCCTCAATCCAACTGGAAATTTAAGCCTGCCCAATCAATATCTGCCCAATTTTCAGCCAGATATAAATGGCGGAAGCCTGTCAGAGGGCACATCCATACACTGGCTGACTTTGTCAGCAGCTTTTCTTGGCCCATGTATGGCCATCTTAACACTGTCAACTAGGGATGTGGAGTCTTCAATCCTCCAGCTGCAGATAAAGTGCAGTGTGACCTTTTGTAACAACTAAATAAAAAGAGATTGAAGATCTCTTGTGTCGAGAAATGTTTCTGTCAATACCCATCTTTGCCCAATCCTTTGAGATTTTGAATAAATAGGCAAATAGGTTGTGATTAACAGTAGAGAAGAGATACTCAGTGGTTGACCAGACATATAAAGGTTCTGGTTGACTAATGAGTGATTTCATTGTATGTAATGCATGAATAACAGATCATCTTCTCAAAGGGTTTAGTTAGGATGGGAGGTTACTAGACTACAATTCCCAGTAACTTCTGGTTATGCCAGATGCCTGCTCAGCATTCTTATATTTAACAATAAGGCTGAATAAATATGAATAACTTAAAATGCCACTTCCTGTAATTTCTCCCAAGCAAACAGCCTTCTCAATTTGTGATGAAGATGCCCCCTATCTTCTTGTGGTCTTAAAATTGGTTTAACATACTACACTTCTCCCTCCAAATTGAGTTTTAAAATTATATGACTTGTCATGGTTCACAAATTCCCTCTGTTTTAATGAAATTGCTAAATTTTCAGCAAAGTGAAATGGGACATATTTGCTCAGCACATATAGCTACCTTTTACATTAAAAAGTTCTTTCATTATACCAGCCCTCTAGATATTCCTGAATTACAATGCAACCACATATCCGACAAAGTCACAAAAAAACTGCAGGGGCTGTTTGGCTGTTGAATTAGTATATTGAAGTATTGGCAACATCTAGGTCACATGACTGCATATGGTTTCAGTACCCACCCAGTAAAGATGGAGGAGATCAAGATGGTAATTCTACTGCTATCCCAGCAGCTCCCATACGGGGAGAGGGAACATTCTCTGAACACATTCAGATGGTATTTGGACACAGAAGTCTGGTATGTGAGATTGGACAATTCCATTATTTTAATACATTTCTTTGATTCAGTTACTCACCTTTTGATCACAAAAACTCAATGTTTCACTTTGCTTTTGCAAATATATCTCACATAATGCTAGAAAGAAACAAAAGAAAATGAATACACAGTAATATATTGCTATAGCATATTTTAAGGCAGTAAGTAGTGTACCAGGAGTGAATTAATGAGATAAATGCAAAAAATATGTTGATTGGGGAAAAGTATTGGTACTGGTCTCCTCCACTGCCAGTTACAAGTATACTGAGAAAAATGAATGGCAATACCTGTGATCTGGGACGCCAATAGAAATCATGGGGCCCGCTTTATAAAAAGCTATTGATGACCAGGACCCCCCTATAAGTTAAAAAAAAAAACATTGGAGAAAGGGCCCCCCTTATAAGTTAAAAAAAAGTGGGCCCCAAAGATTATATTTTAAAAAAACATTGGCTCCAGGGCCCCCCTTACAAGTGAAAAAAAAATTGGGGCTCCGAAGAATATTTTTTTAAAAAAAACATTGGTGGCAGGGGCCTATAGAGTATTAAAATAATACATTGGTGGCCAGGGGATTAAAAAAACAAAAAACACATGGGTGTTCAGAGGAATTGAACCCGTGGCTTCAGGACTTCAACTTCGCTTCCTTTTCGTGACTTAAGGTTTTTTAGACGCTTCAGGACTTCAATTTCGGGTGTTTTCGTGACTTTGGGTCTTTTCGCCGCTTCAGGACTTAGGCTTCTGCTGTT
The DNA here is from genome assembly GCF_017654675.1 of Xenopus laevis. Classification (NCBI taxonomy): domain Eukaryota; kingdom Metazoa; phylum Chordata; class Amphibia; order Anura; family Pipidae; genus Xenopus; species Xenopus laevis. The sequence continues at coordinate 144,564,266 of NC_054375.1, forward strand.
TTCGTGACTTTGGGTCTTTTTGCCGCTTCGGGATTTCGGGTTCGGCTGTTTTCGTGACTTCGGGTCTTTTTGCCACTACAGGACTTTGGCTTTTTGGCACTTCCATATTCAAGATTCGGCTTTTCGGCACTTCCGCATTCAGGACTTCGGAAGGAGGCGGCACAGCTTCGGGCTTCGGCGCTGTCAAGGGGGGGCCCGGCTCTTTCAAAAGTTCAGCACTGCCGGGCCCCCTTCAGGCCCAGGCCCGGTACAATCGTACCACCTGTAAGTGGCGTGTTCCCAGGTTTATTGAAGTGCTCTTGACACGCAGGTTATGATCAGACGTTTTGGGACAACGATTGCCCTTTCTCAAGTGATAACCCACCATAGATTCTGCCATTGCTTATATACTCATATTTGCAGTGCCATCTAGTGTGCAACTCCCATAGTGCAAGCAATGATACAATGTATACAATTAACATACAAAAGTCTCCATAATGGTAACAAATTGTCTCCAGTGTAATTGAATAGTCCCCAAAAAAATCTTCAGAACATCACAAAAAATCAAAAAAAATCAGGAATATTATTTTGTTAATGAAAATATTTGATTGAAGTACAAGAGTACAAGAATCTTTCCTTCTCCACAGTTAGTAAGTATTATGATTAACTACTAATTCAAGTGTTGAAATGCTCGTCATGAGCACTTCAATAAACCTGGGAACACCCCCCTTTTGAATCACAGGTATTGGCATTCTTGGCATTTTTCTTAGTATTAATGAGATAAATGGCAGCACAAAATGCTGGTGATGGACAGGGCAAACAAATCTGATATACAGGCATCTTTTTGATGGTAGTAAACCCGCAGTTGGCTTGTAGTCTCTATGAATTGAGTGAACTAAAGCGCAAACAAATTCCGCATCACTCTACAATAAATTGAGATATACACTCCTGTCTGTTTAGTCCTGGTTTCTCTAGTCCTGGGTCCCTGTATGGTGAAGTATTGCTGGGGCACTGGCACCTTCCATACTACCAGTTGTAGCTTCAGCTGCTTAACTAGATGGTCTGCCATTATCTTTCACCACCTACAGTGAGCTCTTAACGTATCACTAGATATTCTAACTCACTTTGGGTACCTAACTGAGGTAGTACGCCACAGACCCCCTGGCTTTATTCACGGTTGTCTTCTCACATCAGAGGAGGTGGTCCACTGCCTTCCCCCTTTATGTAGCCTTCCTATAGAAATCCCCTCTAAGTGCCACAGAGGAGAACCTACTCTAGAACTCCCTCAACCATCAGCTCCATCTAATGAAACACTATTTACACACACAATACACTTATTATAAAACATATACCTCCTACAAGTTCACCATCTTCTATTTGTGCTTGCTACCTGAAGTAAATATCACTTACTCACCAACCACCCCAATCAGAATAAATCTTAACATGGACCTTTGGATAATTGTTTTCTTTAAGATATCTAACAAAGGCAATCAGAGTCCTTCTTTCTTTGAATCCTTTAGGTAAGTATGGAAATAACCATTTCTAACATCGGCAGAAAATGTCAAAGTACAAACATGTTCCTAGTTTAATTCTTGATATGTTACTAAGGCTTTGTGTTTGAATCAATTTGTTGGCCAACTGCATAGAGAGCAATTTAACAAAATAAAATTTTAAGATTGGCCACAAAGCAAATTGCACATTCCTACCTTAATTAAGGAAGACATTCTTTGTATCCATTATGTTTTATCTAGAGAAAACTATAATCCACTCTTTATTGCTAGTACAAAAAGGAGGTTGGTCATTGTACTGTGCTCCAGACAGACAGAAGATACTCAGGAGGTGAGTGAGCAAGAACAGGACAAGGAGGAATCACTCACCTATGCACTGTAATTGGGTGGCCCCTTTTTTAGAGATGTCTCTGTATCCAGCATTGCAGGAGCACATGAATGAGCCAGCTGTATTTTTACAAAAACTGTTATTCCCACAGGGTGAAGGATGCTCGCTGCATTCATCTATATCTATAATAAAGCAAAATTAGATTGAATGTAGTTTACAAGTACACAAATTATGGTATATGTACAGTTATTCCACATTTTTGCATTTACTTTATTGCACATATACTGCATTATACATTCAGCAGAAATAACATGCCTTTTACCTTAAAGGGAACATGTAGAGTTTTTGAAACTCATCTGCAATATATAGCCTATAATGTATGCAATATGGTGCCAGATATCAGTATAAGTTATAATGATGATTGACAGATTGTTATGAAACTTGGCAACAAAGTCATCTCAGAGCAATCCATTCTTTTACTGTACTGTTCCTCCTTGTGCTAAGTTTGAAACTTTTCTGGCCTTTTACTGGCCTTCCTATATTTTAATCTAATTTCACTATTAATAACATTTGCTTCAAGAATAATTTTTACTGGCCAGGAAACTGTACCTAGTTCTGATGATTTGTTTTACCTAGTGCAAATAAATGAGTATGATGGAGGTTGACCTGAGGGGAGTAACACTTTCAGCATTTTATCAATTATCTCTTAGTTTGTATCAAGTACAAGGTACTGTTTTAGTATTACAGTGAACAAAAAAATAATTTATCAAAATTTGGATTATTTGGATAAAATTGAGTCACCAAAACTAGTTGGGTACTTACAGACGTTCTATATAGATTGAAGCATGTCAACCATTAATATTGTCCAGATTCCACCCCGGATTCACTAGGAAAGATGCGCTTCTAATAGTGTAAAATCACTTTAATATACAATAACAATTTTAAACGTTTTTCTCTTTTTTTTCGTTAAATTTTTTCCTCTTGTCTATCCCTGAGCTTCTTCGAGAAGCGCTGTTTCACAGGGTTTTGTATTTATCTATATATTCCATAACTACAGCCAGGCCTCGGCCATCCACCTTGATCAACTTGTTGAAGTGTCTCTCCCTCTCTCTGCACTGTAAAGAATGATTTACTGTACAGCATAGGAGAGAGAACTCTACAGGCCAAGGCGCCATTGTCTTTCTACATCTAAAAGACATGAGACACTCCTTTGAAGATAGCAATGCTCACATTTTGGACAAAGAAGGCCCCTGGTTCGAACGAGGTGTAAAAGAGTCTATTCATGTTTAGGTATTGAAACCATCCATAAAAAGAGACGAGAGCTTTCGATACCACCTGTCTGCTACATACAACGCTTCATTTATGCAGCTTGCAAGACACCTTGGTAATTGTATCACAGTAACCTCATAAGCATTCATAACCTCTGTAAGTTTCAATTGTCATGTCTCGGGATAGTAACATTGCACCATTGTGTACCTGAGCACTCCATGCCTTTGTCTGTGGAACTGAAGACATACCCAGCAGGGCAGGTAATAGGGCTGGTGTATAAGAGGGCGGTGGAGGTGATGACAGTGGTCGGAGGGGATGTTCTTGAAGATAATAAATCTGCCTCTGTAATATAAAAATAGAATGGGTCAGATAAGTTGATAAAACCATTCAAGTTTTAAGGTTCATTCAACATAGGGGTGCAAGCTGCACTTCAGGTTTTTAATACAGCACATGGTACAGAGAACAAGGGTATGAAGAAGCCCTGTACTTAAAGGGCTTGTAAAGTCAAAAAAATAAAATCCCATTTTTACTTTCTTTAATGAAAAAGAAACCTATCTCCAATATACTTTAAATAAACAATGTGTATCATTTTTATAAGAAACCTGACTGTAAGCAGTGAAATTCTCCCTTCATTTACTGCTGTGGTTAGGAATTGTCAGACGGTCCCTAACTGCTGAGCAGGGAAACAATCATACTTATGAACAGCAGGGGGAGCCCCGCCTTACTTCCCAGCCATGCAGAACTCAAGCAGCTTTGTTTATGATGATCCCTAAGCAGCCCAGATCACACTGAGCATGTGCACAGTCTTAGTCTTGCAAAGATGTATAACAAAGTTACAAGATGGTGACCCCCTGTAGCCAACTTTGAAAGCATAAATCATTTGTTTGATTAGGCTTGTGGTGCAGTAAGTTCATGTTTATATTTAGTATACAAAATACAGCATTTCTAGCCTTATTCTATTTTACACTTTACATGCCCTTTAAACCCGGTCGTGAGCAAAAAAGAAACTTAGACAGCCTGCCATAACTGAAATCACTCATTCCCTTTATTAAATTTGTTTATTATATTAGTATCTTGTTGCTGTACAACCACTCACCTGTGCATTGTATCCGGGTTGGTCCAGAAGGGGAAATGGCTCTGTATCCAGCCTGACAGGTACAGGTGAATGATCCGATTGTATTATTACATGTACTGTAATTGCCACAGGGAGAAGGTTGCTCAATACATTCATTTATGTCTGTATAAATAAAAATTGACTAGAATAAAATGCTTTATATACAGAACGACAGGTGAAACAATTAAACAAACATTTGAGTGGCACCATGGATTATTGCCCTGTGTTGACAGTTTTAATAAATTGTCAGATTATAACAGAGATACAATATGATATATGTATTTACATTCATTGAATTTAACCTGCAATACTTTAAGAGTATAAACAAAAGACACTTGGGCAGTCTGTCATAATGCCCGTTCCTTTTATTTATTTTATTTCCTGTCCTTAGTTTGTAAATGTCCTTTTTATTCAAATGTGACCCTTTCTTGACACACTCTTTAGAACAGGATCACATTCACTTTCAATTGCTGTTACCTATTTGCAATCCAGCAGCCCTGAACCTCTTTGCTTATTTGAAAGATACTGGGAACTGGGATTTACAATGCAGTGCCTCCACCTAGTGGGGACTGAGGTGTACACCTCCACTAGGAATTGTTCTGCAGCAAGAACCTTTGCATAGCAATAAAGAATGTAATTGGCATCTAATACACAGAACACTCCTCTAATGGAGACATGTGGGGACCTATCTATAAATGAAATACTTTATAACCCACCCAGTGGATTGGGCTCCAAACTCAGGCTCTCTGGGTCCTCCTCTTTTCCCAGATGTGCACCGGGGCTCTCAGCCAATAGGATTATTCCCCTACCTGTAACTGGTTTTGATGATTTCACAGGGCGAAGGGTTCTCTGATCCCCTACATAAACTTACAACTTACATTTCTAGGCATTAAAAATATTTGTTGCTATAATCTTTTATTAGTATAATTTGTTACTGAATAAAGATTAGAAAGGAAATATTTCAGAAAAATAAGGGTAAGGGTCTGCCACTCACCTGTGCATTGTATTTGGGTGGGTCCAGAAGGAGAAATGGCTCTGTATCCAGCCTGACAGTTACACACGAATGATCCAATTGTATTATTACATGTACTGTAATTGCCACAGGGAAAAGGCTGCTCAATACATTCATTTATGTCTGAAGAAATAAAACATTTACAAGTTAAAACTATTTATATACAGTGCTATATGTGCATCTACAACGAGGATACCAAGAATGTGTGTTTTTATTGCAGAGAATTCTAATTTGGGTAAAGATGTATTAATGAAATATAAAGATGCGGTTAATGCCATTCATTTGGTGTTCATTCATTCATTTGGCGTTTTTGACGCCGGCGTCCGTTTCTCGGGTAAAATTTTTTTGACGCCGGCGAATTTTTTCGGCGAATTTTCGCGGGCGTTTCGCGCATTTATTCGCCTGCCGCGAATCGCGCAAATTCGCCGCGAATTTGCACCTGGCGAATAAATTCACCCATCACTACTCATGAGCTTAACTATTACATCCATATCTAGACCAGCAAATCAGAATGCCGGCTGTTACCGTCTGGTTGTTCAAACTGTGCAGCTCTGCCCTAATTCATCCTTCTTTTTTAATTACAACCATGACACTGAAATTAAGGGGAAACAACACTGAGTTGTGGGGAGCAATGCACAGTTATTGAAATCATAAATTACCCCTTCATTATTTGTGTTCCTTTTACTTTCCCTTTGGCTCTGTGTTCAGACTAACCCATTATGGTGATTATTTACTAAATCTCCAATTTATCTGGTTGGGGTTTTCAGGGCAAAAAGCCCAAAACCAAAAATTCACCATCTCAGACCTGTTGAGGTCCTGTATAAGTCAATAGCAGAGGCACCTATCTCAATTTGATGTTTTCGTGGACTGCACTGGATTTAACCCAAAAATAAGACTTTTTCAGGGTTTTTGGGCAAAAACTTTCTAAAAAATTAGAAAAAAGCCAGAAAAAGTCAAGCAATTCGGGGTTTTGCTCAACTTTATCAAGTTTTTCCGCAATCCGCTTAATTTGGGTTATTTTATTATTAAATAAGGTCAACTCTAGCATGGGAGTTTGGTCGTGGTTTTTTTATAATAAAATATGAGATAAATTCCGATTTTAGTAAATAAGCCCCTAAATCATTGGACTTCAAGATCCAAAATGTACAATCAAAATCACTATGTGCTACATAAAAAAAAATTGGTAATTATATATTGAGCTAGATGAAAATCTACCTGTTATTTAAAAAAAAATTCTACTTAGACCACAAAAATCAGAGAGCAGGAACGGAAAAGAAAGAATTAGGCTACAAAGAAGCTGGGTATATTCATCATGAACTTAAAGCAGAGGTTCCCGAATGGAATGACCTCAAAGCAGCAGATGGTGGTGGGGCACCACAGCATCAACGAGAGGCTGATTTTCGGGGTGAATGCTTATGCTCTGTTCTAGTCATCTATAGCGGGGGTGATGCTGCAAAAAAATATTGTTCAACATAAAAAAATCTAAAAAACTTCTGGGGAAATAAGAAAATCTCCAGGCCTAGGTGATGAAAATATCATCTTCATCCCTGCTTCCTTGAGTACAGACTATGGCATCTCTGAGGATCGAGGTTTAGGCATAAAATGCACCTAATGAAAATAAAAAGATGAGCTGCAGGGATTCTGGAAGTTACAGCTGGAGAGATTGCCTCCCCTGGGTCTTTATGCCCTGTTATTCCTTCATTACTCACCTTTACATTTACAAGTATGGGATCTGTTATCCAGAATCATCATCATCATTTATTTATATAGCGCTGTCAAGATACGCAGTGCTTATCCAGAATGCCAGATAACATAAACTTTCCATAGATAATAAGAAAGAAAAAAGTACCCCACTTGCTTCAAACTCGCTCAACAGTCTCAAATAGATTCCAACTACCTATTGGATGTAATCTATATTACGTGCAATATTACTGATTACCTTATGGTAATCACAAGAATTAAGAAAAAAAGTGCTTGTGCTATAATTTAACCGGTTAAAATACCAATTAATTTAAACTTAATTTAATTAAATAAAATTGCAAGTATTATACAGTTCATTCCATTGTATAGAATAGGGCTTCAAAATGTAATGATATAAACATTAGCTACAATCAACTTCACACTAATTTATATCCTTTTACAAAAGGTGTGTTATCAGAGAAATTACTATTAAACCCCCCTCCAGTCAGTTTAAATTACAATACTTTTAAAGTGCTTGAGTGCTTCAATAATTAATAGTGACTGGCAATTAACATAAATTCATTCAAACTTGAAAATGAATTCATTGAGTTTAAAGTGCTTAACAGTGCTTTGCAATAAATTATAAATTAGGTAATTGATTAAACAGATTCCACAATTAATAGAATAAATACTAAAAAACACACACAATGCTCAGGTTCAGGAATCAACATAAATTAATGTTAAATTAGTCAGAAATGGAAAAAGAGAGGAGGTGGAGTTGTCCCAAATCTACTACCGAAATATTTTTATCCCTAGGACACCACAAAGACAAAGAAGGCAGAGTACCCGAGACTGTGGTATCGATTATTAATCTAAATCCTAGACTGAAAAGAGCTATATAAGCCTAAAAAACCACAAATCCACAGGCTCTTGGGCACCGACGCGCGTTTCGCAATAATAGCTTTGTCAAGGCGTAAGCTATTATTGCGAAACGCGCGTTGGCGTTTGGAGTCCTTTTAACCTAATTTTTAAAATTACTTGAAGTCAATTGGGGTTTCGACGGAATAAAGGCACCCCTTCTATTCCGTCGAAACCCCAATTGACTTCAAGTAATTGGGAGGATATAAACCTCAACCAGTGCTCGGTTCTTTATTTCCTTCTCTGATACTAAAGCTCACAAGAGCCTGTGGATTTGTTGTTTTTTAGGCTTATATAGCTCTTTTCAGTCTAGGATTTAGATTAATAATCGAGATCACAGTCCCAGGTACTCTGCCTTCTTTGTCTTTGTGGTGTCCTAGGGATAGAAAAATTTAGGTAGTAGATTTGGGACAACTCCACCTCCTCTCCTTTTCCATTTCTGACTTGTTCACAGTAATGTTCCATTTTTAAAGTGAAACGATCATACTATAAAGGCAGACACGCAACACAAAGGGAACAACAACAACAACAAGGGAACTTGCGAAGGGGGGTTGTGGGAGAATGACTAATTTGTGAAAATTTGCACCTCAGCAGTAACCCATAGCAACCAATAATCTTTTTCAGCCAGCTACAGGCAGAAGAATGAAAGCAAAAGTTTGATTAGTTGCCATGGTTTACTGTTCAAAATGTGATATTTTTTTTTTTTACTTATTCTGCATTTGACCTACAGTATTATGCTTCAACACTATAAAAAAAGAAAACTTAGCCTACCATAACTGAAATCACCCATTCCCTTTATTACATTTGTTTATTATATTAGTATCTTGTTGCTGTACAACCACTCACCTGTGCATTGTATTCGGGTGGGTCCAGAAGGGGAAATGGATCTGTATCCAGCCTGACAGGTACAGGTGAATGATCCAATTGTATTATTACATGTACTGTAATTGCCACAGGGAGAAGGTTGCTCATTACATTCATTTATGTCTGTATAAATAAAAATTGACTAGAATAAAATGCTTTATATACAGAACGACAGGTGGAACACTTAAACAAAAATTTGAGTGGCACCATGGATTATTGCCCTGCTGCAAAATTGCCCCGTGTTGACAGTTTTAATAAATTGTCAGATTATAACAGAGATACAATATGATATATGTATTTTACATTCATTGAATTTAACCTGCAATACTTTAAGAGTATAAACAAAAGACTTGGGCAGTCTGTCATAACGCCCGTTCCTTTTATTTATTTTATTTCCTGTCCTTAGTTTGTAAATGTCCTTTTTATTCAAATGTGACCCTTTCTTGACACACTCTTTAGAACAGGATCACATTCACCATCAATTGCTGTTACCTATTTGCAATCCAGCAGCCCTGAACCTCTTTGCTTATTTGAAAGATACTGGGAACTGGGATTTACAGTGCAGTGCCTCCACCTAGTGGGTACTGAGGTGTACACCTCCACTAGGAATTGTTCTCAGTGTCGGACTGGCCCACCGGGACACCGGGAAATATCCCGGTGGGCCCCAGTCCTTGTGGGCCCCCACAACCACGCTCTATTTTTTTTTTTTTATATTTTTTTGTCAGCGCTCCGTTTTTTTTCCCGGATCAATGGACCCTGCAGCGCTGCCGCTGTCAAACCTGCTCACTAAACTGTGGCTGTGCGACTGCGCCTGTCGCCTGATGATGACGTGTCCTGTGGGGGAGGAGAGAGAGACGCGGCCGTGTCCAGTGTTACTGTAAGAGGGAGCGAGTGAGGCAGCGAGCGGTACTGCTGGCTATTGCCTAGCCTGTCTCTGCTTCCGCCCATACCTGCCTGCCTGCCAGTACTGTCCTCTGGTTGGAGCCGAGCTGCCGAGGACCCTGTCATAACATGATCAATTGGCCCATCCCTGCTTTCCTGCTGGTGATTGGCTGCACTGCGTCTGCACGTAAATTCTACGTTTCAGGCAGTGATTCAGGAAGCAGCCAACTGACCCAGGTGACCCGGTATTGTCGGATTATAATGAAGGCTTGGTGAGGCTGCAGCAGTTCTGTAGCAGGACTGAAGATTTAAGATGCAGCATCTCTACATTGGCAAATTCTTTTCTTTGAAGGGCTCCCTACAAGACACAGTTTGTTTATTGTTGTAAGCAATGTAGTCAAGTGATTAACGTGCTGTGGGTCAGTATCGGCTGTTAATCAGCCATCCCTACAACTTTAGAAAGGTCAGTTTTATGTGCACACCGAAGAGATAGCATTTAGTGATGGGCGAATTTGCGCCGTTTCGCTTCGCCGAAAAATTCGCGAAATTCACGAAACGGCGAAAAATTTGCGAAACGGCGCCGGCGTCTCATTTTTGACGCCGGCGTCCGTTTTTTCGAAAAATATTTTTTGACGCCGGCGAATTTTTTACGCGAATTTTTGCGGGCGTTTTGCGAATTTATTCGCTGGCGGCGAAACGCGCAAATTCGCCGCGAATTCGCCCATCACTAATAGCATTAACTGTCTGTTCCAGAAGCAGTGAAGTCAACAGAACAGAGGAATAGCGAAGGTAGGAACCAGGCTGGTGTTGGGGGCAGTGAAATCAGAGCAGAAGTGTATGTACTGAGGTCTGCAGTGGGTGTATGTGAAATCACAAAAGCCCATGGATGGATTTCTGGTGGTTATCTTTATTTACTCTTACACATTGTTTTATAGTTTTAATAAAAAAGCATTATCTGACAGTGGTCACAAAGTTATATCTTGTTTTATGGCTGAGATCTAAATTATATTTATAACAGAGCATTCTTTGACAGTGGCACAGATCCTAACTGATCCAAATTGTAAGCAGCAGCCCAGCCCTACTTTATGGCTAAGATTCTATCTACATGTATCTGTATAACAGAACATTCTGTCCCATAGCCACAGATGCTATTTCATAACCATTGTAAACTGCAGTTCTGGCCTGTTTTATGACTAAAATTCTAACTCTCTTTATTACTAACCATTCTTGGTCAAATGACTAAGGGTCACAGCTTTAACTTACCAACAAAAAAAACAAATCAACTGCAAAATAAAATAGGGAGTTACTGGCTGATCGGGAGCCTCCAATTGTGAATCCCCTGCTGCAGCATTATAACAGAAGGTGGCACAGGTACCGATTTTGGTCTAACTAAACAAAAATCTAAAAAAACTTATTTAAAAAACAAATAAAATGTTTAAATGTTCTTTGTGTCAATGTTACAAGGGTGGGAATGACCAGACAAGTTGCAAGTTTTTTTCAACTTCTTAGGGATAGTATACCTTTGAATTAACTTTTATCTTGTTATAGAATGGACAATTCTTAGCTACTTTTTAATTGCTCTTCGTTATTTATTGTTATTTGCCTTATTGTATTATTTATTTTGCCTCTTTCATTTTTATGCTATTTGCCTTCTTCTTCTGACTCAAACTAATGCCTGATTGCTAGGGTAATTTAGACCTTAGCAACCAGATCAGTGCTGGAGAGTCGAACAAAATGCTTAATGCTTAGTAATTAAAAAACTCAAATTAAAAAAAAATGAAGACCAATTGCAAATTGTCTCAGAACATCACTCTCTGGGTCATACTATAAGTTAATTTTAAAGGGATTCTGGTTTATTTCTAAATGACACTGTTTACACTGCAAATAATTCACTCTACAATATAAAATCTCATTCCTGAACCAGCAAGTGTTTTTGTTGTAATATTGATGTGTAGGTGCATCTCAGGTCATTTTGCCTGGTCATGTGCTTTCAGAAAGAGCCAGCACTTTAGGATGGAACTGCTTTCTGGCAGGCTGCTGTTTTTCCTTCTCAATGTAACTGAATGTGTCTCAGTGGGACCTGGATTTTACTATTGAGTGTTGTTCTTAGATCTACCAGGCAGCTGTTATCTTGTGTTAGGGAGCTGTTATCTGGTTACCTTCCCATTGTTCTGTTGTTAGGCTGCCGGGGGGAAGGGAGGGGGGTGATATCACTCCAACTTGCAGTACAGCAGTAAAGAGTGACTTAGGTTTATCAGAGCACAAGTCACCTGACTGAGGGCACCTGGGGCACCCCATGCCAGATTTCAAAATTAAATGTAAAAAAACAAATGTGGGCTCTATTTTGTAGTGGGGTGGGGGTTTGGGCCCTTGAGTTGAGGTTTCCTGGTGGGCCCCAAGCACCCCAGTCCGACACTGATTGTTCTACAGCAAGAACCTTTGTATAGCAATAAAGAAATGTAATTGGCATCTAATACACAGAACACTCCTGTAATGGAGACATGTGGGGTTTCGACAGAATAGAAGGGGTGGGGAGGATATAAACCTCAACCAGTGCTCGGTTCTTTATTTCCTTATCTGATACTAAAGCTCACAAGAGCCCGTGGATTTGTGGTTTTTTAGGCTTATATAGCTCTTTTCAGTCTAGGATTTAGATTAATAATCGAGACCACAGTCCCGGGTACTCTGCCTTCTTTGTCTTTGTGGTGTCCTAGGGATAGAAAAATTTAGGTAGTAGATTTGGGACAACTCCACCTCCTCTTCTTTTCCATTTCTGACTTGTTCACAGTAATGTTCCATTTTTAAAGGGAAACGATCATACTATAGAGGCAGACACGCAACACAAAGGGAACAGTAGAACTTGCGAAGGGGGGTTGTGGGAGAATGACTATTTTGTGCAAATTTGCACCTCAGCAGTAACCCATAGCAACCAATGATCTTTTTCAGCCATCTACAGGCAGAGGAATGAAAGAAAAAGCTTGATTAGTTGCCATGGTTTACTGTTCAAAATGTGATATATTTTTTTTTACTTATTCTGCATTTGACCTATTATGCTTCAACACTATAAAAAAAGAAAACTTAGACAGCCTACCATAACTGAAATCACCCATTCCCTTTATTACATTTGTTTATTATATTAGTATCTTGTTGCTGTACAACCACTCACCTGTGCATTGTATTCGGGTGGGTCCAGAAGGGGAAATGGCTCTGTATCCAGCCTGACAGGTACAGGTGAATGATCCGATTGTATTATTACATGTACTGTAATTGCCACAGGGAGAAGGTTGCTCAATACATTCATTTATGTCTGTGTAAATAAAAATTGACTTGAATAAAATGCTTTATATACAGAACGACAGGTGGAACACTTAAACAAAAATATGAGTGGCACCATGGATTATTGCCCTGCTGCAAAGTTGCCCTGTGTTGACAGTTTTAATAAATTGTCAGATTATAACAGAGATACAATATGATATATGTATTTTACATTCATTGAATTTAACCTGCAATACTATAAGAGTATAAACAAAAGACACTTGGGCAGTCTGTCATAACGCCCGTTCCTTTTATTTATTTTATTTCCTGTCCTTAGTTTGTAAATGTCCTTTTTATTCAAATGTGACCCTTTCTTGACACACTCTTTAGAACAGGATCACATTCACATTCAATTGCTGTTACCTATTTGCAATCCAGCAGCCCTGAACCTCTTTGCTTATTTGAAAGATACTGGGAACTGGGATTTACAGTGCAGTGCCTCCACCTAGTGGGGACTGAGGTGTACACCTCCACTAGGAATTGTTCTGCAGCAAGAACCTTTGTATAGCAATAAAGAAATGTAATTGGCATCTAATACACAGAATACTCCTGTAATGGAGACATGTGGGGACCTATCTATAAAGGAAATACTTTATAACCCACCCTGTTGATTGGGCTCCAAACTCAGGCTCTCTGAGTCCTCCTCTTTTCCCAGATGTGCGCCGGGGCTCTCAGCCAATTGGATTATTCCCCTACTTGTAACTGGTTTTGATGATTTCACAGGGCGAAGGGTTCTCTGATCCCCTACATAAACTTACAACTTACATTTCTAGGCATTAAAAATATTTGTTGCTATAATCTTTTATTAGTATAATTTGTTACTGGATAAAGATTAGAAAGGAAATATTTCAGAAAAATAAGGGTAAGGGTCTGTCACTCACCTGTGCATTGTATTTGGGTGGGTCCAGTAGGAGAAATGGCTCTGTATCCAGCCTGACAGGTACAGGTGAATGATCCAATCGTATTATTACATGTACTGTAATTGCCACAGGGAGAAGGCTGCTCAATACATTCATTTATGTCTGAAGAAATAAAACATTTACAAATTAAAACTATTTATATACAGTGCTATATGTGCATCTACAACGAGGATACCAAGAACGGGCTCTTGGGCGCCGACGCGCGTTTCCCAATAATCGCTTTGTCAAGGCGTAAGCTATTATTACGAAACGTGCGTCGGCGTTTGGAGTCCTTTTTTTTTTTTTAAAGGTGTTTATTTATACACATTTAAAACATAACAACAACATAAAGGTATCCGTCAGGTAACATAGACAGCGATCAGAATACAGCGAGGTCACGCAGGACCCCTACAGTGCAATAAAGCAAGGAAAACTCTACACGGTTAACGGCAGATCCCAACAATAAACGAGCAGGCAGTAAATAACAACATTCCCAGTCAGTTACACAGGACCAAAGCCCACCTCCCTCCAGGTAAGACAACCCAATATAGCAGAACAAGATCAGAAAGCAGATGGCGTCCCTAACGAACTACATCATAAGGTTACTTCATCATGTGCCTCAAGCCACGGTCCCCAAATCTTATCAAATTTTTGGGGGCAGTGCCTAGCAGAGTACGTGAGCTTTATGACTGGAAGCCGAGCATTGACCAGTTTTTGCCATTGCTTGATTGTCGGGGGCAGGGGGCTCATCCATTTGATAGCTATCTGTTTTTTAGCATAGAATAATAGGGCGCGCAGAAGGCATCTGGTTTTAACAAGGGGGGCAAGGGCCTCAACCACGCCTAACAGACATACCTCAGGTGCCAGTACCCCAGGAAGCAGGACCACCTCAGAGAGGTGAGAAACCACTCTTGCCCAGTAGCGGTTGATCATGGGGCAAGACCATACTAAGTGAAAGAAGTCAGCATCCAGATGCCCACATTTGGGACAGGCAGCATCCGGGCTCCTACCCATAGCCTTAAGCCTAAGTGGCGTAATGTAAGTACAGTGTATTATCCTAAATTGCACCATTTTATCTTTAGTAGAAATCAGAAAACTGTAGAGCTCGCTAGTTGCCTCCTCCCACACATCATCCTCCATATTGGGAATAAGCGTGTCCCATTTAGCCCTGGCTTTAGCAAAGGGGCTACCCATGGAAGTCACTAATATTCGATATAGGCTAGACACTAGTTTCTGGGGGTTCGGATCCCACAATCTGTCTTCATGCGGCATCGTGGCCGTGGGAATAAGCAGGGAGCCAAACTGCGCAGTGACAGCATGGCGAAGTTGAAAGTACCTATGCCAAGCAATGTGCCGGCACCCCAGGGTAGTGGTGAGTTGGGTCTGGGTCAGGAGGGTATCATCTAACAATAAATCAGAAAGATGCTTCACTCCTAGCTTGGGCCAATAGACAAAGTCTGGAAGTTGTCGCAGGTGCGAAAAATTAGAATTTCTCCACAAAGGAGCTCGGGGGGAGGGCAAAGGGGTTGGCCGTGCCAGCATTCTATGGGCAAGCACCCAAGCCCTTTGCGGGCAGTTCAGTGTGGGAGGGAGTTCTGGCGTGTCCTTGACTCTCCTATATGGAGCGTTACGAATAGCTTCAAACGAGCCTGCCAGGGTGGCATGCAATGCGGTCAATGGGTTCTCAAGGTCAGGGTTGAACCAGTTGTGGATGAAGGACAGTTGGCTCGCAAGATAGTAGAGTCTAAGGTGGGGGAGGGCCAAGCCTCCTTTGTCTACCGGGGCCAGGAGAGTTACCTTACTAACCCTGGGAGGTTTATGTGCCCAGATAAAGGAGAAAAGAACTGAGTCAATTTGCCGAAAAACCTGTTGGGGAATCCAAACCGGGGCATTGTGTAGGAAATAAAGGAATTTCGGCAAATATATCATTTTGAAAAGATTCACCCTGCCCCACACTGTTAATGGGAGATTTATCCATTGAGCAGCTACACTTTTAAATTTGGTCAGCACCGGGTCAATGTTCTTGGCCACATAGTCTATAGTAGATTTGGAGACCTGAACACCCAAATACCTGAACTGGGAAACCCAACACAGACCCTGAATATCGCCCTCCCTCTGATCAGCTTCTAAAGTAAAGAGGATGGATTTGCTCTTATTTATAACTAGGCCACTATAGGTACCAAATCGATCCGCCAAGTCAAGAGCGTGCCTAAGAGAGTCCTGTGGGTCGGCTAGGAATAGGAGGAGATCGTCAGCATACAATGCAATCTTTTCTTCCAGTCTCCCACACTGCAAGCCCACGATCCTCTCCGACTGCCGAATCATTAACGCATAAGGCTCTATCGCCAAAGCGAATAACAGGGGGGAAAGCGGGCAGCCTTGCCTAGTCCCTCGAAACAGGGAGAATGTCCTGGAAAGAGTATCGTTGACCCGGACCTGTGCGACTGGAGCATGATAGAGTAGTTGGAGCCATCCTATAAAGTTCTGCCCTATACCAAAGCCCTCCAACACCTTCCAGAGATACGGCCACTCAACCGAGTCAAATGCTTTTGTGGCATCCAGTGCCGCCACAAGCCTAGAGCCCTGATTCACATGAGAGGTTTGTAGGTGGGAGAATAGCCTGCGTAGGTTCATAGAGGTACTCTTATTTGGCATAAAACCGGTTTGATCCGGGTGTACAATTGAGGATATGACTTTATTGAGGCGCCTAGATAGTATTTTTGCAAGTATTTTTACATCAGTATTTATTAGAGAAATAGGACGGTACGAGTCGCACAGGTCCGGGTCCTTCCCCTCCTTCAATATAAGAACTATTAGAGCTGAGTAGAAGGAATGGGGCAGGGAACCAGCTGCGGGCGCTCCCAACAGCGTGGCATGTAGGTGAGGGGCTAGTTGGTCTCTGAGTAGACGGTACCAAGCGACTGGTAGACCATCCAATCCTGGGGTTTTCCCAGAGGGAAGACTACCAATGGCCTCCGTAACCTCCTCAAGGGTAATCGGCCCGTCTAAATAAAGAGCTTCCTCCCTGGTAAGTCTTGGAAAGGGGATGTGTTGCAGGAATTGTTGCAATTCAAGGTCTGAGTATTGCACCTGTGAGGAGTATAGTCTCTCAAAGTAATCAGAGAAAGTGTTAGCTATGTCAGTCGGGTCCGTAGCATAGTTACCTGCCGGGGTCTTAATTCTGGGGATCAGCGTAGTCAACTGAGCTGCTTTGGCTAGGTACGCAAGAGTCCTACCATTCCTGTCCCCCTGATCAAATATTCTCTGCGCTGCATAAAGTAATTTTTTTCGGGTCACAGCTACCTGTGCTAGTTCTAGATCCCGCTGTGCTACAACCAGCGAACGGTGAGTAGCATCATCATTTGTCTCACAATAAGCTTTCTCAGCCGTTTGGACCTTGCCTTCAGCCTCAACTATAGTTTGCTTGGCTAGAGTGCGCACTCTGGAGATAGCTGAAATTAGCGTGCCTCTGGCGGAGGCCTTAGACGCCTCCCAGACTATGTTCGGGGTGCTGGTACCTGCGTTCATATCCCAATAAAGACCATACTCCAAACTACTAGCTTCCGCCACTTCTACATTATCGAGCCACATGGGAGAAAGCCTCCAGGTGGAGTGTCTTTGCTTGGGGGCGAAATGAAGGTCTAACAGGAGGGGGGCGTGATCAGAAAGGCCCCTGGGAAGAAAATCAATGTTACGAATCCCTTGCAGGAAATCCGGGGAGGCAATAGCCACATCAATCCGGGACAGGGAATGAGCCCCGGCCGAATGACAGGAGTACTGTCTATCATGAGGGTGTGCGTGCCGCCATGCATCCACTAGCCCTAAGGCTCCTACCCACTGTGCCAGGGGCCCAGTTCTTTGAGCTGTGTAAGGAAACCTATCCAGTTGCGGGTCTAATACTGTGTTGAAATCCCCAATGAAGCAAACCGGACAAGGGAGGTACGTGGAGGCCTTAGCGAATATCAGGTCCAGCAATTCTTTATTAAAGGGGGGTGGGACATACAAGTTGACTATTAGCATATCCTGATTATCTATCCTACAATGGAGGACTATATAGCGCCCATAGTGGTCAGTAGATAAGTCGAGGTGTTCGAAGCGTAAACTCTTACGGACCAAAATAGATACACCCCTCGAGTGGGTAGAATAAGAGGAGTGATACGTGTGCCCAACCCATCGTTTCCTGAGGGACAGGAGCTTTTGGCCAACTAGATGGGTCTCCTGCAAAAGGAGAAGATCTGGTTTGTATCTGTTGACATAATCAAAGACCAGGGCCCGTTTGAATTTAGAGTTTAGGCCTCGAACATTCCACGAAAGCAGTTTCACGTTACCCCCCTCCATTTTGTGTGATGACCAGTGATGCGCCGTTGAGAAAGTAAAGGCCCTCTGGCCCGTGTATACCGTGTTACCATGGATCGCCCCTGAGTTACCTGCCCATGTACCTTGAATGACAAAACTATGTTACAAACCCAACACAACCCCAAAATGGTTGTTACCCCATCCCACCCTGCACATCCAGACAACATAGATGGCCTAAACCCCAAACAAATATAACAGGAGAAGTGACAAGGTTATGCGATGAGTATACTCACAGTCCACATGAAAAACCTTTGAACTCGCACCTTAATAGGCAGAATAACCCCTGAAAAACAAAATGCAACCTTGGACAGTAGGCAACTCGTGCCCTGTGGCAGAAAAAGTGAGAATGACAGTCATAGGTAGAGGCCCCAAAAGTAAAAGTCTCGACCACCAGCCATTACTGTAGCATAATGACCCTGCCCGCTGGCCACCGACCCCCGGGCTGTAGCTGCAACCGTGTCCCGCCCTGAAATGGAAGCTGGTTCCGCCGTAGAGAGTTCTTGCTCCCATGATAAATGCAGCGGTGATGCAGACAAAGTAGAGGGGCATCTACCTCCAGCCAGAACGGGGCTCAGACACTATAGTAGAAAATCGTGGGAGCAATCTTGCCAGCAGATGCCAATGCCCAGGTGGCAGAGCCAAGTGGCAGCAGGGGGGCAAAGGGAGTCATGGGTGCAGCAACTGGAGCCCCTGCAGCAGAATTGCAGCACTAGATCACAAGTTCCGTCCCATCATTGCCGGCTGCAGTCGTGGTTCAATGGCGCCGCTTAGGGAGGAAAAAGGCCCAGGACGGACCTCCACATGAGAAGCCAGAGAGGTAATATGGCCCGCCACATAGGCACAAACAAGGGTTTGGAGTCCTTTTAACCTAATTTTTAGAATTACTTGAAGTCAATTGTGGTTTCGACGGAATAGAAGGGGTGGGAAGGATATAAACCTCAACCAGTGCTCGGTTCTTTATTTCCTTCTCTGATACTAAAGCTCACAAGAGCCAGTGGATTTGTGGTTTTTTTAGGCTTATATAGCTCTTTTCAGTCTAGGATTTAGATTAATAATCGAGACCACAGTCCCGGGTACTCTGCCTTCCTTGTCTTTGTGGTGTTCTAGGGATAGAAAAATTTAGGTAGTAGATTTCGGACAACTCCACCTCCTCTCCTTTTCCATTTCTGACTTGTTCACTGTAATGTTCCATTTTTAAAGGGAAACGATCATACTATAAAGGCAGACACGCAACACAAAGGGAACAGTAGAACTTGCGAAGGGGGGTTGTGGGAGAATGACTAATTTGTGCAAATTTGCACCTCAGCAGTAACCCATAGCAACCAATAATCTTTTTCAGCCAGCTACAGGCAGAGGAATGAAAGCAAAAGCTGGATTAGTTGCCATGGTTTACTGTTCAAAATGAGATATATGTTTTTTTTATTTATTCTGCATTTGACCTATTATGCTTCAACACTATAAAAAAAGAAAAATTAGACAGCCTACCATAACTGAAATTACCCATTCCCTTTATTACATTTGTTTATTATATTAGTATCTTGTTGCTGTACAACCACTCACCTGTGCATTGTATTCGGGTGGGTCCAGAAGCGGAAATGGCTCGATATCCAGCCTGACAGGTACAGGTGAATGATCCAATTGTATTATTACATATACTGTAATTGCCACAGGGAGAAGGTTGCTCAATACATTCGTTTATGTCTGTATAAATAAAAATTGACTTGAATAAAATGCTTTATATACAGAACGACAGGTGGAACACTTAAACAAAAATTTGAGAGGCACCATGGATTATTGCCCTGCTGCAAAGTTGCCCTGTGTTGACGGTTTTAATAAATTGTCAGATTATAACAGAGATACAATATGATATATGTATTTTACATTCATTGAATTTAACCTGCAATACTTTAAGAGTATAAACAAAAGACTTGGGCAGTCTGTCATAACGCCCGTTCCTTTTATTTATTTTATTTCCTGTCCTTAGTTTGTAAATGTCCTTTTTATTCAAATGTGACCCTTTCTTGACACACTCTTTAGAACAGGATCACATTCACCATCAATTGCTGTTACCTATTTGCAATCCAGCAGCCCTGAACCTCTTTGCTTATTTGAAAGATACTGGGAACTGGGATTTACAGTGCAGTGCCTCCACCTAGTGGGGACCGAGGTGTACACCTCCACTAGGAATTGTTCTGCAGCAAGAACCTTTGTATAGCAATAAAGAAATGTAATTGGCATCGAATACACAGAACACTCCTGTAATGGAGACATGTGGGGACCTACTTTATAACCCACAAGTGGATTGGGCTCCAAACTCAGGCTCTCTGAGTCCTCCTCTTTCCCCAGATGTGCGCCGGGGCTCCCAGCCAATAGGATTGTTCCCCTACCTGTAACTGGTTTTGATGATTTCACAGGGCGAAGGGTTCTCTGATCCCCTACATGAACTTACAACTTTCATTTCTAGGCATTAAAAATATTTGTTGCTATAATCTTTTATTAGTATAATTTGTTACTGGATAAAGATTAGAAAGGAAATATTTCAGAAAAATAAGGGTAAGGGTCTGTCACTCACCTGTGCATTGTATTTGGGTGGGTCCAGAAGGAGAAATGGCTCTGTATCCAGCCTGACAGTTACACACGAATGATCCAATTGTATTATTACATGTACTGTAATTGCCACAGGGAAAAGGCTGCTCAATACATTCATTTATGTCTGAAGAAATAAAACATTTACAAGTTAAAACTATTTATATACAGTGCTATATGTGCATCTACAACGAGGATACCAAGAATGTGTGTTTTTATTGCAGACAATTCTAATTTGGGTAAAGATGTATTAAAGAAATATAAAGATGTGGTTAATGCCATTCATTTGGCGTTCATTTTGTATTCATGAGCTTAACTATTATATCCATATCTAGAACAGCAAATCAGAATGCCGGCTGTTACCGTCAGGTTGTTCACACTGTGCAGCTCTGCCCTAATTCATCCTTCTTTTTTAATTACAACCATGACACTGAAATAAAGGGGAAAAAACACTGAGTTGTGGGGAGCAATGCACCGTTATTGAAATCATAAATTACCCCTTGATTATTTGTGTTCCTTTTACTTTCCCTTTGGCTCTGTGTTCAGACTAACCCATTAAGGTGTTTATTTACTAAATCTCCAATTTATCTGGTTGGGGTTTTCAGGGCAAAAATTCGAATTTTTCGTGAAGAAAAAAAAACCTCGGATTTTTCGAGATTTATTATACCCTGATGCTGCAAAAAGCCCAAAACCAAAAAATCGCCATCTCAGACCTGTCGAGGTCCTGTATAAGTCAATGGCAGAGGCACCTATCTTAATTTGATATTTTCATGGTCTGCACTGGATTTAGTCCAAAAATACGACTTTTTCAGTGTTTTTGGGCAAAAACTCAAAAAAATTTGAAAAACGCCCGGAAAAAGTCAAGCAATTCGGGTTTTTGCTCGACATTATCAAGTTTTTCCACAATCTGCTTAATTTGGGTTATTTTATTATTAAATAAGATCAAATCGAGCATGGGAGTTTGGTCGTGGTTTTTTTTTTTTTTAATAAAATATGAGATAAATTCCGATTTTAGTAAATAAGCACCTGAATCATTGGACTTCAAGATCCAAAATGTACAATGGAAATCACTATGTGCTACATAAAAAAAATAATTGGTAATTATATATTGAGCTAGATGAAAAGCTACCTGTTATTTAAAAAACAAATTCTACTTAGACCACAAAAATCAGAGAGCAGGAATGGAAAAGAAAGAATTAGGCTACAAAGAAGCTGGGTATATTCATCATGAACATGAACATCATGAAAAGCAGAGGTTCCCGAAAGGAATGACCTCAAAGCAGTGGATGGTGGTGGGGCACCACAGAATCAACGAGAGGCTGATTTTTGGGGTGAATGCTTATGCTCTGTTCTAGCCATCTATAGCGGGGGTGATGCTTCAAAAAAATATTGTTCAACATAAAAAAATCTAAAAAACCTCTGGGGAAATAAGAACATCTCCAGGCCTAGGTGATGAAAATATCATCTTCATCCCTGCTTCCTTGAGTACAGACTATGGCATCTCTGAGAATCAAGGTTAAGGCATAAAATGCACCTAATGAAAATAAAAAGATGAGCAGCAGGGATTCTGGAAGTTACAGCTGGAGAGATTGCCTCCCCTGGGTCTTTATGCCCTGTTATTCCTTCATTACTCACCTTTACATTTACAAGTATGGGATCTGTTATCCAGAATCATCATTTATTTATATAGCGCTGTCAAGATACGCAGTGCTTATCCAGAATGCCAGATAACATAAACCTTCCATAGATAATAAGAAAGAAAAAAGTACCCCACTTGCTTCAAACTAGCTCAGCAGTCTCAAATAGATTCCAACTACCTATTGGATGTATTCTATATTACGTGCAATATTACTGATTACCTTATGGCAATCACAAGAATTAAGAAAAAAAGTGCTTGTGCTATAATTTAACCGGTTAAAATACCAATTAATTTAAACTTAATTTAATTAAATAAAATTGCAAGTATAATACAGTTCATTCCATTGTATATAATAGGGCTTAAAAATGTAATGATATAAACGTTAGCTACAATCAATTCTACTTCACACTAATTTAGTTTAAATTACAATACTTTTAAAGTGCTTGAGTAATTAATAGTGACTGGCAATTAACATGAATTCATTCAAACTTGAAAATGAATTCATTGAGTTTAAAGTGCTTAACAGCGCTTTGCAATAAATTATAAATTAGGTAATTGATCAAACAGAGACCGCAATTAATAGAATAAATACTAAAAAACACACACAATGCTCAGGTTCAGGAATTAACATAAATTAATGTTAAATTAGTCAGAAATTAGTCAGAAATTAGTCAGAAATTGAAAAGTAGAGGAGGTGGAGTTGTCCCAAATCTACTACCGAAATTTTTCTATCCCTAGGACACCACAAAGACAAAGAAGGCAGAGTACCCAGGACTGTGGTATCGATTATTAATCTAAATCCTAGACTGAAAAGAGCTATATAAGCCTAAAAAACCACAAATCCACAGGCTCTTGGGCACCGACGCGCGTTTCGCAATAATAGCTTTGTCAAGGCGTAAGCTATTATTGCGAAACGCGCGTTGGCGTTTGGAGTCCTTTTAACCTAATTTTTAAAATTACTTGAAGTCAATTGGGGTTTCGACGGAATAAAGGCACCCCTTCTATTCCGTCGAAACCCCTATTGACTTCAAGTAATTGGGAGGATATAAACCTCAACCAGTGCTCGGTTCTTTATTTCCTTCTCTGATACTAAAGCTCACAAGAGCCCGTGGATTTGTGGTTTTTTAGGCTTATATAGCTCTTTTCAGTCTAGGATTTAGATTAATAATCGATACCACAGTCCCAGGTACTCTGCCTTCTTTGTCTTTGTGGTGTCCTAGGGATAGAAAAATTTAGGTAGTAGATTTGGGACAACTCCACCTCCTCTCCTTTTCCATTTCTGACTTGTTCACAGTAATGTTCCATTTTTAAAGGGAAACGATCATACTATAAAGGCAGACACGCAACACAAAGGGAACAACAACAACAACAAGGGAACTTGCGAAGGGGGGTTGTGGGAGAATGACTAATTTGTGCAAATTTGCACCTCAGCAGTAACCCATAGCAACCAATGATCTTTTTCAGCCAGCTACAGGCAGAGGAATGAAAGCAAAAGCTTGATTAGTTGCCATGGTTTACTGTTCAAAATGTGATATATTTTTTTTTTACTTATTCTGCATTTGACCTATTATGCTTCAACACTATAAAAAAAGAAAACTTAGACAGCCTACCATAACTGAAATCACCCATTCCCTTTATTACATTTGTTTATTATATTAGTATCTTGTTGCTGTACAACCCCTCACCTGTGCATTGTATTCGGGTGGGTCCAGAAGGGGAAATGGATCTGTATCCAGCCTGACAGGTACAGGTGAATGATCCAATTGTATTATTACATGTACTGTAATTGCCACAGGGAGAAGGTTGCTCAATACATTCGTTTATGTCTGTATAAATAAAAATTGACTTGAATAAAATGCTTTATATACAGAACGACAGGTGGAACACTTAAACAAAAATTTGAGTGGCACCATGGATTATTGCCCTGCTGCAAAGTTGCCCCGTGTTGACAGTTTTAATAAATTGTCAGATTATAACAGAGATACAATATGATATATGTATTTTACATTCATTGAATTTAACCTGCAATACTTTAAGAGTATAAACAAAAGACTTGGACAGTCTGTCATAACGCCCGTTCCTTTTATTTATTTTATTTCCTGTCCTTAGTTTGTAAATGTCCTTTTTTATTCAAATGTAACCCTTTCTTGACACACTCTTTAGAACAGGATCACATTCACATTCAATTGCTGTTACCTATTTGCAATCCAGCAGCCCTGAACCTCTTTGCTTATTTGAAAGATACTGGGAACTGGGATTTACAGTGCAGTGCCTCCACCTAGTGGGGACTGAGGTGTACACCTCCACTAGGAATTGTTCTGCAGCAAGAACCTTTGTATAGCAATAAAGAAATGTAATTGGCATCTACTACACAGAACCTACTTTATAACCTACTTTATAACCCACCCGTGGATTGGGCTCCAAACTCAGGCTCTCTGAGTCCTCCTCTTTTCCCAGATGTGCGCCGGGGCTCCCAGCCAATAGGATTGTTCCCCTACCTGTAACTGGTTTTGATGATTTCACAGGGCGAAGGGTTCTCTGATCCCCTACATGAACTTACAACTTTCATTTCTAGGCATTAAAAATATTTGTTGCTATAATCTTTTATTAGTATAATTTGTTACTGGATAAAGATTAGAAAGGAAATATTTCAGAAAAATAAGGGTAAGGGTCTGTCACTCACCTGTGCATTGTATTTGGGTGGGTCCAGAAAGAGAAATGGCTCTGTATCCAGCCTGACAATTACACACGAATGATCCAATTGTATTATTACATGTACTGTAATTGCCACAGGGAGAAGGCTGCTCAATACATTCATTTATGTCTGAAGAAATAAAACCTTTACAAGTTAAAACTATTTATATACAGTGCTATATGTGCATCTACAACGAGGATACCAAGAATGTGTGTTTTTATTGCAGAGAATTCTAATTTGGGTAAAGATGTATTAATGAAATATAAAGATGCGGTTAATGCCATTCATTTGGTGTTCATTTTGTTTTCATGAGCTTAACTATTATATCCATATCTAGACCAGCAAATCAGAATGCCGGCTGTTACCGTCAGGTTGTTCACACTGTGCAGCTCTGCCCTAATTCATCCTTCTTTTTTAATTACAACCATGACACTGAAATTAAGGGGAAAAAACACTGAGTTGTGGGGAGCAATGCACAGTTATTGAAATCATAAATTACCCCTTCATTATTTGTGTTCCTTTTACTTTCCCTTTGGCTCTGTGTTCAGACTAACCCATTATGGTGATTATTTACTAAATCTCCAATTTATCTGGTTGGGGTTTTCAGGGCAAAAAGTCCAAAACCAAATATTCGCCATCTCAGACCTGTCAAGGTCCTGTATAAGTCAATAGCAGAGGCACCTATCTCAATTTGATGTTTTCGTGGACTGCACTGGATTTAGCCCAAAAATACGACTTTTTCAGGGTTTTAGGGTAAAAAATTTCTAAAACTTTCTAAAAAATTAGAAAAAAGCCAGAAAAAGTCAAGCAATTCGGGGTTTTGCTTGACTTTATCAATTTTTTCCACAATCCGCTTAATTTGGGTTATTTTATTATTAAATAAGGTCAAATCGAGCATGGGAGTTTGGTCTTTTTTTTTTTTTTAATAAAATATGAGATAAATTCCGATTTTAGTAAATAAGCCCCTAAATCATTGGACTTCAAGATCTAAAATGTACAATGGAAATCACTATGTGCTACATAAAAAAAATAATTGGTAATTATATATTGAGCTAGATGAAAAGCTACCTGTTATTTAAAAAAAAAATTCTACTTAGACCACAAAAATCAGAGAGCAGGAATAGAAAAGAAAGAATTAGGCTATAAAGAAGCTGGGTATATTCATCATGAACATGAACATCATGAAAAGCAGAGGTTCCCGAAAGGAATGACCTCAAACCAGTGGATGGTGGTGGGGCACCACAGCATCAACGAGAGGCTGATTTTTGGGGTGAATGCTTATGCTCTGTTCTAGCCATCTATAGCGGGGGTGATGCTGCAAAAAAATATTGTTCAACATAAAAAAATCTAAAAAAGTTATGGGGAAATAAGAAAATCTCCAGGCCTAGGTGATGAAAATATCATCTTCATCCCTGCTTCCTTGAGTACAGACTATGGCATCTCTGAGAATCAAGGTTTAGGCATAAAATGCACCTAATGAAAATAAAAAGCTGAGCTGCAGGGATTCTGGAAGTTACAGCTGGAGAGATTGCCTCCCCTGGGTCTTTATGCCCTGTTATTCCTTCATTACTCACCTTTACATTTACAAGTATGGGATCTGTTATCCAGAATCATCATTTATTTATATAGCGCTGTCAAGATACGCAGTGCTTATCCAGAATGCCAGATAACATAAACCTTCCATAGATAATAAAAAAGAAAAAAGAACCCCACTTGCTTCAAACTCGCTTAACAGTCTCAAATAGATTCCAACTACCTATTGGATGTAATCTATATTACGTGCAATATTACTGATTACCTTATGGCAATCACAAGAATTAAGAAAAAAAGTGCTTGTGCTATAATTTAACCGGTTAAAATACCAATTAATTTAAACTTCATTTAATTAAATAAAATTGCAAGTATAATACAGTTCATTCCATTGTATTTAATAGGGCTTAAAAATGTAATGATATAAACGTTAGCTACAATCAATTCTACTTCACACTAATTTAGTTTAAATTACAATACTTTTAAAGTGCTTGAGTAATTAATAGTGACTGGCAATTAACATGAATTCATTCAAACTTGAAAATGAATTCATTGAGTTTAAAGTGCTTAACAGCGCTTTGCAATAAATTATAAATTAAGTAATTGATCAAACAGAGACCGCAATTAATAGAATAAATACTAAAAATCACACACAATGCTCAGGTTCAGGAATTAACATAAATTAATGTTAAATTAGTCAGAAATGAGTCAGAAATTTGTCAGAAATTGAAAAGGAGAGGAGGTGGAGTTGTCCCAAATCTACTACCTAAATTTTTCTATCCCTAGGACACCACAAAGACAAAGAAGGCAGAGTACCCAGGACTGTGATCTCGATTATTAATCTAAATCCTAGACTGAAAAGAGCTATATAA
Source organism: Xenopus laevis (assembly GCF_017654675.1). Classification (NCBI taxonomy): domain Eukaryota; kingdom Metazoa; phylum Chordata; class Amphibia; order Anura; family Pipidae; genus Xenopus; species Xenopus laevis. The sequence goes on from NC_054375.1 coordinate 144,591,712, forward strand.
GCCTAAAAAACCACAAATCCACAGTCTCTTGGGCGCCGACGCGCGTTTCACAATAATAGCCTTGTCAAGGCGTAAGCTATTATTGCGAAACGTGCGTCGGCGTTTGGAGTCCTTTTAACCAAATTTTTAAAATTACTTGAAGTCAATTGGTGTTTCGTCGGAATAGAAGGGGTGGGGAGGATATAAACCTCAACCAGTGCTCGGTTTTTTATTTCCTTCTCTGATACTAAAGCTCACAAGAGCCCGTGGATTTGTGGTTTTTTAGGCTTATATAGCTCTTTTCAGTCTAGGATTTAGATTAATAATCGAGACCACAGTCCCGGGTACTCTGCCTTCTTTGTCTTTGTGGTTTCCTAGGGATAGGAAATTTTCTGACTAATTCCTGACTAATTTCAAAATGGGATATATTTATTTTTACTTATTCTGCATTTGACCTATTATGCTTCAACACTATAAAAAAAGAAACTTAGACAGCCTGCCATAACTGAAATCACCCATTCCCTTTATTACATTTGTTTATTATATTAGTATCTTGTTGCTGTACAACCACTCACCTGTGCATTGTATTCGGGTGGGTCCAGAAGGAGAAATGGCTCTGTATCCAGCCTGACAGGTACAGGTGAATGATCCAATTGTATTATTACATGTACTGTAATTGCCACAGGGAGAAGGCTGCTCATTACATTCATTTATGTCTGAAGAAATAAAACATTTACAAGTTAAAACTATTTATATACAGTGCTATATGTGCATCTACAACGAGGATACCAAGAATGTGTGTTTTTATTGCAGACAATTCTAATTTGGGTAAAGATGTATTAATGAAATATAAAGATGCGGCTAATGCCATTCATTTGGTGTTCATTTTGTATTCATGAGCTTAACTATTACATCCATATCTAGACCAGCAAATCAGAATGCCGGCTGTTACCGTCTGGTTGTTCACACTGTGCAGCTCTGCCCTAATTCATCCTTCTTTTTTAATTACAACCATGACACTGAAATTAAGGGGAAAAAACACTGAGTTGTGGGGAGCAATGCACCGTTATTGAAATCATAAATTACCCCTTCATTATTTGTGTTCCTTTTACTTTCCCTTTGGCTCGGTGTTCAGATTAACCCATTAAGGTGTTTATTTACTAAATCTCCAATTTATCTGGTTGGGGTTTTCAGGGCAAAAATCGTGGAAAAAAAACAACTCCGATTTTTCGAGATTTATTATACCCTGATGCTGCAAAAAGCCCAAAACCAAAAAATCGCCATCTCAGACCTGTCAAGGTCCTGCATAAGCCAATAGCAGAGGCACCTATCTTAATTTGATATTTTCATGGTCTGCACTGGATTTAGCCCAAAAATACGACTTTTTCAGGGTTTTTGGGCAAAAACTCAAAAAAATTTGAAAAAAGCCACAAAAAGTCAAGCAATTGGGGGTTTTGCTCGACTTTTTTTTTATTAAATAAGGCAAAATCGAGCATGGGAGTTTGGTCGTTGTTTTTTTTTTTTTTTAATAAAATATGAGATAAATTCTGATTTTAGTAAATAAGCCCCTAAATCATTGGACTTTAAGATCCAAAATGTACAATGAAAATCACTATGTGCTACATAAAAAAAATAATTGGTAATTATATATTGAGCTAGATGAAAAGCTACCTGTTATTTAAAAAAAAAAATTCTACTTAGACCACAAAAATCAGAGAGCAGGAACGGAAAAGAAAGAATTAGGCTACAAAGAAGCTGGGTATATTCATCATGAACGTAAAGCAGTGGTTCCCGAAAGGAATGACCTCAAAGCAGTGGATGGTGGTGGGGCACCACAGCATCAACGAGAGGCTGATTTTTGGGGTGAATGCTTATGCTCTGTTCTAGCCATCTATAGCGGGGGTGATGCTTCAAAAAAATATTGTTCAACATAAAAAAATCGAAAAAACCTCTGGGGAAATAAGAACATCTCCAGGCCTAGGTGATGAAAATATCATCTTCATCCCTGCTTCCTTGAGAACAGACTATGGCATCTCTGAGGATCGAGGTTTAGGCATAAAATGCACCTAATGAAAATAAAAAGATGAGCAGCAGGGATTCTGGAAGTTACAGCTGGAGAGATTGCCTCCCCTGGGTCTTTATGCCCTGTTATTCCTTCATTACTCACCTTTACATTTACAAGTGTAGCGCTATAGTAAACTGACTTGTACTAGGGCAGTTTATGCTACTTTCCTTGGTGGGCTAAGACCACCGATGAGCTCTCTTTCTCAGGGGCAAGCCCTCGCAAACGCGGTGGAGGCAAGGGTGTAGTGTAACTGTAACCTGGTGCGATAGCACAATGATGGGCGCCAGTAGTTCTTTAACAGATGAACTATGAACAGTATTTATTGAACAATAGCACATAGATCATTTAGCACATTGATCCACAATGGAGTATAGAACATACACAGCAGCATAAAGGAAGCATATACTCACAGCACGTATAGGCTGAATCCCCACAGGCTAGGGAATATACAGCAGAGAGTAAGTTGACTGCATGTGATGGGTATTGCCCAGTTTTCAGGATATCTTCCAGTGGCAGACTAGGGGAACTCCTGACATCCATATCTCAACACTTGGTTCCTTACTCTGGGTCAGTAATACCCTGGGATCTTAATCCCTCTAATCTCCTCAGCGGAGCCTTGAGCTGCTCAACTAATTAACCTCTCTATCACTCCTAGAGCGATCTATAAAACGAGTAGCTGTCTAATTACTAGGGCCAAGGCGCCTAGGGTCAGCACTACCCATTCCCTTCCAGCCTGCTTGGTTGGGCTAAAGCAATGGACCCAGAGCACATGGTTCCTAAACCTTTTATACTCTGGCACAGTGCCATCTGGTGTACACTGTGTGAACTGCAGGGGTTACATAAGCACAAGGTCCCCATAAGGACCCACTGAGGTGTCCATATTACTAGGGATGTGCCTTTCTGTAAAGTGTAAGGGTGTCTAAGATTTTCACATCCCTACACACGTAATATAGATTACATCCAATGGGTAGTTGGAATCTATTTGAGACTGTTGAGCGAGTTTGAAGCAAGTGGGGTACTTTTTTCTTTCTTATTATCTTAATAGTTCTTACTGACTAAGGTCAGACCTCTGCTTCTACTGCAGGATAAATACATTTGATAAGGGATCACTTTTTTGTTTGATAAACTTTCCATAGATTGGAGCTTCATACTGTAAACTCTAAAAAAAATCTTGAATTTTTAGAAATTTCTCATACTCCAAAGCTGCTAAAAATTTGAACCCGAAAATACTCCATCTGAACCTGTCAAGTTCATGTACAAGTCAATGGCAGATGTCCGTGAAGTTGTTTCTTGACATTGTCACCGATTTTCACCCATTTTCCCTATGATGGGGGTGTATCCTTTAAATACTGTACTCTTTTATTTGCTTTCATTATGCTTTATAATTGAGAAAGTGGGTTTGTTCCTAGTGATGGGTGAATTTCTCTTGTTTTGATTCGCGGATTTCCAGCGAAAAACATGAAATTACAAAGTTCACGAAAAAATCTTGAGATTGTAACGTTTTCACAAAAAAATCTGGAAATTTGAAAGTTTTCACCAAAAATCGTGAAATTCAAACTTTTTCACTAAAAAAATCATGAAATCTGAAGATTTTCACTAAAAAATCATGAAAACCGAAAATTGACGCCGACGAAATTTCGCTGGAGATTCACAAATTTATCCGCCAGTGGCAAAATGAGGAAATTCGCCACAAATTTGTACCAGGCAAATTTGTTTGCCCATCACTAGCTGTTCCCCATGAAATGTTGTAGAGAGAAACATGCAAATAAATCATACCACGTTAATAACCTTCATATTATAAATAGTGGACATAGCGAGTTACAGTTTATGATTGTTTCTGTTTATATATGGCTTAGAAGATAGTTGGTCAGTGATTAAAGATGAGAAAGGAGAAGAAGAAATGAGAACAGGATAATTATCTGTTACTCACCTGTGCATTTAAATTGGGTGGGTCCAGATGGTAAAATGGCTCGGTAGCCAGCTAGACAAGAACACATGAATGAGCCTAACATATTATTACATCTACTTTTGTAGCCACAGGGAGAAGGTTGGTCCATGCATTCATCTATATCTGCAGAAATAAAAGATTTATTAATGTAGGTCTGTGAAGGTTTTCGTTCATACATGGAATGACATACATGTATGGGATCTATTATGCAGAATGCTCAGGACCTGGGGTTTTCTGGATAAGGGGTCTTTCCATAATTTGGATCACCATACTTCAAATCTACCAAAAAAAAACCATTTAAACATTAAATAAACCCAATTGGATTCTTTTGCATCCAATAAGCATTTATTATATCTTACGTAGTACGTAGTACCATTGTATTATTAGAGAAAATGTAAACCATTTTTGAAAATTTGATTATTTGATTAAAATGGAGCCTATATATGGGGCATATTTATCAAAGAGTGAAGTTAGAGATCACCACAGTCCAATAGAGTGAAATTCCGCCTCTCTCCATTCATTATTATGGGATTTCTAAAAGCGTATTTATCAATATGTGAAGTTGAAAGGGTAGCCAGTAGCAAAAATAACAAATAAAAAAAATGAACAAATACAAAAAGTATTGTAGAAGTGATACCTATATTGGCTAACAATAAAAAAAAAATTACATTGCAAGCTTTCGGAGCACCAGGGCCCCTTCGTCAGGCAAAATACAAATGAAAGCTAGAAAGGCATATTTGTTATCCTTTGATAAATACACCGTTAAAAATCCCATAGAAAGGAATGGAGAGAGGCGGAAATTCACTCCAGTGGACTGTGGTGATCTCTAACTTCACTCTTTGATAAATATGCTCCTTTGATGGGAAAAAGAAATGGGGAAAACTTTAACAGATAAAGAATGGGGTAGATTATGGGAGAACCTACGAAGAAGCTCAAATTACACAATATTACTTAAATTGGGCTATGAAGTCCTTTTTTTGTTGGTACCGGTGTGAGACCTGTTATCTGACCGGAAACCCGCTATCCAGAAAGATCCAAATTAAGGAATGCCTGTCTCCCATAAGCTCCATTTTATCCAAATAATCTAAATTTTAAAAAACGATTTCCTTTTTCTCTAAAATAATAAAACAGTGCCTTGTACTTGATCCAAATTGAGATATAATTAATCAGTATTGGAATTAAAACCAGCCTCTTGGGTTTATTTAAAGTTAACATGATTTTCTAGTAGATTTAAGGTATGAAGATGCAAATTATGGAAGGATACGTTTTGCAGAAAAATTACCAGGTCCAGAGCATTCTGGATAACAAGTCCCGTACCTGTATCTTACACCTAGTAGATTAGCACTTACGTGTCCGGGCCTTAGAAATAGTTGCTTTAGAGGGTGTTCCACACCAGGAACTATGACCCATATATAGTGGGGTTGCCCAAGAGCATCTACATATTGGATACGTGTGTATAACTTGATATTCGCAATATTGAATGTAAATTTGCAAAAAAAAATCCATACGAAGCATTTATGGGAGCATCGCCACAAAATGCAACAAAGACACAAAGAAAGTCAACCACATATTTTTAGCTGCTAGACAAGTCTTAGCGAGATCGTGGAAGTCTCCTTCCATAAATTATAACCTACTCAAACCTAAAATTGACTGGAGATTTGTAAATGAAATGTTGACCAGCATTTTAAACAAATACCCCATATTCCAAAAAGTGTGGCAACCTTGGATAGATTACAGATTTAGAGGGACTCTTCCTTTTCACATACTATCACTTTAAATACAGGGAAATAGAGACGAACTTCAGATGCTTCAAAGAGGTTTAGGGTCAGGCCACACAGAGTGTTTTGGGGAGATTTGGTCGCCTTGCAACTAATCGCCTCGTTTTTGCGACGACCAATCTCCACAAACGCCTTCCGTGAATCTGCGCCAGCTAAAAAAAAAAAACACGCGGCCATTTGTTTTCCGAAGTCGCCCGAAGTTTCCTCGTGAGGCAACTTCGAAAAACGAACCGCCCCATGTGATTAGCGCCGGTGTTTTTTTTTTTCATTTTAGCCAGCGCTGATTCAGTGAAGGCGTTTGGGAAGATTGGTCGCCGCAAAAACTAGGCGATTAGTCGCCAGGCGACCAAATCTCCCCAAAACGCCCTGTATGGACTTACCCTTAGAAGATGTGATTTAATCCACTTTCCTTCCTTTTTCCTTTTATTCTTTTGATTTTTCTTTATGCCTTTATTTTCCTTTTCTATTTCTATATATTTGGGATATATGCTCTATTGTTGGAACTGGTTTACCAGAACGGAGTGAACGGCAATCTTTTGTTGATACAAAACACTGCTTTGTTTTCCTTTGACGCATGTATGTTTATTGAACTATTGTCAGAATCACTTTATGTTAACACCATATGAAGTCATAAACATTTTACTGGTTAAAACAATGAAAGAATGTAATTCAGAGATGTCTGGACAATGGGTTACTGCATAAAAAAGCGTAAAGTCACCACAATGGTTCCATTAGGAGTTGAATCACATTAAACTGACCACCACAGCTGAACTGAAGAAGTCGCTAAGATGGGTTGCGAAACATGAAAACACACCCCTATAGTTGAGGGGGCTCTTAAGAAAAATATATCAATTATTTATTTTATAGAGAGCCACATCTAGGCTTATGTAATAAATAGGCACGATTTTATTGCTTACAAAAAACCTTCCAACCAATCATTAAAACCATTTGAAATCACCTAGCCCAGCACTATCGTGTCTACCACTAGCCCAATGCTCAGTATAATAAGTATCTGATAACAAAGGGTGACATGTTTAGAAACAGTTTTATATGATTGTTACAATGTATATCTCTCAAATATCCGTAAGCTAACAAAATATCCAATAAAGTAACTCTAAATATAATAGCTATAAATGAAACTCTAATATTGATTGCAATAATTTATCCAAACAGATGCAGTGCAGGTCTGGACTGAGAATTAAAATAGGCCCTGGCATTTCAGATACATAGAGACCCAATCAGCCCACACAGAGGCCCAAACAGTCCCCACCAGCCCACTAAATACTGACTTTCTATGGCACCTTATAGCAGCCCCTCTGGCATTTGCCAGAACCCACAGATTGCCAGTCCGAGCCTGCACCAGTGAACATAATGTTGTGGTTTATCCACTGAGATCAAACAGTTCCAATATGGATCCTGGCAATGCAATGCACACTAAACCATTGGTAAAAAAGTTGGTTGAGTACCCCCTCTAAACTGTTGTTTTGGCACTGGGTTTCCATCCCTAATGAAACTCAAATAAATGATATATGGCACATAGCAACAAAGTAACATCATTATAAAGCTTAAAGGGGACCCGTCACCTCAAAAAAATATTCAAAATCCTGGGTGACAGGTCCACTTTAAAAAGGTTTATGTTCATCAGTTTCAACCCTTTTTACATATAAAGATTCAGTGGGGCACATTTACCAATAATGGGCAAATTTGCACCAAGGTAGTGATTCATAGCAACCATAGCAACTTGCAACTTACATTTCTATACATTAAAAATACTTGTTGCCATACCTAGCTTCAAATTATATCTGGTTAAAGTGGAAAGTTGGTCACTGTGTGATGATTAGAAAAATGAATTTAAGTGATAAGTGAATAGGGTAAGGATGTGCTCACCTGAATGAGCCATTTGTATTTGTATATAGTTGTATATACAGTAGATTCCTCACTTTCAGTGGATTAATTGTGATTAACCCCCCCGCTCCTTATCCCACCGTCTGATATATAGGGGATAGTCAAACCGGACCAGCCAAGCCACGCTATTACAGTGCCAAGTGCCCAACCAGGTTTAGGTCGGCCTCTGCTCCCTCCTTGTTGATGGCATGTTCCAGGGAGGCCGTCTGCCCTGTGCAAGTCAACACTTTGCAGGCTTCAGATTTAGTCCAAAAGCCTCTAATCAGCCCAGCACAGCATCTGAGAGCAATAAATGTTCTTCGGCGGTGCAAGAGAAATATACAACATCATCCTATAATATGACCATGGTATCTTATTTTATAAGGGCTATTTGGTAGCCTCTATGTGGACTGGTTGCCCATGGTAGGCTCTTTTTGGCAGTACACCTGTGTTTTAGCAACCACATCCGGCCCCCAAGCCAGGAATTAAAAATAAGCACTTGCTTTGAGGCCATTAGAAGAAACATTGATGTATTTGGTGAGCAATCACTGTGCTAAGTGCACTGATCAAGTCAAATGGCATTCAGCTGAACTCGAAAAAGGCCGGTGGGGTTTTGATCACAGTTTTGGGTCTATCTACCATTCAAACAGCCACTTGCCAATATCTACTAGTCAAGTTTAATGAACAAAAGCAGGCGGTTTGTTTCAGTGTAGCTAGTAAGCAGGTGCAAGCATTAAAGCGCAAATATTCTACAAAGAACCCGAGGGACACACCTTTTTCCAAATGATGCCAATAGGAAAAGCCCACAGTCTTTAGCTCTGTCTTTTCACACCTCCATCCAGCACTTTACATAGTAGCTTATTTAATTCCTTATATGTACAAAGCTAGGGGATATTTCAGGTGCAAAACGGGAGGTGTTGCTTCCATTTCAGTTGGGCTGCTGTGTCTCAGACAGGTCTAGACTCAACAGGTCTAGTTGTAGCAAAATGGCCTTGTTGCTCCTGTTTTTCAGGGAAGCACTTGGATACTGTAGGCCCCTCCAGGCAATAGCTTTTTTGGCTGGATTGACCACATCATTCACTGTTCTTTACAGACATGTTCACTATATGGAATTTGGGTATGTTCAACAAGGCAGCACTCTCGGGTAGCAGAGCTGCCGCTGCTACTGAGATTCCACTTATAGAGCCTTCCATCCTGCTGACTACACCAAATATAAAAGCCAAGAGCCTCATACAAAAAGCTCAACTCTAAAACAGAATCTTGTCACCACTTAGAATCATGAATCATTATCATTCATGAAAACACTGGATTCACACTGATGGCATCTGTGATCTTCAACTACGCTGTTCCTCATGCAGCTGATATCCCTCAACTACACTCAACTACAAGGAAATCAGATATCTTCTCCTGATACAAAACTTTATTAATTACACAGACAAACAGACAAAAACAACACAACCTACAGTACTAGCTTGCTCAGTAAACCAACAATAGAAATGCACACATTCTCCTGTGCAAGTGTCCCATTGTCCACTTCTCTCATATGTATTTGTCCATTAAATTGTCTTGCTGCACTAGATCACTCTGGAGTACGGTTGTAAATAAACATTGCCTTTTTACTGCATGTTGATGGGAATAATTGAGTAGTATTCAACCGGTACAAAGAATATATATCCCACTTTGTAAACATTTTTGATTTGGAACCCGGTGTCCGTGTTTTGGACTCTGGCGCAAATTCGCTGGCGTCCATTTTTTTTACACCGTCGAATTTTCGCGGCGGTTTTGCGAATTTATTCGCCAGTGGTGAATATCAGGAATTCGCCCATCACTAGTTGTATTTAAAAAACAATTATTCATACTTTATTATTCTTTTATCAGTCTGGCCAGTAGCCAATCAAATGTTCACAAAAAGTGTGATTTGGCAAATACAGTATGTATGTACAGATTTTATTGGCTGAGTCATTAGATCATTTGGAAAGCAGAAGGAAAGTGGGGAGGTTTATCTTTCTGTCCCATTTCTCTATAGATGTCTCTGGAATAGTGATGGTTACAGGGTAATACTACATGTAAGGACGCGGAAGCATGGAAAAGACCCTTTTATTTACCCCGTGAGTTTGCCTCCATTCATATTATTGAGTTTACATTCCTCCCAGCGCGAACACCAAAGATGCGCTCTGGGAGCTGTACAGAGCTATCACGGATTTACAAAACACTCACCCAGATGGATTGAATATCATTGCTGGAGATTTTAACCATGCAAATCTCAGGTCAGTGCTCCCTAAATTCCATCAGCATATGGAATTTGCTACGAGAGGGCCAAGCACGCTGGATCAGGTTTACACAAACATTTCCAGTGCGTACCGAGCAGAGCCCCGTCCACACTTCGGATACTCAGAACACATCTCTGTTATGCTAATTCCAGCATACAGACCACTCATCAGGCACTCTAAACCGGTTCTGAAGCAGGTGAAACATGGCCAGCAGGAGCCATGACTGCTCTTCAGGACTGTTTTGAGCGCACTGACTGGAACATGTTTAGGGAGGCTGCAACCTACAGCGACTACATCACCTTGAATGAGTATACGTCATCTGCAATCAGCTACATCACAAAGTGCATTGATGATGTCTCCAAGTGCATCACTACATGCCTCAACCAGAAGCCATGGTTCACTGAAGAGGAACGAGCCCGAAACTCTGCTTTCAGGGAAGAGCAAAAACTTTCTTGTGCCATCTTGTGCCATCAGAGTAGCTAAGCGCTCATTCACTCAGAGAATACACAGCTTCTTACAGGAGAATGGCGACACATGGCGTATGTGGCAGGGCATCCAGGCTATCACAAACTACAGGTCAACACCATCTGCCTGTGCCAGTGACGCCTCCATTGCAGATGCGCTGAATGTAGTGATGGGCGAATTTGGCGCAAAATGGCGAAAAATTTGCGATCCGATGCCAGCGAAATTTTTTTTGTCGCCGGCAAATTTTTTCGGGGGAATTTTCGCGGGTGTTTTGCAAATTTATTCGCTGGCGGCGAATCGCGCAAATGCGCCACAAATTCGCGCCTGGCGAATAATTTCGCCCATCACTAGCTGAATGATTTCTATGCACAGTTTGAAGCACAGAACAACACAGGAATGAGGAAGACCATCACTCTGTGTCTGATGGTGGCTGACGCGAGGATGACTCTAGAAAGAGTAAACCCACGGAAGGCTGCAGGACCAGACAATATCCCTGGCAGAGTTTTAAGAGAATGTGCAGATCAGCTGGCAGATGTTTTCACTGACAGCTTTAACATCTCCCTGATCACCTCCACTATCCCAAAGTGCTTCAAAACCACCACCATTGTCCCCGTGCCAAAGAAGTCATTAGTGTCCTGCCTCAAAGACTACCGTCCAGTGGCACTCACCCCCATCATCATGAAGTGTTTTGAGAAGCTTGTCAAGAAACACATCACAACCCTGCTGCCACCAGCACTGGACCCCCTACAGTTCGCATACTGTCAAAATCGCTCAACAGATGATGCAATAGCCACCACCCTCCTTCTGGCCCTCTCTCATCTGGACAAAAAAGACATCTACGTTTAAATGCTGTTCATAGACTTCAGTTCAGCATTCAACACTATCATTCCTCAGCATCTGATAGAAAAGCTGAGCCTGCTTGGACTGAACACCTCCCTCTGCAGTTGGATTCTGGACTTCCTGACCGACAGACCTCAGTCAGTCAGGATTGGAAACATCATCTCCAGAACCACCACACTGAGCACCGGAGCCCCTCAAGACGGTGTGCTTATTCCTCTACAGTTCACTCTGCTGACGCATGACTGTGCAGCCACACCGCACAAATCACATCATAAAGTTCCCTGATGACACGACCGTGGTGGGTCTCATCAGCAATAATGACGAGTCACCATACAGAGAGGAGGTGCAGCACCAACAACCAGTCTCTCAATGTAGACAAAACAAAGGAGATGGTTGTTGACTTTAGGAAGACTAGGAGTGACCCCCTGCCACTGTACATCAACGGCTCTAATGTGGAGATCATCAAAAGCACCAAATTCCTTGGTGTCCACTGTATCACTCTCTGGGCTGGGAACTGCACTGTCATGGAGCGCAAGACCCTACATAGGATAGTGAAGACAGCAGAGAAGATCATAGGTGTCTCTCTTCCTTCCATCACAGACATTTATACCACCTGCTGCATCTGTAAAGCCAACTGCATTGTGGCTGATCCAACACACCCCTCACACTCACTGTTCACACTCCTGCCATCTGGAAAAAGGTACCGAAGCATTAGGGCCCTCACTACCAGACTGTGTAACAGTTTCTTCCCCCAAGCCATAACCCTGAATACTCAAGGACCGGACAGATCTCTCTCACACACACACACTCCATCTGACCTTACTATATACCACAATGTAATACAGCCACTGTACACCATTGTATAAATAAATAGCCATTGGATACAATTGTTCTCTATGAGCACATCTGCACTTTATCATCTTCTTTATCATGTTCTTACTTCTATATATCACAATGATACACCCATCATGTCTGTCACGGTCGGCACTCAACACCAAAACAAATGCCAAGCACCCTGGTCTCGGCTCGTGCTTCACCTGTAGTGTGACCGCCTTTGGCCTCGGGAGGAGCCCTCAGCTACTTGGATGCCACCAGGACTTAAACGAGAGGTGCAAGGCTAGATGTTCTGGATAGGCAGAAGGGCACGACTGTTAGCGAGAGTCTTTGGGCCGAAGGTCGTAGTACAAAACGTTAGGCAATAGAGTAGTCAGATCAGGCTGGGTCGGTAGTCGGTATTCAGGCAGGGGTCAGGATCCAGAAGTCAGAGTAGTCAAAAGCCAGGCAGGGGTCACAACAGGAATCAAAGAGGTTGAAAAACAGGATAGCAAACTCACAAAAGCACCAGGAACAAACTCCTATCACGGGCAAATTCCAGTAGTGAAAATGGGCTATTTTAACATTTGAATTTGGTGCCAATTGCACGCTGGCGTCATCACGCCAGCGTGCCTGCACCTTTAAGAACCATCGAGGCACGCGCACGTGCCCTAAGAGACCAGCGCCGGCGTGAAAGAAGAAACGACGTAGTGTGGCGGGCGTCCCCTCTTACGGCACGGCGGGCGTCCCCGCCGCACCGGGTAAGTCCTTACAATGTCTGACGTTTAGCATTATTTACTTAACATATTACATCTGCTGAGTGTGCACTGTCTTGTCCTGTCCCTGCACTATACTGTCTTATCTTGCAGGAGTTGCATATTTTTGCACTTTTTGTCTGTTGTCCGGTACATCTATGTTGTGTATAGCACCATGGTCTTAGAGGAACGTTGTTTCACTGTGTACTATACAAACGTATATGGTTAAAATGACAATAAACTCACTCCTGACTCTTGACAAGCAGAAGGAACCCACAATAGACAATAGCAATGACAGAGACACAAAGATTTCCATACCTGTGCATGATCCCCCAGGGTAAGAAACATTAATACCATGAATTTCATTCATGAACCCTGAATTGCAGATGCAATAATAACTTTGAGAAGTAGCTTCCTCACATCTAGAATTAGATGGGCAACGACTTGCATCCTTTTTGCACTTGGGAAATCCTTCATATTTGGAAGGTATATACACAGCACCTGTGGGGGAAGAGAATTTGTAGGGATAATCACACACGGAACACAGGGAGTATGGCACACACAGGGAGCATAGGGAAGGCAGAGTATCACACACACAGGGAGCATAGGGAAGGCAGAGTATCACACACACAAGGAGCATAGGGCAGGCAGAGTATGGCACACACAGGGAGCATAAGGAAGGCAGAATATAACAGGACACAGGGAAACATATCAGTCTCTATCACTCTAAGATCAGAACAGTTCATACTGTGCTACATACAGTGACACAATGCTGGTGACCCTCCAGCAATTTGAATGAGGTGAACAATGTGGGCACTTTCAGGCTGGGTCTGAGGTGTGAACAGTACAGGGCTTTAGGGGAGTGAATGATAGAGGTGTCACAGATGTGAACAATGCAGGGGGATTACATGTGAGAAAAGTACAAGATTTTACCATTTTAATTTGAGGTGTAAACAATGCAGGGGCCAGTTAATCTTAGTACTGATACCTTTAAATCATACCCAAGGTAAGCAGTCACAGCAGGCAGATTTACATGTGGGGGCCCACCAGTTGGACTGCACTGTTCTAAAGCAACTGCACTGATCTTTAGTTTTTATATACTTTAAGGTTTTTTACATTAACTTGGTATTAGTGATGGGCGAAACGGTGCTGGCGTCTCGTTTTTGACGTGAATTTTTGCGGGCGTTTCGCAAATTTATTCGCTGGTGAATCGTGCAAATACGCCGCGAATTCACGCCTGGTAAATAAATTAGCCCATCGCTACTTGGTATTGGACAACTCTACATTTTTGAAAGCAGGCCCTTCTACAGAGACATCCTGCTAACATTCACACATAAAAAGGGTTTTATGTGTGAATGTTAGCAGGATGTTTCCATGGTTTTATGGAGATAATACAGTCACTATGAGAGATTCGTGATTACTGGGGCAGGTTTGGCAAGAGCTTAGTTTGATGAGTAATGGTTGGTAAAAAGACATGACAAGCTAAGGAGGTCACAAGGAAAAAAAAACCCAGACAAGTGTTCACAAAACATATTCTTAAATAAAGTGTCCATCCATTTGGCTTTGTTTTGGGAGCAACTGGTAGAAACTTAATGTGTTTGTCCCATATACCGTAAAAAAAAAGTATTTTACTGGTAAATTATAACTCACCATTAACGGCAATGAAGATATCTAATGCACAGAGAGCTGAAGAAGACAATACACAAAGGGTTACCATGATGAAAGTATAATATATTATAGTATAACTTTAATTCATTGTGCATTTACAGACATTAATTTCATCTTAGTACTTTAGAGATGATCCCTAATAAAGGATCTGATAAGAATAGGAGTAAAGAAGACATGGGGTGGTAACATGTATGTGGAAATTGGGGGCCTGTGTGCTGTATTAAGACATCTAGCTGAGTACTCTCTTGAGGAAGAGGAGGTGTTATGCAGTAGAGGAAATGTTCTTTTATGAAGAAAACAGGGGATTGACTTATATTAACATTACCCCTAGTGTGATTCATGTTTCAGTACTGATAGTTACAAGCATTTAAAGGGTATGTAAAGTCAAAAAAATAAAATCCCATTTTTACTTTCTTTAATGAAAAAGTAATCTATCTCCAATATACTGTAATTAACAAATGTGTACAGTTTTTATAAGAAACCTGACTGTATGCAGTGAAATTCTCCCTTCATTTACTGCTGTGGATAGGAATTGTCAGACGGTCCCTAACTGCTGAGCAGGGAAACAATCATACTTATGAACAGCAGGGGGAGCCCCCGCCTTACTTCCCAGCCATGCAGAACTCAAGCAGCTTTGTTTATGACGATCCCTAAGCAGCCCAGACCACACTGAGCATGTGCACAGTCTTAGTCTTGCAAAGATGTATAACAAAGTTACAAGATGGTGACCCCTTGTGGCCAACTTTGAAAGCATAAATTATTTGTTTGATTAGGCTTGTGGTGCAGTAAGTTCATGTTTGACACAGAGACTTTTCACTAAATATTCATTGTCTGTCTGCTTCATCTATATACACGCATGCATGGGATCCATTATCTGGAAACCCCATTATCTAGAAAGCTCCGCGTTACGGAATGGCTGTCTCCAATAGATTCCATTTTATCCAAATAATCCAAATTTTAAAAAATGATTTCCTTTTTCTCTGTAATAATAAAACAGTACCTTGTACTTGATCCCAACTAAGATATAATTAATCCTTAATGGAAGCTAAACCAGCCTATTGGGTTTATTTAACGTTTAAAAGATTTTCTAGGGACTTAAAGTATGAAGATTCAAATTATGAAAAGATCCAATATCCAGAAGACCCCAGGTCTCAAGCATTCTGGATAACAGGTACCATACATATATATATATATATATATATATATATATATATATATATATATATATATATATATATATATATATATATATATATATATATATATATATATATATATATACTGTTCATACAGATGTAAAACAACATACTTCTTTTCTAACAAAAGAGAAACTATAGATAACGAATCAAACTGATAAAATAACTAAATACACTGCCTACATTGCAATCTACATTTTTGCAATCTACATGTGTTATTACTTTAATATTTACAAATTTCATGACTAGATAACAGTACGTGCTTCTCGGCTAGTTTCCTGTTGGTTCCTTATCAGTGATCCAAGCATCCTCAATAAATTCTATGTGCTCTTACAGGGGAAAATTCACTAAAGCGCGAAGCGGCTAACGTTAGCGCAAATTCGCCAGCTTGACGTCATTTCGTTACTTCGCCAATTTAGTAACGGAGCTGGCCTAAATTCGCTAGCGAAGTGAACCTACTCTAGCACTACTTCGTACCCTTACGCCAGGCGAAGTTGCGCTATGACTACGCTAATTAACCAACTTGCCAGACTTTACTTCACCACCTCAGACCAGGCAAAATGCAATAGAGTAGATAGGGCTTGCTTCAAAAAAAGTTGAAATTTTTTCTAAGTCCAAAAAAACGCTGGTGTCTTACTTTTTTACGGCTGAAAAGCTGAAAAAGATTGTAAATGTTTTTGGGGGTACCCTCCTTCCCCCCTACATTTCCTAACATATGGCACATAAACTATACACTGGGCTCATGTGTAGGGCAAAATAACAACTTTATTTTATGAACCTTTCCCAGGCTTGTGTAATGTAATGTATTTGCTGCTACATATACGTCCATTGTACTTTAACTTGGCGCCGTTTGCAAATTAGGCATCGCTAGCGCAACTTCGCTTTGCTTGACGAATTAACGGTAGCGCAACTTAGCAAACTTTCGCATCCCTGAGCGCAACTTCGGATTTTAGTGAATTAGCGGTGCCCTGGCGAAGTGTGGCGAAGTGTGGCGAAGTGCGGCGAAGCCAAAGATGATGCAACTTTGAAGGTAAGTAAATTTGCCCCACAGTCTCAACCAGATACTTGGTTAGTGGGGGCTGGAACCGAGAAGTAGCAAAAGGGTATTGAGGGAATGACATAAAAGATTGGAGTGTGTACAACTGTACTGGTGAAATTTAGCACATATCTTAGTTCATCAGTCTATTAAGATTGGCACTGAGCTGCCAAGAATATTACATGCAAAGAATATTACATTACCATTCAAGAATTTTATTATGAACTGACATGCTGATGAGCACGGGCTGGATTCTAAGGTGGGTTTCGGATGCATTACTTTTGAACCAATGTAGGTGATGAATTGCCTGAATATGAAGCTGAATTGCCTGAATATGAAGCTGAATTGCCTGAATATGAAGCTGAATTGCCTGAATATGAAGCTGAATTGCCTGAATATGAAGCTGAATATGATTGTTTCGGCATAATTGCTGGTGTAAATTATCCCAACTAGGGCTATGCACTGAGTAGTATAACAACAACTGCACTTACCTAACATTAACTGTCTGACCTTGGTCCACACTCTGACATGGCTCTGCAGGAGGTTGGTCCAATTGAAACACAAAGAAGGAAAAGATCAGCATAATAAGAACACAGATTAGCATCCTTCCATATATTATATAACCAATAATTTAACGATTATAAGAATAGTGTGGATTTACTAACAAGAGTACATTTTCCAAATGTCAGTAACTCATAGCACGCAAAGACAATCACTAATAAGCTTCTACGATGGGCGAATCTGTCCCGACATGGGGCTAGACATATTGTCAATTTCCCAGCTGCCCCAAGTCATGTGACTTGTGCCCTGATAAACTTCAATCACTCTTTACTGCTGTACTGCAAGTTGGAGTGATATCACCCCCTCCCTTTTCCCCCCAGCAGCCAAACAAAAGAACAATGGGAAGGTAACCAGATAGCAGCTCCCTAACACAAGATAACAGCTGCCTGGTAGATCTAAGAACAACACTCAATAGTAAAAACCCATGTCTCACTGAGACACATTCAGTTACATTGAGAAGGAAAAACAGCAGCCTGCCAGAAAGCATTTCTCACCTAAAGTGCAGGCACAAGTCACATGACCAGGGGCAGCTGGGAAATTGACAAAATGTCTAGCCCCATGTCAGATTTCAAAATTGAATATAAAAAAATCTGTTTGCTCTTTTGAGAAATAGATTCCAGTGCAGAATTCTGCTGGAGTAGCACTATTAACTGATGCATTTTGAAAAAAATTATTTTTCCCATGACAGTATCCCTTTAAGTAGAAGTAAATCAGAAGTAGGTAGTGAGACGATAGTCAATAGGGGTAGTTAGTCGTAATATAAACACAGACTTCAATAAACCCTTTGATATTGTTTAGGATAACAGACCATTGGTTAGGGCACTAGAACCAGGGGAAAAGGTTTATGATTAAGAGGGAATCTAAACTCAGAAACAAAGTTTTCTTATTTTGCTACTGTAGAGCAAATGAACCCACTTTGCAATATACTTTGACTTTGATTTTACTGAAGAGGTCAGAGCTTGTTGCTCTACCGATGGGTTAAACTTATGACAATCCAAATCTTCATGTGAACCATTTACAAAAAAAAAAACAACGAAAAATCTTTCAGTAAAAGAGGAAGAAGAAAATCAAAAATACACTGTCCACATAACATCTTCTGCTTTTGTTGATTAGACATATGTGACATTTTCTCTGTTACTAATTTGCATAAAGGAATATGCATCTCAGCTGCTTTCCGAGAATGGTCAACTAATTAAATGTGCTCCTAAATTCCCACGCACCAATCTGATGTGTTGACACTGACACTGAAGAGAAAGCAGCTGAAGGCTAATAAATATCAAAATGTTATGATTTTTGGTTGTTTCGCTCCTATAAAACAGTTGCCAAATTCGGAGATAAAAATTATTTTGTTTAAAGCAGCACATGGGTTGAGCTACAGTAGCTGAATTCTATGGTGCGTTGATGATCAGTTGACTTTATAACCAACAGTGGTTACAATAGCAGAGGATGTAATGTGGAACCTATAACAGTGTATCTGTAAAACCATCAGGTGCTTCCATTAGAATTGGACAACCCCACTTACCAGAAACCACCCCACCTGAGTCCTCATCTTGGTGCAGCTCTTTAGCAGATCAGTCCATGAAGAGTGAGAGAAATAGGGAAATGTTGTACTTGAGACACAGCATGTGGTCAGCTCCTCCCCTATAAAATTCAAAAGAACTCCTTTTTCTCAAACTCTTCTTAAAAAAAAACCTTGTACAGTATTATCACAGAAAAGTCACACACAAGCTAAAATCATATTGCTCCATTAAATTCAACAATGCTGGTAATTTAGGGCAGCCTGGCAACCACATGATCAAATATTGATGCCCCTAGGCATGAGAAAAAGCAGTTTATAAACATGTTTACAGCCAGCTACTGAACCTCATTTATTAACTGAGCAAATAATGCTGTAATTCGTCATATTCAATATGCTTTTTTTAATAGAATCCCATTGTCCTTGCACTCACTGCAAAATGTTGTGCCCATGGCTTTGTATATGAGTTGTATAACTGGGAGATTCCATAATATTACTATTAGTGATGGGCGAATTTATTCGGCAGGCGCAAATTCACGAATAAAATCGGGAAAACAGCGCAAAACGTCGCTGAATGTGCGCCGGCGTAAAAAGAAATGGATGCATGCGTCAAAACCGGACGCTGGCGTTTCAAAAACGAGACGCCGGTGCCGTTTCGCAAATTTTTCATGTTTCACAAATTTCGATTTATTATTTGAATTATTCGGCGAAATGCCACAGATTCGCCCATCACTAATTACTGTTATTAGTACAGGTATGGGAACTGTTATCCAGAATATCGGGACCTGGGGTTCTTCCAGATAACGGATCTTTCCGTAATTTGGATCTTCATACCTTAAGTCTACTATAAAATCAAGTAAACATTAAATAAACCCAATAGGCTGGTTTTGCTTCCAATAAGGATTAATTATATCTTAGTTGGGATCGAGTACAAGCGACTGTTTTATTATTACACAGTAAAAACGTGCCAAGTCTGGGAAAGAGACAGCTGAAAGCCTCACAAGTGGAGTTGCAAGGAGCAGCGGCAGCTCCTGTAAAGTCTGTAGGAAAACAGAATACATTTTTCTGTCTCCCACAAAGAAAGTTCTACCAGCAGGCTTCCTTAAAGGTGCTGCGGCCCTGGGGTTGCAACAGACTGCCAAGGAAGTGAGAGCAACTTCGCTTGTGCGAAAGGAGACCCCTACATCTGGATCCAAGGCAGGCAACTGCTTCCAAAGAGGTGGTACCCCAAAGTTGGAGCTCCAGCAGTTGGCACACTGGCAACATACCAAGGAAAGGGGCTATGTTGATTTCCAAGTCCAGTCTGGCATATTTGGCCAGAGTTCATCCCCAGCGGGGATGAAAGGGAACGACAGGCTGGGGGGATAAAAGAGGGGCAAATTCACTAACATTCGTAGTTTCGCCAGGCGCAACTTCGCCGCACTTCGCCGCATTTCGCCAGGCGTAGTTTCGCCAGCGCTCCGCAAATTCAATCTGAAGTTGCGCACAGGGGTAGCGTAAGATTGTGAAGTTGCGCTAGCGTTGATTCGCTAAGTGAAGCGAAGTTACGCTAGCGAAGGCTAATTTGCATACGGCGCCAAATTCAAGTTTCAATGGAGGAATACGTATCAGCACTACAAATGGCTAGAAAACCTTCAAAACATCAAATAAAATTTTTATTTTGCCCTACACATGTGCCCACTGTCTAGGTAAGTTGCCATGAGTCAGGAAATGTAGGGGGGAAGGAGGGGAGCCCCAAAAAATGTTTCGATCTTTTTCAGCCTATCACCAATCATGTAGAAAACACGCCAGCGTTTTTTGGGACTTAGAAAAAAATTTGACTTTTTTTGAAGCAATCCCTATCTATTCTATTGCGCTTCGCCGGGTCTGAGGTGGCGAAGGATGTCTAGCGCAAAAGGTAGCGTTCAGTACACTGTGCGCGTTAGTGAATTTGCGTAATTACGTCGCTAGCGAAACTTCGCCAGGTGTAAGGGTGCGAAGTAACACTAGCGAAACTACACCTGCGTTCGTTAGGGAATTTGCGCAGTAACGAAAATGCCAAACGCTAGCGAATTAACGCTAGCGTTCGGCGCTTCGGCGCTTAGTGAATTTGCCCCTGAGACTGTGGGAGGAAAGGCAAGGTTCTGAGAGCTAAAGAGTTAAGTGTGCAATCAGAGTGCACTGTGCCTGTTAAAGGTATTGCTGAAAAGTCAGTAGAGGTAAAAGTGAATGGGATTTCACTATGAGTCACACTGAACATTAACACAACTAAATCAGTGGTGTTGCATGAACTGTTAATGTTTATTCTGCTACCGCACGAGGTCCCTGAGAAGCAAGAGAACTCAAATTTTGAAACCACCAAAGGGACTGTTATCCACTCTCACTTATGGTTGCGAGTGACGTTGAAGTGGAAACTGTTCTGGGAACAGACTTTCCCCTATTCTGGGAGTTGTGGGGAAACAACAAACCAATGAATGGGGAACAATTAAACCAGGTGGTGAATAATGTTGGTGTTATGCAAAATGTTATGTGTAATTTTGCTGTCCAATGTCCAGATGGGAATCCTATGTGTGTGACTGTGGGATGCGAGGTAACACCCATAGTAAAAAGTATAAGGGCTCTTACTCATGAGCGTTTTTACCTGCGATCCCCTGCGTTCCGTTTTTCGGTGTTCAGCCGCAGGGGAGCGCAGGAATAGACGCATTTAATTTTTTCAAATGGGGCTGTACTCACACAGGCGCATGTAGGCGCCGAACGCAGGTTGAGACACAGCATGCTGCATTTTTCCTGCGTTCGGCGCCTACATGCGCCTGTGTGAGTACAGCCCCATATAAAAAAAATAAAATGCGTCTATTCCTGCGCTCCCCTGCGGCTGAACGCCGAAAAACGGAACGCAGGGGAGCGCAGGTAAAAACGCTCATAAGTAAGAGCCCTAAGGGGGACCCCCAATGTAAATGTGTCCCTAGAGAAGGTGAATGAGGTAATAGTTGTTCTGGCCCAGGTCATTTGGCTGATAATTGCCCCTTTGAAAGGTCTATTGCGGCAATAACCGAGCTGAACAAAGTCTATGACCAGTTGTGTGTGCAACTGAACTCAGGTGGAGAGTCCCAGTCTACTGAGAGCAATCCCTTAGAGAGACAGGGATATGTCCAGCTCACTGAGTGTGTAGTGAGTGAGAACAGACCTGAGTTTGCTGATATGGAAAATGGTAACATGGCTATCAATGGGGATAAGCCACATGGAGTGATTGTGGTTGAAAGAGAAGTCATGACTCCTGTGTTACATTCCATGGAAAGAGTCTTGCAGTCAGAATCTGTCTGTCTGACAGAGGATGCGTTGGGTCCCAATACAAGTGATGCCAAATGTGAGTTGTTTGCTAACACTGAGCATGTGACCAAGTGTGTGTCTGGTTGTATAACACAAGTCTGTGAGCAAGATGCAACCAGAGGGCAGACTAAAGTGAAAGCCCTCAATGTGTTTAAAACCTCACCATTGCCAGTTGCGGAAGGACACCCTATATATCTGGCAGTGGGTAAAACTAAAATGCAAAGTGTGCATGATGGTAACAGATGCCAAAGGATGTGTGTCTTCCCTAGTAAATAAAATTGAGGAGATGGAAGTGTGTGTGGCTGCTCCCATAGAGACACACATGTCAGATTCATGCGGTAGCGATAATAAGTTGGCCTTAAAGTGTCCATGCGAAAGTGACTCCCATGGTTCAGGCATGATAACCTGGGAGAGTAAAGTAAGGCAAAAGTGCAATCAGAACTGTGGGAATGAGACACCTGAAAGTATGTTAAGTGAGAAGTCAGATGAGAGACCTGAAATCTTTGACTGCCAAGCTGTGTGTGTGAACATAGCCAGTGCAAATGATGGTGTAGAAAATAGTACCATGAGAGTTAATGGTGATAAGCCAGACAGAGTGTCTGAGGAGGTGAGTGATGTAAATGTACAACTGCCTCCTGAATCTGTGTGTGTGCAGGTACCAACCACACAACTGTTCTACAGTGAGCCCGTCTGTGTGAGAGTTGAAACACAGTGTTCTGGAGAGGGAAATGTATGTGAAGGCATATTTAAAGGGGAAGTTAAAAGTCCCTCAACAAGATGTGTGCCTGTCCCCACTGAAGTGAAGGTGACAGATTCGGCACCAGCTGAGTCTATGAAAGAGGCATGTGAGTTAAGACCTGATACAGATGAAGTCAAGTGTGGGTTGTCTGAATGTGTGTCTGATTGTGTGTCCGAGTGTGTGACACAAATCTCTGGTAAAAAGCACTCTACAACCCATGAATGTAAAATGCAAAGTGTTCATGGTGTGAACAAAGACACTGAAGCATGTGTGCCTGATCTTGCCCTATTTGATCAGAAGCAGGAGACTGAATGGTGTGTGACTTCCTCCATAGGAACACATGTGTTAAATCTCTTGCAGGCTAAAGAATGGCCAAAATCCCTTTTAAAGGGATGCGCTATGGACAAGCAGGTCCCTAGTCCTTTAGTGAAAGACAAAGTGAGTGAAACCTTGCATTTCAAAGGCAGAGTGAGCCCTTTAAAGATAAAAGGTTCAAGTTTACAAGAGAGCATGTGTCTGTATACTCTGATTGACATGTATGTGTGGGATCTTTCACATGCTAAAGAAAGGTCAAAATCATGTTTAAAGGGTTGTGTAACTGAGAAGCGGCAATCTAGCCCTTCAACCAAAGAAAGACTGGAGGTAGAAATCCCTTTAAGAGAGTTTCTTTTGGGATGGCAATGTGTTCCGCCCCTGGGTCGAAACAGAGGGGGAGGATATGTGACAGGGTGTTTGGGAAACACCACTGTCTTAGAGGAAAAGTGAGGGGCTGTGAGAGACAGAGCTGGGCAGAAGGAGCTTTGCTGCCAGCAAGAGAGTTCCAGAGCTTGGAGCCTAAATCCCTTGTGGGGAAAGAAAGAGAAAAGGACTGGCAGAGGCTAGTGAGTCTGAGTCCCAGGAGGGTAAGCCAGCAGGGCTGAGTGTGAAGCCCAAATACTTCAAAGTGCAAGAGGGTGAGAGTTTCCCTTGATGGTGAGCGACCAGAGGGGGGAGAACCCTGAATGTATTTGCTGAACTGTACCCTGCATGTTCTACAGTGCAGTTGTTGAACTGTAACCTGAACATTTTTTCTGTTGCCTTTTCGTTGGGAATGCTCAGTGCTTAATAAAGCTGTGGTTTTTTTTTGTCTGAAACCTTGGTTTTCCCCGTCTCTTAGCTCAAAATCCTATACTACCTGCCTACCAAATGCTAATTCCCCCCTTAAAAGTGCATGTGCAGGCCAGTGGCATGTCCCAATAGCAGCTCAATAGGAGAAGTATATTTGTTCTGGGGAAAGTACAATGTACAAAAAAGAAACAAAAAGGGAAGTAAGGGCCAAGATTATGATCATAATCATAAGCCTTCAGAGCTCCAATTTACTATTTTTAATCTTGAGTCAGGCTTCTTGTATTATGGTAAAGGATGTCTCAAGGGCTAGATATTTCCAGTCAGTTTCCCCTTCAGTGGCCTCTTATTTGTCTAGCTCAGCATCTGCACTATAATGCCCTGACGTATTCAGAAAACATATCAGACAACTTTGCTGTTTTCAATCCTGTGAGAAGCTCAAAACCATTGCCCTATAACTTTATTTTATCAACAGAACTCAGTTCTTAGCATCGGCCCATACTCAGTAACCTAGAGTCATTGAGAAGTTCAGGGCTACAGCCATGACCACAAATCATGCCATGTATGGGGGATATTCAGTTTCAAAAATATTTTTAGTATGGCATTAAAAACTAAGCCTCTGGCGTGGCTATGACTCTAGCATTAAAAACTGAGGTTGCCAACAAAGGACCCCCAGACATTAAAGGAGGATTAAACCCTAAAAACAAATGCGGGTAGGAGTTCCATATTTTATATACTGAATTTTCTGCACCAGCCTAAAGTTTTAGCATCTCTATAAAAGCAATGATTCAGATCAGGGAACACCATCTTGGATTTTGTTAGGTGTGGCAGTAGCACTTTCCTCCTCAGTGTGGTCCAGTTAGCTAAGCTTAGGGGATGGTGCACATCATTAAGAAGAAAATGAGGTGTACATGTCATAGAAGCTGATGCTACAAAGGTATTTATTAAAGGTATTCTGTCACATGAAAACATTTACAAAATGCATCAGTTAATGGTGCTACTCCATCAGTTTCCCAGGTGCCCTCAGCCGTGTTATTTGTGCTCTGATAAACTTCAGCCACTCAATGGTATAAATCCAAGTCCAACTCACCCAAGTCATGACACCTCAAGTTACAATGATTAGGATGAATGTGTACACACCAATATTTCATCTATACATTTAAAATACATTGATTGGTTCAAGAATAACATTTAAAATGGTAGAATGAAATGAGTGTAATTTAGTAATAAAAACTAGTTTCTGAGCTGCCATGTAATAAAAATTTGAATTAAATACTGTGACGATGTTCAATATATAGTGAATAAATTACCCCCTCCATGACCATATAAAAACACAAGACCAAAGGCCGAGTGTTTTTATACAGGTCATGGAACTCCGAGGTGACTTCTAATATCCTCATATTTTCCAACAGAGGGTACTTTATTTATTATAATACACAAGTTTTAGTGAGTCATGTGACAGAAATGACATTAGAACTCACCGTTTATAAATGATGACATCACTAGTCACCATTTATAAGGATATCATTTACAAGATATACCTGGCTTTTGTGTATTATAAAGATATAATTTAAGTTCGGTCCCATAGAAACATGACCAAAATGTAGATTATATAGTGAATAAAGTACCCCCTCTTGTAAATTATAAGGATATTGTAAGTTACAGAGGAGTTTCATGACCATATAAAAACACGAGGTTGAAGGCCGAGTGTTTTTATACAGGTCATGGAACTCCGAGGTGACTTCTAATATCCTCATATTTTACAACAGGGGGAACTTTATTTATTATAATACACAAGTTTTAGTGAGTCATGTGACAGAAATGACATCAGAACTCGCCGTTTATAACTGATGACATCAGAACTCACTGTTTATAAGGATATAATTTACAGGATATTCATGGCTCTTGTGTATTATATAATGTATATTGTGAGTTGGTCCCTCAGCTCAGGTATCACGGAGATGGGCTACCAGCAGTATATTCAGACGCACATCTCACCCTTGGGCTGGTACAAAACCCCAAAAAATAATGGTGAGAGAGAAGGTATGGTGTATGCTGTTTGTAGAATCACAGGACAAACCGGGAGCGTATCATCCGATTGCAGGTAGATCCCTGTCCTCCGCTCTGGCTGCGGGTACTAACATTAGCCGTCAGAAACTTGCATTGAAGGATCAACTTTTTCCAGACCTCGGTTCACGGTGAAACCAAACTTGGGTAAAACAATTATAGCTTTATTAACAAAGCTATAATTGTTTTACCCAGGTTTGGTTTTACCGTGAACCGAGGTCTGGAAAAAATTGATCCTTCAATGTAAGTTACTGACGGCCAAAATATATTTGGCAGCTTTTATAGCCTACTTCTTTGCTAAGCAACGACTGAGCGCAACTATATGTAAGAGCACATTTTGATGCAAGTACTTTTAATAAAAGTGGTTTTAGATACAACTCACTGCGGACAAAAGAGCAAGAGTCTACAGGAGATGCGATGTATCAAAAGCTCTAACCCTAACACTAAATTTTTCCATAAACATTACACCACTCATTTTCTCTCTGCCACCACTAGCAAACATAGAGGATGATATACAGTATTTCTTCAAAAAACTTCCCATTTATCACTACAAGAGTAATAGAGAGAGTAGACTACCCTTTTTTTCTAGTACATAACTCATAAATACACTTGTCTGCCAACAGACTGCTATGGCCTTGCCACAACTTTCACTGATTATTATCAACAACCCTACTTCTTCTATTTATGTATAACTTAAATCAATTTGTGGAAGATCCACTTAAACCAGATAGATGGATGCTGGATAATGTTATTACATACTGGCAAATAGAAACTATAATACAAAATGGGAAACTAGGCAAGGCATTCAACATCAGCTAGTCCCACAACTGTATAAACTATAACACTGGAAACTTCCTCCAGAAATTATGCCAGAATATTGGTTATTCCTAAATACAAGGCCTATTTATTAAAGTTTGACCTATTTGGTAAAGGTTTTTGAAACCATGACTAAACTCACTTCCTCTCAAACCAGGAACCTCATGAAATTTTAAAAAATCCAAACTGAAAAAGTACATATGGGAAAAGTCAGGAATGTCACGAAACCCCAAACTTTTTCGGATTGTCACAGAAAAGCCAGAGTCAAAAATATCCAAAAAACCACTAAAACCTGGAAAGATGTTCCAGTTGTTGTAAGGCAAATACAAGAAGTCCTCTGCACTCAACCCATTTTCAATATATTTAGGACATTGACACATTTTGTGTTTAAGCTACTAAAAATGCCTCACCCTACAAACATAACAGGGATTGTTTGTCCATATATTGCAATATATTTAAGCTGGCCAACTACGTCAAAGTCCTACACTCAACTTTCTTCCGATTCAATAAGAATTATATTGCTTCATTATACATTATACACAGGGACTAAGTTTTTCCAACAACTTGATACTTTTAAAGTAAAACTCCCAAACTTGGTTGCCCTTTTATTGGCCACCAGTGTTGTCACCTGTCTACAGATGGAAAGGGTGGGAGCTACAATATGGAGCTGGCCACTGGTCATGTGCTTTCAGAAAGAGACAGCACTTTAGGATGGAACTGCTTTCTTGCAGGCTGTGGTTTCTCCTACTCAATGTAACTAAATTTGTTGCAGAGGGACCTGGATTTTACTATTGAGTGCTGTTCTTATATCTACCAGGCAGCTGTTAGGGAGATGTTATCTGGTTACCTTCCTATTGTTCTATTGTTAGGCTGCTGGGGGGGAGGGGTGATATCACTCCAACTTGCAGTACAGCAGTAAAGAGGGACTGAAGTCCCATGACTGGGGGCAGCTGGGAAACTGACAATATGTCTAGCCCCATGTCAGATTTCAAAATTAAATATTAAAAAATCTGTTCTGTCTTTTGAGAAATGGATTTCAGTTAAGAATTCTGTTGGAGCAGCACTATTAATGTATGCATTTTTTTAAAAAACATTTTTTCCCATGACAGCATCCCTTTAAGTTACTAAAAATGTCAGGTGTTGTAAGGGACATCTGTCACTGACTTTGAAATGTGTTCGATGGGTTTTAGAGTATTTTTTTTATTTTTAGAGTATTTTTGTATTCGGAATTGTCGTAGTTATGTTGCATAATATATTTTCAGATTTTTCGCATCAAAATGCCAGATCCAAAAAAGTTGTGGCTACAAGAACTAGAACTAGAACTACAAGAACTACAAGAAATACAAGTCTAAATTGTTACTTGGTCTTGATATAAAAATTTTAGCCACAATTACTGGCCTCCAAATTAATAAAATCTTGACAATAATCCACAAATATCAAATCAGGCAAATTTGTTATCTAGTGGTCTATGTGAACACATTTCCCCCTTCTTTTTGTCTCTTGACATAAAAAAGCTTTTTTTTTTTTTTGTAACTAAGATTTTATTGAGTTTCACAATAAACTTACATAGTCAACAACAAAAGACTCATGTCATCATCTATAACAATCAGTAGGGATGTAGCGAACCGCCGATAATGTGTTCGCGAACGCCGTTCGCGAACACCGGCAAAAAATGCGAACAGTTCGCGAACAGTTCGCGAACTTCGAACATCCGAAAATCGTTCGATTCGAACGATCGAAGGATTTTAATCGTTCGATCGAACGATTTTCGTTCGAATCGAACGAAAATCGTTCAATTTTAGCGACCGAATGGTCGAATGGTCGAACGATTTTGACGCGAACGCCTATTGGCGAACGTCGCGCGACGTTCGCGAACTTGCGGCGGACGCGAACAGCCGATGTTCGCGCGAACAAGTTCGCCGCAGAACAGTCCGCGACATCCCTAACAATCAGTTCCGTTCCATGCAAAGGTATCTAAATTACAGTACAGACTGAAGTTAGAATTACAGAAAAGTATCAAAACAGCACAACCGTAATGGAAAAGCAACAGTCAAAATAATAAAAAAAAAAAGTTTGGAAAGTAAGAAGAGGGAGAGAAGAAAGCAACCAACACAAGAGATATCATAGGAAGGGGAAGAAGCAGCCAATAGAGACATCACGAATTCCGAGCTGTGTTGAAAGCAATAGGGAAATCAGGATTGGTCATCTCTAGAAGTTAGATAATAATCCCAGTTGCCCCAAATATTATTATGTAATTGCAAGGAATTGTTAATACGGGCAGTCATTTCCTCAAATCGTTTGTTATTTTCAAGCCTAAGGATTATTTCCTGTGTGGAAGGGATGGCGGAGGATTTCCATTTGGAAGTTATTGCCAATCTGGCCACAGTAGTTACCTGGTTGACCCACTTTTGAGACGCACCTTTCAAACCCGAAATCGGGAGGGCTAAAAGTAAGTGGGGCATGTCGATATTCAAAGGAGTTCTGAGGACTGCTGTTATTAAATTAACAATCTCCTGCCAGAACTTAGTCAGTTTAGGACAGGCCCATAAAATATGATGAAGCGTGCCCTTATGGTGACACCCCCTCCAACATAGAGGGCTGCTCTGTGGAAACATCTTGGAAAGCCTATCTGGGGTGAGGTACCATTTCATCAGTGTTTTATAGATACTCTCTTTTTGTTGAACACAAGTCGTCATTTTGCGGGCATTTTCCCATATTTTGCCCCATTGGGCGAGGGTTATGCCTGGTTCCCACACAGATTCCCAGTACAGCATGTAGGAGTGTTTAGGGAAGGGGTCTTCTGGGAGGGTGTTCAAAGAGCTGTATAAACGTGAGATTAGACCCTTAAACGGGAACAGGCTACCTAAAATTTGCTCAACGGGGGATAGCCTAATAATAGCTTGCTGACCAAAGAGAGCGGTAATGAAATGCTTAATCTGGAGGAATTCCATCTCCTTCCCCGAACTCCACTTACATCTATGAGCAAGTTCCTGATATGTATACAGCCTGTGCCTTAGCGGATCTACGAAATCAATGATTCTTACAAAATTAAAGGCCGCCCAATGAGATTGGAAAGTCGGTCTCTGACCCGGTTGGAAGTCTGGATTCCCCTGAAGCAGTGTTAGGGCCGATGGGTGATGGCTAAATTTATATTTCCTTTGGCACTGTCGCCATATAGTACACGTGAATGAGATGGGTTTTGGGGCCAGAGTCGAAAGCTGTAGTTTGGGTTTATCAGATAGTATCAAATTGCTTATGTGAAGGGGAGAAGTCCACACTGCCTCTAACTCAGCCCATTTGGTTGGAGGAGAAGTTTGCAGCCACACTAAAGTTTGGCGAAGATGAGTGGCTTCATAATATTTCCCCACATCTGGAACTGCCAGGCCACCTTGGCTCCTCCCAGTCAAGAGTACTGATCGAGGGAAACGAGCCTTCGTGGAACCCCAGATGAATTTAAATATAAGCTTTTGAATATGGCCCAGCTGCGATGGTGAAAGTCGAAGTGGAATGGTTTCAAACAAATACAATAACTTGGGGAGTTTAGTCATTTTAATTGCAGCAATACGCCCGAGCCAGGAAATATGGTATTGCCGCCAATCTTGGAGATCCTTTGTGATTTGTTTCACCATAGGCGAAAAATTACTTTGAAACAGTTGGTGGTAATGAGGGGTTAGTTTGATACCCAAATAGTTAATATGGGACTTGTGCCACTTGTATTGGAACTTATCCTGCAGAGCCCTCCGAATATTACCCTCAGTATGGAACATAAGTGCTTCCGATTTCGCCCAATTGATTTTGTATCCCGCTACTTTACTATATTCTGATAAAGTATTATGGAGATTAGGTAGGGATATTAGCGGATTACTATGGGTCAATAGGACGTCATCCGCAAAGAGGGATATTTTATATTCTCCCTCACCTACTGTTATCCCAGAGATATCCGGATGTTCTCTTATCTTAGACGCCAGGGGTTCTATACTGAGGGCATAGAGCAGAGGAGAGAGAGGACAGCCCTGCCTGGTCCCGTTCCTGATATGGATCGGTGTCCCTACATCCCCATTCAATTTCAAATAGGCTAAGGGAGTGGAATATAGAAGAGTGATCGCTTGCAAAAAGGAGCCCCGAAAGCCCATGTGCTGAAGCATCTGGGTCATGTAAGTCCAGTCCAGCCTATCTAAAAAAGCTTTTAATATGCTTAGCTGCATACTTGTTCACTATCATGAATGCATTAGGCTGGGCCTCAATTTTACTAACACACTTAAAGCCTACTACCATCTTCCCAGGGTCTGACTTACCTTCCGCCTACTCCCCAGGCAGGGTTGCCAGGTTGGTGTTTTTTTCAGCCAAATTGGGCTACTAATTTAAAGGCCAGGTGTGTTTTGAAAGTACAAACTAGCCAAGGTACGTTATGGATTTGGGCTACTTTTTGGGCTTTTGGTTGGTTTGTACTTTGGAAACCAGCCAAAGTTTTATCTTGCCGTAATGTGCCAAGCTTGCGTCTCCCAATGCATGTTGGGTTATGTAGTTTTTGTTTAACAATTTGCCAACTGCCAAGTTTAATGTAACACTACAATACCCAGCATGCAATGGGACTGACTTGTGTATAAGTCAGGAGTTACAAAATTGTGGGCTCTGTACCCCAGTCTCCCATCACTCAAGCATTCTCATGTTTTCCAGTGACTTTCCTCAATTTCAGCTAATTTCGGGGCAAATATCTGCTGGCCACCAAAATGTCTGGAGGTTGACCTGTTTTACCAATATTTATTAAAATTTATATGAATTAGGGCCTTAATGGGCCCCTATTCCTCCTGCCCCCCCCCCTCTGTAGTTACGCCCCTGGTTATGGGCAAATCTGCCCCATTTTGCTTCATGTGAAAATTTACAAAACATTGAAAATTTGAAAAAGGTGTATTTTCACATATATTCATTTATTTTTTAGACTTGTTTTCACTGCACAATATTGTGCTACTTTTGGACTACTTTTGAAGTGCCTCTTGGCTTTGGGCTGGTTTTGTAGCCGACTTTGGCTATTTTGGAAAATTAGACCTGCCAACCCTGTCCCCAGGCCATATCAATTCCCAATGCACTATATGCCAGGGGGTCATGTGCTGCAAATTCCCATCCAGTTTATCTTCAATCTACCATGCCAACTTTCCCCCTTTAATTATCTATTGAACTAGTCCCCTAGTAAACAATTCAGACATTCCTTCTGGTCTCTTGAGACATTCCTTCTGGTCTCTTGAGACATTCCTTCTTGCAGTGTTTCAGCAGAGGGCTTTATACCTCCATGGGGTAAACCACTAGCCTTACCCCAGCTTCTGGATAACCCCCTCTCCAAGAAATATCTCTGGCCTCACATTGGTCCCACTAAGGACCAGACTCAATTCAGTGAGATAACCTTTTCTCACTGAATTGAATCTGGCCCTATGAATGCTGTGAGACACTCTGAACATTTACCTCATTACATTTTGATTCCATATGTCAACAAGCTTCTATAGAACTTTAATTTAGCATTTAAAATGCTAAACCAACTCTCCCCTAATAAAAAAAACCCAAAATAGTCACAGTGTAGCCTTATGGATAGAGGCGTAAGAGGAGTAGTTGCATATTCATCAGGGAAACGTCTATAAAAGTTCTCCACAGGACTGCCCAGCTTGTGACCCACAATGTTTTAGTGGTTTTTACTATGCACCCGCCCGAGCCCCGACTTCCGGCTTCCGCTCTGCCCGGCCATGCCGATGATGTCACAAAAGGGGTGGGGCAAGCAATCGTGTGGCTGTAAAGCTGGAAGTCAGAAGCTGGAGGGGGGCAGAGAGAGCAGGAGGAAGAGTTCGACTCGGACTCACCCGCAAAGGGGGATGCGGGGCCGGCCCGAACCTGACTGACCCGCGGGTAAACCATCCCACACATCACTAATGCACCACATTCGCTGAGAATGCAGGATTGTGTCAGACTTCTGGAGTTCACTCTGGTCCATATTATCCAGAGTATTACTTGTGAGATTCCCTAAAGACTTCATTTAGATTCACATTTCATTGCAACAGAGCTGTTGAACTTATTTATTTCAGCTACCTAGAATGCTGTTATTCTTATCCACATAAAAAAAATGCCTCCTGCCCAACTGTCATTACACTAACCAGAAAATAGGTAGGTCTTGCTGGAAAAGGAAAAGGGGTTGAGGAAGATCTTGGTAGTTGCTGGACAAAATGTGTAGATCAGGCCTGAATATGAAGATTTTTTTGGGGGGGGGAATTGCTGGATTCTGTGACTATTTTCAGGGGTGTAACAAGAGCGCTTATAGGCATCCTGGTTGCAAGCATGCCAATTAAAAGAAGAAGAAAGCTTCAGGGACAGGATTTGACCGCTACAACCCTGTGGTCTTGCCCCCCCCCCCCCCCCCCCGCCGGGCCCTCTGCAACACAGGGTCTGCTTCCTCTATAGTTGACTTATTTTACAACAACTTACTCATGAAATTTGTTTTCTTATAAGAAAGGTTTGTGTAACAACCTGACTCTTTAGATGTCAATAAACTCAAACTCAACAAACCACAAATTACACATAAGTAGTCTCTATTTATTTACAATTATTTATAGACAAACCATTGTGTAAAATGTTTAAGTGCTGAGTCTTTGCCATGAGGAGCTTACGCTCAGCCCCCAGTTCCTTGGTTCAGTGACTTGTATCATCCGAAGTCTTACACCATTCAGTTTTACCCAATTCAGAGTGATGGTCTATGACAGTATCAGATTTCACTACCTCGGATATAGTTGCCTGCAGAGAGAAATGAAGATTAAATGAGCAGTGTAGCAGCAATGAGAGCAATGAATATAAGGGGAAGGATTGGGACTTACCGATTTCAAAGTCATAGGAATAGTGCTGCCTGATACAGTCTCTGACTCTGGCTTCTTAATATGCAGCCGATAGAAAATGTTGCGATATTCCTCCCTTACCTACATGCAAAGAGAAAGTAATGAGTATTATAATATAACAAGTGCCATCTACAGGAGGATTAAAGAATGGCACCACCTGGTGTAGATAAACACATTGTTAGAAAATGTAATCACTCTGATTCCAAGAATATCTATGATAGCATATAAATGTTCACCCCATCCCATCTCCCCCTAAATGGCATCCAGGCTGGGCTTTCTGGAACATTCAGGCCAGCAAAAAAGCATTTGGATCAATTATTCAAAAAGTAACTTTCATATTGGACCCCTAAATGCACTGTTCATCCAGGGGAACCAGCCCAACAACCTAGATCATATGCCTTTAAGTTGTGCTTAGGGTAAATATACATAGTTGTGTTATTTAATTTGCTGTTTACACATATGTATAAACAAGATGCAGAAATTGAATTCCAGTTTGGCCCAAAGTCATTTTTATTCAGTATCACCATCTTAAAGCTAATTTTCACTAAGAATAGCTAAAATAGTTAGTTAAATTATCATAGGTCTATGCCAGATGAATTGTGGTGCATTTAATTTTATATTACGTAATAAGAAGGGTGATGGCTCAGCCTATAGTTAACTGGCAGGTCTGGATTTGTGGGGAGACCACCAAGGCCTGGACCTAGGGTGGCAGGATT
The DNA here is from genome assembly GCF_017654675.1 of Xenopus laevis. Taxonomy (NCBI): domain Eukaryota; kingdom Metazoa; phylum Chordata; class Amphibia; order Anura; family Pipidae; genus Xenopus; species Xenopus laevis. The sequence goes on from NC_054375.1 coordinate 144,626,103, forward strand.
TTAGGGGCGGCATTCTACCCAACCACACCCACATTGGTTCAGAAAGACTGGGGATGCGCAGGAGATACAATCATTTTGTCACACTGGCACAGTGACACTAAGGGGCCGATTCATCAAGCTCGAGTGAAGGATTCGAAGTAAAAAAACTTCGAATTTCGAAGTGTTTTTTGGGCTACTTCGACCATCGAATGGGCTACTTCGACCTTCGACTACGACTACGGATCGAACGATTCGAACTAAAAATCGTTCGACTATTCGACCTTTCGATAGTCGAAGTACTGCCTCTTTAAAAAAAACTTCGACCCCCTACTTCGGCAGCTAAAAGCTACCGAAGTCAATGTTAGCCTATGGGGAAGGTCCCCAAAGGCTTGCCTAAATTTTTTTGATCGAAGGATATTCCTTCGATCGTTGGATTAAAATCCTTCGAATCGAACGATTCGAAGGATTTAATCGTTCGATCGAAGGAATAATCCTTCGATCGTTCGATCGCAGCATTTGCGCTAAATCCTTCGACTTCGATATTTGAAGTCGAAGGATTTTAGTTCCTAGTCGAATATCGAGGGTTAATTAACCCTCGATATTCGACTCTTGATGAATCGGCCCCTAAGGGTTTCCTGCCAGTCTGTGGTCAAACTATCATTTAAAACCCACAAGTAATAACTTTCAACATCTAATTAATATGGAGTTACATTGACTAGTGAAAGAGTGAATTTAGTGACCTGATGATTGAGCAGGCAGTGCACAAGGAAGATGAATGCGCCCTGAAGGCTGTTGCAGATGGTGAACAGATACGATGCCACAATGGCCCCAGTTCCAAACTGGAAGAAGCCAATTACCCAAGTAGATCCAAGTATGAAGAGCTGAGCCAGAGCCTTGAAGGTCAACAACCTGTAATGAGAAGATAAACCAGGATCCTCAGTGTAATATCAGTAATGCCCTGACAGCCCCGAAACATATATTCCACTGTAAGACAACATTTATTATATCATAATGGATAAATAATTAACTAGAAGAACAAATCTTCCATATTTGCAGTGTTTTTGTTTAGCTGTTTTCTTTATAAATAAAATAAACCTTGTTGCAATTTTCACTTTTAAACTGCACCCCTGGCACAGATTCAGAATTATGAAACCACAGAAGTAATTCATAAATTGCTTTCGCAATTCATGAATTTGCTTCAAAATTCACTAAGGCGCGAAGCGCCGAACGCTAGCGTTAATTCACTAGCGTTTGGCATTTTCGCTACTGCGCAAATTCACTAACGAACGCTGGCGTAGTTTCGCTAGTGTTACTTCGCAACCTTACGCCAGGCGAATCTTCGCTAGCGACGAAACTACGCAAATTCACTAACTTGCGCAGTGTAGTGAACGCTACCTTTTACGCTAGACTTCCTTCGCCACCTCAGACCTGGCGAAGCGCAATAGAGTAGATAGGGATTGTTTAAAAAAAAGTCAAAATTTTTTCTAAGTAACAAAAAACGCTGGCGTGTTTTCTAGATGATAGCTGATAGGCTGAAAAAGATCGAAAATTTTTTGGGGCTCCCCTTTCTCCCCCCTACATTTCCTGACTCATGGCAACTTACCTAGACAGTGGGCACATGCGTAGGGCAAAATAAAAATTTTATTTGCAGATTTGAAGGTTTTCTAGGCATTTGTAGTGCAGATACGTGTTCCTCCATTGAAATTTGAATTTCGCACCGTATGCAAATTAGCCTTCGCTAGCACAACTTCGCTTTATATAGCGAAACAACGCTAGCGCAACTCCGCAACTTTACGCTACCCCTGTGCGCAACTTCGGATTTTAGTGAATTTGCGAAGTGCGGCGAAGTTGCGCCTGGCGCAACTTCGCATCTTAGTGAATTTGCCCCTAAGACATAGTTTCTGACTGAATTTCTGAAGCATTTGAATTAGTGAAGGCAAAATACTCCTAGAGATGAGGAACCTCGGATATCCTTTATTTACTATCACAATATATCACTTACATACTCACCGGGTGTTTTTAAAACTTGATACATTTTTGTTCAGGGATGCTAGCTTTGCTCGGAGTAGCCATAATGTTAAAGTCAGTAGTATGGTATTTATCTAATAGTAAAAGAGGTAAAGTGAGGGAATAAAAATGTTATATTAAAGATAAGATAATGGTTTAAAGGAGGCCCTTCATTGCAGTTTTATTGCCAGAATTTCTTAGAACTGTTATATACATGGTAATACCCGAACTGATATCTAACAAGAATAACATTTTTGCTCAAATTCAGTTTTCCTGAATATTTGAAAAAGACTGCCTGCAAAATGGAATAAGGAGTTTTCAACTTAAAAAATATTTCTCACCTGAATTAAGTAATAAGTTTAAAAATATTAGGAGAAGGAGGATTATGGAATTGTAGGGGGTTATTCAATAAACTGCGGGAAAACTTGGGGCAACACTCAAATTTTTCAAGACTTATTAAAGCCAGATGCAGCAAAAAGCCGGAATCTGAAAATCCGCCATCTCTGATCTGCCGAGGTTATGTATAAGTCAACAAAATCTGACAAATTCTGGCCTTTCGGGGAAAAGCCCGAAAACAATCCAGCGATTCAGGGAAAACCTACAAAAAAATCATCCAATTCGGGTTTTCACTCAATTTTGTTGAGGTTTTTACCCAAAACCGATTAAATCAAGTTTTTTTTAATAATAAATAAGGTAAATCAGGTATGGGAGTTTGGTCGTAGTTTTTCTATTTAAAAAATTAGATAAATCATGCTTTTAATTTTGAAATTCACGTTAAGATAATTGAGCAAAGACCAAAATGCACCAAATACAAGATTCATTTTTCATTTTACAAAATGTGTTTTTTTAAACATTTTAGTGTATATGGTTGATAAAATTAGCTTTTTTAAAATACATAATTCCAAATATATTCTAAAGAAAATTAAAACTTGATATACAAAAATCAATGGACGGCATTTGCATGATTGTATTTTAGACAGTTTAGTATATTTAAGTTTGTGTCTTTCTCTGTACGTCAAATTATAACCAGTGCACTATACCAGAGAAATATTAAACAAAAATTTTAAAAATTATTATAATTGGAGAACTCACAGTGATGAACACAGAAACTGGACCAAGAAAACTCCAAATGAGATTTAGATTTAGCCAACAACTGCAAGGAACCAAATAGAAAATCACATCATATAAATACATATAAAGACAAGTTCACATACATAGTCATTTACTTATCTATCTGTCCTTATTAGGGTCCTTCTGAGGACTGAGAAACATGAAATTGATAAAATATATTGATTTAATCAATGAAGCATCATTTTGGACCCTTTCATTACTTTGTTAAATGTAGAAGACCACATTAGACTATGGGCCAATATTAAAGTTATTTCATGGCAAAAATAGTTTATTTGTTACACTGAAGATAAAAGCTTAACTTTTGTGTAACATAGCAGACTGTATCTGAATTTTTCAGTTTGTACATTGCACTGGTTTAGAAAAGGACAGTTTAGGGAATCCAAGAAATTGCTTAGGAAGTTATTTATCAATGGTTGAGTGTTAGAGTTTCTTTTACCTTGAATGAACTCGATAGACCTTGAAACTCGAATGGTATCTTATTTAAGAAAAAACTCATACGTCTACATTCAAACAAATGTTATCGAACCATAAACTCAGATGGAATTTGAATGGAACTTGATTCAAGTTTTTACTCTGAAAAACACTCAAATGTCAGGAAGGCTATTAACATTTTCAAGTGGGTCAATAGACCTCTGCCGATGACTTCTACATGAACTTGGCATGTTTTAGGTGGCATACTATCGGATTTGAGTTAGTTCCATGGTCGAAGTATGATAAATCTTGAATTCAAGTTTGTTTTTTACAACTCGAAAATGTGAGTTTTGACCAAAAAACCAACTTGAAAATTAAAAATTTACCATTCGACTCTGCACCTTAGACTCTTGGGCTCACTTTTTTAAAAAACATTACTTATAGCAAACAGTGTTTTACATATGGGCTGTTTTATGGGACAGAATTATATATATAGAGAGAGATGTTTATTTGTTCCCTGTAACCGTAGATCCAAAGTAATTTTTATTTGGGATTGTCCTTCTTTTTGGGAAAAAATTAATGCAGCGCCACTCACCAATTTAATTTACTTTTCCCAGGTGTCCATTTTTTAATGTCAGTAATTGCATGACTACATTCGCTATTATACTAATTACATATCCCTTTCATAGTATTTACCTTTTCTCAGTGCCATATCCATCAGAACGAACTGCTGCTGAGATGGTGACTATAAATGCTGGGACCCCAAACCCAATGAGACAGGCAGTTGGGAAGTGAGAGCGTCTTGATGTCAAGTAGTTCATTGCATTCAGGTTTCTCACAGTGAGGAAGAGGAGAACACTCTCCAGAGTCATCCAGCAGAAAGCACAGAGGAGAATGTAGTGGAGACAACCAGCAATGATAGAGCAGAGTATCTGTGAGACAGAGTCAATGTTAGTGGGAGGAATTTGACTGACAGAAAAAAGGCAAACCAAGGGTGTATCGAATGCTCTGCAGAAAACTCAATTTAAGAAAGTTCCAATAAATCACAAAATAAATACTACATAAGCAAAATATAGTAATTTTACATGGACAACCTCATACGGCTTATTATCTATTTCTGATAAATAATTGGGCCTCTTAGGACCCATCCTGACCCATTAGGCCTCTTAGGACCCATCCTGTGCTTTGCACCTATCACAAGGCAAGGTACAAATCATAGCACATTGCAAGCTGCTCCACACTTGAAATGAGTTTCAAAAGATATTATCACACAGATAGGGTGGTTAATATCATAAAATGTCTTATTAAAGAGAGAAGACAGCATGCTCTTTAGATCATGTGGTGGTGGCACATTTGAGAGAGGAGGATTTAGCCAAGGGGTTGCTAAAAAGGAAGGGGTTTTTGATCCAAGAGCTTGATAGTGTGGTCCTTATGGGACACAATGTACAGTTGTTATTCAATTACCTTTTCACTCAAAGTAGTGATAGTTTCCCATATTTTCTATGCTATAATTTAGAGAAATTAAAAATATACTCAATACTGGAACTTCTATTAAAACAATGAGATTTATTCGCTTACTGGAAACTGGGTTTGGTGTAGGCCAAAAAGGATGATCAGTTGTCCCATAAAGAGGCATCCAGACAGTGCTGTTAACATGGAGGTGTGAGCGCTTCTAAGGGACCGGCACAGGAGGAATGTGAGAAGAGACAGAGAGAGGCAGAGAAGAGACACACTCAGACCAATGCGGGAGACAACGAGAAGCCCACGATCTTCCTGTTCAAGAGAAAAAAAATATGTATTTTATGAATAGAAAATACCATTTAGTCACTTCTTCATTGCAGAAAGATGTGATTATGTCTATGTTTGGGTATTCTCCAAAATGTATCTCTAGTTAATTACTTGCATTATTTTAAATGTTTTTTAAATCTCTTATCTTGGGTATTCCAGCATTAAATCAAAGAGGATGAGTGAAAAAAATCAAATTAATGTAGACCTGCTGTTTCAACACACACCATTCGCCATGTGATACATATTTGATTAGTAAAGATTAGAAACAGACCAGGAGTCAGCATTACTTAGTCTGCAATCACCCATTATTGGTGTATCTTACGACATGTTTTAGGAGCTAGTCCCTGGTCTGGTCCTAATTAAATATTCCAGCATTACCATAGACTTGTTTGAGACATAAATAATACTTTTTCCAATCTGCAATACCATAACATCCCAGACATATCTATTACTGCCATTATTACTCCCTTACCCCAGGCCTGGTATTTAATACTGCTGACTCCTTCAATCCACATATTCAATCAATAAGCTTCTGCCTTCTCGTGCACGCACTTTGTTAGTTTTAGATTTCAAGAATGAGCCCTCCTGTGTCCTGTATACGCTAATGTTTTATTTTATTTATGTTACTTGCATGTATATATAAACTCTTCTATTATAAAGTGCTGTGGAATATGTTGGTGCAATAAAAATAAATCATAATAGGAATTATTTGCCAACAACCCCTACCAGCACACGTGTCTACTGCCATTAGTAGCGTTTGAACCAATTAAAAGCCTAATTTTTTTTTAAATCTTCCCCCGCCTATGCATTAGTAAAACAGCATGTTGATGATTCAATATTAATAATGATTTCTTCTACCAATCGAGGATTATAAGCGTATTTTTCAGAAAATGCCAAGTAACACAGAATGACTGGCGGGCTCGGTGTTTGGATGGTTGCTGTTAGTGGAACACACAATTTATGGGTTTAGTACTAATAAAAAATGAGTGAAATGAAGTTACCTTTATATCACATGGAGCCATGATAACAGCAAAGGAGGAGAGATGATCACATGAGCAGAGGGTGTGGGAGACATTGGAAAATGTGATGTTGCATCCTCTCTGTGACCATCCAATCAGATCAAGATCCCAGTATACACACAAAAATATTTTTGAAGAGTCTGGGGCCTCAAAGGAAAATATAAAACATTTTATAATGGAAGCAATATTCTGCATTTCACACAAACATATCATTTCTGACTTGGCAGTAGAGATGGATATTAGCAATGGATAATACCCCATAATGTGATATTTTGACAGACTACTAGCAGGATGTATTATGAATAAGAGGTGCAAAGACACTTTGAGAGATATGTTAATAACAATCCTCACTTTCTGACAGAATGTGCATACTGCAAAGTCCTTCCACTGACCTGCAGATTATTCAGATAGAAGGTCACTGGGGGATTAAGTTTTTCCTTTTTTCGGCTTGTGATGCTTCCAGTCACCACTTGTGAATTAACCACCACAGCAGGTTTGTTTTTCTCAAGGTCCTCCAACTCCAGCAATAAACTCCCACTTAATATGGAGTTGAGGTCCCTGTATGAAATGAAGACAGCTCCATCTGGAGAAACAGAGAATAGGGACTCAACATGATGAAGTTGTAATATGCTATACAGTCTCAGCACTAGGTATGTTTAATCCTTCTGACCTTCAGGGTTAGGAAGAAGCTCACATGACACATTCATGCTGTTGAGTCCCACATTTAGGGTTAGAAAAGAACAGTTTTCTTGGACTACCTTGGTAGCAACAGCTGAAAAAAATTAAATTGGTATTATTTCCATGGAGATTCTTCTTTTAAATCAAAAATAGTGCAATGATTAATAAAAATCCGTAATTTATCATCTTATTATCCTAGACAAGAGGTTTTGATATTTTCTGGATCCAGGACCTCTGTTGTAGTCTAACATTCATCCAAACACACAACTGACCCCAAGTAGCCTTCATCATGGACTAACAGAAATATGTAGCACAGCGTATAAACATGTTCCCCACATCTCACTCGATTTGACATTCAATTTGGGGTACCTATGCATAGTTGCTTTGAAACCTCTTTGGCAGGCCCAGCATTTATGCATTAGAGTATTTTAAAAATGAACATGAACAAGCACACCAAATAGAAATTTGATAGACCAGATGGGCCTGTTTCTCCTTTTTCGTCATCATGATCCCACAATAGTTTAGGGAATTTATTGATAAGTTTATGAAAAGTGAATGTTTATGGTATGTTTAGGGTTTAGGGTAGGTGATACCCTTTATTGGCTAATAGTAGATTATTATTAGTAAATTATAAATGTGAGCTTTCAAAAATATTTGCTAAAATGAAAAAAGAGAGTAAAACCCCTCTCCTTCTAGTCGCCCACCAATTATTAATACCGCATTGATTACAAATATCTATATTATTCAGCTGTTCAGTTTCTAATGATTGTGAATGATTTCAATAAATATTTTAAAAAAACTAAGTTGTGATTCGTTATTGCGTGATGGTGTTCAACACCAAAAGGTGATTACCCTGTTAGGTACTTAGTGCCATTAAGTAATAATGATAAATTACTTATGATATACTCAATTAGGTCAATATAAATTAATTATAAAAACTGAATTAAGTGATTAGTAAATTAAAGTGCTAATATGAATTTTATTCTAAATTCATGATTAAAATTACCACAATTTAATTGAGAAAGGTGACTGAATTCATTACAAAACACTTGCTGAACGTGAATAAATATTGATAAAAAAGGGGGGAGAACTCCCCACTAAAAAGGTAGATTGTAATTGGTTTACACACCCCAACCTAGGCTGATGGGTGTTTGAAAGTGAAAAAGTTAATTAAAAAATATTATATCAATTTGTCCACAAGGAGACCAGCATTGGAGAAAAAGAAGGAAAATGAAAATAATAGAGGTGGAGAAGTCCCAAGATCTAACTGCCTGAAATTTTCTATATTCTGGGAAATATAGAACATTTTAGGCAGTTAGATCTTGGGACTTCTCCACCTCTATTATTTTTATTTTCCTTCTTTTTCTCCAATGCTGGAAAAATAAAATTCAGTTGTGCAGTAAAAATTAATGAATGATTTACGAACAGACTTCTTAAGTATTTTTTGGTTTTAAACTATATATGAATTCATTGACTGATAAGATTAGGCTAAAAATACATATACATATCCCAAAATGGTTTGGAAAACAATTTAACGTGAAAGCTAGTTTATGCAGTTCAAAATAAAGCTAAATCTAGACATAACTGAAATTGAAACTTAAATGTGCCAGTAAAGAAAAACAAGCTATGACCGCAACAACCATGCTGATACTTATTGTCCAGGTCTATACCTGATGTAAAGGGCATGTAAAGGCAAAAAAAATAAAATCCAATTATTTTTAATGAAAAAGAAACATATCTCCAATATACTTTAATTAAAAAATGTGTACCGTTTTTATAAGAAACCTGACTATATGCAGTGAAATTTTCCCTTCATTTACTGCTGTGGATAGGAATTGTCAGACGATCCCTAACTGCTCTGGCACCCCTGGTAGTTATGCCACTGTCAGGCTTTATGCAGCATTGGGGTATAAGAAATCTAAAAAATGTGAGGTTTTTTTCCCCACAAAATAGTTTTTTCCCCAAAAAGGCCGACCAGATAAATATGAGGTTTAGCTAAAAAGTTTTCTTTAATGTAACAAAAATTTTTAATTGTTTACAAGACTGTTCCGCACCATACCTACATCAGAGTTTGTACTGCATACTCTACTGCTAAATTGTATAGTTTTCTATAAATTAAAATGATATTCTTACCTATCTCAGGGGTGCTGAAATTCCGATTGGTGGGATGTTTAGAAAAGGATTTCAATACTGATGTTTCCACAGTCTCCAAGAGTCCATTTACAGCAGTACTGACTTCAGAAGAGTTGAGAGCAGACCAAGATGGTTTGCTGAGGATCTCAGAGGCAGAATTAGTGATGTTCTGTAGATAAATTACAGAAAGCAAAACATAACATTAAGTTAAATACTGAGATGGGTGAATAGAACAGGAGAAATTGAGAATCACAAATAAAAACAAAGGAAAGGACAAGTAACAAAATGATAAAAACTATATTTCATATTGAACTGGTGTCTTACCTGTCTTAAATATCTTTCTCCAAACCAAATTTCTATATTTAATTCCTTACCTTTATGTCTAACTTGGTTCTATTATCCTGACAAGAAGATTCCAAAAGGTGGTACGTAGACTGCTGAAGAATGCAAAGGCGATCCTGGAATATATGTAAGGAAAAATGTTTTCCATGTTATTTATCTCAGACACTCAGATATTGTATATTTATAAAAAGAACCTACAGGATAAGAGTATTTTGGTACTTTATAATGCATGCATGTATAGAGCACAGTGACCAAAAGTGTAAAAATCACACAGGACCTTCTTTAATAAGCCTTAAAGTTGCAAAACCCATCAAATATGGAATATTTCACCTACTTTTCTAACTTTGCCTTTATGTATAAGTTGAGCCCTCAGCCACCCACATAGTTCTGGTTTGGAAAAAAGATGCTTTTGTGTTGACTACTGCCGGCTGAACCCCTACACCTACTGGAATGCTAACCCTTTGCCCAGAGTCAGAGTCATTGGCTATATTGAAGCAGGCAGTGTACTTTTCCTTACTGAGCTTGGTGAGTGGATACTAGTAGGTAGCCTGCGGCCGGATGATGAGCCCCTATGGGGCTTTTTTGAGTTTAACCAGATGCCATTCAGACTGAACAATGACCCTAGTATCTTCCAGAGGCTAATGGAATGTTGTTGGGGTACATAAACTATGATACTGTTGTGATCTACCTGGAAAATGTAGTGATTTTCTCCAGCGCATTCAAAGAATACTTGCTGCTGCAGCTGGATGTGTGCTGAGTCTGCTCAAGGCCTTTGGGTTAAAGCTAAAGCCTGAAAAATGTTGACTAGTTAAAAGACAACTGGCATACCTGGGGCACATTGTCAGTGAACTGTGCGTCACACCTGACTCATCATGTACAAGATGATGTGTTTAGGGGTAGTTAAAGTAAAGGTAAGTGATGGGATGTCTTAAAGGAGAAGGAAAGCTACAGAGGCATTTTATTGCCAACAGATTAGCTGCAATAGTGCAAGCTAGAATTCTATATTTATTCTGTAGAATGTTTTACCATACCTGAGTAAACAGCTCTAGAAACTCTCTGTTTGTTTAGGATAGGAGCTGCAGTATTAACATGGTGTGACATCACTTCCTGCCTGAGTCTCTCCCTGCTCTGGGCTCAGATTACAGTAGAGAAGGAAGGGAACAAACTGAGCATGCTCTTGCCCAGGGCAATGAGGTTTAAGCTGAAGGCAGGAAGTCTGATACAGAAGACCATGTGTAAACGATAGAAGGAAAGAAATGCAGTTTTTCTTTTGACAGGCAGGGGACTCAGAGCAGCATTACTTTGGGGTTTTACTGGTATATTTACATGGACCTTTCTGATAAGGTTTACTTAGTTTTAACCTTTCCTTCTCCTTTAAACAATCACATTTCTTTGCAGCAGCAGTCATTGTGTCATAGCAGTCCTCTGGAGAGGATGAGGAAGATTTCAGTTTTCTGTGAGTTTGTGAGGAAGCTGTCCCCTCTCCTCCTAACAGAACTGGATTAACATCTCAATATTCTCCTTCTCACCTGAGCTTTAAAATCATGTGACCAGTCATGGTCAAACTGCTTTCTAAATATCAGCTCTCTGGCTATTTTGAATTACAGTCCAACTAAATACCATACACATTACATAAAACAAATACTAGCTCTTTTTGGCAGCTAAGAACTAGGAGTATCTGGGTCAAGTGACCTTCTATGGTTACAACACCTAGTGAGGAAGCATATGATCAAGATCATAGACCAGATTCAGATGGCTCTTGAACACAGGAAGTCTGGTATCCAATGTCTGAAAGAATTCCATTATTTTGGAGTAGAAAAAGGAAAAATAAAACCATACACTTAGTGGCAGATTTATTAAGAGTCAAAGTAAAAATTCGAAGAAAAAAAAATTGAATTTTGAGCTGTTTTTGTGTACTTCGACTATCAAATAGGCCAAAATTCGATTCGAATTTGAAAAAAATTTGACTATTCGAATATCAAAATCTATCATGTACTGTCTCTTTAAAACTTCGACTTTGACCATTCGCCATCTAAAACCTGCCGAATTGCTGTTTTAGCCCATGGGGGACTTTTTTTTTTTTTTTGAAAAAAACTTCTAATCAAAGTAGATCAAATACGATCTTACTAAGATTTGAATGATTGAATACAGCCTATTCACCCTCAGAAAAAAAACTTTGATTTTTTTAAATACATTTTGGATGGTCTTTTTTTTCTTCAAATTTCGGAGTTTTGGGAGTTTAAAAAAACTCCCATTATTTCGAAATTCGACCCTTGATAAATCTGCCCCTTATTTTATGCATTTTTTAATTAAGATATCGACTTTTTTATTCAGTTACTAACCTTTGCAGAACAATTACTCAGAGTTTTGTTTTGCTCTTGCAGATATGTCCCACATAAGTCTTTAATAGCTAGAAAGAATTAGAGATTTTCATGATTATTTTATAATATTTCATCAAGAGCTTGCAGTGAGCAATCTACAGGGCTAAACTGATTAAATAAAGGACAGCACACAATTATGGTTATAGACAAGACAAACAAATCTGATATGTAGGCATCTTTGACAGGATAGTAAAACTGCTCCAATGAGCAAATCAGGCGGCACTCCAGATAAATTTGAATATGTTTATTGCAACATTAGGTTAACAGCATCGCCTTATGCATTTTGGGAAGCACTCACTTAATCATAGGCATGATGCCTTTGATTAAGGGAGTGCTTCCCAAAATGTGCAACTTCTTTAAATTTATCTGGAGTGCCGTCTGATATGCTCATTGGATCTATATTACAGTCGGGACACTGGTGGCTGAGCAGGCAGACTTTGTGGAACTGATTGGAGGGACACGGAGTGGTGGGGTGAGTCTAGAGCGGTCATATTCCTATTGACTTCCATAGTAAAATTGCTGTTGGCTTGTTGTCTCACTGGATGACTAAGTAATACTAAGTAAGAACAGTAAGAGAAGAATAAGCAATACTGATGGGTAGAGGTTTATAAGCTGAAAATGATATATACCATCCCAAGGATAAGAGATCACTATTTCTTTTGCTGGCATGTTGGTTCAACAACCAGCATGAGGGGAAATAAGGTAGTGCTTAGTCAGGGCCAGATTTACATAGTGGACGCCCCTAGGCCCACTGCCATTCGTCGCCCCTGTCCCCTCCTCTTTATTCGTGCAAATTTTCATCATGGAGCAATGATGATTGACGCATGGGAAATTTCAAAAATTATTGTATCTCCAGCGCATCCCCAGTGTCTTTGAACCAATGTGGGTGTGATTGGGCAGCATGCCGCCCCCCTAAAAATCTTGCTGCCCTAGGCCCGGGCCTAGGTGGCCTTTCCACAAATCCAGGCCTGTGTTTTCTGCCTCAAGTATATATCAAACACCCCTAAGAGCATTTATCACAGGAAATCATATCACGGAAAATGTTATTGACAGACTATAATATTTTAGGGCAACACTGTTATACTGTTGGAGAGCACTTTAATTATAAGTTTAGCTGAAACTCTTGCAAAAATAGTCATTTTTAAAACCAACAAAAAGGTCAAAGCGGCCCAAAGTAGACAATGTTCCTACTTTACTTAAGCTTTATCTTGAGACGCAGCAAATGAATACGTATTTATGTCAAGGTAAGGATCTACTGCTTTGTGCATTGTATTTGGGTGGATCCAGATGGGAAAGTGGCTCTGTATCCAGTCTGACAGTTACACATGAATGAGCCAATCGTATTAATACATGGACTGTAATTGCCACAGGCAGAAGGTTGCTCAATACATTTATGTCTGAAGAAATAAAACGTTTACTAAATTTAAACTCATTGTATGCAGTGCTACATGTGTGTCAAATGGGCATCTATAATGAGAATACCAAAAGTCCCTATTTATTCCATGAAATTCTCTTTTGTTTTTTTTTTCCAGTGAAACAAAACACATGGCAGAACTGTACTAGGTGAAAACAGTTGCGCAGTTCTTATTGTTTGTGCCCATTATGCTCAATCTACTAATCTAGTCTTGATTTCCAAACCCTACTGCCGGTGCCTGGTAGTCAGGGGTGTTTCTGAGGCAGGAGCCACCTGGGGGGGGCACATCTCTTGTGCTGGGAGCATAATTATGCACTCTCTCTCACTCACTAGAAAATCTGAATTTCAGGTTTTAAAACCAAAAAACGGCAAGTTTTTCAACTCTCCTCACTGGCGCAGTGCCCTCGCAGGTAGTACATATGATACAAAGGTGCCCTTTCCTTTGTCGTTACATCTATTACATTTTATGGGTTTATTTCATCGTTCTGACAACTGTTTTTTCCCCAGTTAAAGGGCATGTAAAGGCAAAAAAATAAAATCCCATTTTTACTTTTTTTAATGAAAAAGAAACCTATCTCCAATATACTTTAATTAAAAAATGTGTACTGTTTTTATAAGAAACCTGACTGTATGCAGTGAAATTCTCCCTTCATTTACTGCTGTGGATAGTAATTGTCAGACGGTCCCTAACTGCTGAGCAGGGAAACAATCATACTTATGAACAGCAGGGGGAGCCCCTGCCTTACTTCCCAGCCATGCAGAACTCAAGCAGCTTTGTTTAAGACGATCCCTAAGCAGCCCAGACCACACTGAGCATGTGCACAGTCTTAGTCTTGCAAAGATGTTTAACAAAGTTACAAGATGGTGACCCCCTGTAGCCAACTTTGAAAGCATAAATCATTTGTTTGATTAGGCTTGTGGTGCAGTAAGTTCATGTTTATATTTAGTATACAAAATACAGCATTTCTAGCCTTATTCTAATTTAGACTTTACATGCCCTTTAAACAAGAATTTGTATTCTACGCAGGACAGGTATTTAAGTAGCGAGTGAGCAAGAATAGGGCAGGCAGGAATCACTCACCCACACACTGTAATTGGGCGGATCCTATTTGAAAGACCTCTTTGTATCCAGCTTTGCAGGAGCAAATGAAAGAACCAGCTGTATTTTTACACAAACTGTTATTCCCACAGGGTGAAGGATTCTCCAAGCATTCATCTACATCTATAATAAGGGCAAAATTAAATTGAATCTAATTTACAAATACATAATTAACAATATACAGTATGTTCAGTTGTAATGTACAAATTAGCATGTATGAATTTATCTTGTTGCCCATACCACTGCATTATACACTGCTACGTGTGCATTTACAGCAGAAATCTCTGGACTTGAGCCTTAAAGTCGGCATAGCAAAATAACCAGCATGCTGTAGGCCATTATGAATAATAAATATTGTCTTATTTCAGAGCTAAAAAGGAGCAGTGAGAGATTGTCACACAATAAACTCACGTATCCCAAGATAATCCATTCTCCCACCTTACTGTTCATCCTAATTATCTTTCTTTAATGTAAAACAAGTAGTAGGAATGGGACATGTTGAAAGTCCACCTTTCTCAATCATATTTATGGCTCCCAGTTCTTAGGATCTGAGACTGAACCCTAAAGAATTTTTTTTTTCTGACAACATCGTTTATGTTGCTTTGCCTTGGGGTATGACTTCATCCTGTACATGCCAACATTAGTGATGGGCGCATTTCTCCCGAATTTTGACGCTGGCGACAATTATGACGCCCATTAAAGTCAATGGGTGCCTAGAATTGTCGCCGCCGGCAATTTTGCAAATTTATTTGCCGGCGGTGAAACTCGGAAAGTTGCAGCGAATTTGCGGCTGGTGAATAAATTCGCCCATCACTAGCCAACATATCCATGTCAGATTAATTTCATTCCTTAAAACTGTGCCTCTTTCACCATGTAAATTCAGCATATACCAATCATTTTGACAAATATAGTAGATGCTCTAGTGGACAGGTTGGTCAATCAATTGTACCAGAGTAGTTCAAATGGATCCTGGCAATGCAGTATACACAAAGCCCTTTTTTATACAAAAAACAAAAACAACTACACCTGGAATACCCATGAAGAGAACATAGTATGGCTTTAAAAAAAGTACCTCTATCAGTTACAAACCTCCCCCCCCCCCAAACATAGGGAAAAATGGAGAAACCACCAAGTTGTTCACTTTTATAACAGAAATAAAATTAGACTGTACAATTAATAATTATATCCACTGCACTAGACATTTCAAGAGTATCCAACCATCCAGTGATTAGAGCCCCTTTGGAGGAATGTCCAATAAAGAAGCCCCATCTTTCTTAATAGATCAAACAGTGCAGCATTCATTTCAGGCAACTCTGTGCTTAGCAATCGGTGCAGAAACAATGACCAGAAACTCATTTGTTGTCCATCATTTTTGGTCCTCTTGATATACTAAATATCACAGTTACAAACACATACAATTCACAAATTCACATGCATATTTTCCGCCAGTTTCTTGGCGAAGCCAAACGGGACAAATTCGCCCATCACTACTACTCACACCTAATACATATAGGAAATGTGATTCCACCCCTTGAGTTGCTAGACCTCCACCCCACCGGGTTCATTCCTAAAGAATTTTAACAATAAGAAAAAAAAAGGTTGTCACCAGCTTCCTGTGTGTCTAAATATGACTTTTTCACAACCTCATGAAAGCAATGGAGCCTGACAACATTTTAATTGATTCATGTATTCAGGGATCTGGTGTAGGGAAATGATTATTGTTCATCTAATATGTTTGTTATTTACTGTACCTGAGCACTCCATGACTCCTCCTGTGAATTTCATGACATACCCAGCAGGGCAGGTAGTTGGGTTGGTGGCTGAGGGGGTAGTGAAATTGATGACAGTGGTTGGCTGTGATGTTGAAAAAAATCCTTCTATCTCTGTAATATAAAAATATTATGGACCAGATTTTGATATAAAAATCCTTGTAAGTTGATTAAAGCAGATAAACATTCATATTTACCATTCATGTTTTAATTTAGCACAAGGTACTGCCACATGGGCACAGAGAAGCACTAAAAGCCTGCCTATTGGTGAATATTCATCTATATGTATTTTATAAGGGTTAATGTTTTCTCAGAGACAAGTCCATTTAACTGCCTCTGCAAAAGAATAGATACCGCTGTGTAGCAATGCTCATTACCTGCGCATGAGGTCAGATTCTCTAATTATAAAGTACTTTGTATAACCCTCAGGGCAGTCGCAGGAATAGTTGCCCGGCATGTTATTACAAACAGCTGGATGAGCACATGGTTTGAGAAGACATTCATCTATATCTGCAACACACCAACAGGATCAGTGTCACAATCAGCACCCTAAATCCAGAACAAGTGCTAGTCTCCCTGGTCTTGGCTCTGTTTCCACCTGTAGCAGCCGCCTTTCAATTCGGGTGGAGTCCTCGGCTAATCGGATGCCGACAGGTCTTAATAAGAGAGGAGCCAAGCAAGACTTCTGGATGAGCAAAGGGGCACAATTGTTTACCAAGGATTAAGGACGGAAAACAACACAACTCAGAAGGAACAACCAGAATAGCGTAAACAGGCAGGCCGGGTCGATACAGGCAGATTTTACAGGATAGTCAGACAGGCAAGGATCAGGATTGGAGAGTTTGGAATAGTCAGACAGGCAAGGATCAGGATTGGAGAGTTTGGAATAGTCAGACAAGCAAGGATCAGGATTGGAGAGTTTGGAATAGTCAGACAGGCAAGGATCAGGATTGGAGAGTTTGGAATAGTCAGACAGGCAAGGATCAGGATTGGAGAGTTTGGAATAGTCAGACAAGCAAGAATCAGGATTGGAGAGTTTGGAATAGTCAGACAAGCAAGGATCAGGATTGGAGAGTTTGGAATAGTCAGACAGGCAAGGATCAGGATTGGAGAGTTTGGAATAGTCAGACAGGCAAGGATCAGGATTGGAGAGTTTGGAATAGTCAGACAGGCAAGGATCAGGATTGGAGAGTTTGGAATAGTCAGACAGGCAAGGATCAGGATTGGAGAGTTTGGAATAGTCAGACAGGCAAGGATCAGGATTGGAGAGTTTGGAATAGTCAGACAGGCAAGGATCAGGATTGAAGAGTTTGGAATAGTCAGACAGGCAAGGATCAGGATTGGAGAGTTTGGAATAGTCAGGCAGGCAGGCAGGCAAGGGTCAAAACTAGGATACACTATAGGATTCACGTAGAATAAGAACCCACAAACTAAACAAGTTAGACCTAACAATGGGCAAATAATAAAAGTCCAAAGTCCCTTTAAATACCTTTGAATCTCACTCCAAAATGCGATGACGTCATCACACCAGCACGTAAAACCCGTGACGGCGAGAGACCGGCGCTCAAGAAACAACAACCACGCCAATTGTGACACTGGGGACTATCAACAGACGCTAATTGACTTTAATGGGTGCCGGCATCAGCTTTGACACGGCGCCCATTTTGACGCTGGCCAATTGTCGCCGACGTCAAAATCAGCGTTTTGCTAATTTTTCGCCTGTTTTGCGAATTTCACTGGAAATTTGTGAAATTCATGGCAAAGCCAAATGGGACAAATTCGCCCATCACTACTACTCACACCTAATACATATAGGAAATGTGATTCCACCCCTTGAGTTGCTAGACCTCCACCCCACCGGGCTCATTCCTAAAGAATTTTAACAATAAGAAAAGAAAAGGTTGTCACCAGCTTCCTGTGTGTCTAAATATGACTTTTTCACAACCTCATGAAAGCAATGGAGCATGAAAACATTTTATTGATTCATTTATTCAGGGATCTGGTGTAGGGAAATGATTATTGTTCATCTAATATGTTTGTTATTTACTGTACCTGAGCACTCCATGACTCCTCCTGTGAAATTCATGACATACCCAGCAGGGCAGGTAGTTGGGTTGGTGGCTGAGGGGGTAGTGAAATTGATGACAGTGGTTGGCTGCGATGTTGAAAAAAATCCTTCTATCTCTGTAATATAAAAATATTATGGACCAGATTTTGATATAAAAATCCTTGTAAGTTGATTAAAGCAGATAAGCATTCATATTTACCATTCATGTTTTTAATTTAGCACAAGGTACTGCCACATGGGCACAGAGAAGCACTAAAAGCCTGCCTATTGGTGAATATTCATCTATATGTATTTTATAAGGGTTAATGTTTTCTCTGAGACAAGTCCATTTAACTGCCTCTGCAAAAGAATAGATAGCGCTGTGTAGCAATGCTCATTACCTGCGCATGAGGTCAGATTCCGACGTCTTCTAATTATAAAGTACTTTGTATAACCCTCAGGGCAGTCACAGGAATAGTAGCCCGGCATGTTATTGCAAACAGCTGGATGAGCACATGGTTTGAGAAGACATTCATCTATATCTGCAACACACCAATAGGATCAGTGTCACCTAAATCCAGAACAAGTGCTAGTCTCCCTGGTCTTGGCTCTGTTTCCACCTGTAGCAGCCGCCTTTCACTTCGGGTGGAGCCCTCGGCTAATCAGATGCTGACAGGACTTAATAAGAGAGGAGCCAAGCAAGACTTCTGGATGAGCAAAGGGGCACAATTGTTTACCAAGGATTAAGGACGGAAAACAACACAACTCAGAAGGATCAACCAGAATAGCGTAATTAGGCAGGCCGGGTCGGTACAGGCAGATTTTACAGGATAGTCAGACAGGCAAGGATCAGGATTGGAGAGTTTGGAATAGTCAGACAGGCAAGGATCAGGATTGGAGAGTTTGGAATAGTCAGACAGGCAAGGATCAGGATTGGAGAGTTTGGAATAGTCAGACAGGCAAGGATCAGGATTGGAGAGTTTGGAATAGTCAGACAGGCAAGGATCAGGATTAGAGAGTTTGGAATAGTCAGACAGGCAAGGATCAGGATTGGAGAGTTTGGAATAGTCAGACAGGCAAGGATCAGGATTGGAGAGTTTGGAATAGTCAGACAGGCAAGGATCAGGATTGGAGAGTTTGGAATAGTCAGACAGGCAAGGATCAGGATTGGAGAGTTTGGAATAGTCAGGCAGGCAAGGATCAGGATTGGAGAGTTTGGAATAGTCAGGCAGGCAGGCAAGGGTCAAAACTAGGATACACTATAGGATTCACGTAGAATAAGAACCCACAAACTAAACAAGTTAGACCTAACAATGGGCAAATAATTAAAGTCCAAAGTCCCTTTAAATACCTTTGAATCTCACTCCAAAATGCGATGACATCATCACACCGGCACGTAAAACCCGTGACCGGCGAGAGACCGGCGCTCAAGAAACAACAACCACGCCAATTGTGACACTGGTGACTATCAACAGACGCCCATTGACTTTAATGGGTGCCGGCATCAGCTTTGACATGGCGCCCATTTTGACGCTGGCCAATTGTCGCCGACGTCAAAATCAGCATTTCTAAAAAATTTTGCCTGTTTTGCGAATTTCACAGGAAATTTGTCAAATTCATGGCGAAGCCAAATGGGACAAATTCGCCCATCACTACTACTCACACCTAATACATATAGGAAATGTGATTCCACCCCTTGAGTTGCTAGACCTCCACCCCACCGGGCTCATTCCTAGAGAATTTTAACAATAAGAAAAGAAAAGGTTGTCACCAGCTTCCTGTGTGTCTAAATATGACTTTTTCACAACCTCATGAAAGCAATGGAGCCTGACATTTTAATTGATTCATTTATTCAGGGATTTGGTGTAGGGAAATGATTATTGTTCATCTAATATGTTTTTGATTTGTTTTACCTGAGCACTCCATGACTCCTCCTGTGAATTTCATGACATACCCAGCAGGGCAGGTAGTTGGGTTGGTGGCTGAGGGGGTAGTGATAGTGATGACAGTGGTTGGCTGCGATGTTGAAAAAAATTCTTCTATCTCTGTAATATAAAAATATTATGGACCAGATTTTGATATAAAAATCCTTGTAAATTGATTAATGCAGATAAACATTCATATTTACCATTCATGTTTTTAATTTAGCACAAGGTACTGCCACATGGGCACAGAGAAGCACTAAAAGCCTGCCTATTGGTGAATATTCATCTATATGTATTTTATAAGGGTTAATGTTTTCTCTGAGACAAGTCCATTTAACTGCCTCTGCAAAAGAATAGATACCGCTGTGTAGCAATGCTCATTACCTGCGCATGAGGTCAGATTCTCTAATTATAAAGTACTTTGTATAACCCTCAGGGCAGTCGCAGGAATAGTTGCCCGGCATGTTATTGCAAACAGCTGGATGAGCACATGGTTTGAGAAGACATTCATCTATATCTGCAACACACCAACAGGATCAGTGTCACAATCAGCACCCTAAATCCAGAACAAGTGCTAGGCTCCCTGGTCTTGGCTCTGTTTCCACCTGTAGCAGCCGCCTTTCACTTCGGGTGGAGCAATCGGCTAATCGGATGCCGACAGGTCTTAATAAGAGAGGAGCCAAGCAAGACTTCTGGATGAGCAAAGGGGCACAATAGTTTACTAAGGATTTAGGACGGAAGGCAACACAACTCAGAAGGATCAACCAGAATAGCGTAATCAGGCAGGCCGGGTCGGTACAGGCAGAGTTTACAGGATAGTCAGACAGGCAAGGATCAGGATTGGAGAGTTTGGAATAGTCAGACAGGCAAGGATCAGGATTGGAGAGTTTGGAATAGTCAGACAGGCAAGGATCAGGATTGGAGAGTTTAGAATAGTCAGGCAGACAGGCAAGGGTCAAAACCAGGATACACAATAGGATTCACGTAGAATAAGAATCCAGGAACTAAACAAGTTAGACCTAACAACGGGCAACTTTAAATACCTTTGAATTTCACTCCAAAACGCAATGACGTCATTACACCGGAACGTAAAACCGGTGACCTGCGAGAGATCTGCGCTCAGAGAGACAACAACCACACGGTGGACATCCCCACCGGCCACTATACCGCAAGGGTAAGCTTACCTTACAATCAGATGTAGCACAAACAAGCCATGGCCAAAATCCTGTGAACTACCCAGTTGGGCTGTACATTTATTTCCCTTAAATATATCACAAATAAAGGGTAGCAAATTGTGGAAAACGCTGAATCACTCACTAGAATGAAATCCTGGTCAATGATATATTGGGAAAATGCCAATTTGCTTTTCTACTTAAACCTGAAAAACAAAGTCTGACAGCCAATTAGGGTGAGATTTAGGCTGAAGACAAACTTGTTGGCCTAGATATTCTTGAAAAAGGGCTGAAATAATTTTTCAGAACTTAAACCGGAAAAGTCTGTTTATACTTAAAACAAGACATGTCACGGGAAAAGTATTATTGACATGAACATTACATTTGAAGTAATAAATGGAATTAATTTTGCTGATACCAAATAGACTTTAGAATACAGTGCAGCCTACATTCAACAGCCACATTCATGAGGAGCTGAAGGGTTAGGGCACGCCTCTCGCAACCATAGCTACCTCCTAACTTACATGTCATTCAAATGCACAAGTTAGGGAGCAGCATTTCTGCATGAGCAATACAGGGTATATTCTAACTTTCCTTCGTTCTCTTGCACCTCTGCCCGGGGTCATAGTAAATCCACAGGGCAGATATGATTCCACACAATGTTGCACATTTGTATAGCTTATATTTCTGTACCTGTAACTATAAATAGCAAAATCACCCCTGTCCGGATTTTCATATCCAAAAAACATACACCATTATTGTTCATGTCTAAAGTTTTGGTCATTAAATGTGAGCTTCCCCTTGGACAAATGAAGCTAAAAGGGGTATAAATTGCTGCTCTGTCTCGGCTCTTTATTTTTGGTTCCACTGATCAACCAGTATTTGTAAAACACTTTGTTAAGTGAGCACCAAGTTTGATGCAACAGTCACAAAGCTGGTACAACTGGAAAACCTGAGAAACAGAACAATAATGCCAGTTAGTCATGGGTCACTAACTTGTATCTCACACACCTTGCACACAGGTTAGACTAGGACAGCGGCCCCCCAAACACCAACCAATACCCACAAAACTCACACGAAACTTGCTGCCACCACTCATACTTCACACTGGCAATGAGAGAAACCAGGTACTATAGTGGTGAAAGGTAGTGATGGGCGAATTTGTCCAGTTTCGCTTGGCCATGAAATTCACCGGCATCAAAATTGACGCCGGAGACATTTGATGCTCATTAAAGTCAATGGGCGTCCGTTAATTGGCGCAAGCGTCTAAATTTTCGCTGCAATTTTGCCACGAATTCCCGCCTGGCGGATATATTTGCCATCACTAGTGAAAGGGTTAATGTAATTGAAACACATACTTTCTACCAGCACTCAAAGGGTTATTTAGCAGACACACAAAGACATACATTCAGTGGCGTAACTACCGGGGGAGCAGGGGGTGCAATTGGGCCAGGGCCCGCACCCCCGAGGGCCCCCCGTCAGTCACGCGCCCACTGGATTTGGCTGCAGCCACACGGACGATGGTGGGGGCGGGGCCCGGCTTCACGGCCCGCACCCCCACCTAGTTCTGTCACTGCATACATTTAAAAATACAAACAGTTTATAAAATGAAAGGGGAAAAAATATAGAAACCTATACTTAGCTTCAAATACAGAATTTCCTGGTCCTGGAGGCAAGGGGAACAAACAGCATAAACCTCTAATCGCAATTGGTCCTCCAAAGTAAATCCAATGTTTAGAGCTGACAATTTATCAAAGAGTTCAGGGTATCAGAAAACTTGACTCTCCCCCCTCCCTCAGGAATACAAGGGGGCAGGACACAGACTGAGTTTTGTATGACCTTCTGTGAGTAGGAACTGGACCAAACTCATAACCATAACTCCTTACGGAAACACTGGAGAGATATGATATAATATGTATTGGTCATATTTCTTCCTACTGGGTCCATAGATACCAAATATCAATACTGTGTGACCTGCCCCTGCCCAGATATTCACATCTGATAAACCAAGAGCAAGAATGCCCCCTACATGTCAAAGGTCTGCTGAAAGAGACAAGACATACAGACCTATGAGAATAGCGAAATCTGCCCCTGATGCTTCTGTATCTCTCTCGTTCAAATCAGCTCCCTCACCATTTGCAAGTGTCCTTCCACTAACTCTGTCTAGTTATCATGCACCAAGAGTGAAGAACATTTATAGGCAAGTGACAGATTACTTTTTTACATCCACATAAAATGGACAAAGACCGTAGCTCTGGTATCATACACCAGCCTACATTCCAATGTCATGGCCAGATTAGCAGAACAGAACAAATTGTCTCCTCCCACTGAAGATGACTTTCCTTGTGTTAAAGGAACAATAAACACTAGAGATGCACTGAATCCAGTATTGGTTTGGGGTTCATGGGATCCGAGCCTTTTTCAGCAGGATTTGCCGAATTTTGTGTCAATTAGTGCATGTACTTTTTTGCCTCCTTGTCATCAATTTCTGCCTGAGGTCTGGATTCGGTTCAGAATTCAGCCAGATCCGACAATAAAATTCAGGATTCGGCCAAATCCAGAAAAAAAAAGGGTTTAGTGTATCCCAAGAAAACACCTAAATATACCTTTACTTAACGTAAACACAATAAATAGAACTTGAACGGAATATGACCGTTACCTATTCTTTTAACTTAATGTCAGTTTTCATTCTCTCTTCTTCTTCTTATGCTCCTTAACCTTTGTTGCATCCATCCCACCTACAATGGCTCCAATGTAATTCAAGTGTGTTTATTGACACAGGGGAATCCTGGATTTACTGTCACCTACAAGCTGGCAGTAATTTCAGTGTTATCGCTACGGACTATGTCAATAGATCCACTAGTTTTGTGCGTAAAGCAATCAGAGCACCACAGAAATGAAGTACTGGTGGGTAATGTTGTGCTTAGTCACCACTGCCAGTTTATTATTCCACATTGATTGTGTTTGGGATTAGAGCAGGGGATTCTAGTACCTGTCTGGGGTTAGTGATATATTTACTAACTAGATGCTGCTCCATGTGAATCAAATCCTGGGCCTGTGGCTCCTCGAGGTGAGACTAGGCGTAGCAGTTGTGCTTTTTAATACCAGGTAGATCCATTCCAAATTCTGAGCTCATCTCCAATGTGTAAATGTTCAAGTGTTTTTGTACTTTTGTCATCATTTTTCTTTTGTCTCTCACTCATGTTTTGTTTCTGTTGTCTGTACCATTTAAGGAGGGTCCTATCATTGTGGTAACACTTAAGTAGTGATGGGCGAATTCGTGCCGTTTTGCTTCGCCGGAAAATTTGCGAATTTCACGAAACGGCAAAAAAATTCGTGAAACGGCGCCGGCGTCTCGTTTTTTTTTGACACCGGCGAATTTTTGCCCCCAATTTTCGCGGGCGTTTCGTGAATTTATTTGCTGGCGGCGAATCGTGCGAATTCGCGCCCATCACTACACAAGCTCTAATGCAGGCAATTTTGTCTGTATTTGTCTGGCAAGGAATAACTCAGTAATTTAAGAGTGTCACTTCTAGGTCCTGACCTGAATGAACTGCTTTTTTCAACAACTGTTTTATAATCCTGATGCCACACTCCACAAGTCTATTACTCTGGGGATCTTGGGCTTGAAGGTACATGCTTGAATCCAAACTCTTCTGTGAATCTTACAAAGTATTTTCCTATAAACTGAGAACCATTATTTGTTCTTACTTCTCTTGGTATTCCATATCAGCAGAAGTGTGTTTTAAGTATTTTGCATGCCTCAAGTGATGTGCTATTTTTTAATTTTCGAACTTCTGGATAATTGGAGTATGTGTAATATTGCCAAATGCTTCTTTCCATTCAACATGAATATATCAACTCCAATTGTATCCCAGGGACCACATGACATTTCTCTCCGTATAAGGGGCTCCCTTGGAGCAAAGGTTGGGCAAGTTGTGCAGCTTGTTATAACTTGAGCAATATCCTCATTTATAGAGGGCCAAAATAAGGATTCTTCTGCCCGTTTTTTGCATTTTTGAATTCCAAGAGGCCCTTCATGTATTACGGTTAGCGTGTCCTTTCGCAGAGATGAAGGCACAACAATTTGAGATCCTTTGAGCAGTACTCCCATGTAGAAAGTTCATTACAATATTGACAATATGTAAGATATTTTTTGGGATTGTTTGAATGTAATGCAGTAATCATTTGTAGATGATCTTCAGAGGCAGTGCTTGTTTTAAATTTCTTCCACATTTCTTCTGTTACTGCTTTCCCAGCCATACCACTATTAATATGTATTTCCACACTTCATTCCTTTTCACTGATACAACAGTGTCCTCATTCCATGTCCTTGATTATGAATCTGCAACTAGAAGGAACCTGCCAGGTGTATATTCTACTTTGTAGTCATATTTCTGCAATTTCAATAACAAACGTTGAATCCATGGAGGAGCTTTCCATATTTCTTTCTATATGTTTTGTCCCATACACAAAGTTGTGGAATTCTTCATATCCAAAAGCAATACCAAGGGGCACATTTACTAAGCTCGAGTGAAGGATTCGAAGTAAAAAAAACTTCGAATTTCTAAGTATTTTTTTGGGTACTTCGACCATCGAATAGGCTACTACGACCTTCGACTTAGATTTGAACGATTCGAACTAAAAATCGTTCGACTATTCGACCATGCGATAGTCGAAGTACTGTCTCTTTAAAAAAAACTTCGACTACATACTTCGGTAGTTTAAACCTAATGAGGTACAATGTTAGCCTATGGGGACCTCCCCTAGCACTTTTCTAATGTTTTTTTGATCGAAGGAAAATCCTTCGATCGATGGATTAAAATCCTTCGAATATTGCGATTCGAAGGATTTCATCGTCCTTCGATCATCTGACCATAGGATTTGCGGTAAATCCTACGAATTCGATATTCGAATTCGTAGGGTTTTACCTCGAGGGGCAAATTCGGGGTTTATTAACCCTTGATATTCGACCCTTAGTAAATGTGACCCCAAGAGTCTCTTTTTCTATATGTGCATATTTGCGCTCTGTGTGTGTGAATGGGTGTGATGCATATGTAACTGGCTTCCATTCCTTACTATATTGTTGCAGTAGAAATACACCTCTTCCATCTTTGATGTATCTATTGATATTTTTGAAGGCCAATGTATGTCAACATTTTGCAGAGTCTGTGCACAACAAAGAATGCCTTTTAGTGATTGAGCTTCTCTGTCCAGTTCCACTCAGGGTGCTTTAGCAACAAGCTCCTCATATGGGGTGTCTTGTCTGCCATATTGGGAATGTACTTGCTAAGATAGTTTAACATACCCATGAATCTGTGCCGTTCTTTTTTATTACTAGGACTGCCCATTCTTTTAATTGCTAATACTTTTGCAGGATCTGGTTTCATAGTTACATAGTTAAATCATGTTGAAAAAAGACAAAGTCCATCAAGTTTAACTCCTCCAAATGAAAACCCAGCATCCATACACACACCCCTCCCTACTTTTAATTAAATTCTATATACCCATACCTATACTAACTATAGAGCTTAGTATCACAATAGCCTTTAATATTATGTCTATCCAAAAAATCATCCAAGTCCCTCTTATAGTCATTAACTGAATCAGCATCACAACATCACCCGGCAGTGCATTCCCCAACTTCACTGTCCTGACTGTGAAATGAAAGTTCTTTTCTTTTAGTCTAAAGGGGGGGCCTCTGGTACGGTGATCCACTTTATGGGTAAAAAGGTCCCCTGCTATTTGTCTATAATGTCCTCTAATGTACTTGTAAAGTGTAATCATGTCCCCTCGCAAGCGCCTTTTTTCCAGAGAAAACAACCCCAACCTTGTCAGTCTCCCCTCATAATTTAACTCTTCCCTCCCTCTAACCAATTTAGTTGCACTTAGTCTCTGCACTCTCTCCAGCTCATTTATATCCCTCTTAAGAACTGGAGTCCAAAACTGAACTGCATACTCTAGATGAGGCCTCACCAGGGACCTATAAAGAGGCAGAATTATGTTTTCATCCCTTGAGTTAATGACCTTTTTTATGCAAGACAGATCTTTATTTGCTTTAGTAGCCACAGAATGACACTGCCCAGAATTAGACAACGTGTTATCTACAAAGACCCCTAGATCCTTCTCATTTAAGGAAACTCCCAACACACTGCCATTTAGGGGCCGATTCACTAACTTCGAGTGAAGGATTCGAAGTAAAAAAACTTCGAATTTCAAAGTGTTTTTTGGGCTACTTCGACCATCGAATGGGCTACTTCGACCTTCGACTACGACTACGAATCAAAGGATTCGTAGTAAAAATCATTCGACTATTCGACCATTCGATAGTCAAAGTACTGTCTCTTTAAAAAAAACTTCGACCCCCTAGTTCGCCATCTAAAAGCTACCGAAGTCAATGTTTGCCTATGGGGAAGGTCCCCATAGGCTTGCCTAACTTTTTTTGATCGAAGGATATTCCTTCATTCGTTGGATTAAAATCCTTTGAATCGTTAGTTTCGAAGGATTTTATCGTTTGATCGAAGGAATTATCCTTTGATCGTTCGGTCGAACTATCTGCGCTAAATCCTTCGACTGCAATATTCGAAGTCGAAGGATTTTAGTTCCTAGTTGAATATCGAGGGTTAATTAACCCTCAATATTCGACCCTTAGTGAATCGACCCCTAAGTGTATAACTTGCATTTATATTATTTTTGGCAAAGTGCATAACCTGCATTTATCAACATTGAACCTCATTTTCCAGTTTGCTGCCCAGTTTTCCAGTTTAGACAAATCACTGTGCAAAGTGGCAGCATCCTGCATGGAACCTATAGTTCTGCACAATTTAGTATCATCTGCAAAAATAGAAACAGTACTTTCATTGCCCACCTCCAGGTCATTAATAAACAAGTTGAAAAGCAAGGGACCTAGTACAGAGCCCTGCGGTACTCCACTAACAACACTGGTCCAATTAGAAAATGTTCCATTTACCACCACTCTTTGTAGTCTATCTTTTAGCCAGTCTATCTTTTAGTTTGCTTTTACTATAACACTGCTTGGCAAAGTGATTTTATTTGCCACACACTTTGCATTGTTTACCAAAAGCCGGGCAGTTGTTAAATGAATGGGTATTGTCACAATTATTATAGACTTTGTATCTGGTAAATCTTGCATCGATTTTCCCTTTGCCTTTCTTAAAATTAGATTTACTCGTGTGAGCCCTTGGTGTGACTGCTGATGTGCCCACTCTGCTCACTTGAGAAACCTTCTCTTCACTTCTTATTCCTGTTAGAAACTTTGAGCTGCTGTTTTGTGAGTTCAGCTGCTTGACAAATTCTTATAGCTGTCTCTGATTAATTTAATCTCTCAGCTGAGCAAAGTTACATGTTCTGCTTTTCAGCTTGAGGTCTGTTATGTATTCCTCTATGCTTTCAATAGGCAGGGGCGTAACTACCGGGGGAGCAGGTGGTGCAACTGGGCCAGGGCCCGCACCCCCGCAGGGCCCCCCCGGAAGATCGTGCACGCTGCAGCCGGCTGAGTCGGCTGCAGCGGCATCACGCCAACGAGGGTGGGGGCGGGCCCGTCTGCACGGCCCGCACCAGGGCCCGCCCCCACCAAGTTATGTTACTGTCAATAGGAGACTGCACTCTGGAGTTAAAGATAAATCTCTCAAATGTCTCATTCACCTTAGGGGTGCAGTAATCTTCAAATGTTCCCATAACCACTTCAAAATTATCGTGTTCATCAAGTGGAAATGAATTAAATATTTGCAAAGCTTCTTCCCCTGCTATTGTTAGCAAAATGGTCACTTTCTGTGCCCTGGGCAGTGTTATAGTGTTAGTAGCTTTCATGTATAGTAACAGTCTGTGCTTAAAGATTTTCCATGCTTCCCCAACATTTCCTACAAACATAACTGGATCAGGTAGATGTAGACTGTCCTTATCTGTGCAGGGACTGCTACAGTCACAGGCTGAGATGGGCCGGCTGTATTCTCTGTACCTCTTGCAGGTTCTGACATGGTTCTGACTCAGATTATTAGTACCTCTCCTTCTGCTGCTTGAGAGAGGTCCCCAATCTCCCTGTGAACCATACTTGTTTTTTTTTGTGCTCCTGTCCTGGTTATTTACTTACCTTCACATTGAGTATATGTTTCAATATGGCAGAATTCTGTTTTGCTTCCTTTTGTCTGATAGCCAGAGTCACACACACACTTGTATCCTCCCACAGTGTTCTTGCACTGAGCATCATTTCCACAGATGTTTTTGTTTTCCAGACACTCATTTATATCTACAAATAAACACAAAATACTGTCACCAAATTCAGACACATATAACATTATTGCTGCACAGTAGGTAACAAAAACAAAAAGAAAAAGTACCCCGCTTACAATCTTGCTAGAGCTGTTACTATATAAATTGTTTCAAAACCTGTTAGTTAAAATTTTCATATGTTGCCGTGCAAGCCCTGTGATTAACGTTAGACCAATCTAATAAATGTTATTGACTTAAAGTGCCGTGCTATAAATTCATTGTATAATAAATAAGAATTAAGAATGAAATTGATTATGAATAAAGTGCAGTGCAATGAAATTAGTTACTTAATTTGAAATTAAAAAACTTTGATTAAATCCAGCCACAATAAATCGATTAAAAATTGTGGCAATAATAAGGCGTGATAGAGGTAACTGCGTCCAAACTTGGACAACAATTCAATAATAAAGTGCTTGGCAGTGCTAATTCAATAATTCATTATAACTCAGGTAATTGATTATAAATTAATTAGAGTAACCGCATAAATAGGGATAAAATTTAAAAACAATACTCAGGTTCATAAAATGAAATAGGAAAATGGAAAAGGAGAGAGGTGGAGTTGTCCCAAATCTACTACCTAAATGTTCTAATCCCTGGGACACCACAAAGGCAAAGTAGGCAGAGCAACCGGGACTGTGGTCTCGTTGGTTATTCTAAGCCCTAAGATGTCAAGGACTATGCTGGCCTAAAAAACCACAAATCCACGGCCTCTTGTAAGTTCAGTAATGCGAGAGAGAAGAGAAAGCGAACCAAGTAATGCATTAATTATCCACCACCCCTTCCATTCCCATTTAACCCAAAGTATTTGAAATTGTTAAAAGATTGAAATCAACAAGATTCAAAACACCAACGCGCGTTTCGCTATACTGGCTTTATCAAGGCGCAATAATTAATGCATTACTTGGTTCGCTTTCTCTTCTCTCTCGCATTACTGAACTTACAAGAGGCCGTCGATATGTGTTTTTTTAGGCCAGCATAGTCCTTGGCAGGTTAGGGCTTAGAATAACCAACGAGACCACAGTCCCGGTATATATATATATATTTGGGGAAAAAAACCCTACCGCCACATGAGACTTACAACTTAAATCTGGGGGTAGTAGTGAAATCCAGAACATTGCGCATGACATAATTCCGTACATTGGGGTCTGTAAGGTCTTGTACATAGGGTGGCACCAGACCTAAATACAGCCCTGTCCCCATGATATACAGAAATGCTCATCTATCCAAGTATATACTCACCATCACATCCTGGTAAACTAAATCCAGGCTCAGAAATGCAGTTCTCTTCTCTCACTGTAAGTGATCACAGGCAAGAGAGTTGTGTTAGATGTCTTACCCTTTAGACAATTAATATATTGTTTTCCATTATGTTTTAATACATATAAGCTGGCCAACTAAGTCAAAGTCACACTTGGGGGTATATTTATCAAAGAGTGAAGTTAGAGAGCTCCGCAATCCTCTTTATCCTTTCTTTATTCATTTATATGGCATTTTTAAAGGCATATTCATCAAAGGATGAACTTTCACTTTCACCCATTGATAATACTCTTTTAAAAATCCCATAGAAATGAAGGGAGAGAGGCGGAATTTCACTCTAGCGGACTGTGACAAGCTCTAACTTCACTCTTTGATAAAGATACCCCTTGCTCTGGCCAGTCATGTGCTCACTTACATTTCCTTGATTTTGAATTCCAAAAATGTACTGTGCATTTATATAGTGAATACTGTATTGTAAAGTAAGAGGATATTAGTTACAAGTTACAGAGGAATTCCATGACCATATAAGGGCATGAGACCCCCAAACATGTGAAACAGAGAATAATTGGCCCACAGCACTGATGATCTTGGACATTACTGATGTAACTCAAAGACAAACATTGGGTGGAAGATAGGTGGATGTAATGAGAAGAAAAAAGGAGGATAAACCAACACCACTTCAAACTAAACTTCAAAATAACCATAAACTTACAAAAAATGAACTTATCTTCTTTCCACCTCAGCCTGGTCCTACTCCCCCTTTACTATTTCTAGTGATGCAATACTCACTAATCCTGCCATTGCCTCTGTTAAACCTGCAATATTTACAGATCCCATCACAAGTAACAGCTAAAACACTCATAAATATCCTCATCCTATCCTGACTAAACTATTGCAACTTGCTATTAACTGGCCTCCCTAACTCTTATCTTTACCCACTACAGTCTGTATTAAATACTGCTGTCAGAATTCTCCTTCTATCATCCAAGATGGTACAGGCCTCTACCTTGTCATGGCTTCCTATCCTTATAATGGCTTCCTATAAAACAAATTATAATTTACAATCTCTTTCTCATAACCTTCAAAGCCCTTCATATCTCTGCACCTCACTACATCTTGTATCTCCATATCATCCAATAAGAAGCTAAGGGGCCCATTCTTTAAGTTCGAGTGAAGGAATAGAGGAAAAATAGTTCGAATTTCGAATGTTTTTTTTGGCTACTTCGACCATTGAATTGGCTACTTCGACCTTCGACTTCGAATCGAACGATTCAAACTAAAAATCGTTCGACTATTCGACTATTCGATAATCGAAGTACTGTCTCTTTAAAAATTTCTTCTACCCCCTAGTTCGCCACCTAAAACCTACCGAGGCCAATGTTAGCCTCTGGGGAAGGTCCCCATAGGCTTGCTAACAATTTTCTGATCGAAGGATAATCCTTCGATCGATGGATTAAAATCCTTTGAATCGTTCGATTCGAAGGATTTAATCGTTCGATCGAATGATTATTCCTTTGATCGTTCGATCGAACGAATTGCGCAAAATCCTTCGACTTCGAATTCGCCAGTCGAATATTGAGGGTTAATTAACCCTCGATATTCGACCCTTGATACATCTGCCCCTTAGTGTCCTAAGAGTAGGATTAAGTTGGGAAAAGTGACCTCTAAAGCCTCTATATAGTGGGCACTGAGGAATTATGTCCCTGGGGAAGTCCACCAGGAAAATAAACACACACCTTGCAGTGTATATAAAATAAGAAAAATGAGGGAAGACTTAAAATCTAGGTTTCACTAAAATAACTGACTGAAGTCTATACAAAATGAAATGGAAGATGATGGAGAATCAGTGTCAGAGGTTAGTTTTCTGTTCTGTATCATTAGAACTGAAAGTGATAGTTACTTTTTTTGATGCACGCGTTGGTTTCCTCAATGTTGTTTGCAGCGGTGCTGTAACCTAAAACAAAGATATTCATATTACTCTATTGATCTGACTCAATGACAGTAATACTTTAAGATAAATCCCTATAAATACTATAAATATTGCACATGGCATACAGCATGTCCTGCCCACAAAATTATCATTATCATGTCAAAAGTCAAAGTAAACTTTATTGTCATCTCAGCAGTATACGAATACACAGTGAGATGAGACAACATGGCTCCAGCTAGTACACATCACAAAAAGGCACTTAGAATACACAATAAATAAATATGTAAACATTTGAAATGTGCAATATAGTGGCAGAAATTGGATGTATGCATGTGTAAACCTTTAGAATTGTGCAAATAAATGAACAGTAGATGAAGTATTCACTACTCAACATTTCTGCCATATTAAATTCATATATTTTAAAGTCATCTAATGAGTAGACCTGACAGCCCAGATGTCTACTAAAAACAAAATTACTAGTCATGGAAACTTTGATATTTCATTATATCCAACAAGTTTTCTGTATTTCTTAGGAAAAACACAAGACAGGTAGGTGATTGGGCATTATGCCTTGGAGATATACTAAATAATATTGTACTGTATTGTATAGTTTTAACATGACGGAAGTTAGTTTTTTTTTTTATCCTAATCTACCATGTAGAGGTTTGAGGTTTTGGATAAATGTAGTTATTGGGGTGTATTATTGAGTTTTGTAAATTCCAACCTTCAGCATAATAATTGAGGAATGAATAGCAGCCTCTGTCTGTGGTTTTGAAAGCAAACCTTGTAAAAGTTAGTCTTTTAAAGAAACCATGACTCTTTCAAACAAAGAAAACTCTCTCAAAGAAGATTACACACATGTGTAGGTCAGCAATGTTAAAAGGACTGCTGCCCTGAGTACAATTTCAATTTCAAGACATACCGTATATACTCGAGTATAAGTCTACCTCGGCTTATACTTGGGTCAGCGGGCAGTAGCTGAGATTGCAGTCACTTTTAATCATTCCTATACCAACAGTTTGCTTGGGGAGAGACTGCAATATCACACAGCGCCCTCTGTTGGTTATATGAAAGAATAACAGTGACTGCAATATCCCACAGCGCCATCTGTTGGTTATATGAAAGAATAACAGTGATGGCAATATCCCACAGCGCCATCTGTTGGTTATATGAAAGAATAACAGTGACTGCAATATCACACAGCGCCCTCTGTTGGTTATATGAAAGAATAACAGTGCGCCCTCTGTTGGTTATATGAAAGAATAACAGTGACTGCAATATCACACAGCGCCCTCTGTTGGTTATATGAAAGAATAACAGTGACTGCAATATCCCACAGCGCCATCTGTTGGTTATATGAAAGAATAACAGTGACTGCAATATCCCACAGCGCCATCTGTTGGTTATATGAAAGAATAACAGTGACTGCAATATCACACAGCGCCATCTGTTGGTTATATGAAAGAATAACAGTGCGCCCTCTGTTGGTTATATGAAAGAATAACAGTGACTGCAATATCACACAGCGCCCTCTGTTGGTTATATGAAGGATTAACAGTGATGCCAATGTCACACAGTGCCCCCTGTTGGTTATATGAAAGATTAACAGTGCGCCCTCTGTTGGTTATATGAAAGAATAACAGTGACTGCAATATCCCACAGCGCCATCTGTTGGTTATATGAAAGAATAACAGTGACTGCAATATCCCACAGCGCCATCTGTTGGTTATATGAAAGAATAACAGTGACTGCAATGTCACACAGTGCCCTCTGTTGGTTATATGAAAGAATAACAGTGCGCCCTCTGTTGGTTATATGAAAGAATAACAGTGACTGCAATATCATACAGCACCCTCTGTTGGTTATATGAAGGATTAACAGTGATGCCAATATCACACAGTGCCCTCTGTTGGTTATATGAAAGATTAACAGTGATGGCAAGTAGTGGGACAGTGGAACAATGCACACAGTAATCCGTTTGGCAATTCTCTGTCGACATCAACTTTGCAAGGAAGTCCGGTTGATCGCTGGGGGGGGTCGCTTTGGCGGAATGTGCGCTGCTGGGAGACAGGGCTGCAGTTGTGTCTAGGCTTATACTAGAGTCAATATGTTTTCCCAGTTTTCGTAGGTAAAATTAGGTACCTTGGCTTATACTTGGGTCGGCTTATACTCGAGTATATACGGTAGTTATACTTATTTCAGAACGTTCCAAATTAACATATTTTAAAATCTTTGGATAGTTGGTAACGTGGTATATTCTGATTGGTACATTTATACATAACCTACGCTATTGAATATGTATACCTTAGGTAGAGCCTAGGTCAGAGGTTAAACATAAACACATGTGGAAGCCTGCATAGATTCCCTTTTAAGGACATGACGAGTTTCTCCTAGATTTTATCGCAAAGTGAAGCCTTCTGGAATCAGAAGTTATTTACTTGTCTCATGCCATACACACAGCACTGCCTAGATACCAAAAATAAGAGTTTTGATTCTCCCATAAGGCATCATGGATGGAGACATGCAATTCACTTCTTTATGTCCCTTTGGCCAACTCTGCATCCAGAACCGCTGGTTTAAAGCACAGATGCAGCCTCATGGTTCAGAGCCATATATCCAAGCTTGCAGACAGCTCCAAATTCTCATTAACCCTTACAACCTTGTGTCAAAAAAATGCGTGTATACTGTCTCTGTGGTTGTGTCTATAAAAACATGTCTGGAGGAGTATATACTGCACCAATGTAACTATATAATATATAGGGCAAAAGAAGCTTCTGCACAGGGCCCATTGATTTGGGGGGGGGGGGCTGTTGTGCCACAATGTTTTTTATCCCTATTTATTTTTTTCCCTCCATGCTCTCCTTGCCATTGCCTCCTCCATTGTTACCTCTATCGCCGTCTTTGCTGCCATTGACCTCCTTACCCAGCCACACTGTTCTGTTCTTTGGACAAAATCCAAGATGGCCATGCGTTCCACTGCAGAACGCTGGCAACAGAACTCTTGGCATGGCTGGTATGGGCAGTGGAGAAAAATGATAGGGATAAGTGATAAATTTGAAATCCATAGCCAGGGAGGGTCAACCAGTTAATCAGTCCAAGCAAAATTGACAAGGGCAAGAGAAATCACTAATCCAAAGAACAGTCCAATGCACTGCAATAACTGTAGATTGGGGAATAGAAGTAGCAAGGAACTTAAAGGGGAATTATCCCCAAAAACAAAATTCCCTATTTGCCCCTCCCTGCTCTACCCCTCTGAGTCTATTACACAGAAAAGAATTCCCGATTTGTGAATCTGACAGATTGATGCGGAGTAGCACAACTACTGAGTTCTCAGGCATCAAGCAATTGAAGATAATTCCAGACTAGCTCCAACTAAGCAACAGTGTTATTTTCCTTTCAATTATTACTCACCTAGAGCTCTGGTGCAACTGACCAATATACAGGGATCTGAAGAAAAAATACACACAGTGTTACCATGAGGATATAACTTTAATTCATTGTGCATGTAAAGACTTTCATGTCATCTTTGTGGACAATACTATAGAAATGATCCTCAAATATCACAAGAATTGCTTTTATTGGTGCCCTATACCCTAGGCAACTGGACACCTGCCAGTCATAATCCACTAGGACTGTGTGTAAATGTGGCAATATTAAGAAGTGTCCAAATAAAGGGGGTTGATGGATGCTTTAGGAATTTAGTTAACATATTGATGAAGAGGATGGATTTTGTGTCACATGTTAAACCTGGATGGAAAAAATTCTACTGAAGTATATGTTTCCCTTCACTGATTCCTATTAACTACAGATTTTAGTTAAGTAGAGGAGCAATCAAAGAGGTAGTAAGTTAAAGGGGTTAGTATTCCCATGGGCAGAATTGTAAGAGCACATCTGTTCACTAAAGTCATGGGGGTATATTTATCAAAGAGTGAAGTTAATAGTGAAGTTCCGCCACTAGAGTGAAATTCCGCCACTTCCCATTCATTTCTATGGGGTTTTTAAAGGCGTATTTATCAAAGGGTGAAATTTCACTTTCACCCATTGATAAATACGCCTTTCAAAATCCCATAGAAATTAATGGAGAGCTGCGGAATTTCACTCTAGTGGCGGAACTTCACTCTTTGATAAATTTACCCCCTTAGCATGATTGCTGAAGTGCCAGGTGATTAATTTGTCTTGTGATAAGTGGATAAATGGTGTTATTTATGCAAAAATAATAATATTTGGGAATCTTTGTGACAGTAGTAAAAGGTAAAAGATCAGCTGATTTGAGTCTCTATATATGATGAGTAAATATTAAAAAACAGGATTGTGTAAGAAAATATGAAAATTTTGCTACAGGTTAGGTCACCTACAGCCACGAATCAGCAGGAAGACTTCACTAGTCACCTGTTTATAAGCAAACTTCTTATTGGTTGTTGTGGGTTTTTGCTCCTGGTCAAACTTTTGCCTTTTGATAGATCTGGGGTGAGTCAGCATGAAGCAATACAACTAATGGGCAGAGCGCTGTGAGCTGAAAGATAAACTGGATATACATTTATCTTTAGCCAGGACAGAGTATACCATTGCTTCATTGCTTCTGGTATTCACCACCCAATTAATATTTATCATAGGGAATCATTTAATAGAAAGTTTTTCTTTGAAATATCCAACATAGAGTATGCACTATATGGGTTTTAATACAGCACAAACTGCTCAGATGAGTACAAAGAAGCCCTGTGCTTAAACCCTGCCTCAAGCAATGTGAACCAACTGGGGGGTAGAATAATTGCACTTTTTTCAATAGAGGAGGTCTCTACTTTTCTGGAAAAAAATAAATAAAAATAAATAAAAAGTCTATATAAAACAGTCTAGGGCACAGAGTAGCAACATTTCAAGCTACCGTGGCTCTTTGTGAAGCTTTAATTTCCTATTTTACTCCACTGCATGTCTGATCCAGTTAATCACATTTCTATTCCCTTCCTGACATTTTCTAAGATGATTAAAGGGTTTTCAAGCCTGGAACTCCATATGATTGCAAAACTAAGGAGCCTTTTATAGACTAGCAGGGTTTCTCACACATAGAAAATATTAAGATAAATTAAAAAGCCTGTCTCTAATTAACAAATGCATATTGGCCATCAACCTATAGCATGTTGTGTCTTTGCTTATCTATCTGGTTTATCTAACCAAGCAGGCCTGTTAAATAGGAAATAATTGGCCAGATTCAATTCAGTGAGAAAACGGTTTATCTTGTGCAAACTCTATTGAATTCCATGGGAAAAATGGAAGTTTTTTTTCCTGGAATTAAATCTCATCCATGGGTTTTCACTTGATAAACCATGAGATAACTTTTTCTCACTGAATTGAATCTGGCTCAGCGAATCAAAAAGACTCAACGTACTATCAGACAGAGAACAGTGTACCCCTATCATAAAACAATGAAATTGTGAAAAATTCTCGAAAAATCGTGAAAGTTCACTAAAAAAACCGGGAAATTCTGAAGTTTTCACAAAAAAATCGTGAAATTTAAAGGATTTCCCTAAAAAATCGTGAAATTTGAAGGTTTTCACACAAAAAAAAGTGAAATCTGACGTTTTCACGTAAAAATCGTGAAAACCGGAAATTGACGCCGGAAATCCGGCAGCGAAACACGGAAATTCATGCCATGCAAATTTATTCGCCCATCACTAAAGTTAATATATTACAAGTGATTGTTGTCTCCTTTTGTGCTGGTGGAACCCAAAATGAAATGGGAGCTCTTTTGTTTTGACCTAGTTCCAGGTTTGGGTAGTGAATAAAATGTCGCTGCTTTTCGAAGTATCAGCTCCGACATCACTGATAATCCAGGTTTAATCATAAAATGCACCAAATGAAAAGAAACAAGTGAGCTGCAGGGTTTCTGGAAGTTGTAGTTCTGTTACAGCTGGAGAATTTCCTCCCCTGGGTCTTTATCCTCTGTTATTCCTTCATTACTCACCTACACATTTATTATCCTCTTTATTATCGGTTGGGGTGAATTTAGTTTTGTTTTTTGCCGTGACAGATCCAGGATTACACAGGCACTCGTAGCCTCCCTGTGTGTTTGTACACTTTGTGTTAGCGCCACATTTGTGGGTCTTTGTACGACATTCATTTATATCTGAAAACACAAAATATCAGATATTGTGAAACTCTGCT
Organism: Xenopus laevis; assembly: GCF_017654675.1. Taxonomy (NCBI): domain Eukaryota; kingdom Metazoa; phylum Chordata; class Amphibia; order Anura; family Pipidae; genus Xenopus; species Xenopus laevis. The sequence continues at coordinate 144,665,033 of NC_054375.1, forward strand.
TTATGGACAAAAAGATTATACAGGTCATTTACATCTAGGGTTGCCACCTTTTCTTAAATTTTTTACCGGCTGGTAGGGGGCGGGAACACAAAGGGGCGGGTTGTGATGCCAAAAGGGACGGGCCATGACGTAAAAGGGGGGCGGGCCGCACCACGGACATTTCAAGAAGCAGAACAATAGTTAAGTTCCAATGGATTGGGGGCAGGCCGAGGGGTCTTTTAAAGCATATTACAAATTTACCGGCAGCTACATTGCCGGTAAATTTGTAATACCGGCCCCGGCCTTGGCAGGTGTTTTACAGGCTAGTCCGGTAAAATACCGGCCGGGTGGCAACCCTATGTACATCAGTAAGTGCAGTGAGCAGAGTGAAATTTCAAGTACTATTGCCAGGTTTTTTTCCCACAATGCAGCACTTTTCCCAGAATTCCAGGATTGTTGCACTCACAATTGCATAAATATTTTGTCGCAAACTGACAAGTGTGGCAAATATTCAAAGTTCAGTTGGTGTTATTTCCAGTGTTTGGTGAACACTGAATGCAGGCCGATGTGGGCAGGGTTGGACAAGGCCAACGGGACACCGGGAAAAAACCCGGTGGGCACCAGCCCTCATGGTACCGCCACTGACCCAGGTCTGCTTCTTCCTATGCACCACATCTGAAAGGGCCCCAGCCCTCATTGGGCCCATAACAACCCAATCGCCCTGGTGGGCTCCGGACACCCCAGTTCAAGACTGGCTGTGGGAAACCTGGAACTACTGCCTGGTCCAGGGGTGGTAGTAGCTCAAAAGCCACTCAAGTCAGTCAAAGCCCTGTGTCAATTGGTGCAGCAGCACTTGATTTGGAACAGGAGGCAGGAATGACTGATTGTACCTTTAATGAATTGTGTTTAACCTGCAACTGACTGCAGAGAAACTTGTGCTTTATATGAACATAAAGTGCACGCTTCATGAGTAAAACTTTTACAAGTGGCACATGGAATATAAACTGCTATTGTAACTGGTAAATTCACAATTCTTATTGACACTTGAGGAATCATTACTTTACCTCCCACAAGCCTCAGCCTGATAAGATTGCTCTAATAAGCTGCTCATACATGGGCTACTATTGCTAAATCCGGATGTACGGAGGATAACTTCAGTGCCTGAGATAGGCTTGACTTTTAGCCAGATTTTGATTGGGCAGGCTGCAATAAGGGACATCATGCAATCCAATTTTAGGTCCAGGAATTAATCACGATCCTATCCTCTTGACTATTTCCTGAACCTTTTTAGCTTATTATTATTATTATAACTTTAATAGCAGGTATACAGGGCTGGAACTAGGGGAAGACAGAAGAGGCACCTGCATAGGGCACAATGCTGTGGGGGCGCTGCGCAGGTGCCTGTTCAAGAGTCTTCTGCCTACACCATGTCTGGATTCGCTTCCCTCTGCAGGTCTCACCCACCCCTTCTGTCCCTCTCTTCCCTCCTCTGTCGGTACCTCCCTCCTCTGTCCATCTCTCTCTCTCTCCCTTCTCTGTCCATTTCTCTCTCCATTCTCTGTCCTTCTCTATCTCCCTTCTCTATCCGTCTCTCTCTCCCTCCTCTGTCCATCCCTCCTCTGTCTCTCTACCTTCTCTGTCAATCTCTCTCCCTTCTCTGTCTGTCTCTCTCTCCCTTCTCTGTCCATCCCTCTCTTCCTCCTCTGTCTCTCTCTCCCTCCCTTCTTTGTCTGTCTCTCTCTCCCTCCTCTGTCTTGCAAAGATGTTTAACAAAGTTACAAGATGGTGACCCCCTGTAGCCAACTTTGAAAGCATAAATTATTTGTTTGATTAGGCTTGTGGTGCAGTAAGTTCATGTTTATATTTAGTATACAAAATACAGCATTTCTAGCCTTATTCTATTTTAGACTTTACATGCCCTTTAACTAGTATGTTGTCACTAGCTCTTCTGATCTGAACCAGTGTAGTCAGGGCCACTGCATGGCTTAACCTAGAGTCTAACAACAATGTAAGACCTACCCAGCACTAAAGGAAATAAGGTATGTGTAACATAACATTAACCTTCAATAAGAAACCTTCAATTTACATTAGTTGATTGATGGCCCTGTGGTCCATAAACATTTCAACTGTATGAAAAAAAAATCCAGGGCATAATGTCATCCACCCATACATTGAGTTTTTAGAGTGCTGAGTTTAGTATTAACCCGGCTTTTCGTTTTGATGATTGGTAAAAGAGGATGAAGGAATGGATAACTGAAAGCACAAATGGTCTCATTACCTGAAAATCAGTTCAGTTAGATACAAACGATGCAGAACAGCTATATCTATGCAAGATTATCACATAGTGAATAGTATTATCTGATTAATGTTTTGAAGCTAAAAACACAGTCACACATTTCACAGTGAAATAAATGGCAGGTGGAAGAGGATTTTTTAGTGGATATGTCAGTGGATAAAACACTCTAGAAACTGACCTAGAGGAAAGCAAAAAGAATCCTTTTTCAACTGTTTCGCCTATAGCACTCAGGGCTGTGTTTGCCATTTCATATGATCAGGATGGTCCAAGGCAGATACCCTAAAAATAAAATACCCCTGTCCATCTGTCACTGTCCTGATCATATGAAATGGTAAACACCCGGGTTGGCGCACACAGACAGAGTGGTAACAGTTAGACCTTGGTTTAATAAATACTAAGCGGAGCATGTTATGAGGTCTGTCTGTCACTGACATGTGGACAGATTTGTGTTTGACCAGCAATGTTTTCTCCTGGATGGCAGAAATGATCAGAATGTGCCTTGTGCCATTGGCCTTATAACTTAAAAATAACTGGATGGAGATCCCCTTCAAATTTTTAATAATAAATCAGATTATTAGTACTTCTCCTTCTGCTGCTTGAGAGGGGTGCCCAATCTCCCTGTGACCCATACTTGTTTTTTGTGCTCCTGGTTATTTACTTACCTTCACATGTATTATATGTTTCATTATGGCAGAATTCTGTTTTGTTTCCTTTTGTCTGATAGCCAGAGTCACACACACACTTGTATCCTCCCACAGTGTTCTTGCATTTTGTATTAGTACCACAGAGGTTTGGGTTCTTCTGACACTCGTTTATATCTGCAAATAAACACAAAATACTGTCACTATATATTTCCCATTGTCATTTAGTGGCATGTCACACATTAAGGGGCCTATTTATACAGCATTGGTCTTTTTTCTGGTCAAGTTTTTTAGGGGGGAAACTAACATTTTTAGAGTGAAAAAAAAAATTTGAATATTTGGAGATTTATTACCCCAAAGCTGCTAAAAATCCAAAAATACTCCAGCTAAAACCTTTTGAGGTGATGTAGAAGTCAACGACAGCTGCCCCTTTTACAATTTTAACATGTTTCTTTAAGGGCTCTTACTCACTAGCGTTCTGACCTGCGCTCCCCTGCGTTCCGTTTTTTGGCGTTCAGCCGCAGGGGAGCGCAGGAATAGACGCATGTCATTATTTCAAATGGGGCTGTACTCACTCAGGCGCGTGTAGGCGCCGAACGCAGGAAAAATGCAGCATGTTGCGTCTGAACCTGCGTTCGGCGCCTACACGCGCCTGAGTGAGTACAGCTCCATTTGAAATAATGACATGCGTCTATTCCTGCGCTCCCCTGCGGCTGAACGCCAAAAAACGGAACGCAGGGGAGCGCAGGTCAGAACGCTAGTGAGTAAGAGCCCTAAATGGTGATCAAATGGTTATAATCCAAAAAAGTTGGGGTTTTCGGTCGACAACTTAAAGGGGTTGTTCACCTTTCAGATAACTTTATCTGATGTAGAGAATGATATTCTGAGATAATTTGCAATTGGTTTTAATTTTTTTATTATTGAAGGTTTTTGAGTTATTTAGCTTTTTATTCTTCAATTTGCATTTTAAGCAATCTGGTAACTAGGGCCCAAATTCCCCTAGCAACCATGCATTGATTTGAATAAGAGACTCGATTATGAATAGGAGAGAGTCTAAATAGAAGGATCAGTAATAAATAGTGATGGGCGAATTTGCGCCGTTTCGCTTCGCCGAAAAATTTGCGAATTGCGCGCGAAATTCGCGAAACGGCAAAAAATTCGCGAAACGGCGCCGGCGTCTCGTTTTTGACGCCGGCGCCCGTTTTTGCCGCGAATTTTCGTGGGCGTTTCACGAATTTATTCGCTGGCGGCGAAACGCGCAAATTCGCCGCGAATTCGCGCCTGGCGAATAAATTCGCCCATCACTAGTAATAAAAAGTAGCAATAACAATACATTTGTAGCTTCACAGAGCGTTTGTTTTTTTAGAAGGGGACGGCGACGCCCGTTTGAAAGCTGCAAAGAATCATAAGAAAAAGACAAATAACTATAAAACTATGAAAAAATAAATAATGAAAACCAATTAAATTAGAATTGGTTGTTCTATAACATACTAAAAGTTAATTTAAAAGTGAACCACCCCTTTAAAAAAATTGAGCGATTTGGGGTTGAATTCGAAAAATTTTACGAATTGTCATACAATTTTGACAATACTTGTCCCGCAATAACTTGTTCAAGCTGATTATTTGATAAATGAGTTAAATTCGTGGATGGGAGTTTGGTCGACTTTGTTTCAATAAAAAACGGGATCAATTTGAGTTTTATTAAATACCCCCTAAGTCAAAGGGGCATGTAGCGCTGCAGTTATAGAAGTGGCTTGGCCCTGGCAATGAATGAAGGCTGCAACAGCATTTTACAATTTTAAAGAGTAAAGCTGGCCATAGACGCAAAGATCTCATCCTACGATTTTCGGAACGTGTGTGGAGAGTCCCGACATTTTTTGTCCGGCGGAGATTGGTCGTTTGGTCGATCGGACCGATTAGAACATTTCTGTCGGCTGCGGGTAATATCCCTGCGTGTATTGCCGATCGTACGATTTTCCATGGGAGACTGTCACCATCTTTGTCTATCGTACGATTGCCGTCAGGGGCAGAACATCGGCTGATCTGTTCTTTAACTACTTTATTTGGTCGGAATGGTTAGTGGCAGGTCGGGAGATGGGAAAGTCCGATCGTACATTGATTCGTACGATCGGATCTTTGCGTCTGTGGCCAGCTAAAGACATTAAATTAGTCAGGGGTGTCTTCCATATTGCCCTCCGGTCATTGCTGAATTGCAATACCCAGGATCCGAGTGTACTCCTAAATCTGATTTAAGTGAAGAATTTACCTAACCTTTATCAAAATATGAATTTGAGGTATTTTTTTAATTTCAAAAACAGGATCACATTAAAAAGTGAAAAAATAACTCAGTGAATTCGCATTCATAATTTTCAGTATATCTGCCAAATTTTTAATCACTCACAAAAACCCAAATTTACAAACTAGCTTGAATCCTGCTAATACTGCTCCCATTGACTTCTTCATGAACTCGCCAGCTATTCGATTCCAAATGTTTATATCTGAGTTTTCAGTTTTTTGCGCTTAATAAATCTGAAAAATTGGAAACGATAAAGTTGCCCTAGTAACAGTTTTTCTGTCACGACCGGCACCCAATACCAGAACAAGTGCCAAGTACCCTGGTCTCGGCTCGGCTTCACCAGTAGTGTGACCACCGTTGGGCTTCGGGAGGAGCCCTCAGCTTACTTGGGTGCCACCTGGACTTAACGAGGGGTGCAAGGCGAGATGTTCTGGCTGGCAAAGGGGCACGGCTGGTAGCAGAGTCTTTTGGGCCGAAGGTCACGGTACAAAAGGATTAGGCAGAAGGATGGTCAGACAGGCTGGGTTGAGGCAGGCGGATATCAGAATCGTCAGGCAGGCAAGGGTCAAACCGGGTTGTCAATCAAGGGGTTAAGCTGGAAGAGTTGTCGTAAGGCAGGCAAAGGTCAGGATACAGAATGCAGAATAGTCAGGGAATAGACTGGAGTCAAAACCGGATAATCAAGACAAACAGGTACAGGAACAGATGCACAAGGCTCAGGAACCACTATAAACCAAGTTCTATCACGGGCACTGGCTGGGGATCAGAATGGGTCTTAAATACACCCAAAGTTTGCGCCAAAACGTGTGCCAATGCGCACTGGTGTGATTGCGCCAGCGCGCATTGGCGCACGTTTTGGCGCAAACTTGTACCATTAAGGTGCGCCCTAATAATCAAAATGACGCTTAGGAAACACGCGGCGGGCGACCCCGTCGCGCAGGTAATTTTATTACATTTTCCCATTTCTCCCAACTGTCTAATATAGATACACAGGTTAACACCTCAGTTATTATTTCACAGGGAATTTATAATTGTTCATATTCATCCACCTCCCTTAAAAAACTGCAATAGACACAATATCACATGTATTACACATTAATTATATTGCCAGTCTGTAACTCTGCCCTCTCCTTCCAAAAGTCTGTGATAGATACACAGATTATTTAATCAGATATGGTATATATATGGTATATATACCACTAATTTATAACACCTCCTCTCCTTCAGATTATTCAGATTATCTGGATAAATGGTTCATTACTGCAGCACAGTAGGTACCTTCTGGTGCATATATCATTTAATTATTTTTTTGAAATAAAATTTGAAAAATCCTCCCTAGTGCCGTGGGAGATTTACATCTTAAATCCAGGGATATGGGGTATGGGGCATTTTGTAGTGAAATCCAGAACACATGATATAATTCTATACATTGGGGGCTGTAAGATCCAGTACATAGGGTGGCACCGGAGCTAAATACAGCCCTGTCCCCATCACATACAGAAATGCCCATCTATCCAAGTATATACTCACCATCACATTCTGGTAAACTAAATCCAGTCACAGAAATGCAGTTCTTTTCTCTCACTGTAAGTGATCACAGGCAAGAGAGTTGTGTTAGATAACTTACCCTTTAGACAATTAATATATTGTTTTTCATCACATTTCAATACATATAAACTGGTCAATTAAGTCAAAGTCACACTTGGTTTGGACAGTCATGTGCTCACTTACATTTCCTTAATTCTGAATTCCAACAATTTACTGTGCATTTATATCGTGAATACTGTATTGTAAAGTAAGAGGACATTAGGGGGAGATTTATCAAGGTTATAGCTATTTTTTCCCAGAAAATTCAAGTTTTCGAGTTTTTGGTCAAAACTCACATTTTTGCGTTAAAAAAAACCCTCAAATCGTGTTTTTTTTTTTTCAAAGAAACCTGAATATTTGAGATTTATTGTACCCCGTACCCCGATACTGGAAATAGCTCGGATCTGAAAATACACCACCTAAAATCTGTCAAGGTCATGTAGGAGTCAGCGGCAGAGGTCCTGTGAACCATTTAAAGAGGTTAATAGTCCGCTTGATGTTTGAGTTTTGTTCAAAGGGTTTTGCCGAAAACTCAAATGACGTTTTTGGGTTGTGGGACTTGAATTCGCACTTGAAGTCCCCATAGGCTTGCCTAACTTTTTTTGATCGAAGGATATTCCTTTGATAGTTGGATTAAAATCCTTCGAATCATTCGATTCGAAGGATTTTGTCGGTCGATCGAAGGAATTATCCTTCGATCGTTCGTTCGATCGAACTATCTGCGCTAAATCCTTCGGCTTCGATATTCGAAGTCGAAGGATTTTAATTCCTAGTCGAATATCGAGGGTTAATTAACCCTCGATATTCGACCCTTAGTGAATCGGCCCCTTATTGTTACTTTTTATTCAAATGACCCCTTTTTTGTTATTACTAATTTATTGTTTTTCTGTACAGTGCTTTGCCCTCAAGGAGCGCTTTACAAATAAAAATATACATACATACAGACATACAACAGAGGGTAACTGTCCCACAGAACTGATTATCTTGGACAGTGCTGCTGCAACTCAAGGATAAACATTGGGTTGAAGATATAGGCGGAAGTAATGAGAAGAAATAAGGCTTGTTGCAGTGTATCAGTAGCTCATCTTGCCCCACAACTTCACACGCTGAATCCTATGGCACTTTTGGACATCAAAGTAGTTACCAAAATGAGTCACAGGGAAGCCCAGAGAAACCAATGAATTAAATGTACTTATTAATGTAGGCCATCCATGGGGTTTATTCCCTGATGGGCTCTGTAGCTGTAACCTTACATGCCTCAACTGATTTGATCCTGTAACTGTCTCCTCACTCAACTACGTTTTCGCTTGACCCTATGCCTTCTTCTCTACCTAAACACTGTGCTGATCAGCTTACGCCAGCTCTTACTAACATCTTCAATTATTCTCTAGTACTCCATTCCAAGTCAAGCCTATTGTTAAAATGTCTACCTTTGACCCATCCTGTCTCTCTTCTGCCGCTTGCCTTTAAAATTACAAAACTATTATTACTATAACATGTAACTAACTTTCTACACACCCAAAATCTGTTAGACCCATTGCAATATGGTTTCCAGCCTGTACACTCTACTGAAACTGCTTTGTGCAGAGTTTAAATGAGTTTTAGGTTTCCAAACCAATGGCCACTTCTCTATCCTAATCCTCCTTGACCTTTCATCTGCATCCAGTGTCACCCATTGTAATCTAAAGCACTTGATAGTTTCCTACTTGTATCTACTAATCAAAGTCAAAGTCAACTTTATTGCCATCTCAGCAGTATACGAGTGAGAGGAGACGACGTGGCTCCAGCTGGTACATATCATAAAAAGGCACTTAGAATACACAATAAATATGTAAACATGAAATGTGCAATATATTGGCAGGATTTGATATATACATGTGTAAACCTTTAGAATTGTGCAAATAAATTAACAGTTCACAGTTCAGGTGTGTTTGGAATGTAGTGGGAGGGCAGGCAGTGAGTTGAGGAATCTGATCGCTTGCGGAAAAAAGCTTTTGCGCAGCCTGGTTGTTCGAGCTTTAATACTGCGAAAGCGTCTGCTGGATGGGAGCAGTGTGAATAGTCCATGTGAGGGTTTTGTGGAGTCCAGTGCAATGCAGGAGGCCTTTCTTGCACAGCGCTTGTGGAAGATGTCCTGCAGTGATGGAAGAGCCGCTCCAATGATGTTGCCAGCTGCTCTGACAGTCCGCTGTAGACTTTTCCGGTCAGCAGAGCTGACACTACTGTAACAGATGGAGATGCAGCTCGTCAGGACGCTCTCTATGGTGCCCCTGTAGAACACTGTGAGGGTGGGAGGCGGAAGGCTGGCCCGTTTCAGTAGTCTTAGGAAGTGAAGACTCTGCTGAGCCTTTTTGGTGATGGAGGCGGTGTTGGTGGCCCAGATGAGGTCATCAAAGATGTGGACTCCCAGGAATTTGGTGTTCTTTACTGTCTCTACCGTGGAGCTGTTGATGTTGAGTGGTGTGTGAGCAGGGCGAGTTCTCCTGAAGTTGACAATCATCTCTTTCATTTTATCCACATTCAGTGACAGAATGTTCTCACTGCACCAGACCGCCAGCTGCTGAACCTCATCTCTGTACACCGACTCATCGTTGTGGTTGATAAGCCCCACCACAGTTGTGTCATCGGCGATGATGTGGTTCGAGCTGTGTCTAGCTATGCAGTCATGGGTCAGCAATGTGTACAACAACAAGCTGAGAACACATCCTTGAGGAGCTCCTGTGCTCAATCTGATGGTGCTGGAAACCTTGTCGCTGATACGAACAGACTGAGGCCTCTCTGACAGAAAGTCCAAGATCCAATTGCACAAAGAGGTGCTCAATCCCAGCTCACTTAGTTTCCCACTCAGCTTTTGAGGGATGATTGTATTGAATGCTGAGCTTAAGTCTATAAAGTCTATAAACAGTATTCTCACATAACTGTCTTTCTTGTCCAGATGAGTTAGTGAGCGGTGGAGTACAGAAGATATGGCATCCTCAGTTCACATGTTTGGCTGAAATGCAAATCGTAGTGGCTCCAGTGAGTGGGGGAGGGTGCTCTTGATGTGTGCCATCACAAGTCTCTCAAAGCATTTCATGATGACCGGGGTTAGTGCAACATGGCGGTAGTCATTCAGGTAGTTTACTCAAGATTTCTTTGGCTCTGGAATGATGGTGGTGGACTTGAAGCATGTGGGGATGATTATCTGGTTAAGCAATGTGTTGAAAATGTCAATGAAGACGTCAACATAGTCTCTGAGCACACAAACTGGGATGTTGTCTGGTCCGGCAGCCTTTCATGGATTGACCTTGGTTAAGTTTCGCCTCACGTTGGCCATAGGTAGACAGATGACTTGGTCGGTGAGAGGAGGTGTGGTTTTCCTCACAGGCTCTTTGTTTAGCACGTCGGACCGTGCGTAGAACTTGTTCAGTTCCTCTGGGAGTGTGGCGTCCGCGCAGGCTTGTACTGTGTGACAGCCTGAATGCCTTGCCTTAGGTTGCGTGAGTCTTTTGTGTTGTCGAAATGGTTTTTAATCTTCAGTGTGTACTCCTGCTTTGCTTGTAGGATGGTTCGAGAGAGGTTGGTCCTGGCTGTTTTAAGAGCAGCAGCAGATGTCCCCTGACCGGAAAGTAGAATCTCTCTCTCTTAGTCGTGCACGAACCTTTGCTGTAAACCAGGGTTTTTCGTTGGGTCTCGTGGTGACAGTTTTGGAGACGGTAACATCCTCTATTGATGTAGCAGGTCACAGAGTCTGTGTACTCCTCCAAGCTGATGGAGCCGTTGTCGGTAGCAGCCTCCATGAACATGTTCCAATCTGTGCAGTCGAAACAGTCCTGAAGTGCTTCCACAGCTCCACTCGGCCAGACTGTGATGGTCTTGATGATAGTTACCCTCCCACTTATTTTGCTCTGCTGTATAGCTCTGTGTACATAAGTAGTGCTATATAATTAAAATGTACATACACAACACACATACATACAGGGTCGGACTGGGGGGCCCGGGACTGCTGTCCAGGGCCCCCCTCTGGCCCCCCCCCGACTGTGATGCTCTGGCTTGTCGCATGTGTACAATGGTGGTGCTCGGCGGAGCTTGGCATCACTCGTCGTGCATGTGCAAGCGGTGCTGCGCCGCACCGGTAAAAGTTTTTTTTTTTGCCAATACCAAATATCTGGAGAGGGGGTCCTGCCAGTCTGACACTGCATACATACACCTAGGCCCTGTTCAAGGATGTGTACCCATAGGTCTAAGGATATGTGACTGTCTCCTGTCCATAGTTGATATAAGGGAGCACATGGTTCTTTGTCTTTAGACTCCACCTGGTGCCAGGGGTGGATGTGCTGGGGAGGCTGGAGCAGAAGTCCCAGTAAGAAGCTTAGTGCCCTAAGAGCAGGAAGAAGTTGGGGAACGTGACCCTGTGAATGTGTATAGACAGTGGATAGAAGCTCCTTTAATAGAACACTCCTAGTTGGTGTGTGTTAGAGAGGGTAGCTAGAAAGGCACGAAAGAAACTCTGGCACTCAAGGCAAGTGAAATGCAGGGTTCCCCCTTGCTTTTATTTCTTGTGCAGACGTGCGACGTTTCGGGGTTACCCCCTTTATCAAGCATACAAACTGACCCCAGTGTGAACAATATATAGAGTGAACAATACTCTCCAGGGACAGATACAAGACTTCTTATAGCACTTTTTAAGGGATTGTATGCCTTAGCACAATTGGATTGTTTTCACATAAGTTCTGGGTATTTTTATGCTTGTATGTAAAAAATTTTTTGCAATGTTTTTAGAGTTTTATATAAAAACTTTTTTTCTCACATGTGATAAAGCCATTGGTTGAGAACTTTGTCTTTTAAATTGAATGATGGCAATTATGTATGCTAATTATGTTAATTGTTCACTCTATATATTGTTCACACTGGGGTCAGTTTGTATGCTTGATAAAGGGGGTAACCCCGAAACGTCGCACGTCTGCACAAGAAATAAAAGCAAGGGGGAACCCTGCATTTCACTTGCCTTGAGTGCCAGAGTTTCTTTCGTTCAATTATATATTGGGGACTGCCGTACCTCCACCCTGTGCACCAGGCGTTCTCTGGTAAGCCATTCGAGTGTGCTCTGCTTCATCCAAAGTTTCTAGCTAGAAAGGCAGCCTTCTAATCCATATTTATTATGTTGTGTAAAATTAAATTTGACTGAAAAATTGCGTAAAAAGCTGTGTAATATAAATGGCAAATTTATCAAGCTGTGTTTTATTTTACACCCTGCAAATTTAACAGCATTATTTTACATTGCTTCAAACCTTTGTAAGTAAGTTCTGGCAGAAGTTGCACTAAGAAAAAAAACCCATTAAAAAATATTCTGTTTTTTTACATGGTGAAGCCTGGTGATACGTGGCAAAATTTGTCATTTTTTTTATGCCACTGTGATTGAAGTACTTTATACATTCAGAAGTATCTGCTATCTTTAAATAAATCATTATTATTATTATTATTATTATTATTATTAACAGCTGTGAGCATTGTGTTTTACAGTTCAGCCTCACCTGACCCTTCCTTTCTTCAACTGAACTACCTGACTTATGTCTATATAAAATCAAATGGAAGACGATGGAGAATCAGTGTCAGAGGTTAGTTTTCTGTTCTGTATCATTAGAACTGAAAGTGATAGTTACTTTTTTTAATCTGTGCGTTGGTTTCCTCATTGTTGTTTGCAGCGGTGCTGTAACCTAAAACAAAGATATTCATATTACTCTATTGATCTGACCCAATGACAGTAATACTTTGAGATAAATCCTTATAAACACTATAAATGTATACTATACATACTGTACGTGTCATATAGCATTGTAAGAAATTGCCATCTTATATTAATGTGTATTTAATAGGAAAGCAGTTGTCCAGGAAACTTAAGGTGGCCATAGACGCACAGATAATATCGTATGAAACAAATTTTCGTCCGATATTCGTTGCGTGTATGGTGGAAAAAGAGCCGACCGATATCGGGCTGGACGGAAGATTTTGATCGGGTGCCTTTGAAGGGATCCAAACATCGGCCATTGTTAGTGCTGAATCGTCAGATACAGGTAGAATGCTATTGTTTCTTCCCGTATATCTACCTGTATATCTGACGATTCAGCTCTACACGTGTGTATTGAAACGAACGATCTTTCTTGGAAAGATCTTTTCCAAGAAAGATCGTAATTGTTACGTCTATGGCCACCTTTACATTTAACTCCGATTGTCATAACAAAGGGTTTCCTGTGACTAGTAAGTAGGGATGTAGCGAACGTCGGAAAAAAAGTTCGCGAACATATTCGCGAACTTGCGCAAAAATGCGAGCGGTTCGCGAACGGTTCGCGAACCCCATAGACTTCAATGGGAAGGCGAACTTTAACATCTAGAAAAGACATTTCTGGCCAGAAAAATGATTTTAAAGTTGTTTAAAGGGTGCAACGACCTGGACAGTGGCATGCCAGAGGGGGATCAAGGGCAAAAATGTATCTGAAAAATCTGCCTGTGTGTGCTTGGAAGAGATAGTGTAGGGGGAGAGCTGTTAGTGATTTCAGGGACAGATGATAGTAAGTTTGCTGGCTAGTAATCTGCTTGATACTGCTCTGTATTGGAGGGACAGAAGTCTGCAGGGATTTGAGGGACATTTTAGCTTAGGTAGCTTTGCTGGCTAGTAATCTACTGTTCTCTTTAAACAACTGCCATACGTTGACCTTGTAGGCATTGTTTGCCCAGTTTTTTGGACGCAGCCACTGAAGCACAGTTGCCATAAAAAATATGCCATATAAATGCTGAAAATAGTAATTTTTCGCCATACGTTGACCTTGTAGACTTTGTTTGCCCAGTTTTTTTGGTTGCAGCCACTGAAGCACAGTTGCCAGAAAAAATATGCCATATAAATGCTGAAAATAGTCATTTTTTGCCATACGTTGACCTTGTAGGCATTGTTTGCCCAGTTTTTTTGGTCGCAGCCACTGAAGCACAGTTGCCAGAAAAAATATGCCATATAAATGCTGAAAATAGTAATTTTTTGCCATATACGTTGAGTCAACGGATGGCAAAAAATGACTATTTTCAGCATTTATATGGCATATTTTTTCTGGCCTCTGTGCTTCAGTGGCTGCGGCCAAAAAAACTGGGCAAACAATGCCTACAAGGTCAACGTATACACTACTACAGCGGTGGATACGGATTACGTAAAATATATTATGGCTGCTTGAAAAAAGTCACTCCGGTGTTTTTTCTGGAGACGGTAATATTATGGATATTTAGACAGAATGTGAACAAGGTCACACAGCTAGATGGCGGGTTGAAGAAAACAGTGTGCAAATAATGCCTACAGGGCAAATAATGCCTAAAAGGTCAACTTATACACTACTACAGCGGTAGTAAAATAAAAAAAGTAAAATAAAAAAAAAATGAATATTAAAAAAAAAAAATTAAAGTTGGTGCTGCTGAACTACTAGGAGCAGCAGATTAGCACACCAGTCCCACTCCCCAACACTGCTAGACTAATAGCACTGGGCTCTTATAGTAGTAGTAGTAGTAGTAGTAAAACAACAAAAAAATAAATAAAAGCAGTCCTTACAAGGACTACTGTTATTGCAGCAGTCAGCAGATGAGATCAGAAGCAGGACAGCTGCCCACTGCAGCTACATACAGAGCACTGCAGTAGAAGGTAGATTACTAGCCAGCAAAGCTACCTAAGCTTAAATGTCCCTCAAACCCCTGCAGACTTCTGTCCCTCCAATAACAGAGCAGTATCAAAACGATTACTAGCCAGCAAACTTTCAACTGTCCCTGAAATCACTAACAGGCAGCAGCTCTCTCCCTACACTATCTCTTCAGCACACACAGGCAGAGTGAAAAAACGCTGCAGGGCTTCGGTTTTTATAGGGAAGGGGAGTGGTCCAGGGGAGAGCTTCCTGATTGGCTGCCATGTACCTGCTGGTCTGGGGTGAGAGGGCAAAAAAAAGCGCCAACAATGGCGAACCCAAAATGGCGAACGTCGCGCGACGTTCGCGAACTTCCGGCGAGCGCGAACACCCGATGTTCGCGCGAACAAGTTCGCCGGCGAACAGTTCGCGACATCTCTACTAGTAAGTCCTATGTCTGCTGTGGGGACCATAAATCTAATTACTGTATGTGACAAAATCTGTTTATCAGGATGGGGACAAATTGGGGGATTTTTCCTCCCCCATCTTATCAGTTGGGAGGGGAGCTGTGGGGGAAGTTGCTGAAAAGTAGGATAAAAGAACACTAGATATTAGTGAAGGGGGAGCTTGGAGAAGAGATGGAGGAGCCATAATGAAGCCGACTCTATTCCATTACGAAATACTGTCACTATATATTTCCCATTGTCATTTAGTGGCATGTCACACATTAAGGGGCCTATTTATGTGACCTTGATTTTTTTCTTTTTTAGAAGGAAAACTAAAATTTATAGAGAGGAAAAAAAACATGAATATTTAGAGATTTAGTATACATAAAGTACAAGTTACTGTTTTATTATTACAGAGAAAAAGGAAATCGTTTTTTAAAAAATGCGGTTTATTTGATTTAAATGGAGTCTACGGGAGTAAGCATTTCTGTAATTCATAACTTTCTGGATAACGGGTTTCCGGATAACGGATCCCATACCTGTAACACTAATTTATTACATCTCCTCTCCTTCAGATTATTCAGATTCTCAGCTATAATTGTTAGAAACCTTGTCCCAATGGATAAATGGTTCATTCAGACACATATAATATTACTGCTGCACAGTTGGTACCCCCCATCCAGGATCATATTTATATATAGCCTCGAGGGACTGTGCAGGGAGGGAGCTTTTGGGGGACAGCTCTCTGGTGCATATATAATTGAACTTTTTTTTTCTTTAAATACAATTTGAAAAATCCCCCCTAGCACCATGGGAGACTTACATCTTAAATCAGGGAATGAGGGGTACAGGGCCTATTGTAGTTAAATCCAGAACAGTGTGCATGACATCATTCTGTACATTGGGGGCTGTAAGATCCAGTACATAGGGTGGCACTGGAGCTAAATACAGCCCTGTCCCCATGACATCCAGAAATGTCCATCTATCCAAGTATATACTCACATAACATCCTAAAACCTGTCAAGGTCATGTAGGAGTCAATGGCAGAGGTCCCTTGAACCATTTGAAGAGGCTGCATGATGTTTGAGTTTTTTTCAGACGGTTTTGGCCGAAAACAAGAATGACATGATGAATTCCAGGTATTTTTTGCCGTAAACCGAATCTATTCGAGATTTCGGGTTGCGGGACTTGAACTCGCATATTCAGGCTTTTGCTGTTCGAGTTAAAATAAAGTCTAACACCCAACAATTGATAAATATGCCCCTAGAAATTACAGAGGAATTCCGTGACCATACAAAGGCATGAGGCATGTGAAACAGAGGAGAACTGGCCCACAGCACTGATAATATTGGACAGTGCTCAAGGACAAACATTGGGTTGAAGATATAGGTGGAAGTAATGAGAAGAAATAAGGCTTGTGCAGGCTGGAATATATAGGTGGAAGTAATGAGAAGAAATATAGAAATTTTTTCATACTCACCGTAATTTCTATTTCCAAGTCACTTCCATGGCAGCATTCACCAACATGGGTTAATCCCGCCTATCAGGTCACTGGACAGGAAAGAGTTAACGATCGGTATAAATACCTTGCTCCTCCCAGCAATCCTCGTCTAGTAACAAGCTCCAGAAGAAGGGAGGGAAGTTGGTGAATGCTGCCATGGATGTGACTTGGAAATAGAAATTACGGTGAGTATGAAAAAATTTCTATATTTCCCAAGTCACCCATGGCAGACAATTCATCAACATGGGATTTCCCCAAGCTTAAAGAAGGGAGGGACCATTATCGATCAACCAAAAAACTTTATTTAGCATGAACAACAGATTGCAAAATCTTTCTTCCAAACTTTGCATCTTGAGACAACATCACATTCAGTCTGTAATGACGAATGAAGGTACAAGAAGATGTCCACCTCGCAGCCTTGCAGATGAGGTCTGGCGGGGCCTTGGCTTCCGCCGCCCAGGAAGTAGCCATGGCTCTTGTAGAGTGAGCCCTCAGGTCCTTAGGAATCTCATTGCCTGTCAACCGATAAGCTAGAGCAATGCAGGAGACAATCCAGCGGCCAATCGTAGATTTAGCTGGTGCCATACCCTTTCTAGGGCCCCTCGGAATCAGGAATAACTTATCAGATTTTCGCCAATCCTTCGTTCGCGTCAGATAATGCGAAACGGCCCTCACCAAGTCCAAAGTATGCCATTCTCGCTCCTTGTTAGACTTTGGAGACGGGCAGAAAGAAGGTAGTGTAATTTCCAAATCGGCATGAAATTGGGAGATTACTTTTGGAAGAAACTCAAAAGATGGTCTCATAATCACTTTGTCCGGATAGACAACTGTGTCTGGCTCTTTTGCTGACAAAGCAGAAATCTCACCAACCCTGCAAGCTGAGGTAATAGCGACCAGAAACAGGACTTTCAACGTCGCATGCCAGTCCGAGGCTTTCCGCAAAGGCTCAAAAGGTGAAGACATTAAGGCTCGTAAGACAATCGTAAGGTCCCAAGGTGGAACTCTGGATTTCTTGAAAGGACACACCCTTCTCATTGCGTTGAAGAACCGGTTAACCAGAGGCTCCTCCGCCCAGGAATGACCACACAATGCAGATAATGCGGAGACTTGACCTCGCAGGGTGCTTGTGCTAAGTTTTCTCTGGAAACCCACAAACAGGAACTGAATCACCTGTTGGACAGTAGGATCTTTTGGGTCAAACTTGTGTTGTACTGCAAATTCTGCGAAACACTTCCAGACCCTGTAATATTGAGCCGAGGTAGAAGCCCTCCGAGCCTTCAATAAAAAATTCACCAGATCTTCCTGGAAACCATATTCTGCTAGCCTCTGCCTTTCAATTTCCATGCCGTCAGTGACAGGGAATCCACTCCCTCGTAGACCACTGGGCCCTGGGATAACAAATCCGGCTGAAGAGGCAGTCTCAGAGGTGGCTCCACTGCCAAACTCTGCAGGAGCGGAAACCAAGGGCGTCTCGGCCAATACGGAATTATGGCTATGACCAAGGCTTTTTCGACATCCACCTTTTTCAACACCCTCCAAATCATTGGAAAGGGCGGAAAAACATAACCAAATATCCTGCTCCAATCCTGGAGGAGTGCATCCACTGCTTCTGCCAGAGGACATGGTGCCCTGGAGAAGAACCTGCTGCACTTGTGGTTTTTGTCCGTGGCCATAAGATCGATTTCTGGCCTTCCGAACCTCTGTACTACGCCTTGAAAGGTTAGCAGACATAAACTCCATTCTCCTGGTTGCAAGGTGTTGCGACTGAGAAAGTCTGCCCCCGTATTCTGACTGCCTGGAATATGTAAGGCTGTCAGCCCTTCTAGATTTTCCTCTGCCCACGTCATTATTGGGGCCAGTTCTTTTAGCAGTCGGGCGCTTCTGGTGCCACCTTGCTTCTGCACATAAGACACAGTTGTAACATTGTCTGACTGAATCTTTACCCAGGCATGTAGAATCTTTTCTGAAAAGGCCAGCAATGCCTCTTTCACGGCCCGTAGTTCCAGAATGTTTGAGGAGACACCCTGTAGGTTCCAATGACCTTGAACACTGCGGCCTTCCAGTACTGCACCCCAGCCTCTCTCTGAAGCGTCTGTCGTGATCACCACATACGGGGGGTTTGCGAGGACCATCCCCTGAGTCAAATTTCCTACAACCAGCCACCAACTTAAACTGTCTTTGGCGTCCTCTGAAACTACAATTCGTGAATTTAGTTTCAACTGTCTTGAAGCATTCTCCCTCAGGAAGAATTGTTGGAGAGGCCTCATGTGCCACCTGGCCCACTTCACCATCTGGATCGTAGATGCCATGAGACCTAGGACCGACATGCATGATCTTACTGAGACTCTTTGTTGTTCTTTGAACTGTCTTATTTGTCTCAATATATGCTGTATCTTTTCTTGAGGAAGTGAAACTATTCCTTCCTGCGTATCCAGGTGTGCACCCAAGAAGACCATCCTTTGTGACGGAAGTAAGCTGCTCTTCTCCCAGTTTATTACCCAACCGAACTGTTGGAGTACCAGGATTGTTCTGTCCCTGAATTTCAGAGCTTCCTCCCTTGATGAAGCCACCAACAGAATGTCGTCCAGGTAATGAAATATAGGCACACCTTCTACTCTTAGAAAAGCCACGACCGTGACCAGGACTTTCGTAAACGTTCTTGGGGACGTTGAGAGGCCAAAGGGAAGGCAGGTAAACTGGACATGTTGACCTCTGAAAGCAAATCGAAGATACTTCCGGTGTGTCTTGTGCACTGGTACATGGAAATATGCGTCCTTCAAGTCCAGATTTATTAGCCATGATTGTGGAGGAACTGCTTGTAGGATGGACGTCAGTGATTCCATTTTGAAGCGCCTGCAGTTGACAAACTGATTCAGAGGGCGTAAATCCAGTACCGGTCTGAATGCCCCCGAGGCCTTCCGGACTAGAAAGAGCTTCGAATAGAAACCTAAGCCCTGTTGGGACTTCGGAACCCATTCCACTGCCCCCGAGTTCAGGAGTTGATCTACATACTCCTGTAACACTTGGTCCGAACCTGGTACCTGCGGGACTGAAGACATCTTGAACACATTGCGAGACGGCACCCTGTGGAACTCCAACTGATATCCTTCCTGAATCACCCTCAGGACCCATTGGTCTCTGATTTTTGAGGCCCAGACCGCATAAAAGGATGTTAGACGTGCCCCCACTCTGCTGGTCTGAGCCGGCCTGATCTCATTGCTTCTTCTCCGTATGGCTTGAGCTGAAAGTAGAACTTCTCCTATTGGGAGGCCTACTTTCCCCCCTTGTGGGCTTCCAATTCGTCTGTCTTCCGGCAGTCCTTCCATATCTAGGCTGTCTTGAACCCCGAAAGGACCTGTTAATGGGGGAACTAGGCCTCCCCCCTTGACGCCTGAATCTCTTCTCCTGCGGCAAAAATACACTCTTGCCCCCGGAAGCTTTCTTAATGATGGAATCGAGTTTCTCACCGAAGAGCATCTCTCCCTCAAACGGCAACTGACATAAATTCCCCTTAGAGGCTGAATCCGCCAGCCATGGCTTCAACCACAAAGCCCTTCTTGAGGACACCGAAAGTGCCATAGTTCTTGAAGCTAGATGTACCAGATCTAGAGAGGTATCTGTCATGAAATCCACCGCTAGTTTCAATTCAGACAACATTTCACGTAACCCAGACCTTTTGACATTAGAAGAAATAGCATCTTCCAGGTTATTCAACCACACCTTCATAGCTCTTGATGTGGAGGTCATAGCTACTGCCGGTCTACAAGTTGCTCCTGCCGCTATAAACGTCTTCTTGAGGTTGGTTTCGATCCGTTTCTCCATTGGATCACGGAAAGCTGCTGCATCATCCACTGGCAGCGTCGTCTTTCTTGCCAACCTTACCACCGCAGCGTCGACTTTAGGCGGATTGTCCCACAATTTAGAGAAAGACTCCTCCACCGGATACTTTTTTGCAAATTTCCCCTGGATAACAAACTTTTTCTCTGTTCTCTTCCATTCAGAGCTGATGATTTCCTTAATTGAATCATGCACCGGGAAAGTCACCTGTCTTTTCCTGACCGATGGGAAGAATTTATCTGCTGAACTAGACTTAGGTAGCTCTTCCGAAAGACATAGCGTCTTCCTTACTGCCTTTACCAGATTCTCTATCGCTGTAGGATCAAATGCAATCTCTTCCTCAGAAAACACTTCTCCCTCCTCTGAGAGTTCTGAATGTGCGTCCCCTGGAGAATACAATTCTTCATCTGACACATCCGATAGAGACTCATATGGCAAATCTCTGACCCTCTTAGCTTTCCTCTGTACCCCAGAGGTAGAAGCAGTAGCCTCTTGCATGCCTTGTACTACAGCTTGCTTGATGATGGAGACCAGAGCATCCAATTGTGGGGCTCCTGAAGGCTGAGGGTCTGCAGACGCTACTGGGTCCGTAGCTGAAGCCGCTTTCTTTGAGAGAGTAGGCTCCCCTTTCTGCAATTCAGTTGACATATGTAGGCTGAAAATGGAAAAGACAACCATCAGCCACTAATTATCGTTCTCTCTCATTACATCCATATATCCACAGCCAGCTTACCTAGGACCTTTGGGCTGAGATCCTTTTCCAGAGCCAGGCTGATCCATAGTAACCTGTAACACATTATTCCATAAGCATAAATTCAATTACAAAAGCAAGATTCCACTGGAAAGGCACTCACAGTCTGTAGCCGAGTGAACCAACGCTCTCCAACTTCCGGCGAAGTGTACTATCACACCCAGCCAAACGCCAGCCTTGCACACACTGCCAGCGTCTTCTTATTGCGTCACTTCCTGACGCCGTTTTCCCGCGCGTCAGTCCGGTCGCGCGTCACTTACGGGCGCGCGCGTCCATTTCCGGGTGCGCGTCTTCTTTGAGCACGCGTCTTCCGCGTGCGTCACTTCCGGCACGCGTCACTCCGTTCGCGTCAACTCAGGCGCGCGTCTTACACGCGCTTCCGCGTCCGTACTCGACGCGCGTCCGCGTCAGTATTGGCGCGTGTGCTCTTCCATGGAACAAAACACTTTACCCAGCCTCGAATCCATCTGAAACGGCTGATCCTCTGGACTGCTTCATCCTCCTCTCTACCTTTAGGAGGGAATTCTTACAGCAGCTCCAGCACACAACCCTGCCCAACGGGTTCTTCTCACCACAACCCGTATAGGGTGCACTTGGAGGCATCAGAGGGGAGAGAGAGAGAGAGAGAGAGACCCACTCTGGTATGGTAAGCTTAGCAGCCTTTTAGCCATCTGTAGCAGCCTGTAGCAGTCTGTAGCAGCCTGTCGTGACCTGGACAGGAAAAAAGACGAGGATTGCTGGGAGGAGCAAGGTATTTATACCGATCGTTAACTCTTTCCTGTCCAGTGACCTGATAGGCGGGATTAACCCATGTTGGTGAATTGTCTGCCATGGGTGACTTGGGAAATAAGGCTTGTTGCAGTGTATCAGTAGCTCATCTTGCCCCACAACTTCACACGCTGAATCCTATGGCCCTTTTGGACACCAATTATGTTACCAAATGAGTCACAGGGAAGCCCAGAGAAACCAATGAATTAATTGTACTTATTAATGTAGGCCATCCATGGGGTTTATTCCCTGATGGGCTCTGTAGCTGTAACCTTACATGCCTCAACTGTTTTGATCCTGTAACTGTCTCCTCCTCACTTACAATGTGTTCTCTTGACCCCATGCCTTCTTTACTACCTAAACACTGTGCTTCAGAGCTTACTCCAGCTCTTACATCTTTTATTCTTCTCTAGTACCCCCCCTCACTTCAAACAGGCCTGTGTCAAGCCTATTGTTAAAAAAGTCTACCTTTGATCCATCCTGTCTCTCTTCTGCCTCTTGCCTTTAATATTGCACAATTATTATTACTATAACCAGTTTCAGGTTTCCAAACCAATGGCCACTTCTCTATCCTAATCCTCCTTGACCTTTCATCTGCATTTGATACAACTGACCACTCCGTCCTTATACATACTCTGTATTTGTTGGGTCTCTATAATCAGGCTACACAATGGCTCTCTTCTTACCTCTCTATTCGATCAGTCACTGGGGGTCATTTATAAAGTTTGGTTCAATGGAGTTAAAGGCGCATTCACTGGCTCAATGGTAGGGATAGAGATTACCAATGCAGGTAAGATAAAATCCAAATGTATTGATTCATTTAAAACACATTTGAAAAGTATAAAATCAAAAATGGATGATGTGTCCGTCTTTCTGTTTTTTTTCTGAATTTGCATTGAGCTAAAATATTCGCAAATGGCTCGCAAATGAGATGGGTGTTTGCAACTGTGCGAGGTTGATGTGCACAAAAATAGCGTTTACAGTAATTTATATATTATATATATATTATATTCGCAATTTGCAAATATGCCATATTTAAAAAGCCCTTATGGATATTTGGAGCACAAATAAAAATTTTCAATTCTGTTTACGCATTAAGTACACCACTCGTAGCCAGGTTTATAAATATAACCATGCACAGGGCAAATATTTTCACTGTGTGATTCATTCAATCATTGCACAAAGTTTATAAATGAGCCCCACTGTCTCTTATGCTAAAAAACCTCATGTCCAGTTCCACTTAATGTAGCGGTGTCGCAGGGTTTTGAACTTGGTCCTTTATTATTTTGCCCATAAACTCCCTCTTTGGGCATCTAATCCACTCATTTGGCTTTAAATGTTATCTGTATGTTGGTAGTATCAGAATATATTTATTAACAATCTGTAACTGCCTCCTAGCAATCTCCAATACCACCTCAAACTAAACTTCAAGCTAACCATAACCTTACAAAAAGTGATCAAATCCTCTTTCCTTATAAGCCTGGTCACATTCCCCCCTTTACTATCTCTCTTGATGCAATGCTCATTAACTCAGCACATTCTCTGTGGGTAGACCACTTTCAAAACCTGTCACTTTTTCTTTTGCAATATTTACAGATCCCACCCATCCCAAGTAACAACTAAAACACTCATACCTGTTCTCATCCTATCCCGACTAGACTAACTCCCATCTCTACCCACTACAGTCTGTATAAAACACTGCTGTCAAAATTCTCCTTCTCTCATCCAGGAGGCGGCAGGCCTTTCCTCTGCTAAAATCCTTATCATTCTTTTTCCTCATAACCGTCAAAGCCCTTCATTCCTCTGCACCTCACTACATCTCTTCTCTTGTATCTCCATACCCCCCTAGCCAACTCCTCTGCTTCTTTCAGAGCAACCACTTGGATGCACTCTTCCCCCCACTATTGCTGTTTCCCACCTTAAACCTTTCCTTCTTGCTGCTTCTTACATTTGGAATGACATCCCTAAATCCCTCTGTAGAGAATACTCTCTCAGTCTCTTCAAAAATAAACTCAAATACTACTTCTTGGAGCACTCACATAACACCTGAACCTGGAACTGCACTTATATTCCAGTGTCACCCACTGTAACCTTCAGCACTTGATAGTTTCCTACTTGTATCTACTAGTTACCCTCCCACTTGTATTGCTCTGCTGTAAAGCTCTGTGTACATAAGCTGTGCTATATAATTAAAATGTAAGTACACACATACATACACATAGGCCAAGGGCAATGATGTGTACCCATAGGTCTAAGGATATGTGACTGACTCCTGTCCATAGTTGATATAAGGGAGCACATGGTTCTTTGTCTTTAGACTCCCCCTGGTGCCAGGGGTGGATGTGCTGGGGAGGCTGGAGCAGAAGTCCCAGTAAGAAGCTTAGTGGAAGAAGTTGGGGAAAGAGATCCTGTGAATTAAGTATAGACAGTGGATCCTAGTTGGTGTGAGTTAGGGAGTGTAGCTAGAGAGAGCAGTCTTCTGACCCATATTTATTATGTAGTGTAAAATGAAAATTGACGGAAAAATTGTGTAAAAAGCTGTGTAATATAAATGGCAACGCTGTGTTACGCTGTGTTAACATCATTATTTTACATTGCTTCAGACCTTTGTAAGTGAGTTCTGGCGGAAGTTGCACTAAGAAAGAAACGCATGATGCTGCTGAAAAATGATGCTGTTTTTTACATGGTGAAGCCTGGTGGTGATAAAAACCACATAATAGATCTGCACCTTAGTGTGGGATAGATTCCCTACACTGTGTAATACCCAATGAGAAACTGGCGTGTGCTACTGTGATTGAAGTACTTTATACATTCAGAAGTATCTGCTGTTATCTTTTAATAAATCATTATTTGGATTAAGAACCACCACTGGGGCCTGTGAGCGTTGTGTTTTACAGTTTAGCCCCATCTGACCCTTCCTTTCTTCAACTGAAATAGCCGACTTATAACTATATAAAATGAAATGGAAGATGTGATGGAGAATCAATATCAGAGGTTAGGTTTCTGGAGGTGATAGTTACTTTGCTTTAGGCACGCGTTGGTTTCCTCACTGTTTGCAGCGGTGCTGTAACCTAAAACAAAGATATTTATATTACTCAACTGACATGAACTGGGCTTGGGCGAATTTGACCCATTTCGTTTCGTTAAAAATTCTTAATGTGAAATGTCGCTGATGCCCATTAAATTCTATGGGCGTCAAAATGTTTTTGATGCACAACTAGTGATGGGCGAGTTTATTCGCCAGACGCGAATTTGCGTGATTTGCCGCCAGCGAATAAATTCGCGAATTGCCTGCGAAAATTCGCCCGAATTTAGCAAGTTTAGCAAATTTTCTGCCATTTCGCAAATTTCGCTGGAAATTCGCGAATTTTTAGGCGAAACGGCGCAAATTCTCCCATCACTATGCACAACGCCATAAGTCTATGGGCGTCATTTCCGTGGTGAAACAAGGTGAAAAAATCCACCCATCCCTAACATGAACCAATGACAGTAATACTTTGAGATAAATCCCTATAAATACTATAAATACAGTATATACTATAAATACTACACATGTCATACAACATATCCTACCCACAAAGTTATCATTATCATGTATTCACTGTCCCCAGCCTGGGGAGTGGGCTGGAGAGTTGGAAGAATGGGGATTGGAGTGCGCCAGTCCACTGGTCACAGTATATATTTAATGGGTGTAAATCACTACTGTATGATAGGTGCACATTAGCAAAAGGAAAAGAGAAATGTATATAATATAATATACAGGGCAAAAGAAGCATCTGCACGGGGCCCACTGCATTGGGGAGCCCATTGTGCCACAATGTTTATTTATTTCCATCCCTCCATACTCCCCTTTCTGTTGCCTCTGCAATCGTTGCCTCCATAGCCGTTGCTGCTGCCATTGCCCTCCTTACCCAGCTACACTGTTCTGTTCTTTGGAGTAAATGTAAGATGGCCATGTGTTCCACTGTAGAACTCTGGTAACAGAACTTTCATCAAGACTGGTATGGGCAATCGAGACAAAGGCAGGGGATAAGTGGTAAATTTGAAATCCATAGCCAGGGAGGGTCAACCAGTTAAAGGGATACTGTCATGGGAAAACATGTTTTTTTCAAAAAGCATCAGTTGATAGTGCCGCTCCAGCAGAATTCTGCACTGAAATCTGTTTCTCAAAAGAGCAAACTGGTTTTTCTTATATTTAACCCTTTAAGTGCCAGCAGAATTTCACATTTTGGTTACGCAAAATGCCAGCCGTTTTTGAAACATTTTGTGCTCTCTCACTTTAGGGGCATTTTCTGAGGGGAAACCTATAGTTTACCTAGGAAAACTATACATTGTTTTTTTCGGTAGAAACTGAGCTTTCTAAATCTGCCTGAGTTTTCATGTATTTCCACCTGTGCAAAAAAATTTATAGTGCTAAATACCAAAAAAAAAAGAAAAATTACATTTTTCATCGTATATCAATTTATACCAGAAAAATATTTCATTTTACGGATGAAAATCCAACTGATTTGGAAAGCCTTATGTCTCTCGAACGTGCCAATACCAGATATGTATAGTTTTAGGGAGATTTAGGACTTCTGTACCTCAAAAACTCCCGGCAGTATATTGCTGAATTTTGAAAGCACTAAGGCAGAAAACGGCATGCTTTAGATTCCAAGGCAAAATCTCCTGAAACCGTAGGTTTACCCCAGAAAACCATACATTTTTGAAAAGTACACATTCAGCCGATTACAAAATGGGTAACTATGTCTCTCTACTCCCAACTACCAAACATAAAAGCTTGTCTGAACATAGCGGTTTTTCAAAAAAAATTTCAAAATTCTGAAAAATCATTTCAAAGGTTTTATTTTGCTGCTCCGCATATCCCAAACTATATTAGGTACCAAGAAAAAGCACGTGAAATATGATTGCCAGGGGTCCACTGAACAGTTTGATACCCATTATGCATAGGTTTACCAAAGTATCTGGCATTTAGAGACACCAATATGAAGTTAGCACATCCAAATTGATCAGGACTTTACTTCAGCTACTGAGAAATCAACACATTGACTGCATTTATTGTGGGGTAAAAACACAGAAATATATGTTTACCCCCCAAACCCATATATTTTTGGAAAGTACACATTCTACCGAATCTAAAATGGGTACCCATGCCTTTCTGCTCCAAACTACTGAGTCGCAAGGCTTTCCCACAATTGTCGGTTTTGGTGAAATATCTGAAAATTGCCTCAAAGCTTCAACTTCTCAGCACCATATCACCCATGTATCGTTACGCACCAAGAAAAAGCACCCTAAATATGATTGCCATGGTTCCTCTGAACATTTTGGTGGCCATTGTTCATAGGTTTACCAAAGTATCTGGCATTTAGAGGCCCCAAAATGAAGTTAGCGCATACAAACAGTCCCGTGGGTAACTTCAGCTAATGAAAAATCAACACATTGACTGCATTTTTGTGGGGTAAAAACACAGAAATATATGTTTACCCCCAAACCCATATATTTTTGGAAAGTACACATTCTACCGAATCTAAAATGGGTACCCATGCCTTTCTGCTCCAAACTACTGAGTCGCAAGGCTTTCCCACAATTGTCGGTTTTGGTGAAATATCTGAAAATTGCCTCAAAGCTTCAACTTCTCAGCACCATATCACCCATGTATCGTTACGCACCAAGAAAAAGCACCCTAAATATGATTGCCAGGGTTCCTCCAAACAGTTTGGTGGCCATTGTTCATAGGTTTACCAAAGTATCTGGCATTTAGAGGCCTCAAAATGAAGCTAGCGCAGACAAATAGTCCTGTAGGTAACTTCATCTAATGAGAAATCAACACATTGACTGCATTTTTGTGGGGTAAATACACAGAAATATATGTTTACCCCCCAAACCCATATATTTTTGGAAAGTACACATTCTACTGAATCTAAAATGGGTACCCATGCCTTTCTGCTCCAAACTACTGAGTCGCAAGGCTTTCCCAAAGTTGTCGGTTTTGGTGAAATATCTGAAAATTGCCTCAAAGCTTCAACTTCCCAGCACTATATCACCCATGTATCATTACGTACTAAGAAAAAGCACCCTAAATATGATTGCCAGGGTTCCTCTGAACATTTTGGTGGCCATTTTTCATAAGTTTACCAAAGTATCTGGCATTTAGAGGCCCCAAAATGAAGTTAGCGCATACAAACAGTTCCGTGGGTAACTTCAGCTAATGAAAAATCAACACATTGACTGCATTTTTGTGGGGTAAAAACACAGAAATATATGTTTGCCCCCCAAAACCCATATAGTTTTGGAAAGTACACATTCTACCGAATCTAAAATGGGTACCCATGCCTTTCTGCTCCAAACTACTGAGTCGCAAGGCTTTCCCACAATTGTCGGTTTTGGTGAAATATCTGAAAATTGCCTCAAAGCTTCAACTTCTCAGCACCATATCACCCATGTATCGTTATGCACCAAGAAAAAGCACCCTAAATATGATTGCCAGGGTTCCTCCGAACAGTTTGGTGGCCATTGTTCATAGGTTTACCAAAGTATCTGGCATTTAGAGGCCTCAAAATGAAGTTAGTGCATACAAATAGTCCTGTGGGTAACTTCAGCTAATGAAAGATCAACACATTAACTGCATTTTTGTGGGGTAAAAACACAGAAATATATGTTTACCCCCCAAACCCATACATTTTTGGAAAGTACACATTCTACAGAATCTAAAATGGGTACCCATGCCTTATTGCTCCAAACTACTGAGTCGCAAGGCTTTCCCAAAGTTGTCGGTTTTGGTGAAATATCTGAAAATTGCCTCAATGCTTCAACTTTCCAGCATCATATTGCCCATGTATCATTACGTATCACAAAAAAGCACCCAAATTGTGATTGCCAGGGGTCCTCCAAACAGTTTGGTGCCCACTGTGCATAGGTTTACCAAAGTATATGGCATTTAGAGGCCCCAAAATGAAGTTAGCACATACAAATTGTCCTGTGGGTAACTTCAGCTAATGAAAAATCAGCACATTGTCTGCATTTTTGTGGGGTAAAAACACAGAAATATATGTTTACCCCCCAAACCCATACATTTTTGGAAAGTACACATTCGACAGAATCTAAAATGGGTACCCATGCCTTTCTGCTCCAAACTACCGAGTCGCAAGGCTTTGCCAAATTTGGCGGTTTTGGTGAAATATCTGAAAATTGCCTCAAAGCTTCAACTTTCCAGCATCGTATTGTCCATGTATCATTACCAGCATAAAGCATCCTAAATATAAACATACGGGTCTACTAAATAGTTTGATGCCCAATGTGCATAGATATACCAAACTATGTGGCGCACAGAGACCCCCAAATGACAATATGTATAGACATTTTCAAGGCTGACGCGCTGGCTGCTGCAATATAAGCACCTGGTGTGTGTATTATGCGACATTAGACCACCTAACAGTACAGAGACCCCAGAAAACCATATATTTTCAGAAAGTACACATTCTGATTAATCCAATATGGGTAAATAAGTGTTTCTACTACAAACTGCCAAACTGCAAAGCAATGCTGAACATAACGGTTTTTATCAAATTTCTGAAAATCGTCACAAAGCTTGAATTTTACCCCATTATATGCCCCACATTTCGTAATTTATCAGCATAAAACATCCTAAATATGAACGCCCAGGGGTCTACTGAACACTTTGATGCCCAATATGCATAGATATACCAAATTATGTGGCGCACAGAGACACCCAAATGACAATACTGTATATACTTTTTCACGGCTGACGCGCTGGCTGCTGCAATACAAGCACCTGGTGTGTGTATTATGCGACATTAGACCCCCCTAACAGTACAGAGACCCCAGAAAACCATATATTTTCAGAAAGTACACATTCTGACAAATCCAATATGGGTAAATAAGTGTTTCTACTACAAACTGCCAAACTGCAAAGCAATGCTGAACATAACGGTTTTTATCAAATTTCTGAAAATCGTCACAAAGCTTGAATTTTACCCCATTATATGCTCCACGTTTCGTAACGTATCAGCATAAAACATCCTAAATATGAACGCCAGAGGTCTACTGAATACTTTGATGCTCAATATGCATAGATATACCAAACTATGTGGCGCACAGAGACCACCGAATGACAATAGTGTATATACATTTTCACAGCTGACTTGCTGGCTGCTGCAATATAAGCGCCTGGTGTGTGTATTATGCGACATTAGACCCCCCTAACAGTACAGAAACCCCAGAAAACCATATATTTTCAGAAAGTACACATTCTGACGAATCCAATATGGGTAAATAAGTGTTTCTACTACAAACTGCCAAACTGCAAAGCAATGCTGAACATAACGGTTTTTATCAAATTTCTGAAAATCGTCAGAAAGCTTGAATTTTACCCCATTATATGCCCCACATTTCGTAACGTATCAGCATAAAACATCCTAAATATGAACGCCAGGGGTCTACTGAACACTTTGATGCTCAATATGCATAGATATACCAAACTATGTGGCGCACAGAGACCACCAAATGACAATAGTGTATATACTTTTTCACAGCTGACGCGCTGGCTGCTGCAATATAACCACCTGGTGTGTGTATTATGCGACATTAGACCCCCCTAACAGTACAGAGACCCCAGAAAACCATATATTTTCAGAAAGTACACATTCTGACGAATCCAATATGGGTAAATAAGTGTTTCTACTACAAACTGCCAAACTGCAAAGCAATGCTGAACATAACGGTTTTTATCAAATTTCTGAAAATCGTCACAAAGCTTGAATTTTACCCCATTATATGCCCCACATTTCGTAACGTATCAGCATAAAACATCCTAAATATGAACGCCAGGTGTCTACTGAACACTTTGATGCCCAATATGTATAGATATACCAAACTATGTGGCGCACAGAGACCCCCAAATGGATATATCGTAGATAAAATTTACAAGGCAAAACAAAATAAGGCAGTAAAGAGTGAAATGAAAAAAAATCCAATAAAACCACAAAAATCAATGTTTTTTTTCCAGAATAGTGTTATCGGCCGTCAGAATCACAGTTTGAATATTTTAGCTGGGCCAAACAGGTTATACGGCTAGAAACAAGTGAACACAACATATGCAGAGCTGAAAATGCAATAAAATGGCTAAAAATTCAATAAAATGGCTAAAAATGCACCAAAATACCCAAAATTGCAATATAATCACCGAAATAACATACAAAAGATATTGCACAGTACGGTTAGCGAATACGCTATTCGTAATGGCAATAAAACATTTTTTTCAGCCAAAAAAAGAGACGATGCGATAAGAAAAAAAAAAAAAAAAAAAAAAGCCACAATGCCATGTATGTGCGTGTCCGTGTGTACAAATGGTAAATTACATGTTATGTGTGCGTGTGTGCGTGTGCACGTGTGTGTAAGTGCAGTGAGTGTAAGTGACCCCCCCAATCCCCAAAAATGTATGTGTAAGTGTGAATCTAAGTGTGTATTACTGTAATAAGTGTGTGTTGGTGTGTGTAATTGTTGCACTAACCTGAAAAAATCGCTGAAGACTGTTGCAGGCGATCAGGAAGAGCCCCTGGAAGACATCTGCCTCGTGGTTCCTGTCTGTGTGCTGTGGGGGCGGAGATCGACGATCCGGTGCAGGCTGCAGCAGCAGGACACGTAAGTAACACGTGCCTGCTGCTGTTTTTGGGCCCCTGGGCGATCGCGCCCCAGGGGCCACTCGATCCCCTGCTCTGCTCGTTGCCTAGGGGCAGGGGATCGAAGCGGAACGGAGCGATCGGCTCTAACAGCCACTCCTCCGCTCCAGAACCCGGAAGTGCTGCAAAACGTAGAATCTACGTTCTGTGGCATTTCAAGTTACTTTTCCACAGAACGTAGATTCTACGTTCTGTGGCACTTAAAGGGTTAATTTTGAAATCTGACATGGGGCTAGATATATTGTCAGTTTCCCAGCTGCCCCCAGTCATGTGACTTGTGCTCTGATAAACTTCAGTAACTCTTTACTGCTGTACTGCAAGTTGGAGTGATATCAACCCCCTCCCTTTCCCCCCAGCAGCCAAACAAAAGAACAATGGGAAGGTAACCAGATAGCAGCTCCCTAACACAAGATAACAGCTGCCTGGTAGATCTAAGAACAGCACTCAATAGTAAAAGCCAGGTCCCACTGAGACTGATTCAGTTAAGTAGGAGAAATAACAGCCTGCCAGAAAGTATAAGTGCTGGCACAAGTCACATGACTGGGGCAGCTGGGAAACTGACAATATGTGTAGCCAGAATTCAAAATTTGATATAAAAAAATCTGTTTGCTCTTTTGAGAAATGGATTTCAGTGCAGAATTCTGCTGGAGCAGCACTATTAACCGATGTGTTTTGAAAGAAACATGTTTTCCCATAACAGTATCCCTTTACTCAGTCCAAGAAAGTGTCAGATTTGATAAGGGCAAGAGAAATCACTCATACAAAGAGCAGTTCAATTCACTGCAATAACTTTAAAGTGGGGATAGGCGTTGCAAGAAACTTAAAGAAGAACTAAACTCCCCCAAAAACAAAAGCCCCCATCCCTCGCTGCTCCACCCCCCTGGAGCAAAGAAAAGAATCCCAATTTGTGAATCGGACATTGATGCAGAGTAGCACAGCTGAGTTCTCAGGCATCATCTTCTGTATCTTTTGTATTGTCTTAAAATCCATCCGCCGAGACAGAGCTTGCAGGCACATGTGCAATTAAAGTTAATTCCAGACTGGCTCCAACTGAGCAATTTATGCAATTTTCCTTTCAATTGTTACTCACCTTGAAAACTGAGCAATTCACAGAGAACTGAAGAAAAAATAAACACAGTGTTACCATGAGAGTATACAGTACGTTTGATTCATTGTGCATAAGGCTACAAATGTATTATTATTGCTACTTTTTATTAGTGATGGGCGAATTTATTTGCCAGGCGCGACGTCGCAGCGAAATTTGCGCGATTCGCCGCCAGCGAATAAATTTGCAAAACGCCCGCGAAAATTCGCCTGAAAAAATTCCGGCGTCAAAAACGGGCGCCGGCGTCAAAAACGAGACGCCAGCACAGTATCACTAATATTTCGCCGTTTCGCGAATTTCGCTCAAAATTCACGATTTTGTAAATTGGACCCTAGCAACCAGATTACTAAAATTGCAAACTGGAGAGCTGTTGAATAAAAAGCTAAAAAAACACAAATAATAAATTCAAAACAATTGCAAACTGTCTCAGAATACCACTCTCTCCATCATAATAAAAGTTGAATCAAAGGTGAACCACTCATTTAATTTCAGCATTACAGGTATGGGACCTGTTATCCAGCCCGCTCGGGACTTGGGGCTTTCTGGATAATGGGCCTTTCTGTAATTTGGATCTTCATACCTTAAGTCTACTAGAAAATCATATAAACATTAAATAAACCCAATAGGCTGGTTTTGCTTCCAATAAGGATTAATTATATCTTAGTTGGGATCAAGTACAAGCTACTGTTTTATTATTACAGAGAAAAAGGAAATAGTTTTTAAAAATATGGATTATATGATCATAATGGAGTCTATGGGAGATGGCCTTTTCGTAATTTGGAACTCTCTGTATAACGGGTTTCCGGATAACGAATCCCATCCCTGTATTTCTTGAGAATTTTCTCAGCACTCTGCAAAAAAATCCTTTTTTTTTTTTTTTTTGACATTGACCACGCTATTGAATAGTTTATATAAAAAAGTTATTAGATGTATTATTAAATATAATTATTAATGTCAAGTTATTTTCACATTATATATTATTTCAATTCAATAATAATACATTAATAAGAGTCATTCTACCCAAGTGCATTAACATTTGCTGGTCAAGTTGAATATTTAAAAAGCCCTTATGGATATTTGGAGCACAAATAAAAATTTTCAATTCTGTTTACGCATTAAGTACACCACTCGTAGCCAGGTTTATAAATATAACCATGCACAGGGCAAATATTTTCACTGTGTGAATCATTCAATCATTGCACAAAGTTTATAAATGAGCCCCACTGTCTCTTATGCTAAAAAACCTCATGTCCAGTTCCACTTAATGTAGCGGTGTCGCAGGGTTTTGAACTTGGTCCTTTATTATTTTGCCCATAAACTCCCTCTTTGGGCATCTAATCCACTCATTTGGCTTTAAATGTTATCTGTATGTAGGTACTATCAGAATATATTTATTAACAATCTGTAACTGCCTCCTAGCAATCTCCAATACCACCTCAAACTAAACTTCAAGCTAACCATAACCTTACAAAAAGTGATCAAATCCTCTTTCCTTATAAGCCTGGTCACATTCCCCCCTTTACTATCTCTCTTGATGCAATGCTCATTAACACTACAGTCTGTATAAAACACTGCTGTCAGAATTCTCCTTCTCTCATCCAGGAGGCGGCAGGCCTCTCCTCTGCTAAAGTCCTTATCATTCTTTTTTCTCATACCGTCAAAGCCCTTCATTCCTCTGCACCTCACTACATCGCTTCTCTTGTATCTCCATACCCCCCTAGCCAACTCCTCTGCTTCTTTCAGAGCAACCACTTGGATGCACTCTTCCCCCCACTATTGCTGTTTCCCACCTTAAACCTTTCCTTCTTGCTGCTTCTTACATTTGGAATGACATCCCTAAATCCCTCTGTAGAGAATACTCTCTCAGTCTCTTCAAAAATAAACTCAAACACTACTTCTTGGAGCACTCACATAACACCTGAACCTGGAACTGCACTTATATTCCAGTGTCACCCACTGTAACCTTCAGCACTTGATAGTTTCCTACTTGTATCTACTAGTTATCCTCCCACTTGTATTGCTCTGCTGTATAGCTCTGTGTACATAAGCAGTGCTATATAATTAAAATGTAAGTACACACATACATACACATAGACCCAGGGCAATGATGTGTACCCATAGGTCTAAGGATATGTGACCGCCTCCTGTCCATAGCTGATATAATGGAGCACTGGGTTCTTTGGGGCAAATTCACTAAGATGCGAAGTTGCGCCAGGCGCAACTTCGCCGCACTTCGCCAGGCGTAGTTTCACCAGGGCTCCGCAAATTCACTAAAATCCGAAGTTGCGCAGAGGGGTAGCGTAAGGTTGCGGAGTTGCGCTAGCGTTGATTCGCTATATAAAGCGAAGTTGCGCTAGCGAAGGCTAATTTGCATTGAAATTCAAATTTCAATGGAGGAACACGTATCTGCACTACAAATGCCTAGAAAACCTTCAAATCTGCAAATAAAAATTTTATTTTGCCCTACACATGTGCCCACTGTCTAGGTAAGTTGCCATGAGTCAGGAAATGTAGGGGGGAGGAAGGGGAGCCCCAAAATATTTTCAATCTTTTTCAGCCTATCAGCCATCATGTAGAAAACACGCCAGCGTTTTTTGGGACTTAGAAAAAATATTGACTTTTTTTTAAACAATCCCTATCTACTCTATTGCGCTTCGCCAGGTCTGAGGTGGCGAAGGAAGTCTAGCGTAAAAGGTAGCGTTCAGTACACTGCGCAAGTTAGTGAATTTGCGTAGTTTCGTCGCTAGCGAAAATTCGCCTGGCGTAAGGTTGCGAAGTAACACTAGCAAAACTACGCCAGCGTTCGTAAGTGAATTTGCGCAGTAGCGAAAATGCCAAACGCTAGCGAATTAACGCTAGCGTTCGGCGCTTCGCGGCTTAGTGAATTTGCCCCTTTGTCTTTAGACTCCCCCTGGTGCCAGGGGTGGATGTGCTGGGGAGGCTGGAGCAGAAGTCCCAGTAAGAAGCTTAGTGGAAGAAGTTGGGGAAAGAGATCCTGTGAATTAAGTATAGACAGTGGATCCTAGTTGGTGTGAGTTAGGGAGTGTAGCTAGAGAGAGCAGTCTTCTGACCCATATTTATTATGTAGTGTAAAATGAAAATTGACGGAAAAATTGTGTAAAAAGCTGTGTAATATAAATGGCAAAATCACAAAGGTTTGTTTAACGCTGTGTTAACATCATTATTTTACATTGCTTCAGACCTTTGTAAGTGAGTTCTGTTGCACTAAGAAAGAAACGCATGATGCTGCTGAAAAATGATGCTGTTTTTTACATGGTGAAGCCTGGTGGTGATAAAAACCACATAATAGATCTGCACCTTAGTGTGGGATAGATTCCCTACACTGTGTAATACCCAATGAGAAACTGGCGTGTGCTACTGTGATTGAAGTACTTTATACATTCAGAAGTATCTGCTGTTATCTTTTAATAAATCATTATTTGGATTAAGAACCACCACTGGGGCCTGTGAGCGTTGTGTTTTACAGTTTAGCCCCATCTGACCCTTCCTTTCTTCAACTGAAATAGCCGACTTATAACTATATAAAATGAAATGGAAGAGGTTAGGTTTCTGGAGGTGATAGTTACTTTGCTTTATGCACGCGTTGGTTTCCTCACTGTTTGCAGCGGTGCTGTAACCTAAAACAAAGATATTTATATTACTCAACTGACATGAACTAGGCTTGGGCGAATTTGACCCATTTCGTTTCGTTAAGAATTCTTAATGTGAAATGTCGCTGATGCCCATTAAATTCTATGGGCGTCAAAATGTTTTTGATGCACAACTAGTGATGGGCGAGTTTATTCGCCAGGCGCGAATTTGCGTGATTCGCCGCCAGCGAATAAATTCGCGAATTGCCTGCGAAAATTCGCCCAAAAAAATTTGCCAGCGTCAAAAAAAAAACATTTCGCCAAAACGGACACCGGTGTCAAAAACGAGACGCCGACGCCGTTTAGCCAATTTTCCGCCATTTCGCGAATTTTTCGGCGAAACTGTGCAAATTCGCCCATCACTATGCACAACGCCATAAGTCTATGGGCGTCATTTCTGTGGTGAAACAAGGCAAAAAAATCCACCCATCCCTAACATGAACCAATGACAGTAATACTTTGAGATAAATCCCTATAAATACTATAAATACAGTATATACTATAAATACTACACATGTCATACACCATATCCTACCCACAAAGTTATCATTATCATGTATTCACTGTCCCCAGCCTGGGGAGTGGGCTGGAGAGTTGGAAGAATGGGGATTGGAGTGCGCCAGTCCACTGGTCACAGTATATATTTAATGGGTGTAAATCACTACTGTATGATAGGTGCACATTAGCAAAAGGAAAAGAGAAATGTATATAATATAATATACAGGGCAAAAGAAGCATCTGCACGAGGCCCACTGCATTGGGGAGCCCATTGTGCCACAATGTTTATTTATTTATTTCCATCCCTCCATACTCCCCTTTCTGTTGCCTCTGCAATCGTTGCCTCCATAGCCGTTGCTGCTGCCATTGCCCTCCTTACCCAGCTACACTGTTCTGTTCTTTGGAGTAAATGTAAGATGGCCATGTGTTCCACTGTAGAACTCTGGTAACAGAACTTTTAGCAAGATTGGTATGGGCAATCGAGACAAAGGCAGGGGATAAGAGGTAAATTCGAAATCCATAGCCAGGGAGGGTCAACCAGTTAAAGGGACTGTCATGGGAGAACATGTTTTTTTCAAAAAGCATCAGTTAATAGTGCCGCTCCAGCAGAATTCTGCACTGAAATCCGTTTCTCAAAAGAGCAAACTGATTTTTTTTTATATTTAATTTTGAAATCTGACATGGGGCTAGACATATTGTCAGTTTCCCAGCTGCCCCCAGTCATGTGACTTGTGCTCTGATAAACTTCAGTCATTCTTTACTGCTGTACTGCAAGTTGGAGTGATATCACCCCCTCCCTTTCCCCCAGCAGTCTAACAACAGAACAATGGGAAGGTAACCAAATAGCAGCTCCCTAACACAAGATAACAGCTGCCTGGTAGATCTAAGAACAACACTCAATAGTAAAAGCCAGGTCCCACTGAGACTGATTCAGTTAAGTAGGAGAAATAACAGCCTGCCAGAAAGTATAAGTGCTGGCACAAGTCACATACTGGGCAGCTGGGAAACTGACAATATGTCTAGCCCATGTCAGAATTCAAAATTGATATAAAAAATCTGTTTGCTCTTTTGAGAAATGGATTTCAGTGCAGAATTCTGCTGGAGCAGCACTATTAACCGATGTGTTTTGAAAGAAACATGTTTTCCCATGACAGTATCCCTTTACTCAGTCCAAGAAAGTGTCAGATTTGATAAAGGCAAGAGAAATCACTCATACAAAGAGCAGTTCAATTCACTGCAATAACTTTAAAGTGGGGATAGGCGTTGCAAGAAACTTAAAGAAGAACTAAACTCCCCCAAAAACAAAAGCCCCCATCCCTCGCTGCTCCACCCCCCTGGAGCAAAGAAAAGAATCCCAATTTGTGAATCGGACATTGATGCAGAGTAGCACAGCTGAGTTCTCAGGCATCATCTTCTGTATCTTTTGTATTGTCTTAAAATCCATCCGCCGAGACAGAGCTTGCAGGCACATGTGCAATTAAAGTTAATTCCAGACTGGCTCCAACTGAGCAATTTATGCAATTTTCCTTTCAATTGTTACTCACCTTGAAAACTGAGCAATGCACAGAGAGCTGAAGAAAAAATACACACAGTGTTACCATGAGAGTATACAGTACGTTTGATTCATTGTGCATGTAAAGACTTTCATTTCATCTTTGTGGACAATACTTTACAAATGATTCCCAAATATCACAAGAATTGCTTTTATTGATATCGTGTACTGACCCCATCTAAAAAACAAATGATCTGTAAGGCTACAAATGTATTGTTATTGCTACTTTTTATTACTCCTCTTTCTATTTAGGCCTCTTCTATTCATATTTCAGTCTTTTATTCAAATCAATTCAGGGTTGCTAGGGTAAATTGGACCCTAGCAACCAGATTACTAAAATTGGAGAGCTGCTGAATAAAAAGCTAAAAAACACAAATAATAAATTAAAAACAATTGCAAACTGTCTCAGAATACCACTCTCTCCATCATAATAAAAGTTAAATCAAAGGTGAACCACTCATTTAATTTCAGCATTACAGGTATAGGACCTGTTATCCAGACCGCTCGTGACTTGGGGCTTTCTGGATAATGGGCCTTTCTGTAATTTGGATCTTCATACCTTAAGTCTACTAGAAAATCATATAAACATTAAATAAACCCAATAGGCTGGTTTTTGCTTCCAATAAGGATTAATTATATCTTAGTTGGGATCAAGTACAAGCTACTGTTTTATTATTACACAGAAAAAGGAAATAGTTTTTAAAAATATGGATTATTTGATCATAATGGAGTCTATGGGAGATGGCCTTTCCATAATTTGGAACTTTCCGGATAACGGATCCCATCCCTGTATTTCTTGAGAATTTTTTCAGCACTCTGCAAAAAAATCTTGTTGAATTTTTTTTTTGCCATCGACCACGCTATTGAATAGTTTATATAAAAAAGTTATTAGTAATTTCCTATGTATTATTAAATATAATTATTAATATCAAGTTATTTTCACATTATATATTATTTCAATTCAATAATAATACATTAATAAGAGTCATTCTTCCCAAGTGCACTAACATTTGCTGGTCAAGTTAAAAAACTGACTTTATATCTCTCCCACTATACAATTTCTGGCTTTTTTTTTTTTTCACATTACACATCTCTCGAGTAGAATTTAGTGACGATTCTGGTCTTTAATGAACCTTGTGAGACTGCTTGGAGGCGTGGATGTGCTAATAGGCAATAATATATATGTGCGCTGGAAGATTCGTAATAACAGAAGCCTTGCTCTTTAGAAACCCTGCTCTGAAGTTTTATTTTGGAGCCATTGTCATTGTTGAAGACTATCAAACAGGGGCCTAAGAAGTTCAAGAGCTCACATTTTTCCCAGGAGAAGAGACAATACATTTGGGGTCATTTCCACTATAGATACACAAAGACCTGTAGGCACCCCCCATGTATACGGTGCTGCCTGCATTCAGTAGCATTGTATTCATGAAGTGGGATGAAGGGAGACATAGAGACATTCCTCCTCCTGCCATATTCCTAACTGTCAGGTATGATCTGCATAAGGTCCAGCACTTACAGCCTTCTCTGTGTAAGAAGAGGACTGCACCTACCCCCTTTTTTTTGTAAAATGTGGCAGGGGCAGTAATAAATTATCCCATAGTGTTTCAATAGCCTAAAGATTACTTAGAATAATACTTCACTATACTCTGCCAAGTGCACTTACCTATCAGCAACCATCCAAACTGGGTTCTCATCCTGATACGTCTCTGCAGCAAGTTGGTCTATTATAAAGACAGAATGAGAGACAATTAGGGAAGTTTCACAATGAAAACACTAATGAAGTAAGAATAGAGATTATTAGTCCACCTCCTATATAACTGACTCAACAACTTTATAAACCCAATTCAGTTAAGCTACTAACAACCCGTAGTAACCAGTAATCAGGCATTTGTCAAAGCTAATCACTATTGCTACACAAATAATTTGTACTGTTCAAGGAGACATAGACACAAATTCATTATTATATTTTTTGTGAGAGCAGATAAGCAAGTGTCACTAAACCTACAGAAATTTTTATAAAAACATTGGTGGCAGGGGCCTATAGAATATTAAAATCATACATTGGTGGTCAGGGGATTAAAAAAAACAAAAAAACACAAATTGGTGTTCAGTAGAATTGAACTCATGGCTTCAGGACTTCAACTTTGCCTCCTTTTGTGACTTCGGGTTTTTTCGCCACTTCGGACATCGGCTATTTTCGTAGCTTCGGACTTCGGCTATTTTCATAGCTTCGGGTCTTTTCGCCACTTCACCGCAAAGAAGAGGCGATTAGTCGCCAGGTGACTAAATCTCCCCAAATCACCCAGTGTGTCCTTACCCTTATGGACAGCAATTCGTGATGATATTACCCCCTCCTTTCCCCCCCCCCCAGCAGCCTAACAAAAATCAATGGGAAGGTAACCAGATAACAGCTCCCTGATAGATCTAAGAACAGCACTCAATAATAAAAAACCAAATCCCACTGTGACACATTCAGTTACATTGAGTAGGAGAAACAATAGCTTGTCAGAAAGCAGTTCCATCCTAAAGTGCTGGCTCTTTCTGAAAGCACATGACCAGGCAAAATGACCTGAGATGCACCTACACAATAATATTACAACTTAAAATAATACACTTATTGGTTCAGGAATTAAATTTTACATGGTGGAGTGAATTGTGTGCAGTTTAAACAGCTATTAATTGACATTTGTATGTATGTGTGATATTAAGAATTTGCCATGGTGTCTACCACACTGGGCTTAAAGGTTGCACCTAGTGTGGTGGCTCGCCATGATCGTATAGTGGTTAGTGATAGTGGTTAGTACTGGCTGCAGCAACCCCGGTTCACGGCAGTTGTTTTAGACATGTTAATTTAAATGCCACTGCCTGGCTTAGCATCCTGTTCCATCTTACGCTGGACTATTAAATATAGATAGGCTGCAGCTCACCATTTAATTGCTTGGTACCGGTTGTCCTGCAGGATTATCCTGTGTCAATACCCCAATAGAGAGTCAGAAGAGAAATCAAAGTGCAGGACAAATCCACAGCAGTATTCTTTGATTGCAAAAATGTATTGGGAACACCAATAGGCATCTGAAGCTGGTTATTAGTGATGAGCAAATTTTTTACCAGCCATGGATTCGCGGCAAAATTCCGCATTTCACCATCTTCAAATTTTTTCCCCAAAAAATATTTTTTAAAACAACATTGGTGCCAGGGCCCCCCTTACGATTTAAAAAAAAATTGGGGCCCCCAAATTTTTTTTAAAAAAAGACCATTGGTGCCAGGGCCCCCCTTACAAGTTAAAAAAAATTGGGGCCCCAAAAAATGGGTTTTTTTATAAAAAAATTGGTGGCAGGAGCCTATAGAATATTAAAATAATACATTGGTGGCCAGGGGATGAAAAAAAAACGAAAAAACACAAATTGGTGTTCAGTAGAATTGAACTCATGGCTTCAGGACTTCAACTTTGCCTCCTTTCGTGACTTCGGGTCTTTTTGCCACTTCGGGAGTTCGGCTGTTTTCGTGGCTTCGGGTTCTTCGGCTGTTCGTCTTTTCGGCACTTCTGCATTTCGGCTGCTTGGGACTTCACAGATGGATGCAGGCTTCGGCGCTCGTAAGGGGGGCCCGGCTCTTTCAAAAATGCAGCACTGCCGGGCCCCCCTTCATGCACGGGACACTTTTCCCCCCTGTCCCCCCCTGATGGCGGCCCTGTAAGGCATTTGGGGGGATTGGTCACCGCAAAGAGGAGGCGATTAGTCGCCAGGTGAGTAAATCTCCCCAAATCACCCAGTGTGACCTTACCCTTATGGACAGCAATTCGTAATGATATTACCCCCTCCTTTTTCCTCCCCAGCAGCCTAACAACAAAACAATGGGAAGGTAACCAGATAACAGCTCCCTGGTAGATATAAGAACAGCACTTAATAATAAAAATCCAAATCCCACTGTGACACATTCAGTTACATTGAGTAGGAGAAACAACAGCCTGTCAGAAAGCAGTTCCATCCTAAAGTGCTGGCTCTTTCTGAAAGCACATGACCAGGCAAAATGACCTGAGATGCACCTACACACCAATATTACAACTAAAAATAATACACTTGCTGGTTCAGGAATGAAATTTTACATGGTGGAGTGAAATAGGTGCAGTTTAAACAGTGTAATTTTGAAATAAAAACAACACCAAAAAAATCATGACGAATCCCTTTAAGAGTTACTTAAAAAGCCTTAGCAACAACCTACCTAAGAAACCTAACTTTTTAGAAACAACCAACCTTCCATACCTCCTTAGCTTTATTAAGGATTAGAATTGATTATGTAGCAGCAAATCTGGCCAAGTAGTAAATTAGTAAAGTAAGTAGTGAGATAATAGTGAATAGGGATAGTTAGGGGCCGATTCACTAACTTCGAGTGAAGGATTCGAAGTAAAATTCATCCGATAGTCGAAGTACTGGATCGAGCGCAAAAACGCTGCGACTATTCGCCCATTCTATAGTCTAAGTACTGTCTCTTTTAAAAATACTTCGACTGCCTACTTCGCCACCTAAATCCTACCGAATTGCTTTAAAAGCCTATGGGAAAGTCCCATAGGCTTGTTTTCCAAGTTTTTGATAGAATAAAAAGGCATTCGATCGAATATTCGCCAATTCGACTATTCGCCAGCGCGTAAATTCGCCCGAATTGCCTATTTGATTCTATTCGATTCTATTCCCCAGTCGAATTTCGAGGGATTTAACCCCTCGAAGTAGCAAAATAAGAAAACTTTTTTTCTGACTTTAGATTCAATCAATAGGGGCATATTTATCAAAAAGTGAATTTAGAGATCGCCACAGTCCTCTAGAGTGAAATTCCACCACTCTCCATTCATTTCTTTGGGATTTTGAAAGGTGTATTTATCACTTTTACCCATTGATAAATACTCTTTTAAAAATCCCATAGAAAGTGAAGAGAGTGGTGGAATTTCACTCTAGAGAACTTGGACATCTCTAACTTTTTGATAAATATGCCCCCAAGGGTCGACCCTTGATGAATTTGCCCTGTAGTAGTAATAAACTTTGACAGTGTTTTGAATAACAGACCATTGGTTAGGGCACTAGAACCAGGGGAAACGATTTATGGGTCATATTTATCAAAAAGTTAGAGATGTCCAAGTCCTCTAGAGTGAAATTCCACCACTCTCTTCACTTTCTATGGGATTTTTAAAAGAGTATTTATAAATGGGTGAAAGTGAAAGTTCATCCTTTGATAAATACACCTTTCAAAATCCCAAAGAAATGAATGGAGAGTGGCGAAATTTCACTCTAGAGGGCTATGGCGATCTCTAAATTGACTTTTTGATAAATATGCCCCTATTGATTGAATCTAAAGTCAGAAACAAAGTTTTCTTATTTTGCTACTGGAGAGCCAATGAACCTACTTTGCAATATACTTGGATTTTACTGAAAGGGGTTATAAAAAAGAAAAAAGAGCTTTGTTCCTCTACCGCTGGGTTAAAACTCATGACAATCCAAATGTTCGTGTGAACCATTTAAAAAAAAAAACAACAACAACAAAAAACTCTTGTGTAGCAAGAGAGGAAGAAAAAAATCTAAAATACACTGTCCACATAACATCTTCTGCTTTTCTTGATTAGACATATGTGACATTTTCTCTGTTACTAATTTGCATAAAGGAAAATGCATCTCAGCTGCTTTCTCACTGGTTCTTTCTCAGTGCTCCGAGAATGGTCAACTAAATAAATGTGCTCCTAAATTCCCACGCACCAATCTGATGTGTTGACATTGACTCTGAAGAGAAAGCAGCTGAAGGCTAATAAATATCAAAATGTTATGATTTTTGGTCGTTTCGCTCCTATAAAACAGTTGCCAAATTCGGAGATAAAAATTATTTTGTTTAAAGCAGCACATGGGTTGAGCTACAGTAGCTGAATTCTATGGTGCGTTGATGATCAGTTGACTTTATAACCAACAGTGGTTACAATAGCAGAGGATGTAATGTGGAACCTATAACAGTGTATCTGTAAAACCATCAGGTGCTTCCATTAGAATTGGACAACCCCACTTACCAGAAACCACCCCACCTGAGTCCTCATCTTGGCGCAGCTCTTTAGCAGATCAGTCCATTAAGAGTGAGAGAAATAGGGAAATGCCGTACTTGTGATATAGACTATGCTATGAGATCAGCTCCTCCCCTATAGAATTCATAGGAACTCCTTTTTCTCAAACTCTTCTTAAAAAAAACATTGGACAGAATAATCACAGAGAAGTCACACACAAGCTAAAACTATATCGGTCCATTAATTTCAGTAATGCTGGTAATCTATGGCAGCCTGGCAACCATATGATCAAATGTTGATGCCCCTAGGTATGAGAAAAGCTGACAGTTTGTAAACATTTTTACATCTAGCTAATGAACCTCATTTATTAGGTCTGGTGCAAATAATGCCGTAATTCATCAGATTCAATATTTTTTTAATAGAAT
The DNA here is from genome assembly GCF_017654675.1 of Xenopus laevis. Taxonomy (NCBI): domain Eukaryota; kingdom Metazoa; phylum Chordata; class Amphibia; order Anura; family Pipidae; genus Xenopus; species Xenopus laevis. The sequence continues at coordinate 144,709,731 of NC_054375.1, forward strand.
CCCATTGTCATTGCACTCTCTGCAAAATGTTGTGCCCATGGCTTTGAATATATATAGAGTTGTACAACAGGGAGCTTTTATACTGTTACTATTATTAGTACAGGTATGGGAACTGTTATCCAGAATGCTTGGGACTTGGGGTTTTCTGGATAATGGATCTTTCTGTAATTTGGATCTTCATACCTTAAGGGGCCGATTCACTAAGCTCGAGTGAAGGATTCGAATGAAAAAAATTCGAATTTCGAAGTTTTTTTTGGGTACTTCGACCATCGAATTGGTTAAATTCGTTCGAATTCGAACGAAATCGAACGAATCGAACGAAAAATCGTTTGACTATTCGACCATTCGATAGTCGAAGTACTTTCCCTTTAAAAAAAACTTCGACCCCCTACTTCGGCAGGTAAAACCTACCGAAGTCAATGTTAGCCTATGGGGAAGGTCCCCATAGGCTTGCCTGTGATTTTTTGATCGAAGGATTTTCCTTCGATCGTTGGATTAAAATCGTTCGAATCGTTCGATTCGAAGGATTTAATCGTTCGATCGAACGAAAAATCCTTCGATCGAACGATCGCAGGATTAGCGCTAAATCCTTCGACTTCGATATTCAAAGTCGAAGGATTTCAATTCGAGGGTCGAATTTCGAAGTATTTTTAACTTCGAAATTCGACCCTTAATGAATCTGCCCCTTAGTCTACTAGAAAATCATATAAACATTAAATAAACCCAATAGGCTGGCTTTGCTTCCAATAAGGATTAATTATATCTTAGTTGGGATCAAGTACAAGGTACTGTTTTATTATTACGGAGAAAAGGGGAATCATTTTTAAAAATTTGGATTATTTGGATAAAATGGAGTCTATGGGAAACAGGCTTTCCTTAATTAGGAGCTTTCTGGATAACGGCTTTCCGGATAATAAATCCCATACCCGTACTGCTTCCTTTGCAAAGATTTAGGGGCAGATTTATCAAGGGTCGAAGTGAATTCGAGGGAATTTTCGAAGTAAAAAAATTCGAAATTCAAAGTAATTTTTTAGATACTTGACCATCGAATAGGATACTACGACTTCGAATTCAATTCGAAGTAAAATACTTTGAATATTCGACCATTCGATAATCGTAGTATCTTTAAAAAAACTTCGATTCCAATACTTTGCAAAATTAAACCTGGCGAAGTGCTATGTTAGCCTATGGGGACCTTCTAGAGCAGTTTTCTAAGTTTTTTGAGATCGTAGTTAAATCGTTCGTTCGATCGATCGCTAAAATCCTTCGAACCGTTTGATTCGAACGATTTAATCGTTCGATTTTACTTTGACCGCAGAATAGCCAAATTCGATGAAAAAAAAGTTCAAATTCGATATCTGAATTCGAAGTATTTTAATTCGATGGTCGAATTTCGAAATATTTTTAACTTAGGAATTCGACCCTTGATAAATCTGCCCCTTAACCTACAAAAACATAACAAATGCTTTTAATACAGTATGTGAGCGCTCCCATAACTAAGACATTAGACTCATACGTCAAAGATGAACACTGTGCCCCTAAATATGATGTCAGTGTTGTACATGATTTGAATGATGCAATAGAAATATATAACATTTCTGAGTGAACTGAAAATAACAGGATCAGTTGCACTTTGTATTGTTGGTGGGGCCGATTCACTAAGGGTCGAATATTGAGGGTTAATTAACCCTCGATATTCGACTAGGAATTAAAATCCTTCGACTTCGAATATCGAAGTCGAAGGATTTAGCGCAGATAGTTCGATCGAAGGATAATTCCTTCGATCGAAGGATAATTCCTTCGATCGAAGGATAATTCCTTAGATCGAACGATAAAATCCTTCGAATCGAACGATTCGAAGGATTTTAATCCAACGATCGAAGGAATATCCTTTGATCAAAAAAAGTTAGCCAAGCCTATGGGGACCTTCCCCATAGGCTAACATTGACTTCGGTAGCTTTTAGATGGCGAACTAGGGGGTCGAAGTTTTTTTTTAAAGAGACAGTTCTTTCGACTATCAAATGGTCGAATAGTCGAACGATTTTTACTACGAATCCTTCGATTCGAAGTCGTAGTCGAAGGTCGAAGTAGCCCATTCGATGGTCGAAGTAGCCCAAAAAAACCTTTGAAATTCGAGTTTTTTTTACTTCGAAGTTAGTGAATCGGCCCCGGTGTGTTTGTGGCTGGTGATGGGCGAATAAATTCGCCAGGCACAAATTCATGAGCCAGCCCGGGAGCACAATATGTGGGGTATCCGTCTTTGTGTTTCAGATCAATGGATCAAAGTGCGCATATTTGAAGATGGCACAAACAGGGCAGAAGAATAGATTGATTTAAACTCTGATAAATGGCAGCTGAAGGGTACAGGGAAACTTTGGACCGCATTTAATTCAGGAAGAAAACGTTATTTCATGGTTTATAAAGTGAAAAGTCATGGACGAGATTCAATTTGAGGAGAAAAAAATGTTCTCCTAATACAGTTCTAGCTTTATTCCCATAGACTTCAATTGAGTTTTCACATGATAAACCCTGGGGTAAATTTATCAAAGAGTGAAGTTCCGCCACTAGAGTGAAATTCCGCAGCTCTCCATTCATTTCTATAGGGCTTTGAAAGGCGTATTTATCAATGGGTGAAAGTGAAATTTCACCCTTTAAAAACCCCATAGAAATGAATGGGAAGTGGCGGAATTTCACTCTAGTGGCGGAACTTCACTATTAAAGGGATACTGTCATGGGAAAAAATTTTTTTTTCAAAATGAATCAGTTAATAGTGCTGCTCCAGCAGAATTCTGCACTGAAATCCATTTCTCAAAAGAGCAAACAGATTTTTTTATATTCAATTTTGAAATCTGACACGGGGCTAGACATTTTGTCAATTTCCCAGCTGCCCCTGGTCATGTGACTTGTGCCTGCACTTCAGGAGAGTAATGCTTTTTGGCAGGCTGCTGTTTCTCCTTCTCAATGTAACTGAAGGAGTCTCAGTGGGACATGGGTTTTTACGATTGAGTGTTGTTCTTAGATCTACCAGGCAGCTGTTATCTTGTGTTAGGGAGCTGTTATCTGGTTACCTTCCCATTGTTCTTTTGTTTGGCTGCTGGGGGGAAAAGGGAGGGGGTGATAATCACTCCAACTTGCAGTACAGCAGTAAAGAGTGATTGAAGTTTATCAGAGCACAAGTCACATGACATGGGGCAGCTGGGAAATTGACAAAATGTCTAGCCCCATGTCAGATTTCAAAATTGAATATAAAAAAATCTGTTTGCTCTTTTGAGAAATGGATTTCAGTGCAGAATTCTGCTGGAGCAGCACTATTAACTGATTCATTTTGAAAAAAAATTTTTTTTCCCATGACAGTATCCCTTTAACTTCACTCTTTGATAAATATACCCCCATGAGATTTGTTTTTCTGAATTGAATTGCATCTCCAACTGAATCTCATCCATGACTTTTCACGTGATAAACCTTTTTCTCACTGAAATTAGAAATTTTGCCCCTATGTATGAAAATTCTGTGGCAGCCATAGCAGGCAGTTAAGTAGGCACATCACATAATAACACAGAAACAGAAATAAAATGATGGGGTTCGGCCTGATACATGAACACCATCAAGAGCATAACTGCAAAGGAAGCAGACCCTGTGGCTGCAGGGGGGTATAGGAGGTAAAGGGGCCCACAAGGTCCTAAATAATATACAATTTCAATAAACATTGGTAAAACAGGTCAACCTCTGGACATTTTATGGGCCTGAAAAATTATTTGTAGTGATAGGCAAATAAATTCGCCAAGCACGAATTTGTGGCAAATTTCCTTGTTTCGCCTCCAACGAATACATTTGTGAAAACACGAATACATGAATACATTTGTGAAAAATTCGCCGGTGAAAAAGTTTTGGCGCACGCGCATAAAAATTGTCCCGCATGAAAATTATTGGGGCGCACATTGACTTTAATGAATTTGGACACAATAGGCGCATCAAAATTGACGCATATCAAAATAAGTTTGACGCCCTTTGACTTCAATGCGTTTTGTGAATTTTCGCCGTTTCGTGAGTTTCACTGTAAATTCGCAAATATTTTGGCGAAACTGGACAAATTCGCCCTTCATTAATAATTTGCTGTTGGGCCCAGTAATATCTAGTTACACTGCTGAACACCATGTACCTTCCCGTTATGACCCTTACAAGATGGCTATTTGTGTTTCTCAACCAAGGCAAGCAATGTGTTAGCTCAGACTTGTAAAAAGACAGAACATTAAAGGGGAACTATCGCAAAAAATTTTTTGGGTATAATCTTCATCGTACTGAAATAAGATGTTTTCTAAAAACTGAAAACCATTTCTGAAATATTCAAGTTACTCTTCACTCTCCCCCTCACAGCATCTGTCTCTCATTCTCTCTCCATGCAGGAGTTGGGAGTCTGATTCTGAATGACAGTTAGATCCAATATATCTTTTAAAGAGGCTCCTTTTACCTAGAAGATGTATTAGAGCTCACTCTATTAAAACCACCAGACATCATGTGGGACATTCACTAAGATTCGTTATTGCGCCAGCGTGCACTTCGCCGCACTTCGCCAGGCGTATTTTCGCCTGCGCTACGCAAATTCACTAAAATCGCTCAGGTGAAGCGTAAGGTTGCGAAGTTGCGCTGGCGTTAATTCGCCAAGCAAAGCTAAGTTACGATAGTGATGCTTAATTTGCATACGGCGCCAAATTCAAGTTACAATGGAGGCTCTAAGATCAAGGAAAGGTCTTCCAATGTCATCTTTTCTGAAATTTTGCCTGTGCCACGTGCAAGTTTAGGAAAACAGCGGGAGTTTAGGGAGCTAAATGTGTGGCTCAAGTCTTGGTGTAGGAAGGAAGGGTTTGGGTTCCTAGAGCACTGGGCTGATTTTTCGTTGGGGTACAACTTATACAGTCGTGACGGTTTGCACCTCAATGGAAGGGGGGCCGTGGTGCTGGGGGAAAGAATGGCTAAGAGGTTGGAGGAGTGTTTAAACTAGGCAAGGGGGGGTGGGTGAGATAAAGAATTATGGGGAAGCTAGGGTAGATGGGGCAGTGGGGTTAGTAAGGGGGTCATGGGGGAGGAGTGAGGGGGGCATACAGTTTACCAGCTAAGGAGGTCCCTCTGTTACAAGGAAAACAGAATAATACTAACTTAACGTATAATTCTTCACTAAGTAATGCACATTTCAAAAGTAAAAGTAGTAACCTCCGCTGTATGCTGGCAAATGCACGGAGTTTGTCAGGTAAAATGGGAGACCTAGAATTAATTGCATGCTCTAAAAATTATGATATAATTGGTATCACTGAGACCTGGTGAGATGAAACATGTGACTGGATTGTGAATTTAAATGGTTACACCCGTTTTAGGAGGGACAGAGGGATTAAAAAGGGTGGAGGAGTGGGTTTGTATGTAAAGCCTGAATTAAAGCCATGCGCTTCAGAAATAACAATAGCTGGCACTGGTGAGGGTGTAGAATCCCTTTGGGTAGAGATTTTGACTGGGCAAAAGGTAACAAAAAGAATTATCATTGGTGTATGTTATAAACCAACTCGTAGAAGTGTTGAGTATGAAGCCCAGCTACTCTTGCAGATACAAGAAGCTTCACAGCTGGGTCAAGTTGTTGCTATGGGTGACTTCAATTATCCAGACATTGACTGGGGTAATGGGGTTGCTAAGACAGAAAAAGCTAGTAGGTTTGTAAATATGCTGAATGACAACTTTTTATTCCAGCTCGTTCAAGAACCTACTAGGAATAACTCTCTTTTGGACCTTGTAATAACTAACAATACTGAACTCACCTCTAACATTTGTGTGGGTGAGGGGCATTTAGGGAATAGTGATCATAACATGGTCTCCTTTGAGATTCTGTTGCAGAAGCAATTCTATAAGGGAGTAACTAAAACACTAAATTTCAGACGTGCAAACTTTGACAGTATAAGGGCGTCTCTGCAACATATTAAGTGGGAAATGCTTTTCACAGGGTTAAACACAGAACAAAAATGGGAAGTCTTTAAAATGCTGCTTAATAAATATACTTGTCAGTATATTCCACTTGTAAGCAAGGAACGTCTTTGCAAAGCAAAACCTTTTTGGTTCAATAGAAGCGTTGGTGTTGAGGTGGGTAAGAAAAGACCTGCTTTTAAGGCTTTCAAGTTAGCTGGGACAGCCGAATCATTTATAAGGTACAAGGAGGCCAATAAAATATAAGGCAAGCTAAAATTGATATAGAAAAGGATATTGCATCAAGCATTAAAAAAAATCCAAAATTATTTTTTAAATATGTTAATAGTAAAAAAATGAAGCAGGAAGGGGTGGGACCCTTACTATCAGAGGGGGGTCAGCTGGTTGATGAAAACAAAATAAAAGCGCAGATTCTGAACTCATATTTTTCATCTGTCTACACAAATGAGGAACCAGTAAGTGAAGGTTTCCTTCTTAATAGTCCCAATTCTAGTAATACAACTAATGATGCATGGTTCACACATGAAGAAATTCAAAAGAGACTAGAACATGTTAAGATTAACAAAGGTCTGGGGCCAGATGGTATTCACCCCAGGGTAATTAGCGAGCTTAGCTCTGTGATTGCCAAACCTCTTTACTTCATTTTTCAGGATTCATTGAGATCTGGCATAGCGCCGAGAGGCTGGCGAATTGCTAATGTGGTGCCTCTATTCAAAAAAGGATCCTGTTCTCAGACTCAAAACTATAGGCCAGTTAGTCTGACGTCAGTGGTAGGAAAGCTTTTCGAAGGGTTAATAAAGGATAAGATACTGGAATTCATAGCAAATCATAATACTATGAGTTTGTGCCAGCATGGTTTTATGCGTAATAGATCTCGCCAGACTAACTTAATTTCTTTTTATGAGAAGGTAAGTAGAGACCTCGATTCTGGGATGGCAGTGGATATGATTTACTTAGACTTTGGTAAAGCATTTGATACAGTGCCACACAAAAGGTTACTGGTTCAATTGAGGAATGTTGGCCTGGAACATAGTATTTGTACCTGGATAGAGAACTGGCTAAAAGATAGACTACAAAGAGTGGTGGTAAATGGAACATTTTCTAATTGGACCAGTGTTGTTAGTGGAGTACCGCAGGGCTCTGTACTAGGTCCCTTGCTTTTCAACTTGTTTATTAATGACCTGGAGGTGGGCATTGAAAGTACTGTTTCTATATTTGCAGATGATACTAAATTGTGCAGAACTATAGGTTCCATGCAGGATGCTGCCACTTTGCACAGTGATTTGTCTAAATTGGAAAACTGGGGAGCAAACTGGAAAATGAGGTTCAATGTTGATAAATGCAGGTTATGCACTTTGGCAAAAATAATATAAATACAAGTTATACACTAAATGGCAGTGTGTTGGGAGTTTCCTTAAATGAGAAGGATCTAGGGGTCTTTGTAGATAACAAGTTGTCTAATTCTGGGCAGTGTCATTCTGTGGCTACTAAAGCAAATAAAGTTCTGTCTTGTATAAAAAAGGGCATTAACTCAAGGGATGAAAACATAATTCTGCCTCTTTATAGGTCCCTGGTAAGGCCTCATCTGGAGTATGGGGGCAGTTTTGGACTCCAGTCCTTAAGAGGAATATAAATGAGCTGGAGAGAGTGCAGAGACTAAGTGCAACTAAACTGGTTAGAGGGAGGGAAGACTTAAATTATGAGGGGAGACTGTCAAGGCTGGGGTTGTTTTCTCTGGAAAAAAGGCGCTTGCGAGGGGACATGATTACACTTTACAAGTACATTAGAGGACATTATAGACAAATAGCAGGGGACCTTTTTACCCATAAAGTGGATCACCGTACCAGAGGCCTCCCCTTCAGACTAGAAGAAAAGAACTTTCATTTGAAGCAACGTAGGGGGTTCTTCACAGTCAGGACAGTGAGGTTGTGGAATGCACTGCCGGGTGATGTTGTGATGCTGATTCAGTTAATGACTATAAGAGGGACTTGGATGATTTTTTGGACAGACATAATATCAAAGGCTATTGTGATACTAAGCTCTATAGTTAGTATAGATATGGGTATATAGAATTTAATTAAAAGTAGAGAGGGGTGTGTGTATGGATGCTGGGTTTTCATTTGGAGGGGTTGAACTTGATGGACTATGTAACTATGTATATGTAGCAGCACTACACAAGCCTGGGAAACCTTCAAAACAGCAAATACAATTTTTATTTTGCCCACTGTATAGTTAAGGTGCCATGAGTTAGGAAATGTAGGGGGGAAGGAGGGTAGCCCCAAAAAAATCACCCATAAAAAATGAAAAAATGCCAGTGTTTTTTGGGACTTAGAAAAATTTTTAACTTTTTTTGAAGCAATCCCTATCTACTCTATTGCACTTCGCCTGGTCTGAGGTGGCAAAGGAAGTCTGGCGTAAAAGGTAGCGTTCAGAATAATTTGCGCGTTAGTGAATTTGCGTAGTTATGTCCGTTGCGCAAATTCGCCAGGCGTAAGGGTGCGAAGTAACACTAGTGAATTTACGCCAGCGTCCGTTAGTGAGTCGGCGAATTAACGAAAATGCGCTGTGCATTAAACCATGGTAAGTATATGCAGCATGTGTAACAATCTAATTATATTGTAGATAGCTAAATAGGAGAAGTACATTTGTTCTGGGGAAATTACAATGTACAAAAAAAAAACAAAAAGGGAAGTTAGGGCCAAGATTATGATCATGTTTAATACCTCCTTGAAAACAAATGCTGATCTCCCACAAGCCTTCAGAGATCCAATTTACTATTTTTAATTTTGAGTAAGGCTTCTTGTATTATGGTAAAGGATGTCTCAAGGGCTAGATATTTCCAGTCAGTTTCCCCTTCAGTGGCCCCTTATTTGTCTAGCTCAGCATCTGCACTGTAATGCCCTGACGTATTCAGAAAACATTTCTGACAACTTTGCTGGTTTCAATCCTGTGAGAAGCTCAAAACCATTGCCCTATAACTTTATGTTATCAACAGAACTCAGTTCTTAGCATCGGCCCATACTCAGTAACCTAGAGTCATTGAGAAGTTCAGGGCTACAGCCATGACCACAAATCATGCCATGTATGGGGGATATTCAGTTTCAAAAATATTTTTAGTATGGCATTAAAAACTAAGCCTCTGGCGTGGCTATGACACTAGCATTAAAAACTGAGGTTGCCAACAAAGGACCCCCAGAGATTAAAGGAGGATTAAACCCTAAAAACAAATGTGGGTAAAAGTTCCAGATTTTATATACTGGCACCAGGCACCAGCCTAAAGTTTTAGCATCTCTATTAAAGCAATGATTCAGATCAGGGAACACCATCTTGGATTTTTTTAGGTGTGTCAGTGGCAGTGTGGTCCAGCTAGCTGTTGAGAAGCAGAGCTTAAGGGACGTTGCACATCATTAAGAAGAAAATGAGGTGTACATGTCTTAGAAGCTGATGCTACAAGGGTATTTATTAAAGGTATTCTGTCACATGAAAACATTTACAAAATGCATCAGTTAATTGTGCTACTCCATCAGTTTCCCAGGTACCCTCAGCCATGTTATTTGTGCTCTGATAAACTTCAGCCACTCAATGGTATAAATCCAAGTCCAACTCACCCAGGTCATGACACCTCAAGTTACAATGATTAGGATGAATGTGTACACACCAATATTTCATCTATACATTTATTGGTTCAAGAATAACATTTTAAATGGTAGAATGAAATGAGTGTAATTTAGTAAAAAAAAAAAAACTGGTTTCTGAGCTGCCATGTAATAAAAATTTAAATTAAATACTGTGACTTTTATGTTAAATATATATTGAATAAAGTGCCCCCTTTTGTAAAATATAAGAATATTAGAAGTTACTGAGGAGTTCCATGACCATATAAAAACACAAGACTAAGGCTGAGTGTTTTTATACAGGTCATGGAACTCCGAGGTGACTTTTAATATCCTCATATTTTGCAACGGTGGTTACCTTATTTATTAAAATACACACATTTCAGTGAGTCATGTGACAGAAATGACATCACTAAGCTCCGATTATAACCAATGACATCACTCAGCAGCGTTTATAAGGATATAATTTACAGGATATTCATGGCTCTTGTGTGTTATATAAAGTATATTGTGAGTTGGTCCCTCAGGGAGATGGGCTACCAGCAGTATATTCAGATGCACATATCACCCCTGGGCTGGTACAGAACCCCAAAATATAATGTTGAGAAGATATGGTGTATAATATATGAGAAGATATTTATACAAAAAACTTCCCATTTATCACTACAAGAGTAATAGAGAGAGTAGACTACCCTTTTTTTCTAGTACATAACTCACAAATACACTTGTCTGCCAACAGACTGCTATGGCCTTGCCACAACTTTCACTGATTATTATCAACAACCCTACTTCTTCTATTTATGTATAACTTAAATCAATTTGTGGCAGATCCACTTAAAACAGATGGATGGATGCTGGATAATGTTATTACATACTGGCAAATAGAAACTACAATCCAAAATGTAAAACTAGGCAAGGTATTCAACATCAGCTAGTCCCACAACTGCATAAACTTTACCACTAGAAACTTTCTCCAGAAATTATGCCAGAATATTGGTTATTCCTAAATACAAGGCCTATTTATTAACGGTCGACCTATTTAGTAAAGGTTTTTGAAACCATGACTAAACTCACTTCCTCTCAAACCATGAACCTCATGAAGTTTATTTAAAAAATCCAAACTGAAAAAGCACACATGGGCAAAAGTCAGGGAAGTCATGAAAACCAAAACTTTTTTTGGAGTCAAAAATATCCGAAAAACCTTTAAAACCTGGAAAGATGTTCCAGTTGTTGTAAGGCAACTACAAGAGGTCCTCTGCACTCAACCCGTTTTCAATATATTTAGGACACTGAAACATTTTGTGCCTTAAGCTACTAAAAATTACTCACCCTATAAACAAAACAGGGATTGTTTGTCCATATATTGCAATATATTTAAGTTGGACAACTACGTCAAAGTCCTACACTCAACTTTCGTCTGATTCATTAAGAATTCTATTGCTTCATTATACATTTTACACAGGGACTAAGTTTTACCAACAACTTGCTGCTTTTAAAGTAAAACTCCCAAACTTGGTTGCCCTTTTATTGGCCACCAGTGGGGTCACTTGACTATTGCTGGAAAGGGTGGGAGCTACAACATGGAGCTGGCCACTGATCATGTGCTTTCAGAAAGAGCCAGCACTTTAGGATGGAACTGCTTTCATGCAGGCTGTCGTTTCTCCTACTCAATGTAACTGAATGTGTTGCAGTGGGACCTGGATTTTGCTGTTCTTATATCTACCAGGCAGCTGTTAGGGTGCTGCAATCTGGTTACCTTCCCATTGTTCTATTGTTAGGCTGCTGGGGGGGAGGGATTTTATTTAAAATATGCAGATTTACAATAAATATAAACGGTTATACAATTTCCATGATTGTAGCAGAAAACAAGGAATTAACGTATACATTTACAGCTGTATTGATGTTACATTTTTACATTATTACATTTTTACATTATGCAAAGAGTAAAGTTTTCAATAATTAATATTCCCAAGCATTTTTATGTAACTCTGATACTTCACATTCTTTTGTTTTAATAAAGGTGATATCTCTACATATTGTCTCGGTCATTGTTTCTATAGATAGGCTGATCTGACTTGTGGTTAGTCTGCACCTCATGTGCCACAAATGATATCGTATCACTGCTATAATGATGTACATAGTCATTTTATCTTTACCTATTAGTCTATGATTTTTGACGGTGCCATATGTAAATTCAGAAAAATCTAAGTTTTTTATCAAGCTTAGTTTTAGTTTGTCCGCCAGTCTTTCTCTTAAGGAACATGATATTTTACAGTCTAATAGGAAATGTTCCTGTGACTCCTCCACTCCACATCCCCAGGGACAATTCCTATCCACCACATTTAGGTACTTTAAGTTACCTCTTACATACAGTTTATTTTGTAAGGATAACCAAGATATATTCCAGAATTTCTTTGGTAGTCTTTTATCATTTAACATTTTTATGCTTTGCTCCAGCTCTTCTTCTGGGCAATCTTTTACAGCTGGTTTTACTATGAACTGGGATTCCAGAATTTTCCAATATAAGGCTTTTCTCAGCAAGTTTCTTAATTCATCTGAGCTAATGTTCCATTTTTTAAGAATTTTGACTGATTGTCGCAGATATGTGGGAACAAGGCCTCCTCTTATCCGCACTTCTTTCACTCTGCCTCCGAGTAGCCAATCTTTAATAAAGGGTAATGCCCAGTCTCTCACACTGATTTCCCACAGAGATTCTTTTCCCTGCACTACCCCCCCAAAGTTAAACTTCAGGAAGATGGTGCAGAAAAAACCCACAGGACACGGCATGTCTAACCCTCCCCTTCTTTTCTGCAGGAACGTTATTCCCCTTTTTACTGGGTTGAGCCTACTCCCCCAAAGCATCTGGAAGAATAGGCTCTGGATCCTGGTATAGAAAGATTCTGGTAACAAAAACACATAAGAGACAAAGAGAAATATCGGAATCAGAAAAGTCTTGATAATGTCAATTCTTTCTCTATAGGTCAGCTTCCATGCCTTCCATCGCTGAACTTTTGCTTGACCAGCATTCAATTTCTCTTCCCAATTTGCCTTAGCAAGATCACCCTTCCCAAATTTTATCCCAAGTATTTTAACTAGGTCTGGGGCCACTGGAAATTTTTTAAGCTTAAAGCTTGGTTCCTCCTCTAAAGTCCAAAAAGCCTCCGATTTTTCTTGGTTGATCTGAGACCCTGAGGCTTCAGAATAGCTTCTGATACACTCCAAAACCTCACCTTCCTCCTCAGGTTTAGATATTACAAGAGTGACATCATCCGCGTAGGCTATGGACTTAAAGGATCTGCCCAACGGAAAAGTAACCCCCCCAAGCCCACTATTCTGCAATCCCCTTAGGAACGGGTCCAAGGAGAACACATACAGGAGTGGACTCAAAGGGCATCCCTGTCTCACGCCAGCCTTCACCAGAAAATCTTCACCTTTCCAACCACTAATCAATGGGAAGCTTTTTGCCCCTTCGTATAGAATTCTAATCCAAGTTACAAATTCTTCCGGAATGCCGTATCTAAGCAAAACTGCCCATAGATACTCATGATTGACTTTATCAAAGGCTTTTGCTTGATCTAAGGATAGAAAGTATTTACCCCATCTCCAAGTTTTACACCTTTCTAGTGCTTCTCTTAGTGAAAGGACCACTCCAAATATACTTTTACCTTCTAATGAACAGAATTGTGAGTCAGAAAGAAGAGAGCCAGCCACCTCACCCAACTGGGGGGGAGGGAGGGGTGATATTGCTCCAACTTGCAGTACAGCAGTAAAGAGTGCCTGAAGTTTATCAGAGCACAAGTCACATGACCGGGGGCAGCTGTGAAACTGACAATATGTCACAAAAGGGGTTGGGCAAGCAGGCGCATGGCTATAAAGCCGGAAGCCAGAAGTCAGAAGCTGAGGGGGCAGGAGGAAGAGTTTGACTCAGACCCACCTGCCACCCGCAAAGGGGGGGTCTGCACAAACCCGACCGACCCGACTGCAAACCATCCCACACATCACTAATGCACCACATTCGCTGGGAATGCAGGATTGTGTCAGACTTCTGGAGTTCACTGTGGTCCATATTATCCAGAGTATTACTTGTGAGATTCCCTAAAGACTCCTTTGTTCTGTTAGTAGGTGAAAAAGCATTGCAAGTGAACCAACTCTACTCATAGATTGAGCCAACACTTTTTAATGGCAGTGAGACTAACAGCAGGCAGTAAAAAACGGTTCTTCCATTATCATTGACAGCTAAATAAATAAATATTGCCACCAATGAAAAGCTTTCTTATCTGTTACAGAATAATATGGAAGCGTATGAAAAAAATTGTCTCCCATGGTTGGCCCATGAAAATGTCCCCCCAGCTCTATATGTATAGTGGTCCAATGCACTTCCTATGGGTTTGAATTAATGGTTTAGGAACACATGAAACCCAGCCGCTGCCACCACATATTTATTTATTTAATATATTTTTTTATATATATTTTTCTATGCTTTTCCTCTCCGTGATGACCATAACAGTCAGTCTGCTTTATATGTGATATCTAAAAAAAATCAAAACAAATAAAACTTTACAGTTAAAAAAATGTGAACAAAAAAAATAGCAATTGTGATATGTGCAAAAGTTTGACCAACCACCCTGGTAAGTCAGTATTTAGAATCACCATCTTTGACACAGAAGAGTCTTTCAATTCTTGTAGTAGGGATTTTTGCCCACATTTCTTTGCAGATCATTTCTAATTCTGAGATTGTCCTGGACTGTTTTGCATGTCTAAGGTCTATCCACAGATTTTCAGTGATGTTTAAGCTACAGGGCTGTGAGGACCATTCCGTGTTCTTGCGGAACATGAATTGATATCAGCAGGTTTTCAACAAAGAATAGAGCAAGACAAGTGGACCCTTATGTTTTGAGCTTCTGTACCAACCAAAGGTCTCCACTACTATTAGCAGTGAATACCCTGAAGATGCCCCTAGCAGCTCCACTCTTCTTTTCTTCTGATTATCAGCACAATCAATCAAATCATTAATACGTTTATTTTTAATAATTCAATTAATTCATTTAGATTCACGTTTCATTGCAACAGAGATTGCATCTGTTGATCTTATTTATTTCAGCTACCTAGGATGCTGTTATTTTTATCCACAACAAAAATGCCTCCTGCCCAACTGTCATTACACTGACCAGAGAATAGGTCGGTCTTGCTAGAAAATGAAAAGGGTTTGAGGAAGATCTTGGTAGTTGCTGGACAAAATGTGTAGATCAGGCCTAAACATGCAAAGATTTTTTTGGGGGGGAAATTGCTGGATTCTGTGACTGTTTTCAGGGGTGTAACAAGAGTCCAACAACTACCAAGATCTTCCTCAAACCCTTTTCATTTTCCAGCAAGACCTACCTATTTTCTGGTCAGTGTAATTTACTGATTGCAGATTTACAGATTTTTGGGAAATTGCTGGATTCTGTAACTGTTTTCAGGGGTGTAACAAGAGTGCTCATAGGCGTTCCTGGTCACTCCTCTCTGCAACCCCCCTTTCCCTGCAGCGTATTGAAGGGGCGAATTAGCGCCATTTCGGTTCGGCCAAAATTAGTGAATTCTGTGTGAAATTCGGGAAACGGCGAAAAATTTGCGAAACGGCGCCGACGTCTCGTTTTTGACGCCGGCGCCCTTTTTTGAAGCCGGCATCCGTTTTTTCGAAAAAAAAAATTTTTTTTTTGTGTTTAGCAAATTTATTCGCTGACGAATTCGCGCCTGGTGAATAAATTCGCCCATCACGCAGCGTGCTTGCTCAGACGCAAGTGTGCCAATTAAAAGAAGACGAAAGCTTCAGGGACGGGATTTGACCGCTATAGAGACCCTGTGGTCTTTCCTTATAAGAAAGGTTTTGTAACAACCTGACTCTTTAGATGTCAATAAACTCAACAAACCACAAATTACACATAAGTAGTCTCTATTTATTTACAATAATTTATAGGCAAACCATTGTGTAAAATGTTTAAGTGCTGAGTCTTTGCCATGAGGAGCTTACACTCAGCCCCCAGTTCCTTGGTTCAGTGATTTGTATCATCCGAAGTCTTACACCATTCAGTTTTACTCAATTCAGTTTTACTCAATTCAGAGTGATGGTCTATGACAGTATCAGATTTCACTACCTCGGATATAGTTGCCTGCAGAGAGATATGAAGATTAAATGAGCAGTGTAGCAGCAATGAGAGCAATGAATATAAGGGGAAGGATTGGGACTTACCGATTTCAAGGTCATGGGAAGAGTGCTGCCTGATACAGTCTCTGACTCTGGCTTCTTAATATGCAGCCGATGGAAAACTTTGCGATATTCCTCCCTTACCTACATGCAAAGAGAAAGTAATGAGTATTATAATATAACAAGTGCCATCTACAGGTGGATTAAAGAATGGCACCACCTGGTGTAGATAAACACATTGTTAGAAAACATAGTCACTCTGATTCCAAGAATATCTATGATAGCATATAAATGCTCATGAAATTTCCAACCAAACCGAGCCCTTCTCTTCCTTTCACCATTACTATTGATGGCAAGACTATTAACCCGGTTAACTCAGCATGCTGCTTAGGGGTCATCTTTGACCAGACCCTCTCCTTCTCTAATCAAATTAATAATACTGCCAAAACCTGTCATTTCTTCCTCTACAATACAGCAAAGATACGCCCGTTTCTTTCACAAACAACAGCCAAAACATGAATCCATGCCCTTATCTTATCCCATTTAGACTATTGCAATCTCCTCTTAACTGGTCTTCCTGACTCCCATCTCTCTCCCCTCCAATCAGTCTTGAACTCTGCTACCAGGATCCTTCTGTTCTCTCCTAAAACAGAACCTGCTCAACCACAAATAAAATCCTTAGGTGGCTGCCTGTTAAGCAAAGAATAGCATATAAAACCCTTCTACTAACATTCAAAGCCCTTCACTCCTCTGCTCCTCACTACATTTCTTCTCTTGTCTTGCTATAAGTTCCTAGTCGTCTTCTCTTCTCAGAGCCACCTTCTCTTCATACCATACACTGCCACCTCTCGTCTCAAACCCTTCTATCTTGCTGCTCCTTACCTCTGGAATTCCATTCCTGAATTCCTCCGTAAGGAATCCTCTCTTAAACTCTTCAAGGAAAAACTAAGAGTCTACCTTTTGGATCACTAGAACATTAGCCTAGTTCTGTGCCTACTGACTATGCCTTACCTTGTGCACTTTTTCATCTCCAATTTGTATGTTAACCTCCCATCCACTTAGACTGTAAGCTCTATGGGGCAGAGATCTCCTTCCCACTATGTCTCTTAAAACATAGCTCTTAAGCTCTTAGTCCTGTGATTCTGTATATATTTATTATGTGATTTGTCTCCCCCATGTATACTTTTATATATATTGTACTTTTATGCACTGCACATCGCTGCGGATCCTTAACAGCGCTTTACAAATAAAGTTATACATATATACAAATGATCACCCCATCTCATCTCCCCTAAATGTCATCCAGGCTGGGCTTTCTGGAACATTCAGGCCAGCAAAAAAGCATTTGGATGAATTATTCAAAAAGTAACTTTCATATTGGACCCCTAAATGCACTATTCATCCAGGAGAACCAGCTCAACAACCTAGATCATATGCCTTTAAGTTGTGCTTAGGGTAAATATACATAGTTGTGTTATTTCATATGCCTTGTTTACACATATGTATAAACAAGATGCAGAAATTGAATTCCAGTTTGGCCCAAAGTAATTTTTGTTCAGTATCATCAAAGTAATTTTTGTTCAGTATCACCATCATAAAGCTAATTTTCACTAAGAATAGCTAAAATAGTTAGTAAATTATCAGATAAATTGTGGTGCATTTCATTTTATATTATGTAATGAGAAGGGTGATGGCTCAGCCTATAGTTAACTGGCAGGCCTGGATTTGTGGAGAGGCCACCAAGGCCTGGACCTAGGGTGGCAGGATTTTAGGGGTGGCATTCTACCCAACCACACCCACATTGGTTCAGAAACACTGGGAATGCGCAGGAGAAACAATAATTTTTCCCCAATCCCCATTGCTCCGGTTCAGATGATGAAAATTTGCACGAATAAAGGGGAGGGGACAGGGGCGACAAATGGCAGTGGGCCTAAGGGTGCCCGCTATGTAAATCCGGCCATGCTAACTGGCAGAGTGACACTAAGGGTTTCCTGCCAGCCTGTGGTCAAACTGTCATTTAAAACCCACAAGTAGTGATGGGCGAATTTGCGCCGTTTTGCTTCGCCGGAAAACTTGCGAATTTCGTGCGAAATGACGAATAAATTTCGAAACGGCGCCGGCGTCTCGTTTTTGACAAATTTGGCAAATTTTTACCGCAAATTTTCGCAGGCGTTTCGCGAATTTATTCGCGGGCGTTTCGTGAATTTATGCGCTGGCGGCGAATCGCGCAAATTCACCGCAAATTCGCGCCTAGCGAATTAATTCGCCCATCACTACCCACAAGTAATAACTTTCAACATCTAATAAATCTGGAGTTACATTGACTAGTGAAAGAGTGAATTTAGTGACCTGATGATTGAGCAGGCAGTGCACAAGGAAGATGAATGCGCCCTGAAGGCTGTTGCAGATGGTGAACAGATACGATGCCACAATGGCCCCAGTTCCACACTGGAAGAAGCCAAGGACCCAAGTACATCCAAGTATGAAGAGCTGAGCCAGAGCCTTGAAGGTCAACAACCTGTAATGAGAAGATAAACAAGGATCCTCAGCTTCATATCACTAATGCCCTGACAGCCCTGAAACATATAGTCCACTGTAAGACAACATTTATTATATCATAATGGATAAATAATTAACTAGAAGAACAAATCTTCCATATTTGCAGTGTTTTTGTTTAGCTGTTTTCTTTATAAATAAAATAAACCTTGTTGCAATTTTCACTTTTAAACTGCCCCTCTAGCACAGAATCAGAATTATAAAACCACAGAAGTAATTCATAAATTGCTTTTGTAATTTATGAATTTGCTTCAAGACTAAGGGGGTTATTTACTAAGCTCTGAATACCCAAAATATATAATATAATAGGCTTTTAAAAAAATCACAAAAATTATACATTCTGTTTAATATGTCATTGTATTAATCTTCTTATTCTGCATACTATTTGTTATCATTTTGATTTTTATGGTTTATTTTGAAAACCAAATAAAATATTTCAAACCTCAAAAAAATCACAAATTTTTTTGAATTTATTAAACCCAGAGGGCTAAAAAGCCCGAATATAAAAACACGGCATCTTAAACCTGTCGAGGTTGCATAATAGTCACTGGGAACAATCCCATTGATTTTTGGTTGTGTCTGAGGTTTCAGGCGATTTCACAATGTTTTTGGAGTTTTCGGGGAAAATTAACGAAAAAAACGTGAAAATCTGAGCTTTTCCCGCAAAGGTAATTTTCAGGAAAATGTAATAATAAATAAGCATTAAAAACCCGAGCGGCTTAGAACGGAGTTTGTAGCAGACGATATTGAGATAAATTCGGACCTTGATAAATAACCCCCTAAGACATAGTTTCTAACTGAATTTCTGAAGCATTTGAAATAGTGAAGGCAAAATACTCCTAGAGATGAGGAAACGCAGATATCCTTTATTTACTATCACAATATATCACTTACATACTCACCGGGTGTTTTTAAGACTTGATACATTTTTGTTCAGGGATGCTAGCTTTGCTCGGAGTAGCCATAATGTTAAAATCAGTAGTATGGTATTTATCTAATAGTAAAAGAGGGAAAGTGAGGGAATAAAAATGTTTTAGAAAAATCTACATTAAAGATTAGATTGCAGTAAACAGAACTGTCCATGGATTAAAGGTGGCCCTTCATTGCAGTTTTATTGCTAGAATTTCTTAGACCTGTTGTGATGAGGTCATGGTAATACCCGAGCTGATATCTAAATAGAAAAAAAGTTTTGCTCAAATTCAGTTTTCCTGAATATTTGAAAAAGACTGAATAAGGAGTTTTCAACTTAAAAAATATTTCTCACCTGAATTAAGTAATACATTTAAAAATATTAGGAGAAGGAGGATTATGGAATTGTAGAGGGTTATTTACTAAAATGGGGGGAACACTTAGGTCAAAACTCAAATTTTTCAAGATTTATTAAAGCCCGATGCAGCAAAAAGCCGGAATCCGAAAATCCGCCATCTCGGATCTGCCAAGGTTATGTATAAGTCAATAAAATCCGTCAAATTCTGGCTTTTAGGCAAAAAGCCCGAAAACAATCCAGTGATTCTGGGAAACCCTCCAAATAAATCATACAATTTGGGTTTTCACTCCGTTTTATAGACTTTTTACCCAAACCGATTAAATCAAGCTTTTTTTCAATAATAAATAAGGTAATTCAGGTATGGGAGTTTGGGCGTAGTTTTTTTATTTAAAAAATTTGATAAATTCGGATTGTAGTAAATAACCATGCTTTTAATTCTGAAATTCACGTCAAGATAATTGTGCAAAGACCAAAATGCCCCAAATGGAAGATTCATTTTTCATTTTACAAAATGTGTTTTTTTAACATTCTTATTTTATTTTTCAATGTATATGGTTGATAAAATTTTCTTTTTTAAAAGACATAATTCCAAACAAATTCTAAAGAAAATTAAAACTTGATATACAAAAATCAATGGACGGCATTTGCATGATTGTATTTTAGACAGTTTAGTATATTTAAGTTAGTGTCTTTCTCTGTACGTCAAATTATAACCAGTGCGCTATACCAGAGAAATATTAAACAAAAATTTTAAAAATGATTATAATTGGAGAACTTACAGTGATGAACACTGAAACTGGACCAAGAAAACTCCAAATGAGATTTAGATTTAGCCAACAACTGCAAGGAACCAAATAGAAAATCACATCATATAAATACATATAAAGACAAGTTCACAAACATAGTCATTTACTTATCTATCTGTCCTTAATAGGGTCCTTCTGAGGACTGAGAAACATGAGAATGATATAATAGATTGATTTAATCAATGAAGCATCATTTTGGACCCTTTCATTACTTTGTTAAATATAAATGACTACATTAAACTATGGGCCACTATTAAAT
Source organism: Xenopus laevis (assembly GCF_017654675.1). Taxonomy (NCBI): domain Eukaryota; kingdom Metazoa; phylum Chordata; class Amphibia; order Anura; family Pipidae; genus Xenopus; species Xenopus laevis. The sequence continues at coordinate 144,730,381 of NC_054375.1, forward strand.
TTATTTCACGGCAAAAATAGTTTACTTGTTACACTGTAAATGAAAACGTACCGTATATACTCGAGTATAAGCCGACCCGAGTATAAGCCGAGGAACCTAATTTTACCTACGAAAACTTATTGACTCGAGTATAAGCCTAGACACAACTACAGCCCTGTCTCCTAGCAGCGCACATTCTGCCAAAGCGCCCCCCCCAGCGATCAACCGGACTTCTTTGCAAAGTTGATGGTGACAGAGAATTGCCAAACGGATTACTGTGTGCATTGTCCCACTACCATGTGCAGAAGGTGCTGTTTGATATTGCCATCACTGTTAATCTTTCGAATAACCAACAGAGGGAACTGTGTGATAGTGCCATCACTGTTAATCCTTCATATAACCAACAGAGGGCACTGTGTGATATTGCAGTCACTGTTATTCTTTCATATAACCAACAGAAGGTGCTCTGTGATATTGTAGTCACTGTTATTCTTTCATATAACCAACAGAGGGCACTGTGTGATATTGCAGTCACTATTATTCTTTCATATAACCAACAGAGGGTGCTGTGTGATATTGCAGTCTCTCCCCAAGCGAACTGTTGGTATAGGAATGATTAAAAGTAACTGCAATCTCAGCTACTGCCCACTGACTCCAGTATAAGCCTAGGTAGACTTTTTCAGTACATTTTGGATTCTGAAAAACTCAGCTTATACTCGAGTATATACGGTAACCTTTGTGTAACATAGCAGACTGTATCTGGATTTTTCACTTTGTCCATTGCACCGGTTTAGAAAAGGACAGTTTAGGGAATCCAAGAAATCCCTTAGGAACCTATTTTTCAAAGGTTGACAGTTATAGTTTTTTACCTTGAATGATCTCGAATGACCTCGAAACTCGAATGGTATCTTATTTAAGAAAAAACTCAAACGTCTAAATTTCAAACAAATGTTACCGACCCAAAAACTCGAATCGAATTTCAATGGAACTCGATTCAAGTTTTTTTTCTCTGAAAAACACTCAAATGTCAGGAAGGCTATTAACATTTTCAAGTGGGTCAACTGACCTCTGCCATTGACTTCTACATGAACTCGTCAGGTTTTAGGTGGTATACTATCGGATTTGAGTTAGTTCCTGGGTCAAAGTATGATAAATCTTGAATACAAGTTTGTTTTTTCCAAGTCGAAAATGTGAGTTTTGACCAAAAAACCAACTTACAAATTCAAAATTTACCATTCGACTCTGCACCTTAGATTCTTGGGCTCACTTTTCTTGAGACAACACTAATAAGAATACGTCAAGCTGTTTTATAAAGCATGTTAAGATTACTATTACTTTATATTGCAGATAACTATACGACCTTGTCAAAAGTAGGGTCATAAATTAAAATCATATCCATTTTATATTTACCTTTTCTTTGTACCATATCCATCAGAACGAACTGCTGCTGAGATGGTGACTATAACTGCAGGAACCCCAAACCCAATGAGACAGGCAGTTGGGAAGTGAGAGCGTCTTGATGTCAAGTAGTTCATTGCATTCAGGTTTCTCACAGTGAGGAAGAGGAGAACACTCTCCAGAGTCATCCAGCAGAAAGCACAGAGGAGAATGTAGTGGAGACAACCAGCAATAATAGAGCAGAGTATCTGTGAGACAGAGTCAATGTTAGTGGGAGGAATTTGACTGACAGAAAAAAGGCAAACCAAGGGTGTATCGAATGCTCTGCAGAAAACTCAATTTAAGAAAGTTACAATAAATCACAAAATAAATACTACATAAGAAAAAATAATAGTAATTTTACATGGACAACCTCATACGGCTTATTATTTATTTCTGATAAATATGATAGTTAATAGGGCCTCTTAGGACCCATCCTGTGCTTTGCACCTATCACAAGGCAAGGTACAAATCATAGCACAATTAGGTATCAAGCACATTGAAAGCTGCTCCACACTTGAAATGAGGTTTAAAAAATATTGTCAAACAGGTAGGGTGGTTAATATAATAAAAATGTCTTATTGAACCCTACGCTGTTGCAAAACAAACAGGCAACTGAAGGAAACAATAGATATGTACAGGGCAAGCATAAAAGCAATATTTGATCCACATTGAGTGGAAAAACAAGATAGAAGACAGCATGCCTATAGATCATGTGGTGGTGGCACATATGGGAGAGGAGGATTTAGCCAAGAGCTTGATAGTGTGGTCCTTAAGGGACTCAAAGTAGTGATAGTTTCCCATATTTTCTATGCTATAATTTAGAGAAATTAGAACTATACTCAATACTGGAACCTCTATTAAAACAATAAGATTTATTCGCTTACTGGAAACTGGGTTTGGTGTAGGCCAAAAAGGATGATCAGTTGTCCCAGAAAGAGGCATCCAGACAGTGCTGTTAACATGGAGGTGTGAGCGCTTCTAAGGGACCGGCACAGGAGGAATGTGAGAAGAGACAGAGAGAGGCAGAGAAGAGATACACTGAGACCAATGCGGGAGACAACGAGAAGCCCACGATCTTCCTGTTCAAGAGAAAAAAAAAATGTATTTCATGAATAGAAAATACCATTTAGTCACTTCTTCATTGCAGAAAGATGTGATTATGTCTATGTTTGGGTATTCTCCAAAATTCATCTCTAGTTAATTACTTGCATTATTCTAAATGTTTTTTAAATATCTTATCTTGGGTATTCCAGCATTAAATCAAAGAGGATGAGTGAAAAAAATCAAATTAGTGTAGACCTGCTGTTTCAACACACACACCATTCGCTATGTGATAAATATTCGATTAGTAGAGACTAGAAACAGACCAGGAATCAGCAGTACTTAGTCTGCAATCACCCATTATTGGTGTATCTCACGACATGTTTCGGAAGCTGGTCCCTTTTTAAGTGCCTGGTCTGGTCTGTTTCTAACCTTTACTAATTGAGTATTCCAGCATTACCAGAGACTTGTCTGAGACATAAATAATCCTTTTCCATTCTGCAATACCATAACATCCCAGAAATGTCTATTACTGCCATTGTTACTTCTTTACCCCAGGCCTGGTATTTAATACTGCTGACTCCTTCAATCCCGCTATCTGCCTTATCATGCATGCCCCAGCCCCCAGTGAGCGAACCTACAATGCACCTTACTATATGGCCGGGTGGTATGCTGCCGCAGCTTTTTGCGAATTTGGTTTTACACAGCATAATACATAGGCCTGACGCCTGCAAAGTGCAATATTGAGAGCCACGTGGGCAGATCTTGGCCATTACCAAACCTTGTTTCTCATACCTTTTTCTAGTTTAAGATTTCAAGAATGAGCCCTCCTGTGTCCTGCATCCACTAATTTTTATTTGATATGTTACTTGCATGTATATATAAACTCTTCTATTATAAAGTGCTGTGGAATATGTTGGTGCAATATAAATAAAGGATAATAGGAATTATTTGCCAACAACCCCTACCAGCACACGTGTCTACTGCCATTAGTATCGTTTGAACTATAGTTTTAGAGTGCAAATTTATAAGCCTAATTTTATTTAAAATCTTCCCCCGGCTATGCATGTCGATGATTCAAGATTAATAATGATTTCTTCTACCAATTAAGGATTATCAGCCTAATTTTCATCTGCCACTGGAGAGAAATATAAAGGAAATGCCAAGTAACACAGAATGGCTGGCAGGCTCGGTGTTTGGATGGTTTCTGTTAGTGGAACACACAATTTATGGGTTTAGTACTAATAAAAAATGAGTGAAATGAAGTTACCTTTATATCACATGGAGCAATGATAACAGCAAAGGAGGAGAGATGATCACATGAGCAGAGGGTGTGGGAGACATTGGAAAATGTGATGTTGCATCCTCTCTGTGACCATCCAATCAGATCAAGATCCCAGTATACACACAAAAATGTTTTTGAAGAGTCTGGGGCCTCAAAGGAAAATATAAAACATTTTATAATGGAAGCAATATTCTGCATTTCACACAAACATATCATTTCTGACTTGGCAGTAGAGATGGATATTAGCAATGGATAATACCCCATAATGTGATATTTTGACAGACTACTAGCAGGATGTATTATGAATAAGAAGTGCAAAGACACTTTGAGAGATATGTTAATGACAATCCTCACTTTCTGACAGAATGTGCATACTGCAAAGTCCTTCCACTGACCTGCAGATTATTCAGGTAGAAGGTCACTGGGGGATTAAGTTTTTCCTTTTTTCGGCTTGTGATGCTTCCAGTCACCACTTGTGAATTAACCACCACAGCAGCATTGTTTTTCTCAAGGTCCTCCAACTCCAGCAATAAACTCCCACTTAATATGGAGTTGAGGTCCCTGTATGAAATGAAGACAGCTCCATCTGGAGAAACAGAGAATAGGGACTCAACATGATGAAGTTGTAATATGCTATACAGTCTCAGCACTAGGTATGTTTAATCCTTCTGACCTTCAGGGTTAGGAAGAAGCTCACATGACACATTCATGCTGTTGAGTCCCACATTTAGGGTTAGAAAAGAACAGTTTTCTTGGACTACCTTGGTAGCAACAGCTGGAAAAAATAAAATTGGTATTATTGGCAGTTATGTATATAGTGACAAAATATTTCCATGGAGATTCTTGTTTTAAATCAAAAATAGTGCAACGATTAATAAAAATCTGTAATTTATCATCCTTTTATCCTAGACAAGAGGTTTTCATATATTCTGAATCCAGGACCTCTGTTGTAGTCTAACATTCATCCAACCACACAACTGACCCCAAGTAGCCTTCATGCTGGACTAATAGAAGTATGTAGCACAGCATATAAACATGTTCCCCACATCTCACTCGATTTTACATTCAGGTTGGGGTACCTATGCATAGTTGCTTTGAAAAGTTTTTTAAAATGAACAAGCACACCAAATAGAAATTTGATAGACCAGATGGGCCTGTTTGTCCTTTTTTCGTCATCATGATCCCACAATAGTTTAGGGAATGTATTGATAAGTTTATGAAAAGGGAATGTTTATGGTATGTTTAGGGATTAGGGTAGGTGATACCCAGTTTGGCTAATAGTAGATTATCATATGTGAGCTTTTGAAAATACTCAGGCCCTGATTCATCTGATGTGTTGCCCAACATTTAGGGGGTTATTTACCAAAATCTGAATTTTATTAAAAAAAAACAAAAAACACGACCAAACTCTCTTGCTCCATTTGACCTTTTAACAGAAATTAATCAGATCACGGAAAAACTTGATAAAATTGAGTGCAAACCCGAATCACTCAAATTTTTTGGGCTTTTTCCCCAAATCACACGCTTTTTTCCCGAAAAACCCTAAAAAGTCAGATTTTTGGGCTAAAGAAACCCAGCGAAGACCACCACAACTTCAAATTGACATAGGTGCCTTATACAGGACCTTGACAGGTCTGAAATGGCGGATTTTCAGATCAGGCTTTTTGTAGCATCGGGGTATAAGAAATCTAAAAAAAAAAATTTGTTTTTTTTTTCCCACAAAAAAGTTTTTTCCCCAAAAAGACCAGATAAATTTGAGGTTTAGTCAATAACCCTCTTAGAGATCAAAGTTTTTTTAATGTAACTAAAAAAATATAATAGTTTACAAGACTGTTCCACACCACACCTACATCAGAGTTTGTACTGCATGCTCTACTGCTAAATTGTATAGTTTTCGGTAGATCAAAATGATATTCTTACCTATCTCAGGGGTGCTGAAATTCCGATTGGTGGGATGTTTAGAAAAGGATTTCAATACTGATGTTTCCACAGTCTCCAAGAGTCCATTTACAGCAGTACTGACTTCAGAAGAGTTGAGAGCAGACCAAGATGGTTTGCTGAGGATCTCAGAGGCAGAATTAGTGATGTTCTGTAGATAAATTACAGAAAGCAAAACATAACATTAAGTTAAATACTGAGATGGGTGAATAGAACAGGAGAAATTGAGAATCACAAATAAAAACAAAGGAAAGGACAAGTAACAAAATGATAAAAACTATATTTCATATTGAACTGGTGTCTTACCTGTCTTAAATATCTTTCTCCAAACCAAATGTCTATATTTAATTCCTTACCTTTATGTCTAACTTGGTTCTATTATCCTGACAAGAAGATTCCAAAAGGTGGTAAGTAGACTGCTGAAGAATGCAAAGGGGATCCTGGAATATATGTACGGAAAAATGTTATTTATCTCAGACACTCAGATATTGTATATTTATAAAAAGAACCTACAGGATAAGAGTATTTTGGTACTTTATAATGCATGCATGTATAGAGCACAGTGACCAAAAGTGTAAAAATCACACAGGACCTTCTTTAATAAGCCTTAAAGTTGCAAAACCCATCAAATATGGAATATTTCACCTACTTTTCTAACTTTGCCTTTATGTATAAGTTGAGCCCTCAGCCACCCACATAGTTCTGGTTTGGAAAAAAGATGCTTTTGTGTTGACTACTGCCGGCTGAACCCCTACACCTACTGGAATGCTAACCCTTTGCCCAGAGTCAGAGTCATTGGCTATATTGAAGCAGGCAGTGTACTTTTCCTTACTGAGCTTGGCAAGTGGATACTAGTAGGTAGCCTGCGGCCGGATGATGAGCCCCTATGGGGCTTTTTTGACTCGGACTGAACAATGACCCTAGTATCTTCCAGAGGCTAATGGAATGTTGTTGGGGTACATAAACTATGATACTGTTGTGATCTACCTGGATAATGTAGTGATTTTCTCTTTGGGTTAAAGCTAAAGCCTGAAAAATGTTGACTAGTTAAAAGACAACTGGCATGTAAGGAATCTGTCCCCTCTCCTCCTAACAGAACTGGATTAACTTCTCAATATTCTCCATCTCACCTGGGCTTTAAAATCATGTGACCAATCATGGTCAAATTGTCTATACAGAAATGTAGTTTTAAGTTAAAGAAGCACTTTCTAAATATCAGCTCTCTGGTTATTTTGAATTACAGTCCAACAAAATACCATACAAATTACAAAAAAAAATAGTAGCTCTTTTGGGCAGTTAAGAACTATAGGGTAAATTCGCCATCGACAGCTTCGCAGCCATCGCAATACTTTGCCAGGCGAAAATTAGTTCAGACAACGCTAATTTACTATAATGCAAAGTTGCTTCCAGGGCACCGAACACTGGCGACTTTTCAATTCTGCCTCGTGCAACTTCGTTAGAGGTCTTCACTCAGGCTAATTTCCATACAGCAGGAAATTTAAAGTTGAATGGACGTATATGTTGCAGCAAATACATTACATTACACAAGTCCAGGGAACCTTAATAAAGAAAATAAAGTTGTTATATTGCCCTACACATGAGCCCAGTGTATAGTTTATGTGCCATATGTTAGGAAATGTAGGGGGGAACTCTGTTACCATAAAAAAATTTTAAGGATTTTTGCAGGCTATCACTCTGAAAAAAGATGCCAGAATTTTTTTGACTTATAAACATTTTCCACTAAAAAATATGATGTAAGTGACAGAAGATTGAGGAAGATCTAGTGAACTTCTCCTGGTCTGAGCTGGCGAAGGCAAGTCTGGCGAAAAGGTAACGTTCAGTAAAATCCGCATCTTAGTGAATTTGCAGAGTAAAGTCCGTTCGCCAGAGCGAAAATTAGAGTGTGACTCACCGCTAGCGTCTATCTCCTTTGCTAGCGAAATGAGTAAATCGGCGAAGTCCCTGAAAAGTTAACGCTGGCAAAGATTTGTACTAAAGTCACTTCGCCCTTTAGTAAATCTGCCGCTATGAGTATCTGGGTCAAGTGACCTTCTATGGTTACAACACCTAGTGAGGAATGATCAAGGTACTATTTCTAATGATATTCCAGCAGGTCCTTTACAGGGAAGAAGGGACATGCTGGACCAGATTCAGATGGCTCTTGAACACAGGAAGTCTGGTATCCAAGATCGGAAATAATTCCATTACTTTGGAGTAGAAAAAAACAAAAAATAAAACCGTACACTATTTTATACATTTTCTAATTAATATATAGACTTTTTTTATTCAGTTACTAACCTTTGCATAACAATTACTCAGGGTTTTGTTTTGCTCTTGCAGATATGTCCCACATAAGTCTTTAACAGCTAGAAAGAATAATAAATAATAGAGAATAATAGAGTTTCATGATTATTTCATAATATTTCATCAAGAGCTTGCAGTGAGCAATGTACAAGGGCTTAAATGATTAGATACACGACAGCACAAAATTATGGTGATGGTCAAGACAAACAAATCAAATATGTAGGCATCTTTGACATTATAGTAAAATTGCTCCAATATGCAAATCAGGCGGCACTCCAGATAAATTTGAAGAAGTTTATTACAACGTTTGAGTAATAGCATCGCCTTAAGTGTTTCGGGAAGCACTCACTTAATCATAGGCATGATGCTTATGATTAAGGGAGTGCTTCCCGAAACGAGTAACTTCTTCACGTTTGTCCGGAGTTCCGCCTGATTTACACATTGGATCTATATTAAATCCGGGACACTGGTGGCTGAGCACACAGAGTTTGAGAATCTGATTGGAGGGACACGGAGTGGTGGGGTGAGTCTAGAGCGGTCATATTCCAATTGACTTCCATAGTGAAATTGCTGTTGGCTTGTTGTCTCACTGGATGACTAAGTAATACTAAGTAAGAACAGTAAGAGAAGAATAAACAATGCTGATGGGTAGAGGTATATAAGCTGAAAATGATATATACTATTGCAAGGATAAGAGTTTCTTTTGCTGGCATGTTGGTTCAACAACCAGCATGAGGGGAAATGAGGTGGTGTTACTGCCTCAAGTGTATATCAAACACCGCAATGAGCATTTATCACAGGAAATCATATCACGGAAAATGTTATTGACAGACTATAATATTTTAGGGCAACACTGTTATACTGTTGGAGAGCACTTTAATTATAAGTTTAGCTGAAACTTTTTGAAAAAATAGTCATTTTCAAAAAACGTCAAAGCGGCCCAAAGTAGACAATGTTCCTACTTTTCTTAAGCTTTATCTTGAGACGCAGCAACTGAATATGTATTTAGGTCAAGGTAAGGATCTACTGCTTTGTGCATTGTATTTGGGTTGATTCAGATGGGAAAGTGGCTCTGTATCCAATCTGAATGAGCCAATCGTATTAATACATGGACTGTAATTGCCACAGGCAGAAGGCTGCTCAATACATTCATTTATGTCTGAAGAAATAAAATGTTTACTAAATTTAAACTCATTATATGCAGTGCTACATGTGTGACAAATGGGCATCTATAATGGGAATAACAAAAGTCCCTATTTATTCCATGAAATTCTCTTTTGTTTGTTTTTTCCAGTGAAACAAAACACATGGCAGAACTGTACTAGGTGGAAATGTTTGCTCAGTTCTTATTGTTTGTGCCCATTTTGCTCAATCAACTAATCTAGTCTTGATTTCCAAACCCTACTGCCGGTGCCTGGTAGTCAGGTGTGTTTCTGATGCAGGAGCTACCTGGGGGGGGGGCACATCTCTTGTGCTGGGAGCATAATTGTGCACTCTCTCTCTCTCTCTCACTAGAAAATCTGAATTTCAGGTTTTAAAACCAGAAACCGGCAAGTTTTTCAACTCTCCTCACTGGCGCAGTGCCCTCGCAGGCAGTACATATGATGCAAAGGTGCCCTTTCCTTTATTTTTACATCTATCACATTTTATGGGTTTATTTCATCGTTCTTAGTGATGGGCGAATTTGTGGCGTTTCGCCAAAATTTTTTTGCAAAATGCTGTTTTTGATGCCGGCATCCGTTTTTTTCCGACGCGTAGTCCGACGGTGAAAAATTTTTTTTTGCCACTGGCGAATTTTTTCGGGGGAATTTTCGCGGGCGTTTCGCAAATTTATTCGCTGGCGGCGAATTCGCACCTAGTGAATAAATTCGCCCATCACTAAGCGTTCTAACAACTGTTTTTTCCCCAGTTAAAGAAGAATTTGTAATCTACGGGGGACGGGTATTTAAGAAGCGAGTGAGCAAGAATAGGGCAGGAATCACTCACCTACACACTGTAATTGGGAGGATCCTATTTGAAAGACCTCTTTGTATCCAGCTTTGCAGGAGCAAATGAAAGAACCAGCTGTATTTTTACACAAACTGTTATTCCCACAGGGTGAAGGATGCTCCATGCATTCATCTACATCTATAATAAGGGCAAAATTAAATTGAATGTAATTTACAAATACATAATTAACAATATACAGTATGTTCAGTTGTAATGTACAAATTAACATGTTTGAATTAATCTTGTTGTCCATACCACTGCATTATACAATGCTACGTGTGCATTTACAGCAGAAATCTCTGGACTTGAGCCTTAAAGGGATACTGTCATGGGAAAAAAAAATTTTTTCAAAATGAATCAGTTAATAGTGCTGCTCCAGCAGAATTCTTCACTGAAATCCATTTCTCAAAATAGCAAACACATGGGGCTAGACATTTTGTAAATTTCCCAGCTACCCCAAGTCATGTGACTTGTGCTCTGATAAACTTCAATCACTCTTTACTGCTGTACTGCAAGTTGGAGTGATATCACCCCTCCCTTCCCCCCCCAGCAGCCAAACAAAAGAACAATGGGAAGGTAATCAGATAACAGCTCCCTAACACAAGATAACAGTTCCCTGGTAGATCTAAGAACATCACTCAATATTAAAAACCCATGTCCCACTGAGACACATTCAGTTACATTGAGAAGGAAAAACAGCAGCCTGCCAGAAAGCATTTCTCTCCTGAAGTGCAGGCACAAGTCACATGACATGGGGCAGCTGGGTAATTGACAAAATGTCTAGCCCCATGTCAGATTTCAAAATTGAATATTAAAAAATCTGTTTGCTCTTTTGAGAAATGGATTTCAGTGCAGAATTCTGCTGGAGCAGCACTATTAACTGATTCATTTTGAAAAAAATATTTTTTTCCCATGACAGTATCCCTTTAAAGTCGGCATAGCAAAATAACCAGCATGCTGTAGGCCATTATGAATAATAGATATTGTCTTATTTCAGAGCTAAAAAGGAGCAGTGAGAGATTGTCACACAATAAACTACGTATCCCAAGATAATCCATTCTCCCACCTTACTGTTCATCCTAATTATCTTTCTTTAATGTAAAACAAGTAGTAGGAATGGGACATGTTGAAAGTCCACCTTTCTCAATCATATTTATGGCTCCCAGTTCTTAGGATCTGAGACGGAAGCCTAAAGAATTATTCCTTTTTTTTTCAGACAATATAGTTTATGTTGCTTTGCCTTGGGGTGTATGACTTGATCCTGTACATGCCAACATATCCATGTCAGATTCATTTCATTCCTTTAAACTGTGCCTCTTTCACCATGTAAATTCAGCATCTACCAACATTCACTTGATGCTCATGGAAAGAAGAGGAATGTTATTTGTTAATAGGTGGTCCAAAATAAATCCTAATTCACACGCATGTCTGCACTACCCACAGATGGGAAAATACTTGCCTATCCGTATGTTGAGACTAATCACTTGAGAAATAATGGCCAGGGAATCCAAATACCTTCACTTCATACAGGACACTACTTCAGTCCCAACTACAGTATATACACTGGTCACTGCATAAATAAAGCTTTTATGAAGAATATTAGAGATAACAGGGAGAAGATCTGCTGCTCACCTGTGCATGATATTTGGGCAGATCCAGATGGGAAAATGTCTCTGAATCCAGCCTGACAGTTACACATGAATGAGCCAATCATATTGTTACATGTACTGTAATTACCACAGGCAGAAGGCTGCTCAATACATTCATTTATGTCTGTACAAATAAAACATTAACTGAAATTAAACACAATAAATACAGCAATATACATTTGTCAAACACGCATCTACAATGGAGATACCAAAGTCCATATTCATTCCAGAGAATCTGCACTTGGCAAAGGTATAATGGACACGTGGAATATATAAGACATGAGTGAGCGTGAGTTTAGCTTGTAATTAAACTACTGTAAATAATTATATCCACTGCACTGGACATTTCAAGAGAATCCAACTCTCCAGTTATTAGAGCCTCCTTTGGAGGAATGTCCAATATCAGGGGAAGCAGACCCTGCAGTTGCAAGGGGGCCCAGGAGTGTAGGGGGCCCAGTGAGACCATAATTAATTAGCAATTTTAATATATTTTGGTAAAATAGGCCAACTTATAAATATTTTGGGGCCCTAAATTGAATTTGCTATGGGGCCCAGTAACAACTAGTTACGCCACTGTCCAATATAGAAGCCCCATCTTTCTTAATAAATCAAACAGTGCAGCATTCATTTCAGGCAACTCTGTGCTTAGCAATCAGTGCAGAAACAATGACAAGAGACACATTTGTTGTCCATCATTTCTTGTCCTCTTGATATACTAAATATCACAGTTACAAACACACACAAATAATGTCATAACATCAATATCTAGACTAGCAAATCAAAATTCAGCACTAATGTAACCATGTGACAGGTCCACTCTATGTGCTGCTTCTGGGTGGGTAATCTCTACAGTGAACCTCTGCCTTAATACATCCTTCCATTTGCTCTTGCTACTTGACAACAAGCTCATTTGTCCCTGAGAAATTAATTCTTCTGCCTTACTGTTTGTCCTGATGATCTGTCTTCTATGTAAAACGAGAAGCACAAATAGAACAATATATTATGAAAATTCTGCCCACCTGCTGTTATCAAAGTATTGGATTTTATCAACGACTTGGATTGCATACCATTCAATGTGACTTACCAAGTTCTTTTTTTCTTTTCAGGTTCCCATACTATGACCCTCTTTCTTAATTCTTCTGTCCGACATCACTTTCAGTGTCTCCTACAATGGAGATTTATTTTCTATCTAGACCCCTCATTCTTTTCTCTGTATCTGTGATCCCTTGTACAGTTTGGTGAAACCTTTTATTGGCTAACTGAATAAGTAACAATTGCAAGCTTTCGGAGCACACAATTTTGTATTTTACCTGACGAAGGGGCCTGTGGGTTCTGAAAGCTTGCAATTGTTTCTTATTCAGTTAGCCAATAAAAGGTATCACCAAACTGTACATTTTCTGCATTTTTTCAATGGCTGACTCGGTACAACATCTTAAAACAATGTCATCCCTTGGCAAGCTAATGATATGGCTTCGAATGCTCCCTCTGTGCTGACAATAATTAAATGTCTCCTCTCTCTAATCTCAATCAAGATTGGGTTTCTTCTTGTTTGTCAGCAATTTCAACTTTTCTATTCTATGCTACCATAAATTACTCCTTTCTAAGGGTGGTGGCACACATGGCTATTTGGGGAGATTAGTAGCCCATCGACAAATCTTCTCTTTATTGGGCGACTAATCTCCCCAAAATGCCTTCCCACCGACTAGAATGTGAATCGAGAGTGTGGTTGCACTCGGATCGTTTCAGTTTTCCAAAGTTGATTTTGAACACATTTATTCAGGGATCTGGTGTAGGGAAATGATTATTGTTCATCTAATATGTTTTTGATTTGTTTTACCTGAGCACTCCATGACTCCTCCTGTGAATTTCATGACATACCCAGCAGGGCAGGTAGTTGGGTTGGTGGCTGAGGGGGTAGTGAAATTGATGACAGTGGTTGGCTGCGATGTTGAAAAAAATCCTTCTATCTCTGTAAAATAAAAATATTATTGACCAGATTTTGATATAAAAATCCTTGTAAATTGATTAAAGCAGATAAACATTCATATTTAACATTCATGTTTTAATTTAGCACAAGGTAATGCCGCATGGGCACAGAGAAGCACTAAAAGCCTGCCTATTGGTGAATATTCATCTATATGTATTTTATAAGGGTTAATGTTTACTCTGAGACAAGTCCATTTAACTGCCTCTGCAAAAGAATAGATACCGCTGTGTAGCAATGCTCATTACCTGCGCATGAGGTCAGATTCTCTAATTATAAAGTACTTTGTATAACCCTCAGGGCAGTCACAGGAATAGTTGCCCGGCATGTTATTACAAACAGCTGGATGAGCACATGGTTTGAGAAGACATTCATCTATATCTGCAACACACCAACAGGATCAGTGTCACAATCGGCACCCTAAATCCAGAACAAGTGCTAGGCTCCCTGGTCTTGGCTCTCTTTCCACCTGTAGCAGCCGCCTTTCACTTCCGGTGGAGCCCTCGGCTAATCGGATGCCGACGACTCTTAATAAGAGAGGAGCCAAGCAAGACTTCTGGATGAGCAAAGGGGCACAATTGTTTACCAAGGATTTAGGATGGAAGGCAACACAACTCAGAAGGATCAACCAGAATAGTGTAATCAGGCAGGCCAGGTCGGTACAGGCATAGTTTACAGGATAGTCAGACAGGCAAGGATCAGGATTGGAGAGTTTGGAATAGTCAGACAGGCAAGGATCAGGATTGGAGAGTTTGGAATAATCAGGCAGGCAAGAATCAGGATTGGAGAGTTTGGAATAGTCAGACAGGCAAGGATCAGGATTGGAGAGTTTGGAATAGTCAGACAGCCTAGGGTAAGGATTGCACAGTTCAAAATAGTCAGGCAGGCAAGGGTCAAAACCAGGATACACAATAGGATTCACGTAGAATATGCACCCAGGAACTAAACAAGTTAGACCTAACAACGGGCAACTAATTAAACTCCGAAGTCCCTTTAAATTTCACTCCAAAATGTGATGTGTTATCACACCGTCACGTAAAAACCTTAAATCTTGTCACTTTCACATAAGCAATAATTCCAAAATATGATCATTTATTCCACAAATTGCCACCAAAATTCTGATTCATGCTCCCACTGTTTCAGGTTTTGGTTACGGTAACACTCTGTCAGTGGGATTTTCCCATTTATAATAACCTCAGATACTGCTCCTCCCCTGCCACAGCCACTCTGCCGGTCTCTACATTGGCAAATGCTAATCTTCCGAATAAAAAACAAATGACTCTTACATTCAAAGTGGTTCACAGTATATCTGCTTAAAGGAGAAGGAAAGGTTAAAACTAAGTAAGCTTTATCAGAAAGGTCTATATAAATACACCAGTAAACCCTTAAAGTAATGCTGCTCTGAATCCTCTGTCAAAACAAACACCACATTTGTTTCTTTCTATTGTGTACTCATGGGCTTCTGTATCAGACTTCCTGTTTTCATCTTAAACCTCCAGGACTAGGGCTTGAGCATGCTCAGTTTGCTCCTCTCCCCTTCTTCCCTCCCTGCTGTAATCTGAGCTCAGAGCTATGAGCAAGCAGAGAGAGGCTCAGGCAGGAAGTGATGTCACAGCAAGTTAACATGGCAGCTGCTATCCTAAACAAAGAGACAATGTCTAGAGCTGTTTACTATGGTATTCAAAAGTATTCTAAAGAATAAAAATGGCATCCTAGTTTGCTTAGTTGTGGCTAATCTATTGACAATAAACTGCCTTGCTAGCTTTCCTTCTCCTTTAACAAGGAAAGTTGGTCAATGTTTAAAGCGCTACAATTGTGGAAAATGAATGTCTACAATGGGGATATAAAAGTCCCTAGTTATTCCAGAAAATTCTCAAGTTTGCAAAGGCAATTCATCAAACACATGAAATATTCAGACCTGTGCGATTCACTTGTTAATCATAGGAAAATTAAAATGTAATTTAGCAATGTGTGATCCAACTAAACCCAAATTCACATGCATGTTTGCCCTACTCACACCTAATACATATAGGGAATGTGATTTTACCCCTTCAGTTGCTAGACCCCCCCCCCCCCCCCGGGTTCATTCCTAGAGAATTTTAACAACAAGAAAAAAAAGGTTGTCACCAACTTCCGGTGTGGATTATGCCCTGACTAAATATGCCTTTTTCACAACCTCATGAAAGTGTAGGGACCTATAGGATATCCTATCCCTATAGAGTTAATCCCCTACCTTTTGTATGTATTTCTCTTTTCCCTTGTTATTGGGCCAAGCCCTTGTAACTGGTAAAGTGTAACACCCACACCTATTGGACAAAGAGTGTAATGACACTCCCCTGCCACACTGCTATATAGTGTGTGCAGGGAGTGTCCTCTTCCTCTTTGGCTCCTGGTGCTGCTGCTAGGTGAATCTCCATTGAGCCTGGGATCACCATAGGCCCCAGTAAAGCCTTTACCCTAAAGGGACCTGACACCTTTAGTGCTAAGTCGGGGACCAGGTAAACCCCGTGAACGAGGACCAGCTAAAATAGTAAGATACTGTTATAGTTCTCTCTAGGAGAGAAAGACAGAGAGGTGTAGCAGAAAGAGCAGCTGTCGCTCCAACGAGGATTTGTAGTAGGGAGTAGCTTCCCACAAGGCCTGTTTGCCTTTAGAGCAGGGAACTCAGTTGTTAGGGCAGTAGGTGAGCAAAGGACTACCTGACCCCTACCTGATTGATCCCGATCCCCTCACTGTGCAACGTCGGTTGAACTGGGATTTGATATACACCTATCTGCAACATCCTTTGGGAGTCGCATCTGTTTGACTGTGAACCTTTACTGTCCAAAGTGATTCCATCTGCTGTGTCCTCAGAACTGTTGTAAGTAAACCTGTGGTCATTTGCCTTTGGCATAATAAACCTGTGCTCCTGTTTAACCTTTCAAAAGAACCTCCTGGCGTCCATTCTTCTATTTGCACTTAAATGCCTGTGAGTTGTAGTTCAACTATAGTTTAAAGGGGAAGCTTCCATTTGGCGAAGGCTCTGCCCTGGGTGAAGATTCGCATTGTAACCCATGCTCACTATCTAGCTGGTCACCCTTAACTCCTAATTGGCAGATTAGGCCAGAAAAGCGTTACATTTTGGCGCCCAACGTGGGGCCACGCCCCTAAATCCAGGCTATTTTTGTATTTTTGTGATTTAGTGTTTTGGTGCACTGTCGCTTTAAATTTTCGTGACAGGCAGCGGACCTGATTGGCAAAAGGCTGCCTGCACGTCTTTTTCTACTAAATTTGCTAGGTATTTTTCCCCTAGTATCTCAGGGCCGTGGGTTCGGGCTTGGAGGTTCTATTCCCGATACACGAGCCTGCGCCATAGCTCAAGTCTCGCTAGCGCGAGATTTCGCTGGCGCCAATCTTTTTCCCGCGCTGTAACTGTTGGCGCGCTTTTGGGATTAAGGCGGTCCCTGACGTCACGTCCCGCCGCCATTTTGTGAAGAGACTTTGCAGAGAGAGGACGTGTGCATCACTACTCTACCTGTGTGTGCCTGTGGACTTCCGGCGGCTGCCTAGAAAGTTTCACTGCACTTCTTGCTCTTCACCCCAAGCGGTATCTGCTTGCTACCGTTTTCTCATTTCAGCAAACCGGAGGATTTCTACATCGCTCCTGTTCAAGGTGCTGCACCATCACGGACCACGGCTGTGGCCCATTCACGTGCGGACCTTCCGGACTTCACTACTCAGTACCCTGCGGCTGCGGGCATAGTGGAGGACGACACTACCTTCTTCATACCGGTAAAACCTTTTCCCTATTATTATGGCTGACCATTCTTGGGAAGGTTGGGCGGATGCGGAAGAAAACCTATCTGGGGCTCCGCTGTTCTCGGATGAGGACATAGAAGAAGTAGACTTTGGCCTTAGATATATTTGGGCCGGGACATATGGAGAAAAACTAAATGTCCACTATAACCGGATAGTTGTTCCCTATTGCGGGCACTGTACCCGTGAGCTATCCACAGAGACCTGTAATTTCCACTCATCGTGCCCTCATTGTTTTCACGAGTGCTGGTTAGGTCCCTATGTACTTTATGCTGATCCTAAAAAGGGCATAAAGACAAAATCCATTGCTACAGACACAGATGGACTGTCTTCAGTGTCAGGAGACTCTGCTCCTGCACCTGTTCCCGCATATCCTCTTCACTTCTCCTCAGGGTGCCCACCCAGCAAGCAAAGCCTGATCGTTCCTATAAAAGCTTTGTCTATTTCACCTGGAATAGGCGCTAGTGGGGATGCAGCCCCAAAGAGTGGGGATACCCGTGTTCCACCCAGAGGGAGGGGGAGTACTATGCGCAGGAACCCTGATGTTGTACCTAGGCCTATCACTCCTAGGCCGGCCACACCCAAGCCTGCCATGCCTAGGTCTGCTACTCCAAAGCCAACCACTGCACCAAAGGATGAGGCTTCATCCACAGTGGTTCCATCAGAGCATTCCAGTTCTCAGCAGCCTGTTGCCTGCTTGTCAACACCCTTGCTTTCTCCAGAGGCACAAGGTTTCTGGGTCGCTCAGGGAAGGGCCGACCCCAAGAAGGCACGCACAGTTTCACGGGTGCAACGCATCATCAATGCCCGTGTGCGTGACCGTTGGGGATATCCAATGCCCTATGCACCTGAGTGGGTTTATGACGAAGTAGAGAAGAATTTGGAAGAATGGCTTTATGGAGAACTTCTAAGGAAAACAGATGTGGGACCCAAGGGATTGTTTCAAAGCGATCCACAGAAGCGGCAGCGTGACATGGTCTTCCTCTGTGACACCCTCAGCGAATGGTGGTATGGGCGTACCATCTTAAAGCACCATGTTAAAAGTTGTGGGAAGTTTCAAGAGGACCGCTTCTTCAGCTTGTCAACCACTCTGCCTAATGGAGGGAAGGTAGATAAGCCTCACCCTTCTTACTATCTATCCTATGAACATACCCTGGAAAAGTATGGGATGATTTCTTAAGCTGTCCACAGTGGATCCGGCTGGACCCTGTGTGTTGTAACTTTTCAGTATGCCTCTACGAGTGAGAATTCCTCTTAGAGATGATTTGTTTACACTTGAGGACGTCGTTTGATTGCCCCAAGTTTTGGGCCTTCTTCATTGTTCTTCAAGATTGATGCCCCAAGTTTTGGGCCTTCTTCATTGTTTTGTTCACTCATTGTTCCATTTCTGGACTTCTGAACATTGTCTGGAACTTGTAAATAGTTGGGTTAATGAGACAAAGACTGCTGAGCCCCCACCAAAACTCTTCTACCTCTAACTACTCGCTGAGTAGCACCTTTATTCTTCACCTTACTACTCCCCAAGTGGCTCTCAGTGACTTTGTACACTTGGGTAGGGGGGGGTGTGTGATATGAATAAAGCTTTTGGTTATGGTGGGGTCATGTAACTCAACTGCAATAAAAATGAGTGTTCATGTGTGAAAAGAAATCTATGCTAATTTTTCTTTTCAGCCAAGCCTGTGCCTTGACCTCCTGATACACTATGGATGGTTCAAGTATCGTAAGTTAAGTGCCTGAGTGTTCCTATAAGGACCTCATGAATGTGATAAAGTTATGCAACTGAAGTTATTTGCACTGAAACTTATCCAATACAGTATTGCACTTTTGCTCTTTACTGTTCTTTTCTCCGCAGTACCCATTGTTACCAGGTATTCCTCAGGAGAGGATACCAGAAGAGTGATGTTCAATGGTATTGTTGGTTTGCACTTATATATTCACTTTGTTACTATTGTGTCTATATCATTTCACCATTGTCGGGACGAAATGGATTTTTCCCCCGGGTGTATGTAGGGACCTATAGGATATCCTATCCCTATAGAGTTAATCCCCTACCTTTTGTATGTATTTCTCTTTTCCCTTGTTATTGGGCCAAGCCCTTGTAACTGGTAAAGTGTAACACCCACACCTATTGGACAAAGAGTGTAATGACACTCCCCTGCCACACTGCTATATAGTGTGTGCAGGGAGTGTCCTCTTCCTCTTTGGCTCCTGGTGCTGCTGCTAGGTGAATCTCCATTGAGCCTGGGATCACCATAGGCCCCAGTAAAGCCTTTACCCTAAAGGGACCTGACACCTTTAGTGCTAAGTCGGGGACCAGGTAAACCCCGTGAACGAGGACCAGCTAAAATAGTAAGATACTGTTATAGTTCTCTCTAGGAGAGAAAGACAGAGAGGTGTAGCAGAAAGAGCAGCTGTCGCTCCAACGAGGATTTGTAGTAGGGAGTAGCTTCCCACAAGGCCTGTTTGCCTTTAGAGCAGGGAACTCAGTTGTTAGGGCAGTAGGTGAGCAAAGGACTACCTGACCCCTACCTGATTGATCCCGATCCCCTCACTGTGCAACGTCGGTTGAACTGGGATTTGATATACACCTATCTGCAACATCCTTTGGGAGTCGCATCTGTTTGACTGTGAACCTTTACTGTCCAAAGTGATTCCATCTGCTGTGTCCTCAGAACTGTTGTAAGTAAACCTGTGGTCATTTGCCTTTGGCATAATAAACCTGTGCTCCTGTTTAACCTTTCAAAAGAACCTCCTGGCGTCCATTCTTCTATTTGCACTTAAATGCCTGTGAGTTGTAGTTCAACTATAGTTTAAAGGGGAAGCTTCCATTTGGCGAAGGCTCTGCCCTGGGTGAAGATTCGCATTGTAACCCATGCTCACTATCTAGCTGGTCACCCTTAACTCCTAATTGGCAGATTAGGCCAGAAAAGCGTTACAAAAGCAATGGAGCCTGAAAACATTTTAATTGATTCATTAATTCAGGGATCTGGTGTAGGGAAATGATTATTGTTCATCTAATATGTTTGTGATTTACTGTACCTGAGCACTCCATGACTCCTCCTGTGAAATTCATGACATACCCAGCAGGGCAGGTAGTTGGGTTGGTGGCTGAGGGGGTAGTGAAATTGATGACAGTGGTTTGTGGCGATGTTGAAAAAAATCCTTCTATCTCTGTAAAATAAAAATATTATTGACCAGATTTTGATATAAAAATCCTTCTAACTCAATTAAAGCAGATAAACATTCATATTTACCATTCATGTTTTTAAATTTAGCACAAGGTACTGCCACATGGGCACAGAGAAGCACTAAAAGCCTGCCTATTGGTGAATATTCATCTATATGTATTTTATAAGGGTTAATGTTTTCTCTGAGACAAGTCCATTTAACTGCCTCTGCAAAAGAATAGATACCGCTGTGTAGCAATGCTCATTACCTGCGCATGAGGTCAGATTCTCTAATTATAAAGTACTTTGTATAACCCTCAGGGCAGTCGCAGGAATAGTTGCCCGGCATGTTATTACAAACAGCTGGATGAGCACATGGTTTGAGAAGACATTCATCTATATCTGCAACACACCAACAGGATCAGTGTCACAATCAGCACCCTAAATCCAGAACAAGTGCTAGGCTCCCTGGTCTTGGCTCTGTTTCCACCTGTAGCAGCCGCCTTTCACTTCGGGAGGAGCCCTCGGCTAATCGGATGCCGACAGGTCTTAATAAGAGAGCACCAAGCAATAGTTCTGGATGAGCAAAGGGGCACAATTGTTTACCAAGGATTTAGGACGGAAGGCAACACAACTCAGAAGGATCAACCAGAATAGCGTGATCAGGAAGGCCGGGTCGGTACAGGCAGAGTTTACAGGATAGTCAGACAGGCAAGGATCAGGATTGGAGAGTTTGGAATAGTCAGACAGGCTAGGGTAATGATTGCACAGTTCAAAATAGTCAGGCAGGCACGGGTCAAAAGCAGGATACACAATAGGATTCACGTAGAATATGCACCCAGGAACTAAACAAGTTAGACCTAACAACGGGCAACTAATTAAAATCCGAAGTCCCTTTAAATTTCACTCCAAAATGTGATGCGTCATCACACCGTCACGTAAAAACCTTAAATCTTGTCACTTTCACATAAGCAATAATTCCAAAATATGATCATTTATTCCACAAATTGCCACCAAAATTCTGATTCATGCTCCCACTGTTTCAGGTTTTGGTTATGGTAACACTCTGTCAGTGGGATTTTCCCATTTATAATAACCTCAGATACTGCTCCTCCCCTGCCACAGCCACTCTGCAGGTCTCTACATTGGCAACTGCTAATTTTCAGAATAAAAAACAAATGACTCTTACATTCAAAGTGGTTCACAGTTTATCTGCTTAAAGGAGAAGGAAAGGCTAAAACTAAGTAAGCTTTATCAGAAAGGTCTATATAAATACACCAGTAAACCCTCAAAGTAATGCTGCTCTGAGTCCTCTGTCAAAAGAAACACCACATTTGTTTCTTTCTATTGTGTACTCATGGGCTTCTGTATCAGACTTCCTGTTTTCATCTTAAACCTCCAGGACTAGGGCTTGAGCATGCTCAGTTTGCTCCTCTCCCTTTCTTCCCTCCCTGCTGTAATCTGAGCTCAGAGCTATGAGTGAGCAGGGAGAGACTCAGGCAGGAAGTGATGTCACAGCAAGTTAATATGGCAGCTGCTATCCTAAACAAAGAGACAATGTCTTGAGCTGTTTACTATGATATGGAAAAGTATTCTAAAGAATAAAAATGGCATCCTAGTTTGCACTGTTGTGGCTAATCTATTGACAATAAACTGCCTTGCTAGCTTTCCTTCTCCTTTAACAAGGAAAGTTGGTCAATTTTTGCAAAGGCAATTTATCAAACACATGAAATATTCAAACCTGTGCGATTCACTTGTTAATCATAGGAAAATAAAAATGTAATTTAACAATGTGTGGTCCAACTAAACCAAAATTCACAGGCATGTTTTCCCTACTCACACATAATACATAGAGGGAATGTGATTCCACCCCTTGAGTTGCTAGACCCCCCCCCCGGGTTCATTCCTAGAGAATTTTAACAACAAGAAAAAAAAGGTTGTCACCAGCTTCCGGTGTGGATTATGCCCTGGCGAGGCATTTTCAGGCGACTGTTGAAAAGCGCATCGCCTCGTGTGGTTAGCACAGGCGTTTTTACATAGGCGCCCATACAAAACTGTCGCCTGCGCCGGTCGCGGCGACTGGCGCGGCGCTTTGTCGCCGCGACCGCAAACGCGTGGCTATCTCCCCGTGTGGAATAGCCCTAAATATGCCTTTTTCACAACCTCATGAAAGCAATGGAGCCTGAAAACATTTTAATTGATTCATTTATTCAGGGATCTGGTGTAGGAAAATGATTATTGTTCATCTAATATGTTTGTTATTTACTGTACCTGAGCACTCCATGACTCCTCCTGTGAAATTCATGACATACCCAGCAGGGCAGGTAGTTGGGTTGGTGGCTGAGGGGGTAGTGAAATTGATGACAGTGGTTGGCTGCGATGTTGAAAAAAATCCTTCTATCTCTGTAATATAAAAATATTATTGACCAGATTTTGATATAAAAATCCTTGTAAGTTGATTAAAGCAGATAAACATTCATATTTACCATTCATGTTTTTAATTTAGCACAAGGTACTGCCCACATGGGCACAGAGAAGCACTAAAAGCCTGCCTATTGGTGAATATTCATCTATATATATTTTATAAGGGTTAATGTTTTCTCTGAGACAAGTCCATTTAACTGCCTCTGCAAAAGAATAGATAGCGCTGTGTAGCAATGCTCATTACCTGCGCATGAGGTCAGATTCCGGCGTCCTCTAATTATAAAGTACTTTGTATAACCCTCAGGGCAGTCGCAGGAATAGTTGCCCGGCATGTTATTGCAAACAGCTGGATGAGCACATGGTTTGAGAAGACATTCATTTATATCTGCAACACACCAACAGAATCAGTGTCACCTAAATCCAGAACAAGTGCTAGTCTCCCTGGTCTTGGCTCTGTTTCCACCTGTAGCAGCCGCCTTTCACTTCAGGAGGAGCCCTCGGCTAATCGGATGCCGACGACTCTTAATAAGAGAGGAGCCAAGCAACACTTCTGGATGAGCAAAGGGGCACAATTGTTTACCAAGGATTTAGGACGGAAGGCAACACAACTCAGAAGGATCAACCAGAATAGCGTAATCAGGCAGGCCGGGTCGGTACAGGCAGAGTTTACAGGATAGTCAGACAGGCAAGGATCAGGATTGGAGAGTTTGGAATAGTCAGACAGGCAAGGATCAGGATTGGAGAGTTTGGAATAGTCAGACAGGCTAGGGTAAGGATTGCAGAGTGCAAAATAGTCAGGCAGGCTGGCAAGGGTCAAAACCAGGATACACAATAGGATTCACATAGAATAAGCACCCAGGAATTAAACAAGTTAGACCTAACAACGGGCAACTAATTAAAATCCGAAGTCCCTTTAAATTTCACTCCAAAATATGATGCGTCATCACACCGGCACGTAAAACCCGTGACCGGCGAGAGACCGTCGAGAGACAACAACAAAAGAGACACCTTACAATCAGATGTAGCTCAAACAAGTCATGGCCACAAAAAGCAACATCCTGCCAACTACCCAGTTAGGCTGTACATTTACTTCCCTTAAATATCACAATATAAAGGGTAGCAAATTGTGAAAAACAAAAGCTGAATCACTCACTAGAATGAAATCCTGGTCTTCATCTTTCTTGCAGGCTCACCAAAGCAATTCTTATAAGGAGATTCTGTAATGCCAACCTCCCCTTGTGGAAGAAATCTCTTCCTTCCAATGGATATCATAGAGCAGATGTCTCCAAACTTTTTTACCCATAATCCACATTCATATATTTAGGAGCCGCACAAACTGAAATCATTTCTGGGGCTGCTAAATAAGGGCTATGATTGGTTGGCCCAGCCCCGTGTGGATGGACAGATTGCAGGAGGCTCAGTCTGGCAGTACACTTATGTCTCCAAAACTCACATCTAAGCCAGAAATTCAAAAATGAGCACCTTCTCTGAGGCCACTAAGAGTAGCAATAAAGGGGACTGAAAACATGCTGTTACAAGGTACTAGTTAAAGGCTAGTTAAAGGTTGTTATCTCTACCATAAAATCAATTACAAAAGGCACAATGTGGAAGTTCAGGGTTTCGGATTGGAGTGGCAAAATGTCTCCAACTGACCACTGAATCTTTACGGATGACAGTAAGTTAAAATCACATGATTGTGTGAAAATAGTAAGCTAAGAATCTGATCTGAAGAGAAGCCTATGCAGTTTCAGAGTGGGGGTCCACCAGAGTGGCTGCCTCCAGGGCCCCCACGCACAACCCCCCCGGGCCCCCCTCTCTAGTTGCAAAGTTCCCTCCAGGTCCCTGCCCTGCGGCCTCCCAGCCCTTACCTTTTCTCTTCCAAAGTCTATGCCTGGGGCCAGATCTGGGGGGTCGGGTCAGCGGCAATAGGTTCATGCAGGGAGCGAGTCTGGGTCAGCAGGGCCCAGCGGGTTTTTTCTCGGTGTCCCACTGGCCCTGTCTAACATTGAGCCTATGGCACATATTGTGTTTTCTCCATTGGCAAAAAGACAGGAATGCGTGTGATGTTCATACAGGGAGGATTTCAGTCGGACTTGAAGAGCAGCAAAGCAGAGGAACCATTGTGTTAGTGTGAGAAGGGTTTAAAGGGACTAAGGAACCATTTACAATGCAAGAAATGTAGTGAATGTCTTTTTTAAATAAAAGGTATTCACATGTGTCATGCTACACACTTAAAACTGCTTTGAAAGCAAAATGCACAGACTTCTTCTACAGTTATAAGAGCAATGGCTGACACTAGTGGTTTTCAAAATATAGGGCTTGCCCCCTGAGGGCTGGGCAGTAACAGGGTGGTTCAGCCTTGTTAATGTTATATTGGGAAAATGCCAATTTGCTTTCCTACTTAAACCTGAAAAACAAAGTCTGACAGTCAATTAGGGTGAGATTTAGAGTGACAACATACTTGTTGGCCTAGATATTCTTGAAAAAGGGCTGAAATAATTTTCCAGAACTTAAACTGGAAAAGTCTGTTTATACTTAAAACAAGAGATGTTGGCACCTACCTGTACAGTTTCCATCCCGTTTGGTATCTGTGCCTCCGATTCGGTTTCTAAATCCTGGCTCACAGACACAGGTATTGCCGAGACAGCTGGAATGTGGTGGACACTCAGATGTTTTCCTGCATTTGGCTGCATCTACGTCACGGGAAGAGTATTATTGACATGAACCCCTTTGGGTTATTACGTCCAATAGGACACCAACTTTCATTGTGGCCAGAGTGACTATTCGGCTGTGAAGGGGGTCTTGAAACTGTAACCCGCATTTGGATTATACATTTTACTACACGCCAATGTATGTCATTCTGACTCACAGACTGCAGTCTAATACAACAGCCCCATAACGACTTGGCTACACAGCTAGGGCTGATTAGCCCACACCTCATCGGAGTGTTATGGATCAATAATAATGATTCCAGCAAACTCTTCCCAACTTTGTAACAACTGATACAACACTATCCAGCATTGGACCTTGTTCCAGGTGCACCCATTTCATTGATTGCAAACAATTAAGCCACCCAGGATGGCTTTTATCAGCTCCCTATTTTGAGTGGCTCAGTTCCACTTTACAAACTTTTAATTTATCACTGTATGTTTGTCAGTGGAGAGGGATCCCTCAGTCCTTATGCAGCGCCGTTTCCTTGGTTTTTAAATGTTTTTAACCAGTTCGTGGCATGGTGGTAAACAAATAAATATTGCCTTTTATTTTTACTCTCAGAATATTTTGTAATTCCATATCCAAATGAATATTGCAATGGTGAATTGGTCATTTGGAGTTGAAGTCCCATTTTTCTAATATTTATCTTTACTTTTCTAAGTTGGGTGAGGACACTCCATGCGGCCTAATTCACCATTTATCTAGTTTAAAATATATCCTAATATATTAACCATTATTAATTATTGACATGAACATTACATATGAAGTAATAAATGGATTATATGTATAAAATGGAATTAATTTTATATATATATTTAGATAAAAGGTGAGTTCCTGTATAACTATAAATAGCAAAATCACCCCTCTCTTTCCATATCCAAAAAATGTACACCATTATTAATCAGTCTAATGTTTTGGTCATTAAATGTGAGCTTCCCCTTGGACAAATGAAGCTAAAAGGGGTATAAATTGCTGCTCTGTCTCGGCTCTTTATTTTTGGTTCCACTGATCAACCAGTATTTGTAAAACACTTTAAGTGAGCACCAAGGTTGATGCAACAGTCACAAAGCTGGTACAACTGGAAAACCTGAGAAACAGAACAATAATGCCAGTGAAGATCTTGTTACAGTTAAAGGAATGTAAATATTAAATAAACCCAATAGGCTGGTTTTGCTTCCAATAAGGATTAATTATATCTTAGTTGGGATCAAGTACAAGTTACTGTTTTATTATTACAGAGAAAAAGGAAATTATTTTTAAACATTGAATTATGGATAAAATGGAGTCTATGGGAGACAGCCTTTCCGTTATCGGATCTTTCTGGATAACGGGTTTCCAGATAACGGATCTGTCGATTCAAAAATATACACAGTTTATAGAATGAAAGGGGAAAAAATATAGAAACCTATACTTAGTTTCAAATATAGAATTTCCTCATCCTGGAGGCAAGGGGATCAAACAGGAGAACCCTCTAATCGCAATTGGTCCTCCAAAGTAAATCCAATGTTTAGTCAGAAGAGCTGACAATTTATCAAAGAGTTCAGGGTATCAGAAAACTTGACTCTCCCCCCTCCCTCAGGAATACAAGGGGGCAGGACACAGATTGAGTTTTGTATGACCTTCTGTGAGTAGGAACTGGACCACACTTATAGCGAGAGATATGATATAATAGGTAGTGGTCATGTTTCTTCCTACTGTCCATAGATACCAAATATCAATACTGTGTGACCTGCCCCTGCCCAGATATTCACATCTGATAAACCAAGAGCCAAACCTGGTCATGTTTGGACTCTGATGAGTAAATCTGTCCCAAAAAATTCTCTTATAATACTTATCTGATTTTGCTCAAGAAATTTCATGATAATTTGGCCTGTTTTATTAACTCTTACTGGCCTGTATCATGACAGGATCCCATACCTGTACTTGAACGGCATCTAATTGCACTGCACTTATAGAATTGTTAATGGACTAACTAACAAATTCGTAAGAACGTCTTTTGTAGGTGTAACCCCTCTAACCCCCGACTATGTGAGCTGGATATTTCACTCTGACTGATGTAGGTGTCCAACCCTGGGCTAATTTCTTACCTTCACAAATGACATCTCTTCCTGATTGGTTAATATCTTGCTTGACATATCCAGTGGGACAGTTACACAGGAAACTGCCTATGGTATTAACACAGAAAGCTGGCCGTGTGCATACGTTCTTAAACTTGGTACA
The DNA here is from genome assembly GCF_017654675.1 of Xenopus laevis. Taxonomy (NCBI): domain Eukaryota; kingdom Metazoa; phylum Chordata; class Amphibia; order Anura; family Pipidae; genus Xenopus; species Xenopus laevis. The sequence continues at coordinate 144,758,308 of NC_054375.1, forward strand.
TTCATCAATGTCTAAAACAGAACAAAAATGTATGATCCAGAATGAGTAAGAATGGCCATACAAGATAAGATCCACTCGTTTAGCAAGGTCAACAAACAAGCAGATCTTTCCCCAATGTGCCCAAACAAAGGCGGGGCGATATCAGGTTCATCCAAAGGAATCCAAAATCGAATTACAACAAAGGAAATGGACATCAACTAGCCAATGCGGCCCTTGATCGCCAAAAAAAATCAAACCTGATCGACATCAGGCCAAAAATCAACCAGATATTGACCAGGTTTGATTTTTTATGTCGATTGGGGAGACCCGTCGGAACGCCCCGTACACGGTCTCGAGGACTGATATCAGCTTTAATCTGCCCATACATAAAAGTATACATGGGGGGAGACCAATCACATAATAAATATATACAGAATCATAGGACAAAGAGCTTAAAGGGCATGTAAAGGCAAAAAAATAAAATCCCATTTTTACTTTCTTTAATGAAAAAGAAACCTATCTCCAATATACTTTAATTAAAAAATGTGTACCATTTTTATAAGAAACCTGACTGTATGCAGTGAAATTTTCCCTTCACTTACTGCTGTGGATAGGAATTGTCAGACGGTCCCTAACTGCTGAGCAGGGAAACAATCATACTTATGTACAGCAGGGGGAGCCCCCGCCTTACTTCCCAGCCATGCAGAACTCAAGCAGCTTTGTTTATGACGATCCCTAAGCAGCACAGACCACACTGAGCATGTGCACAGTCTTAGTCTTGCAAAGATGTATAACAAAGTTACAAGATGGTGACCCCCTGTAGCCAACTTTGAAAGCATAAATTATTTGTTTGATTAGGCTTGTGGTGCAGTAAGTTCATGTTTATATTTAGTATACAAAATACAGCATTTCTAGCCTTATTCTATTTTAGACTTTACATGCCCTTTTAGTGCTATGTGATAAGAGACATGGTGGGAAGGAGGTCCCTGCCCCGTAGAGCTTACAGTCTAAGTGGATGGGAGGCTAACATACAGGTACAGGTACATACAGGTACAAATTGGAGATGAAAAAGTGCACAAGGTAAGGCATAGTTAGTAGGGACAGGACTAGGCTAATGTTCTAGTACAATTATAATGTTTTGCTCTAAGTCAGACAATGGTGCCTTAAGCACAAAAAGTCATTGTTAATTCAGGCCATGTCAAAGGACTGCTAAATAAGACTAGACATCCAGACCTACGAGAATAGCAATATCTGTCCCTGATTCTACTGCACCTCTCGCGTCCAAATCAGCTTCCTATTGTTGGCCCCTTTCCCTTGTCATTTGTTAGTGATCTTCCATTAACTCTATGTAGTTATCATGCACCATGAGTGAATAACATTAATAGGCAAATGACAGATCACTTTTTTACATCCACATAAAATGGACAAAAAGGTGACAGTGTAAGCTCCAGGGTCATAGAGCTGCCGTAGCTCTGGTATCATACACCAGCCCACATTTCAATGTCATGGCCAGATTAACAGAACAGAACAAATTGCCTCTTCCCTGTGAAGAAGACTTTCCTTGTCATTTAAAGGAGCGGTAAACACTAGGGATGTACTGAATCCAGTATTGGTTTGGGGTTCTTCTGAATCCGAGCCTTTTTCAGCAGGATTTGCCTAATTTTGTGTTAATTAGGGCATGCACTTTGTGTGCACCTCTGCCTGCAAGTCATCAATTTCTGCCCAGTGCGAAGGTTTGGATTCAGTTCAGAATTCAGCCAGATCCAACAAGAAGATTTGGGATTTGGCCAAATCCAGAAAAGAGGATTTAGAGCATCCCATGTAAACGCCTATATATACCTTTAATCAACATAAACACAATCAATAGAACTTGAATGGAATATGACCTTTACCTATTGTTTTAACTTAATGTCAGTTTGCATTGTTCTTTTTTCTTCTTATGCTCCTTAACCTTCCTTACATCCACCCCACCTCCAATGCCTCCAATGTAATATAAGTGTGCTTATTGACACAGGGGAATCCTGGACTTTTTTTTCAAAATGAATCAGTTAATAGTGCTTCTCCAGCAGAATTCTGCACTGAAATCCATTTCTCAAAAGAGCAAACAGATTTTTTTATATTCAATTTTGAAATCTGACATGGGGCTAGACATATTGTCAATTTCCCAGCTGCCCCAAGTCATGTGACTTGAACTCTGATAAACTTCAATCACTCTTTACTGCTGTACTGCAAGTTGGAGTGATATCACCCCCCTACCTTTTCCCCCCCAGCAGACAAACAAAAGAACAATGGGAAGGTAACCAGATAACAGCTCCCTAACACAAGATAACAGCTGCCTGGTAGATCTAAGAACAACACTCAATAGTAAAAACCCATGTCCCACTGAGACACATTCAGTTACATTGAGAAGGAAAACCAGCAGCCTGCCAGAAAGCATTTCTCTCCTAAAGTGCTGGCACAAGTCACATGACTGGGGGCAGCTGGGAAATTGACAAAATGTCTAGCCCCATGTCAGATTTCAAAATTGAATATAAAAAAATCTGTTTGCTCTTTTGAGAAATGATTTCAGTGCTGAATTCTGCTGGAGCAGCACTATTAACTGATGCGTTTTGAAAAAAACATGTTTTCTGATGACAGGATCCCTTTAATGTCACATACAAACCGGCAGTAATTTCAGTGTTATCGCTAGGGACTGTGTCAATAGATCCACTAGTTTTGTGCCCAGACATAAAGCAATCAGAGCACCACAGAAATGAAGTACTGTCTGAAATGGGTAACGTTGGGACTAGTCAGCACTGACAGTTTATTGTTCCACATTGATTGTGTTTGGGACTAGAGCAGGGGATTCTAGTACCTGTCTGGAGTTAGTGTGGCTTCAGATAATATATTTAGTATTATTTTGTATTGTTGGCCACATACCAGTCAAACATGCATGTACAAATATCATTAGTCTTTGTGATTAGATCATTTAGGAAGTAGGACAGAGGTGGAAGAAGGTTAGTTCATGTGAGCTGTTTCATTTGTGCTACAATGTGTAGAAGTCTAAGTTCTAGTAATGACATAGACACAAAAGTCTCCGTACCTGTGCAAGATCCATTAGGGTAAGAAACATGAGTATCTTTAACTTGATTATAAAACCCCGAATTGCAGATGCAGTAATAGCCTCGAGAAGTGGCTTCCTCACATCTGGAATTATTTGGGCATGAACTTGAATCCCCATGGCACTGGGGAAAGTCTACAGCTTTTGAAGGTATATTCACAGCACCTGTGGGGCAAGAGAAGTCATAATAATCAGTCGTTGAACCCCGTCTCTACTTATGAGTGATAAAAATATATGAACAACCCTTCCTGAGGAATCACAGGCAACATTTATAGGAACATCACTTAATGTTAAGGATGCACTGAATTCAGGATTCGGTTCGGGATTCGGCCAGCATTTGGCCTTTTTCAGCAGGATTCAGATTTGGCCGAATCCTTCTGCCCGGCCGAACCGAATCCGATTCATAATTTGCATATGCAAATTAGGGGAGGGGAGGGAAATCACGTCACTTTTCGACACAAAACAAGGAAGTAAAAAAATTCCCCTTCCCACCCCTGGAATGTGGAAATTAGGGTTCGGATTCGGTTCGGTATTCGGCCGAATCTTTCACAACGGATTCGGGGGTTGGCCGAATCCGAAATAATGGGTTCAGTGCATCCCTACGTAATGTAGGAAGTAAAAAAATTTCCCCTTCCCACCTCTAATTTGCATATGCAAATTAGGGTTCGGTTCGGTATTCGCCGTAATCTTTCACAACGGATTCGTGGGGTGCGGCCGAATCCAAAATAAAGGTGCATCCCTACTTAATGTATTCACCACCTATAAAAAATGGGTTCTTCAGTGATTTTGAAAATATGTAATGTAGGATTATGTGACATATACATTTAAGAGGTCTCAGGCATAAACATCAGCAGTAAGAAATCATCATACACAAAACATGTCCATGATGTCCATCCATTGGCCCAACATGCATTATAAAACATGCAGTTCTAAATCACTAGGTTTGTTTTGGTAACAGCCGGGAGAATCTAGAAGTTTGTGTCCCTTATTCCACCAAAAACATTTCTGTGGCATGTTGATGTCCAATTGCAACTCACCTTTAGCTCCAGCGAAGATATCTAATGCCCAGAGAGCTGAAGAAGACATATAGATAGTATTAACCTTGCTGAAAGTATAACATGAATTCATTGTGCATTTAAAGACATTTATTTGATCCTAATTAATAATACCTTAGAGATGACCCCCAAGCATTACATGTATTCCCTACTGGGAAGGAAGCCCATATCATTCCACTGGATATTTGCAATTATTGACGACATGGAGGGTGACTTAAAGAGTATGAAAATTGGGGGCACATAGGCTGTAGTGAGAAATCTAGCCAAGCACCATACTGAGGAAGAACCTGGAGGGTAACAGCACCCGACCTAAGGAAATGTTCCCTTCTGGAGATAACAGTGAACTTGACTAACCCTGGCACTTCCCTAGTCTGATGCAAAGTCCACTACTGATACCTCCAAGCATTTAAGAGAAACTATAACCACAACAAAAAAAATTGAAGACAATAGTGCTCAATAGAGAATGGACTAGTCACACCATATTGTTAGGACAACACCCTCCTGATTTTAGTTAGTTTATAGGTTCTTTAAGGGCTACACATGGGCTTGTGTGTTTGTCTGGAGGTCTGTTAGCTCTATAATAATGCTTGGTTTGGGTATCTGAACTGATGGACAGAACATTCATTGGGCACAATGAACCATTTATAGCTCTAACCCAGGGGTCCCCTACTTTTTTTTACCTGTGAGCCATATTCAAATGTGAAAAAAGTTGGGGAGTAACAAAAGCATGAAGAATGTTCCTGGGGCTGCCAAATAATGGCTGTAATTTGATATTTTGTAGACCCTATGTGGACTGGCAGTCTACAAGAGGCTTGACTTGGTTTTTATGCAATTAAAACTTGCCTCCAAGCCTAGATTTAAAAAAATAAGCACCTGCTTTGAGGTCCACTGAAAGCATCATCTTAGGGGTTGTTGGAGACAACTGCTCCAACCCATGACCACCGTAAAAAATCCCTTACCAGAGAAGTAAGCACAGAAATGAAAAAATACGTTTAAACTTAATAAAACACCAAGGGGCCGATTCACTAACTTCGAGTGAAGGATTTGAAGTAAAAAAAACTTCGAATTTCGAAGTGTTTTTTGGGCTACTTCGACCATCGAATGGGCGACTACGACCTTCGACTACGACTACGAATCGAATGATTCGAACTAAAAATCGTTCGACTATTCGACCATTCGATAATCGAAGTACTGTCTCTTTAAAAAAAACTTCGACCCCCTAGTTCGCCATCTAAAACCTACCAAACTCAATGTTAGCCTATGGGGAAGGTCCCCATAGGCTTTCCTACGTTTTTTTGGGCCGATTCACTAAGGGTCGAATATCGAGGGTTAATTAACCCTCGATATTCGACTGGGAATAAAAATCCTTCGACTATCAAAGTTGAAGGATTTAGCGCAGATAGTATGATCGAACGATCGAAGGATATTCCTTCGATCGTTGGATTAAAATCCTTCGATTCGAAGGATTTAATCGATCGATCGAAGGAATAATCCTTCAATCGTTCGATCATACTATCTGCGCTAAATCCTTCGACTTTGATAGTCGAAGGATTTTAATTCCCAGTCGAATATCGAGGGTTAATTAACCCTTAGTGAATCGGCCCCAAAGTCATCTGTGAAGGTTCTCATTCATCCAAGACATGTATTTTTTTTTCTCTTTAAGAATGTCTTCAAGAGAAAAAATAAGAATAAATAATACAGCAAGTCCAGTCTTTAGTTATTATTATAGATAAACCGCCCAGTCCACGTGTAATCCATCCAGGTGGTTATAGAAATAGTTTCATTCCATAGTTGTTGGATTGATCCTTCCTTTTCAAAACTGACCTTAGGACTAGTGACACACTTTACTATAGGCACCTTTTAAAGGGAAAAGCTACAATATTTATTTTGTACTTGCACATCGAAATAGTAAGTGTCAAATGTATATTGATCTTTTTGAGCTTTTCTTTAAAGACATTTCGTCTGTCTTACGCTTACTCTTCCTGCTGCCCTTAGGTTTTCGGTCAAATTGATGGTCTGGCTTGCTGTAAGCCAGGGGAGGTATGGCCAGGAAAGTGTAGGCTTAAAAATGTAATAAAAGTAAATCAATATAGGTATTAGCCTGCAGTGAGCAAAATTCCATTTTATTAAAGAAAAGGTAAATGGCTGCTATAAATCAGGTGCTACTTGTACAGTATTTGGTTGCAACCAGTAATACTGCTTTTCAGCAGATAACCTTGAGGCTAGTATTTATCACACCTCTCAATGTTTGCTCACTGGATATCTGTAAGGAGCACCACTGTGTGGTCTCCTCCGCTTCAGCACCGCGGGCAAGATGGAGGCACCCAGAGGTCTCGCAAGTTGCAACGTTTTGACACCAGTGCGTCAAAACGTGCCTGACATGTCAAAACGTATGTGGCATCATGCTGTCAGCGTGTCTGTCAGGGAGCCGGGGTGCTCCCACCAGGGAGGTTGTCAGGATCAAGGAGGAAGCCCACAAGGGAATCAAAGTCGCGTAACCAGAAGATTTATCAGAGTCCAGGCAAGAGTTCAAGGGCAGGCAGAATAATAAGCAAAGTCCAAAGTCCAGGCAAGAGGTCAAGCAACAAACGGGAACAAGATTTAGTCTCAAACCCAGGAAACACACAGTAATGAATCCTATACTTGGGCGCCATTCTGGCGTCTTGGTAGGGTTTTATGTTTGAATTTGGCGCCATAGTGACGTCATCGGCGTCCTTGCGCCGACTTCGACTCGCTGACATCATCGCGCCAGCGCCGCTACCCACGTGGCGGCCATGGGCGCCGCCATTTTGGGAGCGACGCCGGCAGGGGAGGACACGCCGCCCGGAGCTCCTGGAACTGCTCCGGGCGGCGATCGTGACTGTGTCAAAACGTGCAACGTCAGCATGTCAGTTTTGGCATGTCAGAAGCTGGTAACCTTGCCTGAATATAGGTTCTCTTCTATCCTGGGTGTGCTTATTAGAGCATTTACATACCTTTCTAATCTTGACCTCGGCCTGCTTATTGACTAAGAATCTTGCTGCCTGTACTGACCCTTGTCTGGACTTGACTTCACTAACTTCTCAACCCCTTGGATACCGTGTTCGGTGTTTGGTGCCTGCTGCTTCCTCCTTGGTCCGTAAATCCCAACCAGAGGCCTCGGGCCCTGAAATTGTCATTGTCAAATAGAGTATTTACATATTGAGAATACTGAGGCTCTAGAATTTGGGGTTTCATCTCTAGAAAGAGGCATCTGCAGGTTGATGCAGTAGACAAGGCAAGTGATAGGTTATATGTAGAGTTCACTGGAGCCTTCGATTATAACAAAATGTTTCTTTTGTGAGTCATAGTAAGGGTCCATACCTGCAATCATGTATTGCTCTTTTTACCGACATTGTGTATAACATGGATCCTATTCAAAGGTTGGAGGAAATGGCTATACCAGTGCCTGACACATGGGATCTGCCACCTGCTCAGTTTACTGCATATTTGTGGTTTATATGTCTCAGTTAAGAGTGAAACAAATGTTAATAAAACCTATATAATCAGTAAGTCATGTCCACCGCAAAAAAAGCTCTTTTCTTACAAAACAGGAAGAATAGATAGAAGGTAAAACTGATAAGATGCACTGCTTGCCCAATATTTTTGTTCCAGGCTGTATTTTATTGGCCACTTTATGTTATATTTACAAATTTTCTTTTTGGGAAGACAACAGTATGGGCATCTAAGCTGGCTTCTCCCTGGTTGGTATCAGTGGCAGGGCTGATCCTATCAAATGTGCGGCCCAATTGGGACCATGTTGGCGGGGCCCCTAGACAAAGTGTTGCTGGCTACTGACACACCAAGTATTTAGGAAAATAAGGGCATACAGGCACAAAATAGAAAGGAAAGGGGCAGACAAGGTAAGAGAGTGAGAGGGATGAAATAGGGGCACATAATAGGGGCACACAGGGTAAGAGAGAGAGGGAGGAAATAGGAGAGTTGACTGGGCCAATTAGTTTGGGGCAGGTCAGCTTGGGAGCAGGCTTGGTTGGATTGGGGACAGGCAAGGCCTATCAAGGTTGGAGGAAAGCTGGGCCTATGAGAGTTGGGGGCAGGCTAGACCGATGGAGTTGGGGCATAGGCTGGCTTATCAGAGTTGGGGGTGGGCTGGACCTATGGATTTGGGGATGGGCTGGACTCTCAAAGTTGGGGGCAGACCAGGCAGCATCATGTGCTGAGGGAAATATTATCTGTGCTGCCCTGTGGTGCGGGGCCCCCAGAGGTGCGGGGCCCTATTGGGCCCAATTGGTCCAATAGGCCTAAGGCCGGCCCTGAGTGGTCTAAGCATCATCAGCTCAGTCCATTCCCAGTCCATGCCCTCTTACATTCACATCATCACTTGGTCAGTGGATGCTTGAACTGAGCAGAAAGCAGCTGAAGATGGGTGGAAACTTTGGGAAACTATCTTAACTGTCAATGGGATATGTCACAAAAGTTGTAGCGCTTCCTGTGCAGTATATGTATTAACATTTCTTACAGAACGGTTTGCACCAAGGTATCAGTGCACAATCATTTCTAATAAAGGGCAATACATTGCCGCTGCACTTTTTTCAATGACATACCCTCTAGGATTGGTCACACTTTGCTCCAGTATTCTTTTAATGATTTTATATTTTATGTTTTCTATTCAAAAAAGCTACATGCACAATTTTTAGCTAGCTGTTCATTTCATGTTTACCAATGGAATACTGAGAAGAAAGGAAAGAACTACAGCCACCTGGAATGGTATTAGAACCCTGCAGGCTGGTGCAGCACCCGGCCGCAGTCTCCAGGACAAACTGTTCCATATATGCTAAAAAAAACTCTAAAAACAAAGTCAACTTTTAATCATTTATAAAATTCAAAGAAAAAATCATGATGAGTAATTTTCCCCACGTGTGCAATCCATAGCAACCAACCAATCAGCAATTTGCTAATTTCCTTCAGCTGCACTAAGATGAATGAGCAGAAACTATAGTCATAGTCATAGAGAAATGTGAAGTGGAAATGATCCCTAAGGCAAGACATCAGCACTACAAGGGGGCAGATTCACTAAAGGGCGAATTGTCGCTAGTGATGGGCGAATTTATTCGCCAGGCGCAAATTCGCGGTGAACTTGCGTGATTCGCCGCCAGCGAATAAATTTGCGAAATGCCCGTGAAAATTCGCGGCCGGCGCCGTTTCGGCGCAAATTCGCCCATCACTAATTGTCGCCAGCGCCCACTTCGCACCACTTGCCAGGCGAAAATTCGTTACCACTACTCTAATTCACTAAAATGCGAAGTTGCATCCTGGGTGCCGAACGCTGGCGACTTTTCACTAGCATTACTTCAGCAGTGTGAGTGTTTCAAAGTGAAATTACGCTGTTGATCGCATCTGCCTAGTGAAACTTCATTAATACTCTTACACTTAGGTCAATTTGAATAGGGCAGGTACATTAAAGTCATATGGACGTCTTTATTGGAGATGGTGCAAATGCTTGAAGTGGCCACTTATTATTACAAATGCCCAAGGAACCTAAATAAAGACAAAAGAGATCCTTTAATGTCCAAGACATGAGCCCACCCTAAAATCAATGTTCCATGGCCCTCAAATGTCTGGGGAACAATGTTATCCCAAAAAAGTTTAATAGTTAGGACCTTTGCAGGCAATCCCACTTAAAAAAAGTCGCCAGCATTTTTACAACTTTAATGCATTTCTGGCAGACAGGATATAATGTAACTGACATAAGATTGAGGAATTTCTAGCTTCATTTTAGCAGTTCGCCTGGTCTGAGGTGGCAAAGTCAACTCTGGCGAAAGAGGTAACTTTTAGTAAAATTCGCACATTACTGAATTTGCGGACTAACAACTGACGCTAGTGAATTATCCTCTAGGCATGTTAGTAAATTGTTGATGTTCCTATGGATGGCAACGCTGGTGAATTGTTGCTAGTGTTAGCCACTTTGACCTTTAGTGAATCTGCCCCAAGGATAGATTCCTAGTTGAGTTTTGGATGGATTACTCTAGAACCAACGTGTCAATGTATCTAGTAGAGTTAAGTCTAAAACAAGTGGACTTTTCTTGAAAACATTTCACCACTCATCTGAGCAGCTTCTTTAGTTCAACTGTGTGGTGATAGCCAACCTGTGACCTTCCATCTTTTACAGATTAATGGGTACTGTACTTCAACAGCAAACTAGAGATGTGCATTGGGTTAAGATGAGTGCTTTAGAAGAATGGAAGGTATAAACAAACCCACCTTGGGAGTTCTAGCAGAAGCATAAGTATTCAGGTGACAATCACACTTACCTATCAGCAACCACCCGACCTCGGTTCTCATTCTGTCACAGCTCGGCAGCAGGTTAGTCCATTAGAAACAGAGTGAGAGAAATAAGGGAAGTGTCACAATGAAAACACTAGCATGATAAGAGGAGAAGTTATAAGTCCTTCCCATATGTTACATAATCAAGTTCAATGCTTTCTAACAGGCTGTTGACTGGAAAAAGCTTCTAAAAGCAAACAAATCAACTGAAAAGTAAGGTTTATATATTTAAATACTGTGGTTTCATTTCTTATAGTTTTTTTCTGTCTTGGGTGCTAAATAGCAACGTTTGGTGAGCTTTGTGCTTACAGCAAGTTTGCCACAAAATGCTTTACTTTGCAGTTTAATTTGAGGTGGGGGTTTGATTAGTTGCACCTGTATAAAAAGAACCCCTGGGACCACAGTGGAGCTTGCCCTCTTATTTAGCTGCTCTCAAGTGTTTGCTCTTTAAGCGAGTGCTCTTTAAGTAGTTACAGACACAGGAGTTTCAAACTAAAGGAGGGTCAAACCAGGTCAAAAGTTTGTTCTTAACCCTTTTTTCTTGTTTTTTTTTAACAAGCAATCCAAACTGATTACCTCTGTGGCGGTTGTGAGCAAATTGCCACTTTGGAGGCTTGAGTTTGAGCACTAGAGCAACAAATTTCAACACTGAGGTTGATTGGAAATCTTGAAAGGCGTCTCTTGCTCTCTGAGCAGGACCTAGCGGGGCCAGATAGTTTGGGGGGGGACAGAACAGCAGCGGGATGCTGAGGCAGCTAGCTGGGTGACAGTTAGAAAATCTAATTTGGGCAAAAGGAAAATGTAGGCTGTTCCGGGGTTTATACATTCTATCTTTGTGTAAAGAAGATGGGAGTGTGAACTCTGGATTGGCAATTCTAGATGGAGCTAATCTCTCTCTAACAGCCAGGAGGAGAGCAGGTCAGCTGGTTGATGAGAACAAAAAAAAAGGTGAGATTATGAACTATTTTTCATCTGTCTACATGAGGAACCAATTGATGAAGACTACCTTCTTAATAGTCCTAATTCTATTAATAAAAGTATTGATGCAAGATTCATACATGAGGAGATTCAAAAGAGACTAGAACATGTTGATAAACAAAGGTCCGGGGCCGGATGGTATTAATCCCAGGGTACTTAGAGAGTTTAGCTCTGTGATTGCCAAACCTCTTTACTTGATTTTTCATTGAGGTCTGGCATAGTACCGAGAGACTGGCGAATTGCTAATGTGGTGCCGCTATTCAAAAAGGCATCCCATTCTCAGCTTCAATTCTATAGGCCAGTTAGTCTGACGTCAGTGGTAGGAAAGCCTTTTGACAGGTTAATAAAGGATAAGATACGGGACTTCATAGCAAATCATAAAACTATAAGTTTGTATCAGCATTTTTTTATGCATAATAGATCTTGCCAGACTAACGTTATTTCTGTTTATGAGAAGGTGAGAGGTTGTGTAATTCTGGGCAGTGTCATTCTGTGGCTACTAAAGCAAATAAAGTTCTGTCTTGTATAAAAAAGGGCATTAACTCAAGGGATGAAAACATAATTATGCCTCTTTATAGGTCCCTGGTGAGGCCTCATCTGGAGTATGCAGTGCAGTTTTGGACTCCAGTCCTTAAGAGGGATATAAATGAGCTGGAGAGAGTGCAGAGACTAAGTGCAACTAAACTGGTTAGAGGGAGGGAAGAGTTAAATTATGAGGGGAGACTGTCAAGGTTGGGGTTGTTTTCCCTGTAAAAAAGGCGCTTGCGAGGGGACATGATTACACTTTACAAGTACATTAGAGGACATTATAGACAAATAGCAGGGGACCTTTTTACCCATAAAGTGGATCACCGTACCAGAGGCCCCCCCTTTAGACTAGAAGAAAAGAACTTTCATTTGAAGCAACGTAGTGGGTTCTTCACAGTCAGGACAGTGAGGTTGTGGAATGCACTGCCGGGTGATGTTGTGATGCTGATTCAGTTAATGACTATAAGAATGGCTTGGATGATTTCTTGGACAGACATAATATCAAAGGCTATTGTGATACTAAACTCTATAGTTAGTATAGATATGGGTATATAGAATTTTAATTAAAAGTAGGGAGGGGTGTGTGTATGGATGCTGGGTTTTCATTTGGAGGGGTTGAACTTGATGGACTTTCTCTTTTTTCAATATTCTGCAGCCAATGACGTTGCATCATTTTTAGCCAGTTTGGAAAATTTGCACAGAGAGGGCAAGTCATGAGCATGATATGGCTGTATATTTGTATTCCCTCAGGGAATTCTTTACAAAATGCATCAATAGCTCTCCTTTAGCAAAATTCTTTCGAAGTTGTTTCGATTAGTCACCAGACTTTCTTTCTCAATTCAGAATTGAGAAAGCCTGTCAGATGACTAGCGAAATGTCTTCAAGAGAAAAATAAAAATACAGCACGTTCAGTTGATTTGACTTATTACTAAACCATGACCTGGATGAATGAGAACCTTCACAGACATATGCTGAATATAAAACTCCATTATCGTATATGTGGGCTACACCCAGCATCTACTGACTCATTTTAATAGGGGCCCATGGGGGTTATATCACAAAAGAAGATTGGACAGCAGCACAATACTCCAATTAAAGTCTTTATTGGCTCCAGATAAAACAATGGCAATCACGGCCAAGGCATAAGGGCTATGGCTGAGACAATTACCTTGTTATATAGCATTTCAACAAACACACGTGTGCATATTTTAATGCGTGTGTGATCACAGAATTGAATCAAGATCTGCGTCCTTCCTCTTTCTCTTATAAAATGAAAGTATTATCAAGTGCCTTAATCTTAACTTATAAATAGGTTTCAGGTTGACATTGATAGCTCTGGAAAACTTTGAAAACATGGATCTGAAATCCTGGGTTTTCTTCTCTTATCCTACAAGTTGACAAGGATGATAATGTACATGTACAAGGGGCAGAAGGTAACGCCTACAAGTAAGATGCTTCCCACATTCAGCAAATGGCAATATACTGTGCCAGCACGAAAATGCATTTTCTGGCAATTATTAAAATTGATATGTTTCACCTTTACCAATGTACATGTAATATAATGGCACTGTATCTGAACATTTTGTTGCCCAGGCTGTAGGTGACTTTGCACGCCATATGTGTTCTTAATGTAAGGGTTCTTCTTGGTGAAAGCAGAATGCTGGTTAGATAGTGTCTTGGATAAATAAAATATCCAGGCCACAATAACCAAATTATAAAAGAGGAAATGTGGATTTAGGGAAAGGGTGATTATCATTTAGGAATCGGGGAGGCCCTTCCATGTTACAGCCCAACTGGCAAGAGAAGGTACCATTCTTTGATGTAGGGTTGCTCTTGATAAAAATACATTTGCACACTATAGTTGCCTGCAGTGGAGATATGCACATAAAGGGATTCTGTCTTGATTTTTATTGTTTTTATTTCTAAATTACACTCTTTACACTGCAAATAATTCACTCTACCATAAACAATTTCATTCCTACTCCAACAAGTGTATTTTTTTTTAGTTGTAATATTGATGTGTAGGTGAATCTCAGGTCATTTTGCCTGGTCATGTGCTTTCAGGAAGCGCCAGCACTTTAGGATGGAACTGCTTTCTGGCAGGCTGTTGTTTCTCCTACTCAATGTAACTGAATGTGTCACAGTGGGACCTGGATTTTACTATTGAATGTTGTTCTTAGATCTACCAGGCAGCTGTTATCTTGTGTTAGGGAGCTGCTATCTGGTTACCTTCCCATTGGTCTGTTGTTAGGCTGCTGGGGGGGAAAAGGGAGGGGGTGATATCACTGCAACTTGCAGTACAGCAGTAAAAAGTGACTTAAAGGGATCCTGTCATCGGAAAACATGTATTTTTCAAAGCACATCAGTTAATAGTGCTACTCCAGCAGAATTCTGCACTGAAATCCATTTCTCAAAAGAGCAAACAGATTTTTTTATATTCAATTTTGAAATCTGACATGGGGCTAGACATTTTGTCAATTTCCCAGCTGCCCCTGGTCATGTGACTTGTGCCTGCACTTTAGGAGAGAAATGCTTTCTGGCAGGCTGCTGTTTTTCCTTCTCAATGTAACTGAATGTGTCTCAGTGGGACATGGGTTTTTACTACTGAGTGTTGTTCTTAGATCTACCAGGCAGCTGTTATCTTGTGTTAGGGAGCTGCTATCTGGTTACCTTCTCATTGTTCTTTTGTTTGGCTGCTGGGGGGAAAATGGAGGGGGATGATATCGCTCTAACTTGCAGTACAGCAGTAAAGAGTGATTGAAGTTTATCTCTTACTAATATTGAATTCGTAATTAACTTTATTTTAGAGGAGATAACAGGATATGCATCTCAATTGGCTTCCCGCTGGTTTCTCGGTAGTCCAAGAATTCTCATTCCGTGCACTCTTACATTAATACACTCAAATGTGGTTAATGCGCATCAAAACTGAGGAAAAAACAGATAAAGATTAGTGGAAGAAAGTGTCACATTCCAAACCTCAATGGTTTGAATGACTGAAGCTGGAAAGAAGTAGAGTTTCACATCTATCACTTTATAGCCATTGACAGGATGGAAAGCTATTGAAACAGTCATCTTAAACTGGCGACTTTGTTGCTGAAATACATCTCCAGGTATGTTGGGTTTTGGGCAATGGCTGGTGACACACACAGGTTGAAGATCTTCGCTTTAATTTACTAGATATAAGATCCAGGGAACATGACATGACTAGTGTAACTGTAATACATTCAGGTATGACCCTTAATAGATGGCTATTTGTTTATCTCATTCAAGGCAATATGGTAGCTCATACTCGTATAAAGATAGTAGTACAGATAACAATACTTTGTATAAAACGATAACGTCTATACTGTATTTATGTCATTTCTGTTTCATTAAAATGAACAGAGATTACCTTTCCTATAAAAATGACATCGTAGAGGGACTGTTATCGTTTGCAATAAACCTTAATAAATACAAATTTCCCCACAAATGTCTCTTTGCCAACCAGTGTTTCTGCAGTAATAAAACCTGTAATAGTCGTATTGTATTTCAGCTGCACCAGAAAGGGGAACTAAGTCATTTGGGAAGGAAATGATACAATTTAGAGAAATTAAAAAAAACAGGAAATTGGGGTCAGGGCTATAATTAATTCTATCCCTTATAGAAAAATGTTGATCTGTCCTCAGCCTTTCACTGCTCCTATTTTCCTGATTTTAATTCCTAAGCAAACCAAGTATACTAAAGACATACAGTAGCTTCATAACCACCGTGTTTTCAAAGCAGTCAAGAGGTTTGTGTTTAGAATACCTCCTGTCCTCACCAGTAGCCTCATTGGCTCTTTAGATGCAGCCAGTCACTCTTTGTTCTTCCCCCACTTCTGGCCAAGAGAATTGAGGGGCCAGTTGTTACATCTTAACCGGTTCAGAGTATTTTAAATTGTTATGTATAGACTTAATTCTTTGTCTTTAGGTGGCCATAGACGTTACAATTATGATCTTACCTGGAAAAGGACTTTTCAGGAAAGATCGTTCATTTCAATACACACGTGTAGAGCTGAATCATCAGATATATAGAGAGAGAAACAATAGAATTTTACCGGTATCTGACGATTGAGTACTAACAATGGGTGACTTCAAAGGCGCCTGATCGAAAAATTTCGGCCAGCCCGATCGACAAGCCGACCCTTATCCAGTTTTCTGCAGATATCGGTCGGCTTGTCTCATACCAGACACACACCGAATATCATATGAAAATTTGTTTCCTACATTATCGGTGCGTCTATGGCCACCTTTTGTTGGTAAAGTCTCCGATTTTCATTCAAGTCATCCTTTTCCTGTCTAGACATAGGAAAGGATAAAGGAAAACTACACCTCACAAGGTCGTGTGAATAAAAGAAACGGGATCTTGAAGCATTTTGCTTTGAAAGCAATTTCTACAGAATTTTTTCATTTCACATGAACTTTGTCACATATAGACACTTCCTATCTGTAAAGAAGGGGGAAATAGTGGGCCAGTCAATGTGTCTGCATACTGGAGATTTTGAAGTGATGTCATCACCACCATGGCCGTCCGCAGAAATTTTTGCAGTAGGTAAAGTAGTAATAAAAGTATTGCCCTAGTAATGAGGCACATATCTATGTCAGAGCCAGATAGGTTTCCAAGGGCGTCAAAAAGCCACTCCAGATACCTTTGAAGAGGCGAATTTCCGCTTTTTAAAACCGGAAATTCAGCTTTACCAATGCAAGAGATCACAATTGTGCTCTCCACACTAGTGTTCCTGTCTCCCCTCCTGACAGGGGGCGGCATTTATCAGGGCCGGAGGGGGTGACGGCTCAGCGAGCGAGCAACAGATCCAACCCTATATAATAATAAACCGCAGCCGGCACCGCATCTCCACGAACTCTAGAGGATCCAGCGGGGGCTTTGTATCTTTGTAGCCTGCAATCCTAGAGTTCTATGTGGTAAAATGAAATATTTCCCTTGTTGCTGGTCAGAAATTATTGTCAATAACTTGGCAATGCCATAACATTCTCTTTATTTCATATAGCTGTTTTATTCCTTTAAATTTATAGTCATCAAAGTACCCTACATCTGCAGCAATCCCAGCTTTGCAAAACTTGGCATTCTAGCTGCCAGATTTTGAAGATTTAATGGAAGTTTCAACAGAAGCCATCTGATCCCCATTCCAGTGGGGCAATTGGCTTGTAGGACATTTTACTCTGACTTGAAATTCTATCCACAAGAGCTCAACAGGGTCAAGGTCCTACAAGAGCTCAACAGGGTCAAGGTCCTACAAGAGCTCAACAGGGTGAAGGTCCAACAAGAGCTCAACAGGGTCAAGGTCTGGTGATTCTGCCAGCCAGTCAAATGCTGACCACATGGGGCACTGGAGATATCCAGAAGCCCATTATCTACTGGATGCAGAACTGTGTCATTTGAAGCTTTAAAGCAATTTACTCCTGGGGTTCATATTCAGTATGAGAATGGCATTAAAGTAGGCTTCTTTAGGTGCAAACCAGGTATGTTTGATGCCCTGTCCCATATACGTGCCTTTAAGATGGCCATCCACTTGTTAATACTGTAGTCAGTTGAAAAATGATATGTGCCTCCCATTCACTTGATGCAGATATTGATTCAACCCAAAGTGGAAATCCTGGAGTTATACAGTATATAACCTTGTAATATTAGTGTGTTAGGTGCATCTCAGGTCATTTTGGCTGGTCATGTGCTTTTAGAAAGAGCCAGCACTTTAGGATGGAACTGCTTTCTGGCAGGCTGTTGTTTCTCCTACTCAGTGGCGTAACTACCGGGGGAGCAGGGGGTGCAATTGGGCCAGGGCCCGCACCCCCGCAGGGGCCTCCGGCAGTCACGCGCGCCACTATATTCGGCTGCAGCTGCACGGACGATGGTGGGGGCGGGGCCCGGCTGCATGGCCCGCACCAGGGCCCGCCCCCACCTAGTTCCGTCACTGCTTCTACTCAATTTAACTGAATGTGTCACCGTGGGACCTGGATTTTACTATTGAGTGCTGTTCTTAGATCTACCAGGCAGCTGTTATCTTGTGTTAGCGAGCTGCTATCTGGTTACCTTCCCATTGTTCTGTTGTTAGGCTACTGGGGGGGAGGGAGGGGGTGATATCACTCCAACTTGCAGTACAGCAGTAAAGAGAGACTGAAGTTTATCAGAGTACAAATCACATTACTAGGGGCTGCTAGGAAACTGACAATATGTCTAGCCCCATACAGATTTCAAAATTAAATTTAAAAAAAAACAGTTTGCTCTGGATTTTAGTGCAGAATTCTGCTGGAGCAGCAACATTGTTCCCCATGACAGTATCCCTTTAAGGAATTGCATCAGCATGATCTGGTTATTGTGTCCATTTTAGTGCACCCACATTTGCGAGTACATCTATAAATGACCCTTGTATTCTGTAACTGACATCATATTGTACTGTGCTTTTGGCCAGGCTCTGAGTCATCTTCTAGTTGTTGTGACAGTTGCAGTCTTTCTATAGTGGACGTTCAACTGATGCCATGACTTGCCCCTTTACCCCTGCTGACTTCTTGCAAAGACATTACAACAGAGAACACAGTGTCAGTAAGTCTTTCAAAAGAGGGAAATGACTACTATGAGAATATATATATATATATATATGCACATTGACTCACACTTTCTCAGACAAATAGAAAGGAAAAAAAAGAGAAAGATGGTTTGTGGCAATTTCAAAATCCCATTTGGGTCTTACAGGGAACAAAGTGAAAAAGCTCAGCAGTAATTCTGTCCTGTATGTCAAGAACTACTCATTTCCTGCCTATAAAATGCAAATTCTCTGAATGGTTTGCATGGTGCAGAGTGAAACATACAGATACGCCACAGTTGGCTTGCAGCTCTTTATTACTGATTTAGGCAGGTGTTTAGTATAGGGGTCTCTCATGCAGAACGCTGCTCCATGGCGGCTGCAGGGGGGCCCAGTAGGTATAGGGGATCCATGAGGCCCTAATTCATATACAATTTTAATAAATATTGCTAAAACATGTCAACCTCTACACATTTCGGGGGCCTGAAAAATAATTTGCTGTGGAGCCGAGTAATATCTAGTTACACCACCGGCTCCATGCATTGGATGTGCTAACAAAAGAAGGTGCCCGAGAGCAGGAGCTGCACCCTATTCCTTTAATATATACATTGCACCCCCAATGGGCACATAGTTGCTCCCGTCAGTGACCACAAAGCTTGACTCTGCTCATACTGAATCCTTGTGTCTCCTCCTGCTGGACTTTTAAAATATAATCCCTTAAATTTGTATTGTAATGATTTTTTTTTTTTTTTGATACTGGCTTTGGATTTTAGACTCTCTCTCTCAGAGTCCAATGGTGGAATGTAATGAAAGTTATTTATGGAAAATAATGTCTGTGTATTTTTTTTGTGTGTGTGTGAGCTACTTTCTTTCTTTTTTTTTTTTTTTTTTTTAACATACAGTGAAACCTCGATTTTAAAGGGATTCTGTCATGATTTTTATGGTGTCGTTTTTATTTCTAAATTACACTGTTTACATTGGAAACAATTCACTCTACATTAGAAAGAGATGGCAGCCATCTCAGGTCATTTTGCCTGGTCATGTGCTTTCAGAAAGATCCAGCAAGATAGAACTGCTTTCTGGCAGGCTGTTGTTTCTCCTACTCAATGTAACAGTGGGACCTGGATTTTACTATTGAGTGCTGTTCTTAGATCTACCAGGCAGCTGTTGTCTTGTGTTAGGGAGCTGTTATCTCGTTACCTTCCCATTGTTCTGTTGATGCTGGGGGTGGGGGAAAGGGAGGGGGTGATATCACTCCAACTTGCAGTACAGCAGTAAAGAGTGACTGAAGTTTATCAGAGCACAAGTCACATGACTGAGGGCAGCTGGGAAACTGGCCATATGTCTAGCCCCATGTTCGATTTCAAAATTGTGAGAAACGGATTTCAGTGCAGAATTCTGCCAGAGCAGCACTATTAACTGATGTGTTTTGAAGAAAATATGGTTTCCCATGACAGGATCCCTTTAAGTACCCTGATTTTAAGTTTTCCCACACTTTACATTTTTTTATTTGTGGTCCCACCGGTTTTATAATGCATTTCAATGGGTGCATTTTCCTGATTTTAAGTCATGTTTTCCCAGGTTTTACATCAAATTTTTGCCCAAAAACTACTTTTTTGTTATTATAATTTTTTTGTTATTATTTGTGAAATAAAGAGGTATAAAATACTAACCAGGTGTAGATTGTGCCATGGCTCTGCCTGTAAATGGTCAATTGCAATGAGTCTGCCCCTTATACAGTCCTGCACCAATCACTTATTGCTTTAGGTTGTGTATGTGACTGAGAGACTTGCACTTGCCCCCCATAGTGTAACATTAACACGGCAATGTTTAACCCCTGTTATTAACACACTAAATATTGTATCTCAAAGTAAAACAGGCTCCTGTGCTTATATCCTTTCAGTACTTGAAGAAAAAGTTACTTTAACATATTTCGCTGATTTGACATTTTCCCGGGTTTTATATAATTTTTTCCTGGTCCCCTGAAAAACGTAAAACAGGTGTCCTACTGTATTTACACAAATTTAAAGGGCACAAAGAGGGGTTCATTTATGACCCCAGGAGCAGTTGTCCTTGGCCGCAGTCAGTCGGGTGAAAATTCCCATTCATATAAAGGCACTTGCGTGATCATGAGCTCCTTGCACTTCTGTTTTGTTACGTTGCACCCCCCTGTGCCCCGACCTTCATCCTCCCTCCTGGTCTGAATTTCGCACAGTTGCACCTACTCACACAGGGGAATCCTGGAGTTTCCGTCACCTCCGAGCCAGACAGTAGCTCCGGAGGTTCCTATAGAGACCTGGGTCAACTGGCAAAGTGCAGTTAAATAGCGAAACAAATCGGAATCCCAATTTGCATATGCAAATTAGGGGTGAGAAGGGGAAACATTTGTTACTTGTTTTGTGACAAAAAGTCACGCGATTTGCCTCTACGCCCCTAATTGCATATGCCAATTAGGATTCGGTTCGGCCGGGCAGAAGGATTCAGCCGAATTTGAATCCTGCTGAAAAAGGCCAAATCCTGGCCGAATCCCGAACTGAATCCTGGATTCGGTGCATCCCTAATTTTGATGAACTAAGTGGGTGTAGATGTGATCCAACCACATTAGTGAACAAGGTTTAAATAACACGTGAAACCCACCCCCTCATGAATAAAAAATTTCCATTAATTTGGAATCAAATCCTGGGGGTGTAATGTCCAATGCAATATATTTCCAATATATTTCCAATGCAATATTTTTAAAATAGGAAAGTAGCAAAAAGAGTAGAAAAAATTAGAAAAATGCAATGAATAGAATAAACTCTAACGAATCCTGAGAAAAACTTAAAAAACTTGAAAAATTAACGCAATTTCCCTCTCCCCTCACACCAATAATCGATAACCCGGCTTTTCCAGCTGGACAGCATTTGAAATAGTTTTCCCATTGGCTGATCTGCAAATCTTCCATTTCCTGGATAAGGGTGAGTTCATAGAGAAAGAAAAATTTCAGACGGTCAGACCCTTTTCACAGGCAAACCACTTCAATTTTACACAAATAAAACACTTCTTCCAAAGTTTGGGCGGTCCCTCAATTTTGGGAAGAGAAAAGACCCCCTTAGAAACACTGTTCCGCTCAATCCAACCCCCAAACATACAATTTCACAAATATATAATATAATACATTAGTATTGGTATACTAAATATAAACATGAACTTACTGCACCACAAGCCTAATCAAACAAATGATTTATGCTTTCAAAGTTGGCTACAGGGGGTCACCATCTTGTAACTTTGTTATACATCTTTGCAAGACTAAGACTGTGCACATGCTCAGTGTGGTCAGAGCTGCTTAGGGATCGTCATAAACAAAGCTGCTTGAGTTCTGCATGGCTGGGAAGTAAGGCGGGGGCTCCCCCTGCTGGTCATAAGTATGATTGTTTCCCTGCTCAGCAGTTAGGGACCGTCTGACAATTCCTATCCACAGCAGTAAATGAAGGGAGAATTTCACTGCATACAGTCAGGTTTCTTATAAAAACAGTACACATTTTTTAATTAAAGTATATTGGAGATAGGTTTCTTTTTCATTAAAGAAAGTAAAAATGGGATTTTATTTTTTTCCTTTACATGCCCTTTAATGAGGAATTTAGCCTCACGTGTTTTTGTAACATATGCATTGTTTGCTGTATCAACTTGGTATTAAATCACTCTTTTTTACCTTTCAGATATTGATATGAAAAACAAAGAGTTTGCATCCAGGGTGAGGTATAATTCTCCTCTTACCAATGTTCAGGGAAAGTTTTTCTCAGGATTCGTTAGAGTTTATTCTATTCAATTGTTTACACGTGTGATTTTGATCCTTTTGCATTTTTCAAATTTTTTCTACTCTTTTTGCTATTTTCCTAATTTGGAAATATATTTTTTTATATACAATTTTTTATTCATGAGGGGGTGGGTTTCACGTGTTATTTAAACCTTGTTCCCTAATGTGGTTGTATACCCTGACGAAGGGGGAATGCCCCCGAAACGTTGTGACGCTAAAATTAACATGTAAGGGGCTTTTTCCCGGTTTGAAATTACCACGAGTGCCGGTACCTATCTTTCTGTTCCTGTCAGTTTGGGGGAAGTGCCGACTTCCCAGGGTCCGTGCACCGGGTTTCATTATCTCTGAAGGGCTCGGGTGTGCACGTGCTTCACTTGCTGTAGATTGGATCTCCATTAGTGATGGGCGAATTTATTCGTCAGGCGCGAATTCGCTGCGAATTCCCGCGATTAGCCGCCGGGGAATAAATTTGTGAAACCGCCGTGAAAATTCGCCGGCGCAATTTCATCAAAAACTGACACTGGAATAAAAAAACAGACGCTGGCGTCAAAAACTAGACGCCGGCACAGATTCACGATTTTTCCGTTGTTTCGAGAATTTCGCCGGAAATTCGCAAATTTTTCCGCGAAACGCCCCAAATTCGCCCATCACTAATCTCCGTTTGCCCTTCCCATTTAAGTTGGCTACACGTAGAGAAAAAGTGCAATTGCAATGGGCTCTCCCATGCTCCTACAGTCCAGCAAAGATCCAGTAATCAAGTCATAAGCAATATAAGGTTTAATACATAAGTGATTAAATAACACTGAAAGTACATCATTTAATAATAAATGTGTCACACTTTCTTTGATTAGAAACAGGAATACAATCATCTAACAAGCCGCAAGGATGGATCATACAACGGGGAAACACACTGACCCCCAATGAAAACAACCGAAATTCATCTAAAAAAAAAAAAAAGAGAGAGAATTTATTAATAAACATTATTAAACAATTCCTGGGGAAAATATTATGTAAAATTACCCTATGGGGCATCTGTGTATTCAAAGGCCTAGAATTAAAAGATGCTATTACCTATTACATTAGACATTATAATTATATTATCCAGAAACCTGATATCCAGAAAGCTCCGAATTACGGAAAGGCTGTCTACCATAGATTCTATTCTATCCAAATATTCCAAAAAATTAAAAATGATTTCCTTTATCTTTGCAACAATAAAACAGTACCGTGTAACTAAGATATAATTAATTCTTATTAGCGGTTAAACAATCCTACTTGGTTTAATATATGTTTAAATCTTATTTTAGTAGGTTTATGGTATGAAGAACCAAATTACGGAAAGATCCAGGATCGTAACTACAGAGGAAGCAGACCCTGTGTGGATATAGGGGCCCCATGAGGCCCTAATTAATATTTAATTTCAATAAATATTGAAAAAACAGGTTTTTTCAAGGGGGCCTTAAAAATAATTTGCTGTTGGGACCAGTAATATCTAGTTATGCCACTGGAAAGATCCGTTAAAAAATTTGAAAACCCCAGGTCCCGAGCATTCTGGATAACAGGTCCCATACTTATACACCTCCAAAGAAAAGATCAAGTGATCGAATAACATCACTGGAGGCCTAGAAAGACATTCATTTCTCCATTTATACAAAATGATACCATAAAACTATATCAATGTTTAGCGTTTAGCATCACGGCAATTCTATGGCCAAAACTAAACACAGCAATCTACAAATATTTTCACGTCAAGAGCAATTTTAGGCTCAATTGAGGTTTTGCTATTATAGTAACAATAATAATCTCCCCGAATTCCCCAGCAACTGCCGCATGCATCTGCCTTCAAACGAGTTGAATCCTACATCAGTCTGTGTCCTGAAGGCTGCCTAGAGCTACTGTAGCTGAATGGGAACTTTACCTCCCGTGGTGATGCGGATCAGAAGTCCCATTGGGACAGGCACACGTGTAACTGCCTCGGGTGTTGGTGCAGTTGAATGGGGCTTGGCAGGAGGAAGGTTTGGTGCATTCATCAATATCTGTAAATACAAAGAGGCAAATGGAAGAACACAAAATATGGAATGGTCCATGTAGCAGCCCAGAAGGCAACATAGCCCACACTGTGCAAAGTAAGTGAAGGGGGCTAGGGATATGGTCCATAGAGGGGAATGTAATATTTAGGGATGCACCAAATCCAGGATTCGGTTCAGGATTCGGCCAGGATTTGGCCTTTTTCAGCAGGATTCGGATTCGGCCGAACGCTTCTGCCTGGCTGAACCGAATCCGAATCCTAATTTGCATATGTGAATTAGGGACAGGGAGGGAAATCACGTGACTTTTTGTTACAAAACAAGGAAGTAAAGAATGTTTTCCCCTTCCCATATGCAAATTAGGATTTGGAGGTTCGTCCGTATCCAAAATAGTGGATAATAATTTATTGGCATTGAGAACAAATTGCGAACGATTTTTGCGTTAGAGACCAATATTACTGGGCATACACCAAGCATGCTGAGTAATATTGGTCTCTAACGCAAAAATCGTTCGCAATTTGTTCTCAATGCCAATAAATGTGGCCTTTGCGAACCCTTTTGCCCCTCATGTGACAGTAGGATAGCGATAGAAAATGTTATAGTTTGTTATGTAGTGCGCGGTGTTCAGGTTGCCATCTGTCCCGGTATTTTAAAGGGCTGCCCGGGTCAAAACTTCCTGCCCGGTTTTCCAAATAAGGAAAACCTGGCTGGATTCCCCATGATTGACACGGCAATCGGCAATTGCTATCTTAGCCCCGCCCCTATGTCACAGCCCCGCCCCTCTGCATCACGGCCCCACCCCCTGCCTGGTGTGCACTGGGGGGAAAAGGTGGCAACCCTACGCGGTGTATGTAATAAAATTTCGCCATCGCAAACCGTTTTTTTTGTTTTACAATTTCCAAAAAAAAATTGTAGGAATGTGCCCATATCTAGAAGGTGCCGCACGCCCAATAGTTTCCTCTAAAAGTCCCCGAACCTTCATTAACCCGACCCTCCAACACTGGTAATGATCTTTTGTGTAATTTCAGTGGCGCTGGGCTGGGGGCGGAGCTATCCCTCTATAGGCTGATTACAAATGAAAGCAGGATTTGAGCATATGGAAGGATTGCTCCGCCCCCATCCCAGCGTCACTGAAGCAATGCAGAAGATCCGTTCGCAGTACCTCCTAGCTATGGACACGTTTATATGATTTTTGTAGGAATATGTCGGTATCCCTTTAACTCCAGAGCAGGTGATAAAGGTTGCGGCAATTAAGATCCGCAATACAATAAAAGTCTAACGAATATTGCATTGCGACATGCAAATTTTTATTCGCAAAACTTTGCCCTTTTCGAATTTTATTACATTTCCCCCTAAGAGCCTTATTGGGGGAATGTAATATGTTTCTCTAGCTTGCGAATGCGTGCGAACATTATCAACCGTTTTTGAGTCCTTTTTGACTGAATAAAGACCTCAACGAATACAGCGCAATGTTAGCAAGCAAATGGCTTTGGCGAGCAATTGCAGCGTACTTAATTCAATTTTGCAAATGTGCAAAGTGTTTTTAGCGACAAAATATTTAACGAAACTCCAGAGCAGGTGTAAATGCTAAACCTTTGTTTAGTGAAAATGCGCAATGTAATATTCACCCACTACTGGTCTTAAATTTAACTAATAAGTCGCCTATTTCATTCTACTGCGCATGCGTCTGCCCCAGAAAATTTGAAGAAAGAAGCCGATCGCTCCGTGGTGCTCGCTGGAAGAATCCCCGGACCATTGCCATTTTCTCCTGATGGGAGCACTAGCCCAGGGGTAAGTATATATAATCACTTGAGGCTGCCTGACTTTTGGCACCCCCAAGTAAATAGGCCTTCCTTGTCCTTTAAATATGACCTCCAAGCTAGGGGTTCCAGAGGTGCCATATGCTGCCCACCTTCCTGACTTTATCTATGCTGAATGCAGGTAGCTCTCTATACAGACAAAGGTACAAATTTAACTCGGGCAAGGAGCAATGTCCAAAAAAAAGGGCATTTTGAACCCATTTTTTTTTGCAACTTGCGTCTGGCTCCATTTTAGTTAAAAAAGCATTTTTTGGCTTCTCGTCAGGTAAACAGGTATGGGATCTGTTATCCGGAAACCTGTTATCCAGAAAGCTCTGAATTACAGAAAGGCCGTTTCCCATAGACTCCTATTTTATCCAAATAATCCAAATTTTTTAAAAACAATTTCCTTTTTCTGTGTAATAATAAAACAGTAGATTGTACTTGATCCCAACTAAGATATAATTAATCCTTATTTGAAGCAAAACCAGCCTATACATAGGATATTATCCTATACCTGTTTATAGACATTATCCAGGATCCCGTTGTCCACAATGTCCTGAATTATGGAAAGGCTGCCTCCCATAGACTTTATTTTATCCAAATAATCCAAATATTTAAAACAGTAGCTTGTACTTGATCCCAACTAAGATATAATTAATCCTTATTGGAAGCAAAACCAGCCTATTGGGTTATTTAATGTTTATATGATTTTCGAGTAGAGGTATGAAGATCCAAATTACAGTAGAGATCCAGGATTCAGTTCGGGATTCGGCCAGGATTTGTCATTTTTCAGCAGGATTCGGATTTGCCCGAATCCTTGTACCTGGCTGAACCGAATCTTAATTTACATATGTAAATTAGGGGTGGGTAGGGAAATCTAGTAACTTTTCATCACAAAGGAAGAATTTTTTCCACTTTTTCCTTTCCTGCCCCTAATTTGCATATGCAAATTAGGATTCGGATTCGGTATTCGGCCGAATCTTTCACCAAGGATTCGGCGATTCAGCTGAATCCCAAATAGTGGATTCTGTGCATCCCTAAATTACAGAAAGATCCATTATCTGGAAAACCCCAGGTCCCAAGCATTCTATATAACAGATCCCGTACCTGTATTTAAATTCCATGACATGGCACCTCATTAACGGAGAGTTCAGTGCTAAGTCAAAAAACCTTGCAACTGTAATGCCAACTGTTCTACTTCTCCTAGTGCATAGTGATTGTGAGATGTAGTGCACAGAGCTAGACTTTACACCTGCAGCGAAACACGGAAATTCGCCATAAATTTGCACCTGCAGAATAAATTCACCCATCACTACTTTCTGGGGGGGAATTCACTAGAGGGTCAATTTTCGCCTTGGAAAGCTCCGCCACACTTTGTGCCCCTTTGTCAGATGCTAATTCACAGAGTATACGCTAATTCATCAAAATCTAAAGTTACATCTCGGCAGACGAATGCTGGCAAAGCTTCGGCAGTGAAAATTCATAAGCACAAGCATTTTCATAGCATTCATTTCTGCCTAGAGAAACTTCGCTTACGCTAAGGTCAATTTGAATAGGGCGGGTACATATAGGTCATATATACGTCTTTATTAGAGATGTTGGTGCAAATGCTTGAAGTGGCTACTTTTTAATAAAAATATAAGAAATAAATTCGTCTGCCGCGGATCCGCTCTAAGGGGCAAATTCACTAAGCGCCGAAGCGCCGAACACTAGCGTTAATTCGCTAGCGTTTGTCATTTTCCTGCGCAAATTCATTAACGAACGCTGGCGTAGTTTCGCTAGTGTTACTTCGCACCCTTACGCCAGGCGAAGTTTCGCTAGCGACGTAACTACACAAATTCACTAACGTGCGCAGTGTACTGAACGTTACCTTTTACGCTTGACTTCCTTCGCCACCTCAGACCTGGCGAAGCGCAATAGAGTAGATAGGGATTGTTTAAAAAAAAGTCAATTTTTTTTCTAAGTCCCAAAAAACGCTGGCGTGTTTTCTACATTATGGGTGATAGGCTGAAAAAGATCGAAAAAATTTTTGGGGCTCCCCTCCTTCCCCCCTACATTTCCTGACTCATGGCAACTTACCTAGACAGTGGGCACATGTGTAGGGCAAAATAAAATTTTTATTTGCTTATTTGAAGGTTTTCTAGCCATTTGTAGTGCTGATACGTATTCCTCCATTGAGATTTGATTTTTGCGCCGTATGCAAATTAGCCTTCGCTAGCGTAACTTCGCTTTACATAGCGAATCAACGCTAGCGCAACTTCACAACCTTACGCTACCCCTGAGCGCAACTTCGGATTTTAGTGAATTTGCGGAGCGCTGGCGAAACTACGCCTGGCGAAGCGCGCCGAAGTTCCGCCTGGCGCAACTTCGCATCTTAGTGAATTTGCCCCCTTGTTTCCACCTTTCGCCTGGTGCTGGTGTCAAAATTGTTGCGGGAATCAATTTTCGTGTTTCGCAAATTTTTCACCATTTTGCGAATTTCACAGGAAATTCGCTGATTTTTCGGCGAAGCGAAATGGGAGAAATTCGCCCATCACTAATAAAAAATAAAGGAAGCAAAATAAAGACAAAAGGGATCCTCTATTTCCCTAGACATAAGTCCAGCCTAAAACAAATGTGGCATTAACTTCAAATGGTTAAAAAATAACTTTTACACATAATCCCACTTTAAAATATGAAATAACGCCAGCGTTTTAACTTTTTTTTATGACTTTTCAGCTTCCCGGATATGATGTCACTGACATAAGATTGAGGAGCATGAAGCTTCATCATATCAGTTCGCAAAAAAGCGACGAACTCCCTTATGCCTGTTAGTAAATTGGCGATCTCCTCGCTGATGGGATTTCTGGGGAATTTTCGCTAGCGACAGCACTTCGCCATTTAGTAAATTTGCCCCTCTGTATTCTAGCAGCCAAGAGAACCCTAAATAACCACTGATATCCTTTCTAATATGGTTTTACCACATGGAAAACAAGACTCCTACTAGCAGAAATACTCATTACCTTCACACTTCCCCCCGGGGTAAGTGATTATTGTCTTCTCCTTGTAGTTGTAGAATCCATTATTACAGATGCAGAAGGCTCCCCAGTTTGTGGACTGGCAAGATGAGTGCAATGGGCACACCGGGAAGCTTCCCCTACACTGTGGAACATGCCTGAACCGGGGAGAAATATAATAACCTCCTGTGGGGGAAAGAACAAAACTGAAGATTTATTCAATAAGTTACTACACTTGTGTCAAAGTCCCACATCCATGTAGTAATCACAGATAAGAAATGCCGGGGGGACTACATAATGAGTAGAAGTAAAGTTACCAGCCCCTTTGGCAGTGAGTCTACTTTAGAGAATTTTTAAGAATTTTTAAAAAAAAAAAAAAAAATGTTTTCTACTGATGTGATTACTTCATGGATGTGGGACTTTGACATTGCTACTAGGATGGTACTTCACTTGGACTTTTGAAACTTTCACTACAACAAAGGATTTCTTTGGACTCCTAAGGATTATGGGTAAGGGAGGGGGGATCTATCGGTATAATGGTGATGGTACACTCCCAGAAACTTTTATACTTTTGGTGATTCCATAAATGGGATAAGCTCCCTAACTGCATAACTTATTTTGCTGCTCCTTAAATTGTGCCACCCTAGACCTGTGTCACTGTCACCTTCCCAACTTTAATTTACTCTAAAAACTGTGTCCACTATAAAGAAGGAGCTGATGGCTGTTTGGGCAGAAGATCAAGCATATGGGGGCAGTGGTGTCTTTATCACCTTAGGGCAGTTGCCTTGCACTTCAGACAACCATGAGCTAATGGAATTGAGTTTGAGGGGACCTCTGGGTTTTGGCCCTTTGTGGCTTCATTATTATCTATGGGCTTATCATATAGTATTTGCTCTCTCTACTCTTCTCATCAATGATCCCTCGCTCATGAGCATTAACTATACTATATATATCTGTGAGCAGAAGAACTGTAACTATAACCAGAGACAGACCAGTGCAAAATGAGAGAGGCTGCAATGGACCTTCTCAGCCCAAGCTCTATCTACTTAAAATGCATTAGTAGGAGCATCACTTACCCAGGCCTGAGATGATACTGCCCAGCTTTCTGGTCATTGCAGGTTGAATGGTCCCAGCAGTGCAAGTGCACAAGTAGCTGCCGGGGGTATTAGTGCAGTTAGCCGGGGGCTTACAGACAGAAGGGCTCCTAATACATTCGTCTATATCTGTTATACAACAGAAAAAACAGTAAACAGTTCAGTGAAACATCTCAGCTGAACCCCATAACATGTGAACTTTCAGTAAGTCACAGAGTGACCCCTAGAAACTTTTCAAAAATGTTAAATGTAGAAAAATTCACCAGTCAATTGATTTGAATAAAGTGGGATCATACGGGGGGGGTCGGGTGTAACAGTAGGGCACATCCCCAACAATAAATAGGATATAAGGGGTCTCAGTATAAGAATTGGGTTTATGATGGTATATATATATATATATATATATATATATATATATATATATATATATATATATATATATATATATATATATATATATATAATTCCTTATTTAGCCAAATAGGGGGTGTTTTAAACAGGTTGTTTGGATTGCAACAATTTATGTAGTATGTGTGTTATTAGAGATTGGCGAATTTATTTGTCAGGCGCAAATTCGCGGTTCATTCCCGTGATTCGCCGCGGCAAATAAATTTGCAAAACCGGCATAAAAATGGATGCCGGCACATATTCGCCGGCATCAAACAAACACCGGCATCAAAAACGAGATGCCGGCGCTGTTTTTGAATTTTTCACCATTTCGCTAATTTCACAGGAAATTCACGAATTATTCGGCGAAGCAAAACGTCACAGATTCGCCCATCACTATTTTTTATGTGAAGTTTAACTACTTGACGCACTTTGATGATGATGATATGTCAGCCAATTAACGTTCCCCGCCATCGTATGTATTTAAGGCATTCTCATGGTGCTTGTCTTTACTTTGAGAGGCCGAAACGTTAATCTTTCATGTAAATAAAACATTTTTTATTTTGTTTAAGACCCGAGAGTGCGGACCTTCTCTATGTAAAAAAAATCTTCACCTCTTTCTTTTTATCGTATCAAAGTTCTATACATTATCCTATACCTGTATATAGAAATTATCCAGAAACCCGTTATCCTGAATGCCCCGAATTATGGAAAGGCTGCCTCCATTTTATCCAAATAAACCAAATTTTTAAAAATAATTTCCCTTTTCTCTGTAATAATAAAACAGTAACTTTTACTTGATCCCAACTAAGATATAATTAATCCTTATCGGAAGCAAAACCAGCCTATTGGGTTTATTTAATGTTTACATGATTTTCTAGTAGACTTAAGGTATGAAGATCCAAATTACGGAAAGATCCATTATCTGGAAAACTCCAGGTCCCGAGCATTCTGGATAACAGGTTCCATACCTGTATAGATCAGTGAAACTGATGCCTGACACAGTGTATAGGGGATATGTAAGATTTACCTTGACAAGTGGTGAAGTTATTGCCAACCTTACGCTTGATATACCCAGCAGGACAGGTACAAATGTAACTCCCTGGAGTGTTAGTGCAGTTGGCCGGAGGTTGGCAGAGGGAACGTTTACTAACACATTCATCAATATCTGGAACACATGGAACAGAACTGCTAAATACAGGAATGTAAACCAAATGCATGAAACTGGGACCAGAAATATACTGATACCGACCTATCTATACCAATATATACACTAATGGTAGATTATATCAATGACCGACCTATCTATACCAATATATACACTAATGGTAGATTATATCAATGACTGACCTATCTATACCAATATATACACTAGATTATATCAATGACCGACCTATCTATACCAATATATACACTAATGGTAGATTATATCAATGACCGACCTATCTATACCAATATATACACTAATGGTAGATTATATCAATGACCGACCTATCTATACCAATATATACACTAATGGTAGATTATATCAATGACTGACCTATCTATACCAATATATACACTAATGGTAGATTATATCAATGACCGACCTATCTATACCAATATATACACTAGATTATATCAATGACTGACCTATCTATACCAATATATACACTAATGGTAGATTATATCAATGACTGACCTATCTATACCAATATATACACTAATGGTAGATTATATCAATGACTGACCTATCTATACCAATATATACACTAATGGTAGATTATATCAATGACTGACCTATATATACCAATATATAAATTAATGGTAGATTATATCAATGACTGACCTATCTATACCAATATATAAATTAATGGTAGATTATATCAATGACCGACCTATCTATACCAATATATACACTAATGGTAGATTATATCAATGACTGACCTATCTATACCAATATATACACTAATGGTAGATTATATCAATGACTGACCTATCTATACCAATATATACACTAATGGTAGATTATATCAATGACTGACCTATATATACCAATATATAAATTAATGGTAGATTATATCAATGACTGACCTATCTATACCAATATATAAATTAATGGTAGATTATATCAATGACCGACCTATCTATACCAATATATACACTAATGGTAGATTATATCAATGACCGACCTATCTATACCAATATATACACTAATGGTAGATTATATCAATGACCGACCTATCTATACCAATATATACACTAGATTATATCAATGACTGACCTATCTATACCAATATATAAATTAATGGTAGATTATATCAATGACCGACCTATCTATACCAATATATACACTAATGGTAGATTATATCAATGACCGACCTATCTATACCAATATATACACTAATGGTAGATTATATCAATGACCGACCTATCTATACCAATATATACACTAATGGTAGATTATATCAATGACTGACCTATCTATACCAATATATACACTAATGGTAGATTATATCAATGACCGACCTATCTATACCAATATATACACTAGATTATATCAATGACTGACCTATCTATACCAATATATACACTAATGGTAGATTATATCAATGACTGACCTATCTATACCAATATATACACTAATGGTAGATTATATCAATGACTGACCTATATATACCAATATATACACTAATGGTAGATTATATCAATGACCGACCTATCTATACCAATATATACACTAATGGTAGATTATATCAATGACTGACCTATATATACCAATATATAAATTAATGGTAGATTATATCAATGACTGACCTATCTATACCAATATATAAATTAATGGTAGATTATATCAATGACCGACCTATCTATACCAATATATACACTAATGGTAGATTATATCAATGACCGACCTATCTATACCAATATATACACTAATGGTAGATTATATCAATGACTGACCTATATATACCAATATATAAATTAATGGTAGATTATATCAATGACTGACCTATCTATACCAATATATACACTAATGGTAGATTATATCAATGACCGACCTATCTATACCAATATATACACTAGATTATATCAATGACTGACCTATCTATACCAATATATAAATTAATGGTAGATTATATCAATGACTGACCTATCTATACCAATATATAAATTAATGGTAGATTATATCAATGACTGACCTATCTATACCAATATATAAATTAATGGTAGATTATATCAATGACCGACCTATCTATACCAATATATACACTAATGGTAGATTATATCAATGACCGACCTATCTATACCAATATATACACTAGATTATATCAATGACTGACCTATCTATACCAATATATAAATTAATGGTAGATTATATCAATGACCGACCTATCTATACCAATATATACACTAATGGTAGATTATATCAATGACCGACCTATCTATACCAATATATACACTAATGGTAGATTATATCAATGACTGACCTATCTATACCAATATATACACTAATGGTAGATTATATCAATGACTGACCTATCTATACCAATATATACACTAATGGTAGATTATATCAATGACTGACCTATCTATACCAATATATACACTAATGGTAGATTATATCAATGACCGACCTATCTATACCAATATATAAACTAATGGTAGATTATATCAATGACCGACCTATCTATACCAATATATACACTAATGGTAGATTATATCAATGACTGACCTATCTATACCAATATATACACTAATGGTAGATTATATCAATGACTGACCTATCTATACCAATATATACACTAATGGTAGATTATATCAATGACTGACCTATCTATACCAATATATACACTAGATTATATCAATGACTGACCTATCTATACCAATATATACATTAATGGTAGATTATATCAATGAGGGCACCTGTGCCCAATTCATCAAAGCAAGCTGATCACTGTATTGCCAAGTAGCCAGTAGTGAATGGATAAACAGCAAATACTGTGTATTTGGCCCTATAATATGGGATATTGGGAAGTCAGAACAGGTGCCACTTACCTAAACAAGTAGTTTGATTGTCTCTTTTACTGACACTCTCATTATAGCCTGCGGGGCACACACAGCGGTACCCACCCCGACCCCGAACATCAGTACAAACAGATGGTGTCTTGCACAGTGACGGGTGATAAAGACATTCATCAATATCTGTAACACAGTGAAACAATTAGGGTCAGTGTAATGAGATAGGTAACATGCTGTTATCTTTATGTACTCCAAAATTAGATTGTAGGTTCTGTGGGCCAGAGAGTTGTATAGCACTGGTATTAATTACACTATATGAAAAATATACAGAGAGAAAGCCTTGCTGATAATCCCATTGTATATAATGTGTGTAATACTCACTGTGATAGCTGCTTACTACTGACTGTAGCAGTGTAATGGGTAAGGGAACTATACCTGCAGTGGCCATACTAGTGGCTGTGTCAGGAACATCTTCTGCACTGCTATTGGCACAGGTACATGTGTAGCTCCCCAGGGTGTTGGTACAGATGAATGGGGATTGGCAGAAGGAAGGGTGCTTGGTGCATTCATCTATATCTACAAACAAATGGAGTAATATTAATCCCTTGGGTACAATAACATTAACTGTAATGCTGTATCTATACCAGTGTCGGACTGGGATACCAGGGGCCCACCAGAAAACCTTAGGCTGAGGGCCCACTTTCCAAACTACTGTATTGTACTTCTCCTCACTCAACCTCTTTATTCTTCTAATCTTTTTTCTCTAAATACTATACTCTTCCATTATTAAACCTCTTTGTTCCCATAAAAAAATGGGGAATGACCATGAAATAGGCCAAATGTTTAGAAGCAAGAGGCCCACTGACACCTGGGCCCATCGGGAGTTTTCCTGGTATCCTACTGGGTCAATCAAACACTGGTCTGTATCTATCCAATTAACAAGGGGACCAAATTTATGGATGTAGGGAAGGATGGAATAAAGGGATGAAGAAGAAGGAAGGAAAGAAGGATGGTATGAAGAAGAAGGGCAGAAGGAGGGGATGAAGAGGAAAGAAGGACAAAAGGAGGGGATGAAGAAGAAGGAAGGACAAAAGGAGGGGATGAAGGGGAAGGACAAAAGGAGGGGATGAAGAGGAAGGAAGGACAAAAGGAGGGGATGAAGAAGAAGGAAGGACAAAAGGAGGGGATGGAGGGGAAGGACAAAAGGAGGGGATGAAGAGGAAGGAAGGACAAAAAGAGAGGATGATGGGGAAGGGCAAAAGGAAGGGATGAAGAAGAAGGAAGGACAAAAGGAGGGGATGAAGGGGAAGGACAAAAGGAGGGGATGAAGAGGAAGGAAGGACAAAAGGAGGGGATGAAGAGGAAGGAAGGACAAAAGGAGGGGATGAAAGGGAAGGACAAAAGGAGGGGATGAAGAAGAAGGAAGGACAAAAGGAGGAGATGAAGAAGAAGGAAGGACAAAAGGAGGGGATGAAGGGGAAGGACAAAAGGAGGGGATGAAGAGGAAGGAAGGAAAAAAAGAGAGGATGAAGGTGAAGGACAAAAGGAAGGGTTGAAGAAGAAGGAAGGACAGAATGACGTGATGAAGAAGGAAGGTAGGAAGGGTGGAATGATGTGACGAAGAGGAAAAAAGGAAGGACTGATAGAAAAATAAAAGA
The DNA here is from genome assembly GCF_017654675.1 of Xenopus laevis. Taxonomy (NCBI): domain Eukaryota; kingdom Metazoa; phylum Chordata; class Amphibia; order Anura; family Pipidae; genus Xenopus; species Xenopus laevis. Next base: position 144,794,569 of record NC_054375.1, read on the forward strand.
AAGGAAGGGAAGAATGGTAAAGGATAAGAGTTAAAAAAGGAGGGAAGGAAGGGAAAGAAGAAAGGAAGGAGGAGAATGAGGAACACAAGAAGGGAACAAGAGAGTTGCGCACGCATTTTTTTCTGTGCAGCTCAGCCTCAAAACTATAGGCCAGTTAGTCTGACGTCAGTATTAGGAAAGCTTTTCGAAGGGTTAATAAAGGATAAGATACTGGACTTCATAGCAAATCATAATACTATGAGTTTGTGCCAGCATGGTTTTATGCGTAATAGATCTTGCCAGACTAACTTAATTTCTTTTTACGAGAATGTAAGTAGAGACCTCGATTCTGGGATGGCAGTGGATGTGATTTACTTAGACTTTGCTAAAGCATTTGATACAGTGCCACACAGAAGGTTACTGGTTAAATTAAGGAATGTTGGCCTGGAACATAGTATTTGTACCTGGATAGAGAACTGGCTAAAAGATAGACTACAAAGAGTGGTGGTAAATGGAACATTTTCTAATTGGACCAGTGTTGTTAGTGGAGTACCGCAGGGCTCTGTACTAGGTCCCTTGCTTTTCAACTTGTTTATTAATGACTTGGAGGTGGGCATTGAAAATACTGTTTCTATTTTTGCAGATGATACTAAATTGTGCAGAACTATAGGTTCTATGCAGGATGCTGCCACTTTGCACAGTGATTTGTCTAAACTGGAAAACTGGAAAATGAGGTTCAATGTTGATAAATGCAGGTTATGCACTTTGGCAAAAATAATATAAATGCAAGTTATACACTAAATGGCAGTGTGTTGGGAGTTTCCTTAAATGAGAAGGATCTTGGGGTCTTTGTAGATAACACGTTGTCTAATTCTGGGCAGTGTCATTCTGTGGCTACTAAAGCAAATAAAGTTCTGTCTTGCATAAAAAAGGGCATTAACTCAAGGGATGAAACATAATTCTGCCTCTTTATAGGTCCCTGGTGAGGCCTCATCTGGAGTATGCAGTGCAGTTTTGGACTCCAGTCCTTAAGAGGGATATAAATGAGCTGGAGAGAGTGCAGAGACTAAGTGCAACTAAACTGGTTAGAGGGAGGGAAGACTTAAATTATGAGGGGAGACTGTCAAGGTTGGGGTTGTTTTCTCTGGGAAAAAGGCGCTTGCGAGGGGACATGATTACACTTTACAAGTACATTAGAGGACATTACAGACAAATAGCAGGGGACCTTTTTACCCATAAAGTGGATCACCGTACCAGAGGCCTCCCCTTCAGACTAGAAGAAAAGAACTTTCATTTGAAGCAACGTAGGGGGTTCTTCACAGTCAGGACAGTGAGGTTGTGGAATGCACTGCCGGGTGATGTTGTGATGCTGATTCAGTTAATGACTATAAGAGGGACTTGGATGATTTTTGGACAGACATAATATCAAAGGCTATTGTGATACTAAACTCTATAGTTAGTATAGGTATGGGTATATAGAATTTAATTAAAAGTAGGGAGGGGTGTGTGTATGGATGCTGGGTTTTCATTTGGAGGGGTTGAACTTGATGGACTTTGTCTTTTTTCAACCCAATTTAACTATGTAACTAACTATGTAACTATTTTTCTTCATTCGTGAGCAACAAGAAAACAGAGGGAACATTTCAATGGATGTATATAATGCACCTTGTATCATTAAAGTTCACAGCAGGGTTAGTGAGAGTGTTTCCCTAAATATAAGTGCATTGTATGTGTATTTACACACAACGTAACAACACCTTTATTACCATCACATTTTCCCCCAGGGTAGGTAATTATGGACCTCTCCTTGGTGTTGTAGAATCCCTCTTTACAGATGCAGAAGTCTCCCCACTGGGTGGGCTCACAGGCTGAGTGATTTGGGCACATGGGGCCCTGCCTTTTACACCGCGGGGCGTGTCTGAGTCTCAGGGGGATGTAATACCCACCTATAGTGGCAGAAAGTAAATGCAAATACTCATTTATTCCAGGCACAAGGACACACACAAAGAGGCGAGAAAAAGATAAATGCAAGGAGCCCAAAAGAACACTGAATGCGTTTGAATACTCACCAATACAGCAAATCTGAGAAAGAATCTATATTGTTTACATTGGATAAAGTTCAGTTTTAGCTTGAAATACAGTACTGCCTGAACTCCTGAAATATGGCCCTTACCCTTCAGCCTACCAGCAGGGTCTGAATAAATAATAATATTGTCTTTACATATTACTTTCCAATTGTCTATAACAATATTGATCTTTGGCTATGGTATCTAATCTTAATAATCCAATTTTGATGGGAACACTACACCCTAAAACCTTACCGCCCCTTGGCCTATGGCACAGTGTTTTGTCTTCTGCTGCCCTCTGGTGGAGAACAGCAGCAGTCACAAGCCCCAGTCTCCTTTGTGCCATAAACCTTAAAGGGCATGTAAAGTCAAAAAAATAAAATCCCATTTTTGTTTTCTTTACTGAAAAAAAAACCTATCTCCAATATACTTTAATTAAAAAATGTGTACTGTTTTTACAAGAAACCTGACTGTATGCAGTGAAATTTTCCCTTCATTTACTGCTGTGGATAGGAATTGTCAGATGGTCCCTAACTGCTGAGCAGGGAAACAATCATACTTATGAACAGCAGGGGGAGCCCCCGCCTTACTTCCCAGCCATGCAGAACTCAAGCAGTTTTGTTTATTATGATCCCTAAGCAGCCCAGACCACACTGAGCATGTGCACAGTCTTAGTCTTGCAAAGATGTATAACAAAGTTACAAGATGGTGACCCCCTGTAGCCAACTTTGAAAGCATAAATTATTTGTTTGATTAGGCTTGTGGTGCAGTAAATTCATGTTTATATTTAGTATACAAAATACAGCATTTCTAGCCTTATTCTATTTTAGACTTTACATTGCCTTTAAAACTGAATTAGGCTAAATCCATGAAAATACCTTTGGCTACAATAGTTTTATAGTATGTCTCTATTCTGATTGTTATTAAACACTAAGGGGCCTATTTATTAAACCTTGATTTTTTTCTGGTTGAGTTTTTAAAGGGGAAAAATCGAATTTTTAGACAGAAAAGAAAAATAATTTTTAGATGTATTATAGCACAAAGGGTCTGAAAATTCAAATCTAAAAATACTCCCGCTAAAACCTGTAGAAGTCAATGGCAGATTTCCCTGAAGATGTTTCTTGACATCGTGATCTGAGCTGGTTTTCATTCGATAATCCAATAAATTAGAGTTGCCACGCTGACAATTTCATAAAGTTGAGTTTTTGGAGTGTCAATTTGAAACAGAATTTTTTTAGAAGAATTATTGGTGAATTAAGGGAATTTGGTAGAATTTTTTTTTTATTAGAGTGAGAAAAAGTTGAGTTTTAGTAAATACCCCCCTAAGTAAATAACCCCCTAAGAGTTGTCCCTGTTGCATCTATGCCTGTAGAAAACCATTAGTGGATGTTTTTGACTGAACATCTGCCCCCTGGAAACATTAGACATTTCCCTTCTTGTCCTGGAGACAGAAGGATACGGGAGATGATTATTAAGAAACAGTAGCTACTTAGGCAAAACTAAAACTGGAGAACCAGTAATGCACTTTTTTGGAAAGAGAACACAAAGTGAGGGGAGATTCATCCTCCTGTAAAACACAGTGGTCTCCACTTATCCTATTACACACACTTTACTAAGGGGGTTATTTATCAAGGTGCGAATATCCAAACCTTGAATAATTAGTGGTTTCCAGAGGGAAAAAAAACTACGATTTTTTTGAGATTTATTAAAGTCCGATGGTCTAAAAGCTCCGAAACCCCGGCATCTATAAGCTTTCGAGGTCCTGTATAAGTCAATGGGGAAGGTCCCAGTGTCTGTGCTGATGTCCGTACCGATATCCGATGAGGTTGTGGTTTCTGCACAAAAAAACTCTTGCTCAGAAACCATTCAGAGTTTTTTCGGGGAAAGCTCCGAAGTTTGCCCGACCCTATTTTTTGGGCTTTTTTCTTCATAAATAAGGTTTTCAATAAATAAGGTGCTCTGATTTCTAACTTAGAAATACTCAGATTAATTCAGACATTGATAAATAACCCCCTAAATGTATCACATACCTTTGCCCTTTATAACAGTTTTATATCTTTTCCTCATTGCGAGTTCCACATTCCCAGAGGTGCAAGTGCACAGGTAGCTGCCGGGGGTATTGCTGCAGACAGCAGGGGGTTTACACACAGGTGGGCTTCCTACACATTCATCGATATCTGAGCAGAGCAACAGGAAAGAGTTCAGTAATGACACACACACATATAAAGCAAAACTTCTCTGACTATAGAACATAACAAAAGGGGATACTGAGTTCCTGAAAAAGTCCAAAGAAATGGATAAGGAGCCTGCTTAATAGCCCTCCTACGTATTCCTTGATGACAAGGATAAAAATAATTATGTTTTTGTGTCCAGCTTAGGAACTCCAAAGCTAGTAACCTATAAAGTAATGTTTTTATATGTCCATAACTTATTAAAGAGGTATTGTGGGGCTTGATTCTGGGGTGTAACTACATAGGAAGCAGACACTTCGGTTACAGGGGGCCCAGTGAGACCCTAATTCATGAGCAATCAATAAATCTTGGCAAAACGTGTCAACTTACTAATGTTTGGGGGCCCTAAACTGAATTTTCCGTGAGGCCCTGTAGTTACAACACAGGCTTGATTATACCTTGGTCATAAAGAATGACTTGAACCCGAACACAATGAAAATCATTCATCAAAGTTCACAAAGCATCTGTAAAACGGCAGTAACATATATATATATATATATATATATATATATATATATATATAAATTTATATATATATATATATATATATATATATTTATATCAACTGTAACAGTCAACTTTGGTGAAGGAGAATGCTCAGTATGGACTGGAGATACTGAGGTTTGGAAATATATCAACTAATGTATAACATTTAAGGGGTTATTTACTAAACTCCGAATGCAAAAATCCTGAAAATTTTAATTTTTTTTTTCTTCATAAAATGGGACGTTCAAAAAATCAAGACTTTTTCAGAATTTGCTAAACCCCAAGGATGAAAAAGTCCGAATCAGTAAATCCGGCATCTCAGACCTGTCGAGGTTGCATATAAGTTAATGGGAGATGTCCCAATGATTTTTTGATGTGCGCTGGGTTTTGTACAATACCCTGAGTTTTCCGGCAAAAAAGCATAAGAAATCTGAGCTTTCGGGTGAAAAATCTGAAAAAAGTTTGATTTTGGGAGAATGTAATAATAAATAAGTGTAAAAAACCCGAGCGGATTTGATCGGAGTTTGTAGCAGAAAATGTTGAGTTAAAATCAGACTTTGATAAATAACCCCCTTAGAGTTTAGAGAGTCAGTGACTCCACCTTAATAAGTGGTTGCTGAGAAAGACAAGATGCTGCAAAATAAACTTGAAAACAATGAAAAAAGATAAAGTCATTTAAGAAGTCATTATTTGTGGTGTACTACTGGGAAAAAAAAAACGTTGGGAAGGTGAACGTCACCTTTAATGAAAAGTCTGATATGAGCAATGCTTAGAATGCGTTTCATTGCCATGGTTTATATAAAAAAAAATATATATATATATACAATGAAGGCATAGATTCGGTGAAACGTTCTTTGTATGAATTTGATGCCTACAATGGCCCTCCCATCCCATTTATTCTGGAATTATTACAACTTACATTGGAACTCAATTACTTTCGTTTTGAATATGAATATTATTTACAGATCTCCGGGACGGCGATGGGGGCGGCCATGGCACCTGCATATGCAAATTTGTACATGCACCAATTTGAGAAAAATTACATTATGCAAAATTTCAGTGAAAAAATATTGTTTTTTAAACGTTTCATCGATGATATGTTAATTATTTGGGGTGGTTCACTTGAGGAATTTAATGACATGGTGGATTTTCTAAATGGGTTATCTAGCCCTGTAAAATTTACGTTTAGTATACATGAGGATCAAGTCAACTTTCTGGATGTGCAGGTGTTTCGTATGGGTACACGTCTGGGTTATACTATGTTTCGTAAAAAAACTGATAAAAATGTTTTATTGCATTATAATAGCAATCATCCCTGGGCTACTAAAAGCTCCTTACCCATTTCTCAATTTTGTAGGGTCTTACGAAACAACACTGAAGATGATCGTAGAAATACACAAATTGGGGACACCTGGGCACGTTTTAGACAAAAAGGATATCCAGTAAAAGTACTCAATAGAGCATTGACAATTGCTAGGGACAGGGTTGCCAATCCCATTTCAAGGCTGAGAGAACCGCCGAATATGATTTTTAGCACTACTTATAATGATGCTTCGAAGAAAATTTGTGACAGCATCAGACATAATTGGAACATTGTCAAAGCAGACAGTAATCTATCTGCAAAAATCCCAAAGCCACCAATGGTGGGGTTTAAGAGGGGAGCTAATTTAAAAGATCTGTTGGTTAAAAATGATCCTTTGCAATGTTATCAGAAAATAACTAATAATTGGCTTACTAACATTAAAAATGGGTGTTTTCGGTGTCCCAGCTGTACCTCTTGTCGATACATGAATCCTGGTACTAGTTTTTCACATCCACACACAGGGGAAAGATTTGCCATTAGACATCATATCACATGTACTACAACACATGTGATATATTTGGTTACTTGCCCCTGTGGTCTCTCTTATGTTGGCAAAACAGATCTGATGCTGAGACTAAGAATGGACGGACACAGATCTGCTATAAGTGTAGCATTCAGGGATGGAAAGACACAAAAACCTGTAGCGAAACATTTTTTAGAAATGGGCCACAGACTTCCAACATTTAAATATAAAGCCATTGACCACATACCCCCTCTCCGTAGAGGTGGTGATAGATCTAAGGCATTACTTCAACGAGAAGTTTTCTGGATAAGAAAACTGAATACCCTCTCCCCAGGAGGATTAAATGAACATTGTTCCTTTTCTTGTTTCCTTAATCAGAGATAAGTATCTATTTTGTAACAAAGTGAAGTCTGCAACGATTACAGCATAATGTGTGGTACTCTTGGTTATTATGTTGCATACTCAGCTAGTTAAGCTTTCAGATAAACAGTCATACAATAGTTAATTTTGATTTGAAGGTATGCACCAGAATGAGGCTGTATAGTGATTGGTTGTTCAACATGTTGTTAACTATTTAAGGATATTTTAAACTTGAATCTGGGTCTTGATAAAGGTCCTAGCAGGGGACCGAAACGTTGACCTGTTTTCTTTTAACATTATGTTCCAATAAAAATTGAAGATTTTACTAAAATCCCAGTGTGCATTCCTATACAAGAGGATTTATGTATTAACGGCATGGATTAGCACCTGGGTGGATACTACTACGTGGGAGTGCTCAAACCGTTGGAGTTTGTGTATATATATATATATATATATATATATATATATATATATATATATATATATAGCGCCAACAAGTTACGCAGTGCTTTACCTTAGTTTATAACAAACGGGGAATAAATGAGGAATAACAAACAAGGGTTTACAGAGTACAATAGGAATAGAGGGCCCAACTCGCTAGTGTTTACAAACTAAAGGTTAGGGTACAATTGAGACATTAGGATTTTAGGAACAATCAGTTTACTCTAAAATAGACAAGTCATACCATATTAATTGGCTGAACACTTTCCTGTATGACGCATGAGTGATGTCACAATTGGGAACGTTTTCTACCATAATACTTGTTAAATGACTAGAGCTTCCGTTGATATTAACATTTATAGATTTTATATGGCATATTTCATAAGTTGATTCAGAGTATAATAAGCTTGACACTTCCATGAATTTGTTTTGATGGTGCTGTAGATTACATTCATAAGGATGAACACAGTTGTGATATCACTCTTGTATTATATAGAGCTGGTATCCCCAACCTTTTGAACCTGTGAGCAACATTCAAAGGTAAAAGGAGTTGGGGAGCAACACTACTATGAAAAATGTTCTTGGGGTGCCAAATAAGTGCTGTGATTGGTCATTTGTTAGTCCCTAAATGGATTGTCAACCTACATTGAGACTCTGTTTGGCAGTGCTCCTGGTTTTAATACAATCAAAACTTGCCTTCAAGACTGGAATTCAAAAATAAGCTCCTGCTTTGAGGCCACTGGGAGCAACATCCAAGGGGTTGGAGAGCAGCATGTTGTTCACGAGCTACTGGTTGGGGATCCCTGATATAGAGGTATATTCAGGCAGGCCTGGACTGGCAATCTGTGGATTTTGACAAATTCCAAAGGAGCCACTGTAAGTTGCCATAGAGAATTATTATTTATTCGGCTGGTGGGGGACTGTTTGGCCCTCTGTGTTCCAGAAATGCCAGGGTCTATTTTGATTCTCAGTCCGGACCTGTATTCAGGGCACTATCATGTTTAGGTTATATGAAGTTGTAGTAAATCTCTTAGAAACAGAGTCCAAAGACTCAGATCAGAAAAGAAGTTCATGGCAGGGCATAACTACATAGGAAGCAGACCCTGTGGCTGCAGGGGGGCCCAGGAGGTATAGGGGCCCCATGAGGCCCTAATTCATATACAATTTCAATAAATACTGGTAAAACAGGTCAAAGTCTAGACATTTTTGGGGCCTGAAAAATATTTTGTTGTGGGGCCCAGTAACATCTAGTTAAGGCACTGGTTTAAGGCATATGAAAGGTTCCCCTATTCTGTATCCAGTATTCAACTGGTTTGTTCCGTTTGATTGACATTGAACTCTTTACACTGAACAGTAAAGAGTCTGTTGCTATCACCCTTCAAGCCCATAAGTGAACTGTCTATAAAGCTGTCTCTTACCTGTACAAGTGATGCGGTTGTCTCCATGTTTGCTAATGTTCTGCTTGATATACCCAGTAGGGCAGCTACACGAGTGACTCCCTGGAGTGTTAGTGCAGAGAGCGGGAGGTTGGCAGAGGGATCGGTTACTGACACATTCATCAATATCTGAAACAAATAAAAAGATTAAAGGAGTGACTCACTTTTAAGTTAACTTTTAGTATGTTACAGAACGGCCATATTCTAAGCGACTTTTCAATTGGTCCATTTTTTTTTACGTATGTGCCTTCTTCTTCTGACTCTTTCCATCTTTCAGATGGGGGTCACTGACCCCATCTAAAAAGCAATCGCTCTGTAAAGCTAAAAATGTGTTGTTATCGCTACTTTTTATTACTTGTCTTTCTATTCAGGCCTTTCCTATTCATATTCCAGTCTCTAATTCATATCAGTGCATGGTTGCTAGGAATTTGGACCGTAACAACCAGATTGTTGAGCTTGCAATCTGTAGAGCTGCTGAATGGTTAAATAACTCAAAAACCACAAATAATAAAAAATGAAAACCAATTGCAAATTGTCTCAGAATATCACTCTCTACATCATATTTAAAGTTAATTTAAAGGTGAACCAACCTTTTAATTCAGTGGTGTGACTATTATGTCCCATAGACATACTTAAAGGGCATGTAAAGTCTAAAATAGAATAGGGCTAGAAATGCTGTATTTTGTATACTAAATATAAACATGAACTTACTGCACCACAAGCCTAATCAAACAAATGATTTATGCTTTCAAAGTTGGCTACAGGGGGTCACCATCTTGTAACTTTGTTATACATCTTTGCAAGACTAAGACTGTGCACATGCTCAGTGTGGTCTGGGCTGCTTAGGGATCGTCATAAACAAAGCTGCTTGAGTTCTGCATGGCTGGGAAGTAAGGCGGGGCTCCCCCTGCTGTTCATAAGTATGATTGTTTCCCTGCTCAGCAGTTAGGGACCATCTGACAATTCCTATCCACAGCAGTAAATGAAGGGAAAATTTCACTGCATACAGTCAGGTTTCTTATAAAAATGTTACACATTTTTTAATTAAAGTATATTGGAGATAGGTTTCTTTTTCATTAAAGAAAGTAAAAATTGGATTTTATTTTTTTGCCTTTACATGCCCTTTAATTCAAAGGAAATTAAATTTTCTCTTGGGTACTGATGGGCGAATTTATTCGGCAGGCCAATTCCAGCTTTTCGACACCGGCGAATAAATTTTATGAAACCGCCACGAAAATTCGCCGGCATAAAAAAATGGATGCCAGCGTCCGTTTTTTTGGATGCATTTTTGCCAACGTAAAAAACGGACACCAGCATCAACAACGAGACACCGGTGCCGTTTTGCGAACTTTTCGCCGTTTCGCTAATTTCGTGGAAAATTCACAAACTTTTCGGCGAAGCGAAACGCCCCAAATTCGCCCATCACTACTCTTGGGTTTGACAACAATAAGTTACTGTAGTGTAGAATGGCTTGGTACTAGGGCAGAGGATCCACTGAAATCTCTTCAAGCTGCGAAAAATGTGTTAAATGCATTGAAGTCAATAGACAACAAAATGTTTTTCATGCGTGACAGTTTTGTACACAAGCGGCAATTTTTCTTGCTCCAAATGGATTAAAGTCAATGGGTCCCTTTTTCTTATGGCGACTTTTTTGTCCAAATGCATTAAAGAGATGGTTCACCTTTACGGTAACTTTTATTATGTTATAGAATGGCCAATTCTAAGCAGCTTTTAAATTGGTTTTCATTATTTGTTTTTTATAGTTTTATAGTTATTTGCCTTTTTCTTCTGACTTTTTCCAACTTTCTGACTCCCTTCTAAAAAACAAATATTCGGTAAGGCTACAAATGTATTGTTATTGTTACTTTTTATTACTGATCCTTCAATTTATGTCTCTCCTATTCATTTCCAGTCTCTTATTCAAGTCAATGCATGGTTGCTAGGGTAATTTGGACCCTAGTTACCAGATTGGTTAAGATGCAAATTGAAGAGCTGCTGAATAAAAAGCTAAATAACTCAAAATCCTTAAATAGTAAAAAATGAAAACCAATTGCAAATTGTTTCAGAATATCACTCTCTACATCATACTTAAAGTTTTCTCCAAGTTGAACAACCCCTTTAAAGTCAATAGACGTTTTTTCTAATGGCCACTTTTTTGTCCACATGCATTGAAGACAATGGGCGTTTTTTTCTTATGGCAACTTTTGACATTTTTGTCTTGTCTTTTTACCACATCAAATTTTTGCCACAGTTTTGGAAAAAAAAATTGCAGATGGCGAGATGCAAATCGATGGCTGGGGAAAAAAATTCGCTCATCACTACTTATGATGTACGCAGGGTTGGACTGGCCCGGCAGGACATGGGGGAAAACCCCGGTGAGCCCCGGCCCTCATGGGCCCCCGCCAGCCCAGACCTGCCCCCCTCTGATCTGCTGGCCCCCAAAACCAAACAATAATGTGCGGCACATGTACGTGGGCCCCCGAAGCTTGTAACCCAGTGGGCTCCCAATTGTACAGTCTGACCCTGGATGTCGGCAATGACTCATGGCTTGGCGGAGCCTCATTGAATCTCAGAAGGTATTATTATTATTATTATTATTATTATTATTATTAAGTCAGTTGAAATGCAGGGATTAAGAAGGAGGTGACTTACCTAAACATAAAGTTATGTTGATTCCATTCTGGCCAATGAAACTCTTGTAATACCCAGTGTCGCATCCACACATATGACTGCCTGGAGTATTATTACTACAGACCATAGGAGGTTTGCAAATAGAAGGATCCATGAGACACTCATTAATATCTGCAACAGAGACAAACATTCTAATATCAACTGCTCAAACACTTCTTGCACATGTGAGTCAGGGTCAATGTTCAGTAAACCCTCTTCAAATCTGAAATATGTCGTATACAAGTGCAGTAGTTACACCCACACAAACACAGGCAGTGGCACAACTAGAAGGTACTGTTGCTACAGATAACATCACTAAGCAGCCATTATAACTTGTGACATCACTAAGCAGCCATTATTACTTGTGACATCACTAAGCAGCCATTATAACTTGTGACATCACTAAGCAGCCATTATTACTTGTGACATCACTGAGCAGCCATTATAACTTGTGACATCACTAAGCAGCCCTTATAGCTTGTGACATCACTAAGCAGCCATTATAGTTTGTGACATCACTAAGCAGCCATTATAACTTGTGACATCACAAAGCAGACATTATAACTTGTGACATCACTAAGCAGCCCTTATAACTTGTGACATCACTAAGCACCACTTTGATGTCATGGAATGCCTAAGTGTCTTAAAAAGCTTTTACTAGCAATGGGGGGCACATTGTTCATTATATGATTCAAGCACAGGGAGGCTTTGAGGCCAGTGTTTTGTTTCAGATTGCTGAATAGCGTGGCATGAAATAATGGTAGAGATTATTTAGGTTTAAAGGGATTTTGTCATGATTTTTATGGTGTCGTTTTTATTTCTAAATTACACTGTTTACACTGCTAATAATTAGTTTAGCAATATTGGTGTGTAGGTGCATCTCAGGTCATTCTCAGCAACTTTTCAGTTGGTCTTCATTATCTCTTTTTTTTTTATAGTTTTTGTATTCGCCTTTTACTTCTGACTCTTTCCAGTTTTCAAATGGGGCTAACTTTTAATATATTATAGAGAGGGTTGGACCGGCCCAGACCTGCTCCCCAATCGGCTGCCCCCTTAAAAAGGTCTTCTGCCGCAGCGCGTCGGCTTTTGCGGGCTGGGCAGGAGTTTAGAAGTCGTGAGGGGCCCCTAGTGACTGCCTGTAGGTCCTTCATGTTGCAGCCTCGGTGGGCCCTCAATGCTCCAGTCCAACCCTGATTATAGAATGGCTAATTCTAAACAACTTTTCATTGACTTTCATTCTTTATTTCTTATAAATTTTGAATTATAAGCCTTCTTCTTCCAACTCTTTCCAGCTTTCATCCGGGGGTCACTGAACCCATCTAAAAATGCTCTGTAAAGCTAAAAATATATTGTTATTGCTACTCTTTATTACTCATTTTTCTATTCAGAGCCTCTCCTATTCAGTTTGGACCCTAGCAACTAGAGTGCGGAAATTACAAACTGGAGAGTGGCAAATAAAAAGCGAAATAATTCAAAAACCACAAATAATAAAAAGAGAAAACTAAATGTGTCTCCGAATATCACTCTCTACATCATACTAAAAGTTAATTTAAAGGGAAAGCAAAGTCTAAAATAGAATAAGGCTAGAAATGCTGTATTTTGTATACTAAATATAAACATGAACTTACTGCACCACAAGCCTAATCAAACAAATGATTTATGCTTTCAAAGTTGGCTACAGGGGGTCACCATCTTGTAACTTTGTTATACATCTTTGCAAGACTAAGACTGTGCACATGCTCAGTGTGGTCTGGGCTGCTTAGGGATCATCATAAACAAAGCTACTTGAGTTCTGCATGGCTGGGAAGTAAGGCGGGGGCTCCCCCTGCTGTTCATAAGTATGATTGTTTCCCTGCTCAGCAGTTAGGGACCATCTGACAATTCCTATTCACAGCAGTAAATGAAGGGAGAATTTCACTGCATACAGTCAGGTTTCTTATAAAAACGGTGCACATTTTTTAATTAAAGTATATTGGAGATAGGTTTCTGTATCATTAAAGAAAGTAAAAATTTGATTTTATTATTTTTTGCATTTACATGTCCTTTAAAGGTGAACCATTTACAATGCAGTATTTATTGTCTATCAAGAGAGAACAGCAGTGTCACTTTACCTGCATTGGGAATGGGGACAGTTGTATCATTTTCAGCAGTGTCATAGGGACAGGTACACGTGTAGCTCCCCAGGGTGTTGTTACAGATGAATGGGGCTTGACAGTAGGACGGATGTTTGGTGCATTCGTCTATATCTGTAAATAAAAGGAACAGAGCAAAACACTGGAGTTTTGAAGGCACAACACAAAGGGAAAGGGTGAAATGTGCCTCCTTATCTTTGAACTGAACTAAAGGCTTGATGGGCTTAGAAAAGAGGCTTCCTAAGGTGCAGCATACAATGGAAATTCATTTTTACCACTGGGAGTTAGATATACTAGGCAAAAGGAAGTATAACGACTATACATAGTTGAACATGGCTGAAAATTAACTTATGAATATAAATGGCTGTATTATAACCCTATACATAGTTGTACATGGCAGAAAATTAATTTATCAATATAAATGGCTGGAGTATAACCCTATACATAGTTGTACATGGCAAAATCGTTTGACTATTCGACTATTCGATAATCGAAGTACTGTCTCATTAAAATAAAACTTCGACTACCTACTTCGCCAACTAAAACCTACCGAATTGCATTTTAGCCTATGGGGACCTTCCCCATAAATTTTCTAAGTTTTTTTTGTTTGAAGGAAAATCGTTCGATCGATGAATTAAAATCCTTCGAATCATTCGATCGAACGATTTTTCCTTCGATCGATCGCAGGATTGTATTCGAAGGATTTGCGCCAAATCCATTCGACTTCGATAGTCGAAGGATTTTACTTCGACGGTCGAATATCGAGGGTTAATTAACCCTCGATATTCAACCCCTAGTAAATGTGCCCCGTAGTATCCTATTCGATGGTCGAAGTATCCAAAAAATTATTTTGAATTACAAATTTTTTTACTTCGAAAATTCCCTCGGATTCACTTTGACCCTTGATAAATCTGCCCCTTAATCATGGAATCATACAGCTCTCTAGGTGTAATTCACTTCTATTAAAAGTGCTCTGTGCCAATAAATTAATTCTATGTGAAAATATACGATTAATTAATAAGTATCCACAATAAAGTGAAGTGCTCTGGCTGAAAGTTGGCTAATGAATACACAATAATATTTGATGATCTGTTGATTAATGTTAATAGCCCCTAATGTGGATAGAGCCATTGTGTTCCCTTATATAGAAAGCATCTGCTTTTACAGCCCTATACATAGTGAGTCACAGTTAAACAAATACTCCAATTACCAGCACAGCGCCCCCCAGGGTAGGTGACAATGGACCTGTCCTTGGTGTTGTAGAATCCCTCTTTACAGATGCAGAAGTCTCCCCACGGGGTCGGCTCACAGGTTGAGTGTTCCGGACACACCAACGTCTGCCTTTTGCACTGTGTAACAGCTCTAAGCCTTGGAATTATATAATATCCACCTGCAGGGGCAACGAGTATTCCCAGATTATTCCATTAATCACTCAATATATGCCTGACAGATATGAACCAAGAGGTCTCCTGAGCAAGTGTGAACTCTGCTAAATTTCTATTTCTAGATAAAGTCTAGAAAGCTCAGCAATGAGGATGCACAGGATATACTGTATATATATATACAGGTATGGGACCTGTTATCCAGAATGCTCGGGACCTGGGGTTTTCCGGATAACGGATCTTTCCGTAATTTGGGGCTTCATGCTTTAAGTCTACTAGAAATTAATTTAAACATTAAATAAACCTGATTTTGCTTCCAATAAGGATTAATTATATCTTAGTTGGGATCAAGTACAAGCTGCTGTTTTATTATTACAGGTATAGGATCCCTTATCCGGAAACCCGATATCCAGAAAGCTCCGAATTACGGAATGGCTGTCTCCCATAGACTCCATTTTATCCAAATAATCCAAATTTTTAAAAAGGATTTCCTTTTTCTCTGTAATAATAAAACAGTAGCTTGTACTTGACCCAAACTAAGATATAATTAAGCCTTATTGGAGGCAAACCAGCCTTATTTAATATTTAAATGAATTTCTAGTAGACTTAAGGCACGAAGACCCAAATTACGGAAAGATCCATTATCTGGAACACCCCAGGTCCCGAGCATTCTGGATCTGGATAACAGGTCCCATACCTGTACAGAGAAAAAGGAAATAATTTTTAAAAATTTGGATTATTTGGATAAAGTGGAGTCTATGGGAGACCGCCATTCCGTAATTCGGAGCTTTCTGGATATCGGGTTTCCGTATAAGGGATGCCATACCTGTAGATATATATATATAAAATTCAAGCTGCTGTAGGAACAGTTTCTTTTAAAGGAGTGGTTTACTTTTAAGTTAACTTTTAGTATGATACAGAATAGCAAATTCTAAGCAACTTTTCCATTGACCACCATTATTTATTTTTTAGAGTTCTTGAATCATTTGCCTTTTTCTTCTGACTCTTTCCAGCTTTCAAAAGGGAGTCGCTGACCCCATCTTAAAAAAAACAAATGCTCTGTAAGGCTACACAATTATTATTATTATTATTATTATTATTGATTCTTTTTACTGCTATTATTGCTACTCAGAATATGCCTCTACATCATACTAAAAGTTAATTTAAAGGTGAACAACCCCTTTAACAAAAGCCTGTTTTTTACAGTGGATCAACCTCGCAGGGGTAAATGTATGAGCTGCATGGACAGTAAAATAATTAGTTTATCTTTCACTAGACCTTTGCCAGTAGATGACTGATTCATAATGAGAACGATGCTGAGAAACAGACGATGAGAAGACGGTGTAAGGAACCTTAAGTGAATAATAAAGAGATGACGTTACTGATAGCGAAGACATTATGACTTCAATGTTATATGTCAATAGGCTGCTAAATAGTGTAGGTCCTGGTGCAACTCTGTAGGGTTTTCAGCCACAGTTCTCAGTGTATCATGAATCTCTGAATGTTCTAGGTGCTCCTTATCAATGCAGTCATTTATGGGGATTTTTTTTTTTTCACTCTAATTTGCTTACCCAGGTTGTTTTTGCCCCTTTTGCTTATTGCAGGTTCTCTTTTCCCAGTTCTGCAAGTGCACAAGTAGCTGCCGGGAGTGTTAGTGCAGATGGCAGGGGGAGAACAGCTGGAAGGGCTATGGAGACATTCATCAATATCTGTAAAGCAACAGTTTAGCACATGATTAGAGTTCCCTATATGGTCACAGAACCCCTCATTCTAATATCCTTATGCGGTGGCATAACTAGATGTTACTGGGCCCCACAGCAAATTCATTTTAGGGCCCCCAACATATCCAGATGTTGTCCTGTTTTACTAATATATATTGAAATTGCCTCATGGGGCACCTGTAACACCTAGGCTCCTCTGCTTCCTCTGTAGTTACGACCCTATCCTTATGATTTGCAGTAGGGGGTATTATGTGTTATAATACAGGAGTGATACTCAGAGTTCCCTGTATAACTCAGCCTGCAGCCTTGTGCCTTTATATGGTCACAGAACCCCTCAGTGACTTCTAATATCCTTATCATTTACAGTAGGGGGTACATTATCCCTTATAATACATGAGAGATACTCAGAGTTTCCTGTATAACTCAGCCTACAGCCTTGTGCTTTAATATGGTCACAGAACCCCTCAGTGACTTCTAATATCCTTATCATTTACAGTAGGGGGTACATTATCCCTTATAATACATGAGTGATACTCAGAGTTCCCTGTATAACTCAGCCTGCAGCCTTGAGCCTATATATGGTCACAGAATCCCTCAGTGACTTCTAATATCCTTATCATTTACAGTAGGGGGTACATTATCCCTTATAATACATGAGTGATACTCAGAGTTCCCTGTATAACTCAGCCTGCAGCCTTGTGCCTTTATATGGTCACAGAACCCCTCAGTGACTTCTAATATCCTTATCATTTACAGTGGGGGGTACATTATCCCTTATAATACATGAGTGATACTCAGAGTTCCCTGTATAACTCAGCCTGCAGCCTTGTGCCTTTATATGGTCACAGGACTCCTCAGTGACCCAGTAGGGGGTACATTATCCCTTATAATACATGAATGAGAGTAGATAGCCAAGATGGAAAGACAAACAGGGTCCCTTTGCTGCCAACATGGATGGCGAATGGCTAATCTTTCCCATTTACACCAAGCAGCACAAAGAAAAAATATCTATCATTACCATCACACTGGCCCCCAGGATAGGTGATTGCTGTTTTCTCCTTGTTGTTGAAGAATCCAGTTTCACAAATGCAGAAGTTCCCCCATCTGGTTGGCTCACAAGTTGAGTTTTTGGGGCACCTCCCAGTGTGACCTCCACACTTTGCAACATGTCTGAGTCTTTCTGGAACAACATATTTGCCTGGGGAGAGCAAGAGACGGCATCAGAGAAAGCATTTGCCTATAATAAACCCCAGTAATTCCCAAGGCCCTATCAAACAAACACATGTCTAATGCATATCTAATATAGGCACAGGGAATGGATCATGTGTAGTTAGCACAGATTTTGCTTGGGCCTGAAAACATTTTCAATTGGGGGTAAAAAACATGCCACTCAATTTTCTCTGCTGTTAGTGTTGGCCAATTGCTCCACCTAGTGGTGAAATGCTGAATTTATCAATACAAGCTGAATATTGGATAGAAAAAAGCAATCTGATAACATTAACTCAAAAACATTAAGGAATAAAAATAATTAGTAACTAAAGTACTTTCATGTTTGAATAACACTAGTAACACTTCCCGTGTGCACATCTCTCTGTTACTTGTTCTCATTTACAACACTGCATTGACCCCTTTAAACCGGGCATGGACTTGCAATACATCTCTAGTAGTCCCACAATCAGTCAGAACATTTTCCTATAGGCCATAACTTACCTACTGACCAGGAGAACAAAAACAGCAGGCAGAGACCTGTTGGGAAAACAAAAAGCCCTGGAGAGTGTTAATAGGGTATTTGAGTCTTTTGCTCATAGAGGAACTCAAATTTTGATGAAAGAAAATATAATTCTAAGAACCTTCTAATAAACGGTGGCAAAGTTGCTGGGCAGAAATTAGGGTAAGGGCACACACTAAGATTCGGGGAGATTTAGTCACCCGGGCGACTTCTTCGGGCGACTAATCTCCCTGAAAAGCCTTCCCGTCGGCTAGAATCTAAATTGCCGGCGGAATTTCACTCGGAGCAATTCATTTTACGAAGTTGCCCGAAGTTTCCTCGTGAGGCTAGACTGAATCTTCCCGAATCTTAGCGTGTGCACTTACCCTAAAGGGAAGATTTATCTCTTGTACAAGAGATCTAGGAGACAAAGCAAATGTGGACTGTGTATACTGAGACTGGAAAAGCCAGTACAATGTATGGAAAAGCCAGGTCAGTTGGTGTCAACATCTGATAGCAAAGGCTGTGAGTGGGCTCTCTGTCCTGGAAGTAGAAAAATGAGTGAGTGCAGCTGTATCTATACTCTATACTAAACTAGATACTGACCCCACAATTGCTTATAGGAAAGAACTAAAAAACGTAATCAAGACACAATCGCATCTGGTATATTTGGTACCAGAGAATCCCAAAACAGGCACCTTCTATATGCTTCCGAAAATCCACAAAGAAGGTAACCCTGGACGACCTATAGTATCTGGGATTGGCACTCTGACAGAAGGCATATCAGGATGGGTTGAGCAGATCTTAAAACCTGTTGTAAAGGTATTTACAAGATACAAATGATCTGCTAAACAAACTTGCAGGCATAGGACTAGTGATGGGCGAATTTGCGCCGTTTCGCCAAAAATTTGCCGGACACCGGCGCCCATTTTTTCGACGCCGGCGCCCGTTTTTTCGACGCCGGAGCCCGTTTTTTTTCGAAAAACAATTTTTTGACGCCGGCGAATTTTTGCCGCGAATTTTCGTGGGCGTTTCACGAATTTATTCGCTGGCAGCGAATCGCGCAAATTCGCCGCGAATTCGCACCTGGCGAATAAATTCGCCCATCACTACATAGGACCACTTCCAGAGGGTACCATTTTGGCAACAATGGATGTGGAATCATTATATACAAACATTATATACAAACATTATATACAAACATTATATACAAACATTCCACACAAGGATGGTATCGATGCCTGCAAAACATTTCTGGAAAAGCATAACCTACCATCCCAAGCAGTTGTACAACTAATGAGTTTACATTAACACACACCTGCTGCTTTTTCAGCCAGGAAGTATTTCTACAACGGATGGGAACCAGTATGGGGACATGTTTTGAACCCCAATATACCAACCTCTTCATGGCAAAACTAGAAGAGGACTTTCTCTCCACCTGCAACACCAAGCCTCTGACATACCTCCGCTATATAGATGACATATTCATAATCTGGACAAATACTGAACAAGAACTTATTCAGTTTCACAAACAGTTTCATCCAACTATCAATTGGAAAATGAGCTACTCCCCGACTCACATCCATTTTCTGGACACAACCATTCACATCAGGGAAAATACTTTTCAAACCAACATATACCGAAAGCCAACGGACAAACAATCATATCTAATGTATGACAGCTTTCACCCTGACCACACTCAACACTCAACAATCTACAGCCAGGCTTTAAGATATAATCGTATATGTTCGGACATTGCTGAAAGGAACCACCACATCAAAACAAAACTTCATCATCAGGGGCTACAACCTCATCATTGTAGATCAATACATTCATAGTCACCAGGATTCCCAGAAGTCACCTTTTACAGAATAAACAAAAACCTGAAATAAATCGGATTCCCCTAGTGGTCACAATCCACAACTAAGGACCCTCAGAAAAATAGCCAGAGATCTACAAGGTGCACTTCATAAGGACGAGAGGCTCAAAAGCATATTCCCAGACCCACCACTCCCAGCATTCAGACAGCCTCCCAACCTAAAGTCACTAATAACAAGAAGAGCCTCCCCATCATAAATAGAACATACCCCTGTGGCAAAAAACAATGCAAAACCTGCCCACACATCCTGACTTCAGACAAAATACCAATTCCGGAAATACAGCATCCATGGTCACTACAACTGTTCTACTTCCAATGTGGTGTAATTAAAGGGATCCTGTCATTGGAAAACATGTTTTTTTCAAAACGCATCAGTTAATAGAGCTACTCCAGCAGAATTCTGCACTGAAATCCATTTCTCAAAAGAGCAAACAGATTTTTTTATATTCAATTTTGAAATCTGACATGGGGCTAGACATTTTGTCAATTTCCCAGCTGCCCCTGGTCATGTGACTTGTGGCTGCACTTTAGGAGAGAAATGCTTTCTGGCAGGCTGCTGTTTTTCCTTCTCAATGTAACTAAATGTGTCTCAGTGGGACATGGGTTTTTACTATTGAGTGTTGTTCTTAGATCTACCAGGCAGCTGTTTTCTTGTGTTAGGGAGCTGCTATCTGGTTACCTTCCCATTGTTCTTTTGTTTGGCTGCTGGGGGGGGAGGGGGTGATATCACTCCAACTTGCAGTACAGCAGTAAAGAGTGATTGAAGTTTATCAGAGCACAAGTCACATGACTTGGGGCAGCTGGGAAATTGACAATATATCTAGCCACATGTCAGATTTCAAAATTGAATATAAAAAAATCAGTTTGCTCTTTTGAGAAATGGATTTCAGTGCAGAATTCTGCTGGAGCAGCACTATTAACTGATTCATTTTGAAAAATTAGTTTTTTTTCCATGACAGTATCCCTTTAATACATTGCACTAAATGCAATACAGGGGGACTGTATATAGGAGAGACTGGGCAAATTCTAAGAAAGAGAAATACACACCAGCGATTCACTATAACCAATAAAAAACTGGACACACCAATAGGAAATCACTTCAATGGCCCCCATCACTCCATAAAGGATTTAAGAATTTTGAAACAGACAATGATAGAAAAGTGTGGGAATACAAATGAATGGAAACGTTCAATTCTCTGGAGAAGGGACTAAACCTGGGACTTGGATTTATTATATGGACTAAGAAAGTACTGCACCAAGAAAGAAATACCAACATGTCTGGACCAGGACTAAGAGATCATATGGAATTCCTTTGATTCTATTCTACAATAATTCAGCTCTAATTCATAGTCATGGGCGAATTTGTCTCGTTTCGCTTCGCCGAAAAATTCACAAATTTCCTGCAAAATTCGCAAAACAGCGAAAAATTAGCAAAAAATTGTGAAATAGGAAAGTACCCGAAAAAATCATGAAATTCGAAGGATTTCACTCAAAAATTGTGAAATTTGAAGGTTTTCACGAAAAAATCGTGAAAATCGGAAATTTCACCGGCGAATTTTCACAGGAGATTCTCGAATTTATTCGCTGGCGGCGAAACACTGGAATTGGCTGCGAAATGGTGCCAGACGAATTTATTCGCCCATCACTACTAATTTATACTCAGCCTATTTGACCCACATTAACTTGTACCTTATCCGCTTGTCTCTTGCAAATCCCCTCGTAAATGACTTTAACACCTCACACACAGATTGATATTCCTTTTTGTTGGTGATTTGACCTATGAGTTTAATATTGTATATATACCAGAGAACAGCACAGCTTCATTGTAATCCGCTTGAAAAAGGAACTAAAATGCTCTGAAAGCTTGTTATGATTATATTAGTTAGTTAATAAATGTATCACCTTTCTACCACTTTTGTTATTTTTTATTTCAAAAGGGTTTCCCTATAACATTTTTATTGGCTAACACTGTACAGCAACTTTACCTGAGTGTAGCTGAGAAAGCAGAGGAGAAAGTCAAGACAGTTGTTAAATAGTTAAATATTTGTAATATTACTGATTTTAGTTGCCTGAAAGTGGTTGTTCACATCACAGTTAAATTAACTTTTAGTATGATGTAAAGAGTGATATTCTGAGATAATTTGCATTCGGTTTTCTTTTTTTTTTATTATTTGTGGTTTTTAAGTTATTTAGCTTTTTATTCAGCAGCTCTCCAGTTTGCGATTTCAGCCATCTGGTTGCTAGGGACCAAACTACCCTAGCAACCATGCACTGATCTGAATAAGAGGCTGGAATATGAATAGGAGAGGCCTGAATAGAAAGGTGAAATAGAAAGTAGCAATAACAATCAATCTGTAGCCTTACAGAGCATTTGTTTTTTTTTGTTTTTTAGATGGGGTCAGTGACCCCCATTTGAAAACGGGAAAGAGCCAGAAGAAGAAGAATTTAAAATAATTCAAAAACTATTAAAAAAAAATGAAGAAGAATTTAAAAGTTGCTTAGAATCGGTCATTCTATAACATACAAAACGTTACCTTGAAGATAATAGTGGCTGAGACTCTGGAAAAATAGGAATCTAAACCTAAAAAACAGGTTTGTGGCAACAGAATTCTCTGATTCTCAGAGGGTCCAATTACTTTCAATGCATTTCTTGTACTTGATTAACCCTATGGTTGCTAATGCTCATTTAAACCAAAAGCCACTGAAACTGCTAATGTATATTGTAACAGTCTTCAGAGAAGCACTTACTTGATTTCTGGGCTTAGATCCCCTTTGAAACCATTCTAACTATTTAAAGGTGTTGTTCATATTGATATTAAGGGGCAGATTTATCAAAGGTCGAAGTGAAATTTTGAATTAACAAAAGAGTCCAAATTCAATTTGATTTTGAAAAAAAATTAAAAATTCGAATTTCGAAATTTATTATGTGTCTCTTTAAAAATGAGACCGACCATTCGCCATATAAAACCTGCCAAATTGCTGTTTTAGCCTATTGGGCGATTTCCCAGAACCTATTTGGAGTCAATTGGTGGACTTTGAAAAATCAAAGGGTTTTTTTGGGAAAAACTTCGAATCGTATGATTCGAATGCGATGTTACTTCGATTCGAACGGACCTATTTGATTGAAAACGGACCTATTCGGCCAAAGAAAAACTTTGATTTAATTTCGGTTGGTGTTTTTGAATTCAAATTTCGAGGTTTTTCAAATTCGAAATTCGACCCTTGCTAAATCTGCCCCTGTTAGTATGATGTAGAGAGGGATATCCTAAAACAATTTGCAAATGTTTTGAATTTTTTTATTATTTGTGGTTTTTGAGTTATTTAGCTTTTTATTCTGCAGCTCTCCAGTTTGCAGTTTCAGCAATCTGGTTGCTGTGGTCAAAATTACCCTAGCAACCATGCATTTATTCAAATAAGAGACTGGAATATGAATAGGAGAGGGCTGAATAAAAAGATGAATAATAAAAAGTAGCAATAACAATACATTTGTAGCCTTACAGAGCAATTTGGTTTTTTTTTAGATGGGGTCGGTGACCCTCATTTAAAAGCAGGAAAGAGTCAGAAGGCAAATAATTAAAATATATATAAAAATAAATAATGAGAATCAATGCTTAGAATTAACCATTCTATAACATACTAAAAGTTAACTTAATGGTGAACCACCCATTTAATGAATGTATATTGGAAAGCTGCTTAGGGTCACATTAGTCAGTTAACTCATCACAGATTATCTACATCAGGCAGGGAATATGCTGTAAGAATTCATTGATGTACAGGTATGGGATCTGCTATCTGGAAACCCATTATCCAGAAAGCTCTGACTTACGGAAAGGCCGCCTCCCATAGACTCGGTTTTATCCAAATAATCCAAATGTTGAAAAACGATTTCCTTTTTCTCTGTAATAATAAAACAGCGGCGTGTACTTGATCCCAACTAAGAAAGAATTAATCCTTATTGGAAGCAAACCCAGAATTTATTTAATGTTTACATGATTTTCTCATAGACTTAAGGTATGTAGATCCAAATTACAGAAAGATCTGTTACCTGTAAAACCCAAGGTCCAGAGCATTCTGGATAACAGGTCCCAAACCTGTACTATGCCCAGTGTTTCCCCGTCAGCCCAAATAGCAACACTCTCACCTCTCAGAGGGAATCCTAGTGAGCAGCTCATCCTGGCACAAGAATCAGAGAATAGAAGGTGAGTTCAGAGATGTATATGAGGATTAGAGAAGTGATTGCTAGCTCCTATCCTCCTATGAGCTCAAACATGTGAGGAGACAAAGCTGATATTGTCAGAGGGGAAGTCTAGATTTGCAGGAAAGAGGGAAACCCACAGGAATAATTCCCCCTTTGTCTTTTTATTTGCTTGTAGTCACCATATCAACCATGTTTTGATATTATTCAGAATTGTCATTGCTCAACCGGTGCCTTAAAGGGCATGTAAAGGCAAAAAATAAAATCCCATTTTTACTTTCTTTAATGAAAAAGAAACCTATCTCCAATATACTTTAATTAAAAAATGTGTACCGTTTTTATAAGAAACCTGACTGTATGCAGTGAAATTCTCCCTTCATTTACTGCTGTGGATAGGAATTGTCAGACGGTCCCTAACTGCTGAGCAGGGAAACAATCATACTTATGAACAGCAGGGGGAGCCCCCGCCTTACTTCCCAGCCATGCAGAACTCAAGCAGCTTTGTTTATGACGATCCCTAAGCAGCCCAGACCACACTGAGCATGTGCACAGTCTTAGTCTTGCAAAGATGTATAACAAAGTTACAAGATGGTGACCCCCTGTAGCCAACTTTGAAAGCATAAATTATTTGTTTGATTAGGCTTGTGGTGCAGTAAGTTCATGTTTATATTTAGTATACAAAATACAGCATTTCTAGCCTTATTCTATTTTACACTTTACATGCCCTTAAAATATTAATTAAACCCAATAGAATTATTTATTCATATGTATGCCCAAATTGTATCTCTGCCCTAAGGCTCGAGGCACATAGGAGCTTGTGATCCATGTTATAACCTCAGATACCTGCACCAATCAACAGCTGGTTCAGACTCCTGAAACGATGTAGCAGAAGGCAAGCTCTCCGCCAGCCATGACTACATTTCCCACAATGCCTTGCAGGCTTCTTCACAGGTCTGCCAGTCAACTGGCTTCTGCTGCATGCAATTAAATGGAAAGGCAAAGATTAGTGATGGGCGAATAAATTCGCCTGGCACGAATTTGCAGCGAATTTCCGCGCGAAAGTTCGCCGGTGATAATTTGCCGTTTTTTTCATAAAAACTTTCGAATTGCTTGATTTTTTAGTGAAAACATTCGAATTGCTTGATTTTTTAGTGAAAGTTTTCGAATTGCTCAATTTTCCCATGAAAACTTTGAATTGCTCGATTTTTTTTTTGAAAATGTTGGAATTGCTCGTTTTTTTTGTGAAAACATTACATTGCTCGATTTTTTCGTGAAAATGCTGGAATTTCACGATTTTTTTGTGAACTTTCCGATTTCACTATTTTGCAAATTTTTCACTGTTTCGCGAATTTTGCGGGTAATTCGAAATGGGAGAAATTCGCGCATCACTAGCAAAGACAATTACATTTACTTCCATTAAGGATTTGCTTCATCGGGCAAAAAAACATTTTTGGGGGTTTGCAATTCCCTTTATAAGGCCTCCCCAGTTTCCTTGTACCAATATCAGCGCATGATACACACATTCAGCTTTCACAATCACACAAGTGATTCTCAGCAGCGACAGTGGTTCAATAGATATATATATATAAATAGATATGTATAAGGAAAGCTCTGGGAAATAAACCTCAGCCTGGGGTCAGACGCTTCTCTTTAGACATATTGTGCAGTTCCCACTATGGGGATAAGGAAGTGACACTTTTGCCAGTAATTGGCTAGAGTTTGGGGAAGAATATTACTGTAAGTAGTCAGAATTAAATCCACAGCAAAATATCAGAACAATAGTAGTATTAGACTGGTGTTTAGAGGGTGTTTCAACATTAAGTTAACTTTTAAACGAGACATATTGTGTAAAAAATAAGAATGTACCAGTGAGTCATACTCATTTAGATATAGAAGAATTGTTCTTTAAAAAGTAGTGTTTCAAGCTGATTTATTGAATATTTCTGCAAAAACCCTAAAAATCCCTCCCTTCTAGTGATGGGCGAATAAATTCGCCTGTCATAAATTCGCAGCGAATTTCGATGTTTCGCTGCCGGCAATTAAATTAATGAATTTGCCCGCGAAAATTCGCCGGCAAAAAGTAGATTGCGTCAAAATCATCACGCGTCAACACTATTCGGACGCCCATTGACTTTAACACCAGCGTCAGCTTGGATACGGATTTTACGTAAAAATGTCTGATTTTTTCGTGAAATTGTCAGATTTTTCACAATTTATTTTTTTTGTGAAAATGTCAAAATCTTACAATTTTTTCGTGAAAAGTTCCGAATTTCACCGTTTCGTGAATTTTGCGGGGAATTCACAAATTTTTCCTGAGAAACGGGAGAAATTCGCCATCACTACTCCCTTCTCTTCCACTTCCTGCTCACTGAATTCCCAGGCTGTACAGGGGAGCCGGTGGTTCTCAGCTCACTGCACTGTAGGACATGAACCAATCAGCAGCTAGCAGGACCTGATAGGGAACTGAAGCCTATCTGTGCGTGTGTGACTGCAGGCCTGTGATTGGCTGTCCCCCTCCTACTGGGCTTCCAACAGGGGCCATTAGGACACGCCCATCTCTCATTTGAAACACAGACAGGGACCAGAGAACATCTATAGGGAGCTCCAATAAAGGGGCTATTTTCAAAGATAATATTCATTTTTAGCACCATGTAAAAGTAACACCATATAATACACAAGAGCCATGAATATCCTGTAAATTATATCCTAATAAACAGTGGCCAGTGATGTGATCAGCTATAAATGATAAGTAGTGATGTCATTTTTGTCATACGACTCCCAAAACTTGTGTATTATAATAAATAAATTACCCCTTGTTGGAAAATATAAGGATATTAGAAGTCACCTTGGCTTTCCATGACCTGTATAAAAGCACTCGGGCTTCGTGACTTATAATATCCTTATATTTTACAATAAAGGTACTTTATTCACTATATTACTTATAATCGCCTACAGGTTTTTTTTCATTTATCCTATATGTCTCCTTTAATATATTATAGAAGAGCTAATTATAAGCAACTTTTCAATTGACATTCATTATTTATTTATCTTTATAATTTTTTTAATTATTTGCCTTCTTCTTCTGACGCTTTCCAGCTTTAAAATGGGGATGACTGACCCCATATATAAAAAAAAAACCAAATGCTCTGTAAGACTACAAATCTATTTTTATTGCTACTTTTATTACTCATCTTTCTGTTCAGTCCTCTTCTATTCATATTCCAGTCTCTTATTCATATCAATGCATGGTTGCTAGGGTCGTTTGGATCCTAGCAACCAGATTGCTGAAATTACAAACTGGAGAGCTGCTGAATAAAAAGCTAAATAACTCAAAAACCACAAATAATAAAAAATGAAAACCAATTGCAAATTGTCTCAGAATATAACTCTCTACATCATACTAAATATTAACTCAAAGGTGAAGAACCCCTGTAACCTGTAGTATGTTATAGAATTATACTTTTTCCTGTGGATTACAGTAATACAGGTAATTATCACTTCCATTAATGATATTACAGTTAAATCCATCTAGTGTATAGCTGATTGGCTGCAAGCTGGTACTACTATATAGACTACAGAGATAGAGGTCCCATAGCAAGGTTCCCATCTGTCCCCGTTTCCTGGGGACCAACCCCATTTACAATATATGGTCCCTGGAAAAGGCCTATTTTTTTCCGCCGAGGGCGAGTAGTGTGAATTAGTCCTCGGAGTGCAGCGAGAGGTACCCTATGGCAATAATGAATATACACGGAGGGGCACCCATGTTTGAGTAACATACATAAATGAAATCACCAGGCAGGAATACTGTAAAAATTATTTATTGAAAAAAAGAAAAAGCACAAAAATATATAGAACTCTGTAAACAATAGCTGGGCCCACGTCTGCAACAATGCAACCCCCCAGCCATCAGAATGATTTAAAGCACACGAGGAGCCTCCGTTTCAGGGAACCAATAGGGATTCTGTATAATCTCATCTGCATAGAACACATGATTCCATTTACTGCACAACATTACTCCACATCCTTAAAGCCATCTCTCTGTAGCCTATAGCAGCAGGCGGTTGTACCATTGTAACCAGCAATCAGAACTATAATTAAGGATACCCCCCTTCCTGTACGAGGCTCGAGTCGGCAAGTTTCTCGGGTTATTTATGTATAAAAGTAGTCTCATGTTCATAGCAGGCCTCAAAACATCTTAAAGGGCATGAAAAGGCAAAAAAATAAAATCCCATTTTTACTTTCTTTAATGAAAAAGAAATCTCCAATATACTTTAATTAAAAAACGTGTACCGTTTTTATAAGAAACCTGACTATATGCAGTGAAATTCTCCCTTCATTTACTGCTGTGGATAGGAATTGTTAGACGGTCCCTAACTGCTAAGCAGGGAAACAATCATACTTATGAACAGCAGGGGGAGCCCCCGCCTTACTTCCCAGCCATGCAGAACTCAAGCAGCTTTGTTTATGACGATCCCTAAGCAGCCCAGACCACACTGAGCATGTGCACAGTCTTAGTCTTGCAAAGATGTTTAACAAAGTTACAAGATGGTGACCCCCTGTAGCCAACTTTGAAAGCATAAATTATTTGTTTGATTAGGCTTGTGGTGCAGTAAGTTCATGTTTATATTTAGTATACAAAATACAGCATTTCTAGCCTTATTCTATTTTAGACTTTACATGCCCTTTAAGTAGCTTCTATTAAAGGATATTAAAGGGCCAGTGCAGGCCTGTGTTCAACATGAATGGGTGATGAAGGATAAAATAATTAAGCAAAGAAATATGTATTACAGGTATGGGATTCCTTATCCGGAAACCCATTATCCAGAAAGCTCCGAATTACTTCCATAGACTCAATTATAATGAAATAATCCAAAATCTGTAATAATAAAACAGTAGCTTGTACTTGATCCCAACTAAGATACAATTCATCTTTATTGGAAACAAAACCAGGCTATTGAGTTTATTTAATGTTTACATGATTTTCTAGTAGATTTAAGGTATGAAGATCCAAATTACGGAAACATCCATTATCCGGAAAACCCCAGGTCCGGAGCATTCTGCATAATAGGTCCCATACCTGTACTGAATTATTAGATGTATGGCCTTGTTTATACTAATGATTTCATTAGCCAGATTCAGGGATGACGATACACATGGCAGGGCAGCTCAGGAGATGTGATTACCTCTTATAACAGAGTCTCCATCGCTTTATTTACTGGGCCTCCGTTTAATGGGGTGGTTCGCCTATAAGTTCACTTTTAGTATGTTATAGAATGGCTAATCCTAAGCAACTTTTCAATTGGTCTTCATTATTTATTTATTTTTATTTTTTTATTTGCCTTCTTATGACTCTTTCCAGCTTTCAAATAGGGGTCACTGACCCCATATAATAAACAAATGCCCTGTAAGGCTACAAATGCATTATTATTGCTTTTTTTATCACCCATTTTTCTATTCAGGCCCTCCACTATTCATATTATATTTAAATCCAAATTCAGCCTGAAGGACAGCTCTGACCTAGAGGATTCTGGGAGGTACAGTCTGCCAACAGCTGGAAAGCTATATGAAGGAGGTTCATATATAGGCAGTTATTAGTGACTGACCTTGACTGACAATAACACATTATTCTTAAAGGATAACTAAAATCTAAAAATTAATATGGTTAAAAATGCCATATTTTATATAGTGAACTTATTGCAGCAGCCTAAAGTTTCAGCTCCTCAATAGCAGCAATGATCCAGGACTTCAAACTTGTCACAGGGGGTCACCATCTTGGAAAGTGTCTGTGACACTCACATGCTCAGTGGGCTCTGATTGGCTGTTGAGAAGCAAAGCTTAGGGCTCGTCACTAATTATCCAGCAGAAAATGAGCTTCCCTGTAATATAAGCTGATGCTACAGGTTTGCAGATTATTAAATTCTGATGCTAATTGCACTGGTTTCTGTGCTGCCATGTAGTAATTATCTGTATTAATTACTAATCAGCCTTATATTGTGACATTTCTATTCTATGTGTACTGTATAGTGTGAGTGGGTCCCTAAGCTCAGTAAGTGACAGCAGCACAGAGCATGTGCAGTGAATCAGCAGAAAAGAAGATGGGGAGCTACTGGGGCATCTTTGGAGACACAGATCTTTACTGCTAAAGGGCTGTGGTTGCCTTGGGCTGGTACAGAAGCACAAAACATAATGTACAACATTTCTAGCTACTTCTTTAGTTAAGCTTTAGTTCTCCTTTAATGCAAGCCATTGCTGTTCTAATGGTGTAAATATTATATGCTTCATCTGTTGTACAATCTCCATAACAACCAAGGCTAAAAAAAAAAAATGGGGTATTAACATTCAAACTGCTAATGATTATAGTAATATGGCAGTAGTTAAGTACCCTGTGGATTCCTAGCTGCTAACGCTAACCTGGAATCGAGGTCTCCTCTTAAAAGATCTGTTTTGTGCATTTGTGTCTTCGGTCTACAGAAGGGTAAGCTGCCGTCTGGGATGTCCCCTTTGTTCATCCCAATATATTAATAATTATAATAATTAAAAACACCCTGTCGTGTGGTCGGGCAGCTCAATTGATAGGCGGGATCTTGTACTTGGTTAGTGTGTGACAGTGTGTGTGTAAGTGTAGAAGGTGGGTGGCAAAGAACATCCTTTTGGCATCAAATGTTTATGGGATTTCATGCCTTTTCAGTCTACGATCCTCTGGTTCTGCTGTTAGTGAGCTCCATATCCGGCTGGGCCGTACCTCTCTTGTTATGGTCGTTCCCTTCGCTGCCGTCATAATTCATCCCGGGCAGTGTTGTCAAAAGGGGAGCCCAAGGAAGGGGAGTTTAAAGCCTCGCTGCGCAGCTTCTCCTGCTGTTGTGTCTTGCGCGACTTTGCTCGGTCCCAGTCGGTGGGTTCCGTCACGTTGTCCCACAGCACCGAGGTCTCCGTGTCACTAATGTAGCCCTCGTCTCCAGTGTAGTGGGTGGGATACAGAAGGAGAGGCTCCACTGAGAAAGCCAGAAGGTCTCGAGGGGAGAAATGGGAGGAATAGTCAGAGCTGGATTGGGAAAAATAAAAAAAAAAAGTTAAAAAAAAAAAATCAGATATTTGAAAACATATTTTCCTGTTAATAAAAGCAGAGTAGTGTGGTTGGTGGCCACCATGCTGGCACACTTGATATCTTGTCTCTCAGCCAGGAGCATGCCAAAGACTCAGGCCCTAATTTATACGGTTCATTAACATTAGGGAAGATCCTTTCTCTCCAGTTGCAGTTGGTACTACAGGTAGGGGACCTGTTATCCAGAATATTCAGGACCTGGGGTTTTTCGGATAACGGATCTTTTTGTAATTTTGATTTTCAAACCTTAAGTCTACTAGAAAGTCATGTAAGTATTAAATAAACCCAATAGGCTGGTTTTGCTTCCAATAAGGATTAATTATATCTTAGTTGGGATCAAGTACAAGCTACTGTTTTATTATTACAGAGAAAAGGGAAATCATTTTTTAAAATTATTTAGAGAAGATGGAATCTATGGGAGACAGGCTTTCCAGAATTCGGAGCTTTCTTTATACATAACAGTATGAATCTTGGAGTAATTTATGGATTAAATGAGAACTAAACTCAAACTTAATATGGCAAAAAAAAAAGCTATATTTTATATACTTAACCTATTTCACCAGCCTAAAGTTTCAGCTTGTCAATAGCAGCAATGATCCAGGACTTCTAACTTGTCACAGGGGGTCACCATCTTGGAAAGTGTCTGTGACACTCACATGCTCAGTGGGCTCTGATTGGCTGTTGAGAAGCTAAGCTTAGGGCTCGTCACTAATTATCCAGCAGAAAATCAGCTTCCCCTGTAATATAAGCTGATGCTACAGGTTTGCTGATTATTAAATTCTGATGCTAATTGCACTGGTTTCTGTGCTGCCATGTAGTAATTATCTGTATTAATTACTAATCAGCCTTATATTGTGACATTTCTATTCTATGTGTACTGTATATTGTGAGTGGGTCCCTAAGCTCAGTAAGTGACAGCAGCACAGAGCATGTGCAGTGAATCATCAGAAAAGAAGATGGGGAGCTACTGGGGCATCTTTGGAAACACAGATCTTTACTGCTAAAGGGCTGTGGTTGCCTTGGGCTGGTAAAGAAACCCAACACATAATGTAAACATTTCTAGCTACTTCTTTAGTTAAGTTTTAGTTCTTCTTTAAAGGGATACTGTCATGGGAAAAAAACATTTTTTTCAAAATGAATCAGTTAATAGCGCTACTCCAGAAGAATTCTGCACTGAAATCCATTTCTCAAAAGAGCAAACTGATTTTTTTTTATATTCAATTTTGAAATCTGACATGGGGCTAGACATATTGTCAATTTCCCAGCTGCCCCAAGTCATGTGACTTGTGCTCTGATAAACTTCAATCACTCTTTACTGCTGTACTGCAAGTTGGAGTGATATCACCCCCTCCCTTTTCCCCCCCAGCAGCCAAACAAAAGAACAATGGGAAGGTAACCAGATAACAGCTCCCTAACACAAGATAACAGCTGCCTGGTAGATCTAAGAACAACACTCAATAGTAAAAACCCATGTCCCACTGAGACACATTCAGTTACATTGAGAAGGAAAAACAGCAGCCTGTCAGAAAGCATTTCTCTCCTAAAGTGCAGGCACAAGTCACATGACTGGGGGCAGCTGGGAAATTGACAAAATGTCTAGTGCAGAATTCTGCTGGAGCAGCACTATTAACTGATTCATTTTGAAAATTACAGTATCCCTTTAAAGAGGTTGTTTACCTTTAAATTAACTTTTAGTATGATATAGAGAGTGATATTCTGAGACCATTTGCAATTGGTTTTCATTTTTTTATCATTTGTGGTTTTTGAGTTATTTAGCTTTTTATTCAGCGGCTCTCCAGTTTGCAATTTCCACAATCTGGTTGCTAGGGTCCAAATTACACATATCAACCATGCATTCATTTGAATAAGAGATTGGAATATGAAAAGGAGAGGTCAGAATAGAAAGATGAGGAATAAAACAAGTAGCCATAATAATAATATTTGTAGCCTTACAGAGCATTTGGTTTTTTAGATGGCTGGAAAGCTGGAAGGAGTCAGAAGAGTCAGATATTATAGCAGTGAATAAATGGGCACAGGTTACATGTAACTTACATGGGGTGCTTGTCATACATGACTGGCAAGAACTCGTCTACAGGCAGCATCTTCACAAGAGGTTCTGCATTCAGCAGCTTTTTTGCCCCACGCAAGGAGATCAGATACCCCAGGGTCCAATAGGAATAATCGGATACCACCAAATTACGGACTCCAGGCACAGGCTCTTCTGGTTCATCAACCTGCATCCTCTTCCTGCCCAGGTAACTACAGAGGCGGAGAGAGAATAGGGCAAGTTTGATTTTTATGATGTCGTTTTTATTTCTAAATTACACTGTTTACACTGCAAATAATTCACTCTACAATATAAAATTGAATTCCTGAACCAGCAAGTGTATTGTTGTTTAATTGTAATATTGGTGTGTAGGTGCATCTCAGGTCATTTTGCCTGGTCATGTGCTTTCAGAAAGAACCAGCACTTTAGGATGGAACTGCTTTCTGGCAGGCTGTTGTTTCTCCTACTCAATGTCACTGAATGTGTCTCAGTGGGACCTGGATTTTACTATTGAGTGCTGTTCTTAGATCTACCAGGCAGCTGTTATCTTGTGTTAGGGATCTGCTATCTGGTTACCTTCCCACTGTTCTGTTGTTAGGCTGCTGGGGAGGGGGGAAGGGAGGGGGGGGATATCACTCCAACTTGCAGTACAGAGTGACTGAAGTTTATCAGAGCACATGACTGGGGGCAGCTGGGAAACCATCAGTATGTCTAGCACCATGTCAGATTTCAAAATTAAATAAAAAATAATCGGTTTGCTCTTTTGAGAAATGGATTTCACTGCAAGAGTCTGCTGGAGCAGCACTATTAACTGAAGTATTTTGGAAAAAATGTTTTCCCATGACAGTATCCCTTTAAGGTGGCCGTAAGTTTGAGGAGATCCCCGAACAAGAGGTTCTGGGCCCAGTATCTGCTGATAAATATAGCTGGCAATTTTTTATGGTCCTGTGTATGGCTAGCTTTATTCCACAGGTTTATCTCTTACATGAGGTCCCAGTCCAGCTTGGCTGTCTCTAGATCATGCAGGAGCGTCTGCAGCCGCCGCTTAAAGTAGATCTCAAAACGAAGGTCATCCTCGAACACTGCTGAAACCGCCAAGTTGCGCTCGGAGATCTACAAAGACAGACATCCCCCCGTTTGCTCACAAGAGCATTTACAAGGCTGCAGAACTATAGAATAATAGAAAAAGGTCACCCCCTGATTCTCACCTCCTTCCAGATGTTGTAGTGACTGAGAAAACAGCCCATCTCTCCTCGAGTCAGAGGGCGGCCATGGTAAGGGTCTTTGTAGTCAGGGAGCATCTTTATGCCCAATTCAGAGACCTGGGATTGATTCAGGGTCCTGTGAAAGATAAAAAGAGAGATTCTTAAAGGGATACTGTCATGGAAAAAAAAATTTTTTTCAAAATGAATCAGTTAATAGTGCTGCTCCAGCAGAATTCTGCACTGAAATCCATTTCTCAAAAGAGCAAACAGATTTTTTTATATTCAAATTTGAAATATGACATGGGGCTAGACATATTGTGAATTTCCAGCTGCCCCAAGTCATGTGACTTGTGCTCTGATAAACTTCAATCACTCTTTACTGCTGTACTGCAAGTTGGAGTGATATCATCCCCCTCCCTTTTCCCCCCCAGCAGCCAAACAAAAGAACAATGGGAAGGTAACCAGATAGCAGCTCCCTAACACAAGATAACAGCTGCCTGGTGGATCTAAGAACAACACTCAATAGTAAAAACCCATGTCCCACTGAGACACATTCAGTTACATTGAGAAGGAAAAACAGCAGCCTGCCAGAAAGCATTTCTCTCCTAAAGTGCAGACACAAGTCACATGACCAGGGGCAGCTGGGAAATTGACAAAATGTCTAGCCCCATGTCAGATTTCAAAATTGAATATAAAAAAATCTATTTGCTCTTTTGATTAATGGAATTCAGTGCAGAATTCTGCTGGAGTAGCACTATTAACTGATGTGTTTTGAAAAAAACATGTTTTCCCATGACAGTATCCCTTTAAAGCAACGATAGTCAACCTGCAAGGGAGGCGGACATCAAGGCCTTGCAACTGCTGCTGGAATGTAAAAATAAGTTACAGCTCAGAAACGGAGGGGTGGGGGTGGTTGATCCCATTATTTAAATGAAGTAGTAAATTAGTAATGTGTGGTATGCGATCTATTATCCGGAAACCCATTATCCAGAAAGATCCGATTACGGAAAGGCGACTCCCATTGACTCCATTATAATCAAATCTAAATTTTTAGCATGATTTCCTTTTTCTCTTTAATAATAAAACAGTAGCTTGTATTGGAGTACCTAAGAAATAATTAATCCTTATTGAAAGTAAAACCAGCCTATTGGGTTGATTTAATGTTAACATGATGTTCTAATAGACTTAAGGTATAAAGGTATAAAGATCCAAATTACAGAAAGATAAATTATCTGGAAAAATCCCAGGTCCCGAGCATTCTGGATAACAGGTCTGTTGCTTATTTATTTTGGGGGTATAGTTTTCCTTTACGGCAGAAAACAAAACACAAGTCTGAGGAGAGAAAGCCCAATGGGTGTGGGTAAATGTGTTTACAGCATAACACAAGGTTACCAAGAAAGAGAGAAAAAAAAAGTTTATTTTCCATCTTTAATTTTTCCCATAACTCTGCTGCTCTGTTTGCCAACAGCAGAGAATGGAAATATGTGAAGGAACAGAGCTGAGTAGATAAATGATTAAAGGGATACTGTCATGGGAAAACATGTTTTTTTCAAAACACATCAGTTAATAGTGCTGCTCCAGCAGACTTCTGCACTGAAATCCGTTTTTAAAAAGAGCAAACAGATTTTGTTATATTTAATTCTCAAATCTGACACGGGGCTAGACATATCGTCAGTTTCCCAGCTGCCCCAGTCATGTGACTTGTGCCTGCACTTTAAGATGGAACTACTTTCTGGCAGGCTGTTGTTATTTCTCCTACTTAATGTAACTGAATCAGTCTCAGTGGGACTTGGCTTTTACTATTGTTCTTAGATCTACCAGGGAGCTGTTATCTTGTGTTAGGGAGCTGTTATCTGGTTACCTTCCCATTGTTCTGTTAGGCTGCTGGGGGGAGGGAGGGGGTGATATCACTCCAACTTGCAGTACAGCAGTAAAGAGTGACTGAAGTTAATCAGAGCACAAGTCACATGACTGGGGGCAGCTGAGAAACTGACAATATGTCTAGCCCCACGTCAGATTTCAATATTAAATATAAAATAATCTGTTTACTCTTTTGAAAAATGAATTTCAGTGCAGAATTCTGCTGGAGCAGCAATAATTACTGATGTGTTTTGAAAAAAAAAAAAAAAACAGGTTTTCCCATGACAGTATCCCTTTTACAAACAGTGGATCAAGACAGACAGAAAGGCAGCCACCAGAAATTAAAGTACTTGTACAGGTATGGATCAGATATCCAGATACCCGTTATACAGAAAGAGCTGGATTATGCAAAGGCCGCCTCCCCTAGATTCAATTTAATCCACAATTTTGAAAATGATTTCCTTTTTCTCTGTAATAATAAAACAGTAACTTGTACTTGATCCCAACTAAGATAGAATTAATCCTTATTGGAAGCAAAACCAGCCTATTGGGTTTATTTAAGGTTTACATGATTTTCTAGCAGCCTTAAGGTATAAAGATCAAAATTATGGAAAGATCCGTTACTCAGAAAACCCCAGGTCCCAAGCATTCTGGATAACAGGTCCCATACCTGTACTTGTATTTGAGGAAGAATTTTAAAAAAAACCATACAAACCGAGAAGCGATGGATGAAAATAAAATAAAAATAAAATGACACGTGATCCGGGAAGATGGACCATCAGCTGTGATGTTATATAGCAGTGTCCAACATGCAGCCTTATATGTATTCCTGCTAATTCCTATACGTTAGACCCCCTGGTGATTACACTCATTTATATTAAATCCTGGGATGCTGCTCTTCTTTGCTGAACACCACACTAGTTATGGATGAATTTCCGCCTTTCGCCGCCGCAAATAAATCTGCCAAATTGCCGTGATAATTGCCTCGAAGTTTTTTGACACCGCCGACAATTCAATTTTGCGTTTCGCAAATTTTTCGCCCGTTTTGCAAATTTTGTCAATTTCGTGGCGAAACAAACGGGACAAATTCGCCCATCAATACACCACACATTTGGGAGAGGCAACGTGAAGATGAGGCCCCTTCTAACCTGCCAGATATCAGTTGGGGCAAGGCATTGGGAGGGGAATACATGGGCCAGTTAGAGTCTAGACATTGTCTAGAGTCGCCAGTTTGGCAGCTTTTATTGATGTGTGGCATCACCTTAAAGGAGAAATAAACCCCCCCTAGGGTTGTCACCTGTCCAGTTTTGACCCAAACAGCCCAGTTTTTTGAAGGGCTGCCTGGATCAAAACTGCCTGCTCGGTTTTCCAAATTAGGAAAACCGGGCAGGATTGCCAATGATTGAGACGGTGATCGGCCAAATGCCTAATCATAGCCCCGGCATCACTGGCCGCCCCCTGCCCGGTCTCCACCAGGCTAAAAGGTAGCAACCCTACCCTCCAATAAGAAAAGCCCCCACCTACTACCCTAGATAGTCCCCCTCCCTGCTTCCCCCGCCCCCACATAGTTCATTACCCCTAACACAGTACTCCTGTATGGTGCAGAGTAATAGCAGCGGAGCTCATGGGCACCATCTTTCAGCTTTTCGGTATTCTTCAGGTCCTGTTTCTTTCCCTTCTGCAATTTCCGGAACTTTTGGAGCATATGCAGTTTCTACAAACCAGAAGACTGTTCATGCGTCAAGATGGCGTTCATTTAAAGGAAGAGCCAAAAGATGGCGCTCATGAGCTCTGATGCGCTTACTCTGCATGATACACGAGTACGGTGTTAGGTGCACTTTCAGGGGTAATGAACTATGCAGGGGCAGGGAACTATCTAGAGTAGTAGGTAGTGGTTTTTCTTATTGGGGGGTTTTGGTTGTCCTTTAAGGTGGTGCTACACTTCAATAAAAGCTGCCAAACTGGCGACTCTAGACAAGGTTGGCTGCTAATTGGCCTACGTATTCTCTTCCCAGTGCCGTACCCAACTGATATCTGGCAGGTTCAAAGGGGCCTCAACTTCATGTTGCCTCTCCCAAATGGTGTGGTGTTCAGCAAAGAGAAGAAGCATCCCAGGGTTAAATATGAACGATTGTAATCACCAGGGTAGTAGGCAGGGGCTTTTCTTATTTGGGGGGGGGGTTAGTTCTCCTTTAACTGTGGAGAAGAAGAGCAAAAACAGGCAACATGGAGAGCCTCAACATTCAAATGTCATATCATTATTTATAACAGTCCCCAATAACAGGCCAAGCTACCAATGTTTGCATAGCCAAATGAAACAAGTTAAGTGGCTAGCTTAATAGTAATGCCCCAGCCAACAATATATAGTAGGATGGGGTATTACCACTGCAATGGGGCCCTGTTTGTTGTGATACAGGAACAGCTGCACACGCCTGCTCTTTCTTCAGCCTAATTCATGTTCCCCGGCCCCAACAACAGGAAATTAGCTCATTTTTTAGAGATGGGTAAAATGAATCTTAAAATATAATGGAAAAAAAGCATGAATTGTAAGTATGTATTTACTATATCCCTGCCAGGGCTCTACAAGCTATCAGCACAGATACATCTCACTACCAAGGGCCAGGTGCCAAGTGAAAATCCAAGGCAACATCTAATCTGATCTTCAGCTGTTTAACCAGCGAGGCATGTCCTGAGCACTTTAATAGACTTGTATAGACTCTCTGGCTACAGTTACTTAAGCCTGGAAAATGGCCAGACCTGGCACTGGAATGCAGAGCCGCTTCCCAGACACTCGGAAACAGAGTTTGTTGGGTTACAGTGAAGGTATCTACAGAAAGCTGCCCACATGCCAGAAAGACTAAGCATTGCACTTTGCAAAACCAAAGGAATTGGGGATGAACAAACTGCAATAAGAACAATTTAAGGTAAAATAATCTATAGAGAATTAAAAACTTTTTCCAGGATCGACCACCCATTGATCTGCCGTCTCAAGCACCCTTAGCACAAGACGTAAGTTGGGAGATGGAGGTGCCAAAGGAAGTCAAAAAGTTATAGCACCAAATATACAACCTCTAGAAGGCCCTGTTCTACTACAGTCTATGGAACGTATTTCTTTCCCTGTACAATATTTGAAGTAGACGGGCCATTGTATGATATTCTGGTATAGCAGGACAAAAATTAAAGGTTCAGTAATAGTTTCTAGTTGATCACATTATATAATAAATAAAATACCCCCTCTTGTAAAATATAAAGGATTTTATAAGTTACCGAGGCCAAGTGTTTTTATACAGGTCATGGAACTCCGATGTGACTTTATTTATTAGAATACTCAAGTTTCAGTGTCATGTGACAGAAATGACCTCACTAAGCTCCAATTATAATCAATGTCATCACTAAGCCCCATTTGTAGGGATATATTTTACAGGATGTTCATGGCTTTTGTGTATTATATAGTGACTAAAGTACCCCCTATTGTAAAATAAGGATATTATAAGTCACAGAGTTCCATGACCATATAAAAGCACAAGGCAGAAGGCTGAGTGTTTTTATACAGGTAACATCTAATATCCTCATATTTTGCAACAGGGGGTACTTTATTTATTATAATATACAAGTTTTAGTGAGTCATGTGACAGAAATGACATCACTACTCACCGTTTATAAGGATATCATTTACAGGATATTCATGGCTTTTGTGTATTATAAGGATATTTTAAGTTAAAGACGAGTTCCATGACCAAATAAAAAACACTCAGAGGTAAATTCTAATATCCTCATATTTTGCAGCTGGGGGTACTTTATTATAATACACAAGTGTCATGTGACAGAAATGACATCAGAACTCAACGTTTATAAGGATATCATTTACAAGATATTCATGGCTTTTGTGTATTATATTGGATTAAACAAGTAGGGATGCACCGAATCCACTTTCTTGGATTCGGCCGAACCCTTTACGAAAGATTCAGCCGAATACTGAACCGAATCCGAAGGTGGGAAGGGGAAAACATTTTTTACTTCCTTGTTTTCTGACAAAAAGGCACGCAATTTCCCTCCCCGTCACTAATTTGAATATGCAAATTAGGATTCGGTTTGGCCGGGCAGAAGGATCCGGCCGAATCTTGCTGAAAAAGGCTGAATCCTGGCCGAATCCCGGATTCGGTGCATCCCTATAAACAACAATGGGAAAATGTAGAGCTGTTTGTTTGTCCCTATGTGGACTGGTAGCCTACAGGAGACTCTGTTTGGCAGCACATCTGGATTTTATACAACCAAAACTGGAATTTAAAAATATGCACCAGCATTGAGGCCACTGGGAGCAATATCCAAGCCATTAGAAAGCAACATGTTGCTCGTAAGCGATTGTTTGGGGATTATAAATAAAGAGAAACCTGGTGTATAAACTGCACTGAAAAACCATGGCCTTGAATTTCTTCTAGCACTCACTTTCCATACACGGCGTCTACCAGCTTATAGTCTATCTGGAGCTCGTACAGTGTCCTCTTCATGCGTTCCCTCCTGTCCTGCCGATGCTTCAGGTTAATGAGGAAGACCTGGAAGAAAAGTGTATTTGAGGAGCTTTTACTTTTGTTATATTTGCTGCCTGACCTACTCTCAAAACTTCTAAATTCAGCATCTGCCGAACGGCTATAGTTTCCCTTAAAACAGTTGCAGCACTCATATCACACAATTATTTTAAATCACCTTAACTAAATGCATAGGTGTAACCAAAAACTGGAAAGGGCAGCAGATTTATTAATGCAAAAACAAATCTGCTTAAGCACTGCGTATCTTGACAGCGCTATATAAATAAATGATGATGATGATGATCTGCTTAATATGAAGTCAATTGAATAAGAAAAATGTTCCAATCAGCAGGGAGAACGAGGATATTTTTGTTTGCAGCTCAGATGCCCCAGTCTGGCCCCTTTTATGTCTCCTGCATTGGGTGTGGAGGAGTAGTTGCCCCTAGTGATAAGACTAATGCGCGTCCTATGCCTTATACAGCCACTGCAAGATTATTATTATTATTTTTTTTATAATAGTTACGTACCAGACCAAGGAAAATATATGCGTTTTTACCTCATCAAAAGACATCTTGTCTGGGACTTTCTCAGGTATGGTCACAAAGCTTGATAGATTCAGCGGGGGGCCCTTCACTGTGGATCAAATGCAATTGTATGAATGACAGCTAAACAAGCGTCTAGATTAGAGATTGGCCAACTTGTTTGGCTCTGCCGAAAACTTTGCGAATTTCTCACTAAATTGACGCAAAATGCATTGAAGTCAATGGGCGTCAAAATTATTTCGATACGCGACAATGTTTATCCCAAATTTATTCAACGTGGCGGGTTGTTCGACAGCAAATATTTGCTGCAGTTTTGCAAATTTATTTGCTGGTGGCAAAATACTAGGGATGCACCGAATCCTTGGTGAAAGATTTGGCAAAATACTGAACCGAATCCTAATTTGCAAATACAAATTAGGGTCAGGAAAGGAAAAAGTGAAAAAAGAAAAATCTTCGTTGAGGAAAAGTCACATGATTCAACTTCCCGCCCCTAATTTACATATGCAAATTCGGATTAGGTTCGGCCAGGCAGAAGGATTCAGCCAAATCCGAATCCTGCTGAAAAAGGCCAAATCCTGGAAATTTGCGCCTGCCAAATTTATTCGCCCATCGCTAATCTAGATCAATCCCGGCAATCGTTCGCACTGAAATCCAAATCAGATAATATAAGGAATAATGATAAATGAAAGCTATGGTTTTGCTTCATGATATTTTGCTGAATTTGAGAGACTTCTTCGTCAGACACAAACACAGTGACCTGCTGCCTGGGCCACAGTAATCACAACATTTACACCACTGTAGGTCAACAGAGTACATTCTAAATTCATTTCTATAAAACAACTTTTCAGATTTCAAACAAACAAAGGCTCTTTAAGGCCCTCTCCTATTCATATTCAAGTCTCTTATTCATGTCAGTGCATTGTTGCTAGGGTAATTTGGCTCCTAGCAACCAGACTGCTGAAATTGCAAGCTGGAGAGCGGATGAATAAATAGCTAAAATAACTCAAAAACCACAAACAATAAAAAATGAATACCTTTTGCAATTTGTCTCAGAAAGTCACTATCTACATTATACTAAAAGTTAATTCAAAAGTGCACAAGCCCATTAAGCTGACCATAACTGATAGAGTCGCTGATTGGGTAAAGATAATCTGGGAGTGCAATTTTCCTACCGAAGCCTACAATCCAATAATAAGAGGAGCTTATGGTGATCCATCGGAATAGGGCCACATCATGGTCAGATGTGACTGCATTTTCACACCAGCCTGATCAGTATCTCACCAATGTTTGGTTAGATATCAGTTGGGCAGGCGGAGCGGCAAGCACCACACAGGGGCAATAAGCTGCCAAATCAGCCCGAGTCTAGAGCTTTAGTGGTGATCCCCTAACCTCACAATGAAATCACAGGTCACTATTATTGGCATTTAGGCTGAGCCTCTCCCTTATCCAATGCTTTGTAACCCCCTACCCAAGAGAGAAACAGCAACCACTGTTAATCGGCTCGGAGCTAT
Organism: Xenopus laevis; assembly: GCF_017654675.1. Taxonomy (NCBI): domain Eukaryota; kingdom Metazoa; phylum Chordata; class Amphibia; order Anura; family Pipidae; genus Xenopus; species Xenopus laevis. The sequence goes on from NC_054375.1 coordinate 144,837,874, forward strand.
GGGGCAGATGCATCAGACTCACCCATAACTTCCAGCTTGGTGTGAACAAAGTTGTCAGCTTCATCCAAGAGAGTCCCGTGAGAGCGGAGAGGGACTGGCAAATGCCCATAGATCTCTTTATTACAAAGGAACATCTGTACGTCTGAGGAGTACAAAGATGACGAAATTAGGAGAGTCCGTCTTAACGACTTTATCCAAACATAATTTACAGTTGACAGTGACCATTTCAAGTGTTCAGTTTTTCAAAGTGATGCCCAAATCCTGAATGAAATACTGCCCCTTACAAGTCTCCCTATCCTTTAGATGTATACCCTGCATTACTCCTTATCAATCACACCAAACTGCCAGTTACCTGCCTGCCTGCAGGAAAATGCAAACACGATGATGTCATCAAATGCCCACGTGTAGTCGGCGTGAGGTGGGTAGAAGTTCAGCTGCTGGGAAGCCTCCTTACGTAGGTCTATCAGAAACGTAGAGTGAACCATGGGGACGGGGAAGCAACCCCGGCGCTCTCTTCGGCGGATTGGCATATATGCGGGGGTGCGCCGGTAATAACCCTATGGGGAAATTGGAAGGGAAGAGAGCTCAGGATCCTTTGTTTTTGATGGTTGTGTAAGCCGGAGAGAACAGGGGACAATGAACACAACAACGTTTATTATTTTCCCACCGAATTGAGTGAATGTAGGACACAGACTATCTCCTTACCTGTGTTGTCATGCCACACCAGAAATTAGAATACGCAGCTCTGGAATCCAGCATGGGGGCCACTACAGTCTTGTTCTCCGCGATAAGAAGATTCAGAGTCTCGGGATTTGTCAGCAAGTTATCGGCATCCAGGAACTATGGGGAACAAGATAAAACAACTATTAGTGGTCCCTCTAGTCCAGGAGGGCACACACTTTACATTCTGTTCCATGGAAAATATTACTTAAAATATAGAAATATACATTTTCTCAATATTTAACATCTATTTCTTACGTAAACGTAACATAATAAATATCTGATAGAAAAGCATGAAACAGGAGGGTGATTTAGAGACAAGCTGTTTGATGACAGTGTCTTGAGATCTACTGATCACCAGCTAAAGGTCTACTCTACTGACTTCTCTACTGACCTGCTACTCAACTCTTCTCTCATTACCTCCTCACACGCTCGCATTCAAGACTTTGCAAGGGCTGCACCCCTCCTCTGGAACTCTCTCCCAGGGTCTGTCCGACTTTCTCCCAACCTTTCTGCTTTCAAGAATCTGAAAACGCACTTCTTTCGAGAAGCCTACCCTCACTCTGCTTAACTACCAAACGCAACACCACATACAGTACCACATTTCTCACCCACTTAATTCGATCTTGCCCACTGCCACACCTTGTGTATTACTCCCCTCCCTTTAGACTGTATGCCTATGCATAGGGCCTTCCTCACCTTTTGTACCTGTATTGATTGTGATGTTTGTTACTCCATATGTTCTATGTATGTAATTCATGTGATTTAGTTGTATAATCACATTTACTTTACAGCGCTACGCAATATGTTGGCGCTATATAAATACATGTTAATAATAATAATAATAATAATAATACTGGTAGATCCTCATTTACCTTTTGGGCACCCCTGCTCTAGTCACCTCAGTTTGTACCCTGCTGTACCCTTATTCCAAATAATCAACAGTCAACCAATCAGAAGGGGTCTCTACTTACAAAAATGTAATCAGCCCACATCTCTCGGGCAGAGGTTAGAGCCGCCTGTCGTAGCTTCATGATATATTCGTACCGGGAATGCGACCAATGCTTGGGGCCTTCCTCGTCCTTGAACCACCTAGAGAAAATATAATTATTTTTTTTTTAATCGTTAAAAAATACAAGCCTCTGCCATTAGTGATGGGCGAAAAAATTTGCAGCGAATTTCTCCATTTCCCCGCCGGGGAATAAATTTGCCCAAAAATTCGCCTGCAGCAAAATATTTTGTCCCCCATCAATTTTGGGTGTGTGTCCGAAAAGTCGATTGCGTCCAAAATTGATGTGGGCGTCAATTTCCAAATTTTTTGCGAATTTTCTGCCGTTTCACGAATTTCACTGGAAATTCGCAAATTTTTCAGTGAAGCAAAACAGGAGGAATTCACCCATCACACTGCCATCAATGGAAGGCTAGTTCAACAGTTTGGGGGGGGGGGGACGACACAGGTTGGCTGTCTCAGTTCTAAGATAGCTCTGTGCAAGTACATACACCGACGCTAGATAAATAAAGTAGAATAATGATACAAGTTCAGCACTTGCGAGCTGGACAAAGCTCCATTCAGGAACGAGAGCTGAGGAAGGAGGTGGGAATTTACTCTACACTCTACATTCCACAACTTTCCACAGAGACTCAATTATGTTTACAAGGTGCGACCAGGGAAGCACTTGACAGTCTTTTCCTCTGTATTTTAAAAGGGGTCGTTCACCTTCAAATTAACTTTTAATATGATGTAGAGCGTGAAATTCTGAGACAACTTGCAATTGCTTTTAATTTTTTATTATTTGCATTTTTTTTTAAGTTATTTAGCTTTTTATTCAGCAGCTCTCCAGTTGGCAATTTCAGTCATCTGGTTGCTACGGTTGACATTACCTGAGCAACCAACCATGCATTGATTTGAATAAGAGACTGGGATACGGATATGAGAGGGCCTGAATAGAAAGACGAGCGTTTGTTTGTTTATTTACGTGGGGTCAGTGACCCCATTTGAAAGCGTCACAAGAAGCAGGCAAAAACGATATTACAAAAATGAAAGTCAATTGAAAAGTTGCTTAGAATTAGCCATTCTACAACATACTAAAACTTAAAAAAAAATACGATTGGTTGCCATGGGTTACTAACAGCAGGCCCCGATTTGTGGAAAGGCCACCTGAGCCTAGGGCGGCAGGATTTTAGGGGGCGCCATGAAGCCCAACCAAACCCACATTGGTTTGGAAGTTCTGGGGCTGATCATGAGATACAATAGTTTTTTAAATTTCCCATGTGCCAATCCCCGCATGCTCCTAAGTTGATAATGAAAATATCTGCATGTGCACAAATGAAGGGAAGGGGACAAAGATGATGAACTGCAGTGGGCGTAGCGGTGCCGCTATGTAAATCCGGCCCTGACTAACTGGGTTAATGTCTGCACAAGAACCGCCATCTTGTCCTGCTGAACTAATCCTCCCTAGCCACATCAAACTCTTTCCTTTATAGGCTTTAGTTTTCCTTTAAAGAGAAGAGAGCCATGCAGAACAAGAATCGTCCTGTGGGAGCAGCTGAACAGCTGAAGGGATTGTGGGATGAATTCGCTGCCACACTGAGATCAGTCAAACCGAGGGCTGCAATTAGAATGTGGTCGGGTCAGCCAACTGCATGGAATGTTACACATTACTTTATTTTTCCCCCCTTCTCTACTTTTGCTACCAAAAAAAAAAAAAAAAGGATTTTGCAGCCCTGACTTCACCGTTTGGCTGCTGTTCAGTACAAATGTTATGTAATCACCTGTTAGGTTAGAGAGAAATGAAATAAACTTCGGTTATATTGAATATCATAAGAAAGGATGAACAGAGGGAACATGTTGAGCCGTGTCCGAGTGCTATTAGGTGAAGGAACATTTGAAATTACTGTATAAGGGGCTGGCAAGTCCTACATGGGGAAAACTCATTTTTGTTGTGCTCTGTGGAACCATTGGTGAAAGGCATCATGGGTAAAACAGAGACAAACAGAGCCATTGTTGTTGAACAGCAACTCTCAGCCTCCAACAAAGCAGAGCAAGAGGGGTCATTGGGGGAATCTATTGGGGTGAATGTCGCTTTGATCTTGCTGATGACATCTGAGGTCTTCCTCCTCCATATATATAGAGCAGTAGTTGCACCCTAGTCTTCATCTCCACCTAAAGTTGGCCATAGAGCTTACAATTAAGATCTCTCCTTGAAAAGATCTTTCCAAGAAAGATTGTTTGTTTCAATACACACGTGTAGATCGGCACTCACACAGGCCGATGTTCAGGTGCCTTGAAAAGCGTCTAAACAAAATTTTCTGTCCAGCCTGATCAACAAGCCGACCAATATCCAGTCTTCAGCCAATATCATTCGGCTCGTCTCCCACCATACACGCACTGAATACTGTATGAAAATTTGTTTTGTACGATAAAATTGGTGAGTCTATGACCTAAGTACAGAACATAGAACATTGGATTTCAGTTGGACTGATGACAGTCACCTAATCTCTACTGTCCCTTTGGTGATGATGTTTAAAAGGATAAGAAACTGAGCTTCGACTATGAGAAGTATGCGAGGTCATTGATAAAAGAAGCCTGGCATAAATAGTAATAACGAGTGGAAGGATAAGCCTTCCTAGTGAGAGAGAATAAAATAAAGGGGGTTATTTATCAAAGGTTGAGTTGATTTTTACCCGAAAAAAATTCATATTTCAAGGATTTTTTTTCAGTCAAAATTTTCGGGTTTCAAAAAAAAAACAAAAAAAAAAACCTCAAATGTTGAGATTTATTATACCCTGAAGGTGGAAATAACTTGAATCCAAAAATACTTCAGCTAAAACCTTGTTGAGGTCATGTAGAAGTGAATGAGGTCCCTTGAACATCATGAAGCCTACAAACATCTTCAAATGGGTTCAAGTGTTTTTCGGTGGGTCTTGCTGGAAAACTCGATTAACTTGAGGGATTCAAGATTTCTCTTTTCCACCCCGACTACACCGTTTCGAGTTTTTTTACATTGGAGTTTTTTTTTCATAAATCAGATAACATTCGATTATTGAGGTATAATAGACCTCACAAAACTCTAAAAAAAAAACTCGACCTAGGATCAATAACCCCCTATGTGTATAAAAACATCCACCTGTTCTCAAGCTAGCCTTGGTCACGAATACCCTGGCCTTTAGGGCAGAGCCACCTGCTTGGCAGTAAGAGCAGTTCTTTGTTTTTCTGTGCTCTGGCATGTTATCTCTATGCTCTCCCAACTGCAGCTCCCTTCTTACAAATCTATAAAAACTCTGGGATTCCTTTATGAGTTAAGAATCCGGTGAGTTCTGGGCAAATAAACGTTCATCTCAAGTAACTGTAACTAGATACACGGTTTTATCTGTGTCTCTGCTGTGAGCTAGTAGGGGGCACTGAACAAATAGTTGACCAGTAAATAAGTCTGAACCAAAGAATATTACTGAATTAGAGGTCAGTTCTAGCAGCAACTGGAATATCTCCAGTACCTCGGGTGCTCCTGAGGTCTCCACTCCACGTGATGATACTGATTCTGCACATTGATCAGCCATTCCCGCAAGATCTCGGTGGTGTTGTCCAAATTATGATCTGTGGCAACCCTGTGGCAGGAAAGAGAAAGAGCATCCATTTGTTAAAGGGCATGTAAAGTCTAAAATAGAATAAGGCTAGAAATGCTGTATTTTGTATACTAAACATAAACATGAACTTACTGTACCACAAGCCTAATCAAACAAATAATTTATGCTTTCAAAGTTGGCTACAGGGGGTCACCATCTTGTAACTTTGTTATACATCTTTGCAAGACTAAGACTGTGCACATGCTCAGTGTGGTCTGGGCTGCTTAGGGATCGTCATTAACAAAGCTGCTTGAGTTCTGCATGGCTGGGAAGTAAGGCGGGGGCTCCCCCTGCTGTACATATATGTGATTGTCAGACGGTCCCTAACTGCTGAGCAGGGAGCTCAGCAGTTAGGGACCGTCTGACAATTCCTATCCACAGCAGTAAATGAAGGGAGAATTTCACTGCATACAGTCAGGTTTCTTATAAAAACGGTACACATTTTTTAAGTAAAGTATATTGAAGATAGGTTTCTTTTTCATTAAAGAAAGTAAAAATGGGATTTTATTTTTTTGCCTTTACATGCCCTTTAAAGAAAGAAATGTAAAAGCCCAGAGGCACATTACTGTATGTACACAAGTGTGCCCCACGCTAGCATGCAACTGTCAGATTCCCCACCAAGGAGAAAGCTAGAAAAGACTGGGTGATGCACAGCACACACACAACCTACAATGTTCGCTAGTACCTTAGAAAAGTCCAGTTTTTTCCCTACAGCAAACACTGAAGAACTCAAGATTCCTGGCTGGAAACGTTTCCAAGCAGACAACTGAACCGGAGTTCAATATTTCCAGCCCATAACTGTACTTAGACTCAGCGCCAGATCCACAAAAACAGGCACTGTAAAACTCCTTGATCAGTTAAGAACTGTTGTATAGTGATGGACAAATTTATTCGCCAGGCGCGAATTCACGGCAAATTTGCGTGATTCGCCACCAGCGAATAAATTTGCAAAACGGCCGCGAAAATTCGGCGGCTTCAAAAAAATGGATGCCGGTGTCAAAAAAGAGACGCCGGTGCCGTTTTGCAAATTTTCCGGTGAAGCGAAACGGCGCAAATTCGCCCATCACTACTGCTATATATGTATGCATGTAAAACCAAAGTTACAGACAGTAGAGCAAGTGTCATCTCTGCTGGGGTTCTAGGATCGATTCCAGCCAGGGATCTGTAGGTTCTGCCTTGGTTCCCTATATAATAATAAACTTGACTCTACAGTGTGTGAATGTTATAGGGAACTTTATAATAATCCCCCTTCGCATCACAAGTTTAATGAATAGGATTTGTGCCCTATGAGCTGCTCTTTCATTCTGTGTGGATCTCATCTATATGAACCTATATTGGAACTTGCAACACTGGGAGTCTGGGTTCAATTCCAGCCAAGGAACAATCTACAAGCGGTTGTATGTTCTCCCTGTGTCTGCATGAGTTTCCTCCCATGCCCCAATAACACACATTAAAAGGTTTGTCCACCTTCCAAACACTTATCAGTTTAGTCGTTTTCAGATTGATCACCAGAATTAAAGACGTTTTTCAATTACTTTCCATTTTTTACCGTTTTTCCTCTGATATTTCAGTCTGACAGCTCAGTAATTCATGAGCAGATTCTGTACTGTTACAATTGGATACATTTAGTGGCTACATGAGTTGATACATTTATCAGCAAAATCTTACAATATTAGCAACTATTGTATCAATTCTAAAAGTTGTCTATAAAGGGGTTGTTGACCTTTGGTTCACTTTTATTATGATGTAGAGAGGGATATTCTGAGACAATTTGCAATTGGTTTTCATTTTATATTATTTGTGTTTTTTTTAGTTATTTGGCTTTTTATTCAGCGACTCTCCAGTTTCAACAAACTGGTTGCTAGGGTCCAAATTGCCCTAGCAACCATGCATTGATTTGAATAAGAGACTGGAATATGAATAGGAGAGGGCCTGGATAGAAAGGGGAGTAATAAAAAGTAGCAATAACAAAAAATGTGTAGCCTTACAGAGCATTTGTTTTTAGAAGGGGTCAGTGAGCCCCATTTGAAAGCTGGAAAGAATCAGAAAAAAAAGGCAAATAATTAAAAAAAACTATATAAAAAATAATGGAGACCAATTAAAAAGTTGCTTAGAAATAGCCATTCTATAACATATTAAATGTTAACTTAAAGGGCACCTGTTGGGTAAAAATGTTATCCCCAATCAAAGCTGTGGGCTAATAGAGCAGGTATTCCGGTTGGGGATAAAGTTTTTTGTTGTTTTTTTTTTTTTTTAAATGCCCCCGTCTAACTTACTGTATCCCCAACCGGAATACCTGCTCTATTAGCCCACAGCTTTGATTGGGGATATTTTTACCCAACAGGTGCCATTTTAAGATGAACCACCCCTTTAATGAAACTCAGGGATTCTGCTCAGTAGGGACAAAGATAAGAAATGTATCAACTAAGGGTTGTGACACGCTAAGATTCTGCCCAGCGACAAATCTCCTATTATTCGGGCGACTAATCTCCTTGAAAAGCCTCACTCGGTTTGCTTCGTTTTCCGATGCCGCCAGAAGTTGCCATATTTTATACACTGAACTTATTGCACGAGGCTAAAGTTTCAGCTTGTCAATAGCAGCAATGATCCAGGACTTCAAACTTGTCACAGGGGGTCACCATCTTGGAAAGTGTCTGTGACACTCACATGCTCAGTGGGCTCTGATTGGCTGTTGGGAAGCTAAGCTTAGGGCTCGTCACTAATTATCCAGCAGAAAATGAGCTTCCCCTGTAATATAAGATGATGCTACAGGTTTGCTGATTATTAAATTCTGATGCTAATTGCACTGGTTTCTGTGCTGCCATGTAGTAATTATGTGTATTAATTACTAATCAGCCTTATATTGTGACATTTCTATTCTATGTGTACTGTATATTGTGAATGGGTCCCTAAGCTCAGTAAGTGACAGCAGCACAGGGCATGTGCAGTGAATCAGCAGAAAAGAAGATGGGGAGCTACTGGGGCATCTTTGGAGACACAGATCTTTACTGCTAAAGGGTTCTGGTTGCCTTGGGCTGGTACAGAAGCACAAAACATAATGTACAACATTTTTAGCTCCTTCTTTAGTTAAACTTTAGTTCTCCTTTAATGTATCAATTTAGAACAGTTAAAGGGGCAAATTCACTAAGCGCCGAAGCGCCTAACGCTAGCGTCAATTCACTAGCGTTGGTCATTTTTGTTACTTCGCAAATTCACTAATGAACGCTGGAGTAGATTCGCTAGTGTTACTTCGCGCCCTTACGCCTGGTGAATTTTCGCAAAGGATGTAACTACGCAAATTCACTAACTTGCGCAGTGTACTGAACGTTACCTTTTACGCTAGACTTCCTTCGCCACCTCAGACCAGGCGAAGTGCAATAGAGTAGATAGGGATTGCTTCAAAAAAAGTTCACATTTTTTCTAAGTCCTAAAAAACGCTGGCGTGTTTTCTATATCATGGGTGATAGGCTGAAAAAGATCGAAAACATTTTTGGGGCTCCCCTCCTTCCCCCCTACATTTCCTAACTCATGGCAACTTAACTATACAGTGGGCACATGTGTAGGGCAAAATAAAATTTTTATTTGATGTTTTGAAGGTTTCCCAGGCATTTGTAGTGATTCTAAGTATTCCTCCATTGAAATTTGAATTTGGCGCCGTATGCAAATTAACCATCGCTAGCGTAACTTCGCTTCGCTTAGCGAATCAACGCTAGCGCAACTTCGCAACCTTACGCTACCCCTGAGCGCAACTTCGGATTTTAGTGAATTTGTGGAGCGCTAGTGAAACTACGCCTGGCGAAGTGCGGCTAAGTTACGCCTGGCGCAACTACGAATCTTAGTGAATTTGTCCCAAAGAGTCGGTGACCCCGAGCTGCTTGAGAAGGTGAAAAATTAAACTTTACACGTCAATATTAGAAAAACGGTCACAAATGAAGTAGAAAGTAATTGGAAAAAAGTCCTTTTTCTGGTGAACTATTTGAAACCAAATGAAAACAGAGAGAGAGAGAGAAGGTGAACAAGCACTTTAACGGTGTAGTATATGTTGGCTGCAGCTATTTAAAGATAATAATAATAATAATAATAATCTTCATCTATACAGGCTTCTCATTATACCCAGGAGCACTGGGGGCACAAGGCCCAGCGGTTGGCAAGGACAGTTCCAATTTCATGACTTTATTATTCTTATATTATTTCCCAGGGCAGCAGCTGATGCAGGAGACACAGACTGGGCATGAGAGGATGGGAGAGTCCCTGCAGCTCTATGTCCTGTATATGAAGAGTTGCCATTACCAGAGGCACAATTACAAGTAATAGAGAACAGCAAATAGGAAACCCTTCCTGCCAATCACATGTCTCCTACACTAGACGTCCCAGCCTGAGGCATTGCAGCTGTTAAGGACTACAACTGCAGCGGGGGATTGTGGGAAGTGTAGTACAAGTCGCTGCCTCTCTCTGAACATCAGCAGCAGCTTCTTACCATAAAGAGATCCGCTCCTTCGGGTAGTGCAGCGTGTCCAGCGCTCCCAGCACTTCTGGAAGGGAACCCTCGGAGTTCCGGGCTAACAGGGCGATCAGGACGGTCGGATTGCGGAGCGGAGATTCCGGATTCCATCGTTCTTCCGGGAAGTAGCCGGCGCTGAGCCGCAGCACGAGCAGCAATAGCTGGAGCCCCCTCAGGAGCCGATCGACACCGGCCTGGGACATAACGGTGACTCCTCCGGTCACTCAGCGACTGCCGATAGTAACTAATGCCGCCGGGGTTCCTTTAAATGGAAGGCGGGGACTAAGCAGACGGCGCGCGTTTATTGGTGGAGAAATGGAACAGCTCCTTTAAGAAGCGGGCTTTTTAATCCGCCGACCGCGAGCATTAAAGGAGGAGGGCGCTGTCAGCTGACGTCGTTCTTAAAGGGGAGGGCGCACTGCCAACTCAAGAGCCGTAAAGACCAGAATAGAAGCGCATGTCATAGGAGTGGGGGGAACTAATAGGTTCTAATGTACACGTATACTGGCGGCTGGGCCGTGTGACCCGAGGGCTTCCCTTTTTCCTGTTCCTTCCACATGGCAGTGGGCACACTATGGGTTAATCCCCCCTGCCTCGTGATTGGACAGGTTTTCCTCAATAAAAACTTACTTCCGCCCCCTGGCCGCCATCTTTTTTCCTCCTGTCGCTCCCCCCTGATGTCCAGCAGACTGCCTCTCTCCTGCTGAAGCTCCTGAGCCGAGGTTTTTTATCCTTGTGTGAGCTCTTGGAGAAGCCGACGGGCTTATGGCCAAATTGTGCCCCCGGTGCGGTCAGACGCAATGCCGTGTAAATGGCGCATGCGCAATAAGACACCGTTGCTTCCACAGCCAACATGGCGACGGACGCCAGCGTTTTTTTGCGGGAGCGCGACCGCATGGACGCGGACGCTGACGCACGCTCGATATTGACGCCAAGGCGCGAAAACGAGCGGAAATGACGCACGGAAGCAGATTGGCGCGAAAAATTTAAATTCTGGGCGCCATTTCCCCCTCAAGCTGCCAGACTGGTAAGACAACTGTTTGCCTGAGTGCCTTTGTGCGGTTCAGAGGGTACAACTGTAAGTACACCTCTGTTTATTACGTTAAGCCCACATGAATGAGCAGGACACCCTGGATATATGTGTTCCTCTCCTTCCAGGGTCAGAATTAGGATTATTCTCATGAGTTCCAGACGCTCTCATTCGGGCTCAAGGGGGTGAGTTATTACGAGAGGCGAAGATTGGATGTCTTTTCACATGGGAATATACATTGCTTAACTTAAACAGGGCTAATTGTATTCTTCTCTTGACAGGAGCTCCCCTGGAAGTCAGAGAAGAAAATCCAATAGAAGACAATGCGCTTCCTGCAACAATCCAGCTTTGCCAGACAGCAATTCCTGTGCCAAATGCATACAGAATCCGGAAGGGAATCCGGCCCAATTCAATGAGTTCATGTCTTGGATGAAGGAGTCATTTAACAAATCCATGGCTGATATGGTTACACAAGTGACGGATAATGTGCTTAAAAATATCAGCCCCCATCTCAGCGGCTTAGACCAAACAACACCTAGTGCTATTGAAGCTCCAGAAGGTGTAGCATTCATCGGCGGAGGATATCTGCAAGGCAGCAGTCTGGAAGGCCGAGGTATTGAACCAAGAAGGGATAGCCCAGAATCAGATGGAGAGCTATCAACCACCAGTTCCATTGAAGATTCAGCTTTCAACACAGATCTAGTAGAGCCCTTAATCAAAGCTTTAAGGAAAACCTTGGATTTGGAAGAAAAATCACAATCTCCAACCAAAAAAGACAAAATGTTCAAATCTATAGCAAAGAAAAATCATTTGTTTCCTATTCATGAATTTATTCAGAAGACAGTAGACTCTGAATGGGAAAATCCAGATAGAAAATTCATTATTTCAAGAAGATTCAGAAAGATGTTTCCCTTTCCATCAGACCAATCCAAAGCCTGGGAATTCGCTCCCAAAGTGGACGCGGCGATCACTCGCGTGGCCAGAAGAACCACACTTCCAGTGGACGAAGGGGTCTCACTTCGAGACCCCATGGAAAGGAGGCAAGATGCCTCACTCAAAAGAGCTTATGTAGCAGGAGGAGCTACTTGCAAAGCTGCCGTGGCCATTACCTCTGTCACCAGAGCCAACAATATCTGGCTACAAGAACTGGAAGAAGCTATTAAAAAAGGCGAAGACAGGAGCAAACTGGCCTACATGCTACAAGATATCAAGGTGGCAAACGATTTTGTAGCCGAAGCATCCATGGATATGGTCAAACTGGCAGGGAAATCCATGAGTCTGTCAGTAACCGCGAGGAGAGGTCTTTGGTTAAGACACTGGAACGCGGATCCACAATCCAAACATAACCTTTGCTCCCTACCCTTTAGGGGTAACCTACTGTTCGGACCAGAATTGGATCAAATTATATCCAAAATGTCCGCAGGGAAATCACCCTTTCTCCCTCAGGATAGGCGAGATGGGAGACAGGTCAGAGGCAGATTCACCTCTAGACCTAATTTCAAAGATGCCAAACAATATAAACCAGGCAAACCTTTTTCCAGACAATGGAAATCTAAAGACCAGTCCTTTCCTGGGAAAAGCGTTCAAAAACAGGAAAAAAGGGCATGAAGGTCTTGGAGCCCCTCAGTCCATTGTAGGAGGCAGACTCTCTCTTTTCAAGACGGAGTGGGCTCGGGAAATAAAAGACACTTGGGTGACAGACATAGTATCAAATGGATACAACTTGGAATTCAAAAGCTTCCCACCTACCAATTTTATGTCCTCAGACAGACGCATGTCCCCGGAAGGAAGGAAAGTGCTAACCTTCATTATACGAGAACTACTAGAGAAAAAGATAATATCTGTAGTGCCCAGGGACCAAAGACACCAAGGTCTGTACTCCCACTTGTTTCTTCGGAGAAAAGCAAACGGAGAATTCAGAGTCATCCTGAACCTACAATTGCTCAACCGCAATCTTCACATCCCCTCATTCAGAATGGAGACCCTAAAGTCAATATCTCATTGCATAGAACAAGGGGACTGGCTAGTAAAGCTGGACCTGAAAGACGCTTATTTACACATCCCAGTAACAAAGCGCCACAGAAAATACTTGAGGTTCAACATTCTAAACCGACACTTTCAATACCGTGCCCTACCTTTTGGACTCGCGACGGCCCCAAGAATATTCACCAAGGTCCTGGCACCAGTAATAGCCAATCTGAGACTAGCAGGAATACAAATTTTTGCTTACCTCGACGATCTCCTAATCATATGCCCCAACAGGGATCTTCTGAGGGCCCACCTTCTCACAACCTCTACATATCTTCAGAGCCTGGGCTGGTTGATCAACTGGGAAAAGAGCCACACTCAACCTACCCAAGAATTAGAATTTCTGGGAGTCCTAATAAACACTCGGACTCTATCCTTAAGCCTCCCAACAAGGAAGATTCCAGAGATCAGAGAAACGGCCCTAGCCCTCACTCGATTCCCCATGACAACAGCACGAATATGCCAACAAATCTTGGGGAAACTAGGATCCACATCAGATTGCGTCAAGTGGGCCAGAATGCACACCAGAGCACTCCAGAAGGAGTTTCTCTCGAATTGGGACCACGACTATATGAACCCCAATCAACTCATCAGTTTAAGCCCAGCTACCATGGCATCTCTCAATTGGTGGCTACAGGAAGTGAATCTCCTACAACCCATTTGTCTTCTTCCAAAAAATTGGATCACCATCACAACGGATGCCAGCAAGACAGGATGGGGGCACACCTAGGGAATCACAGGGTACTGGGGAACTGGAACAAGGAAGAGAAACGCAAATCGTCCAACTGGAAGGAATTGAAAGCCATCTTCCTAAGTCTCCTCAAATTCCAACACCTTGTCCAAGGAAAAGCGGTACAGATCAGGTCAGACAACATGACGGCGGTGACTTATGTCAACAAACAAGGTGGAACAAAATCACGAGAGCTATTAACCTTGACCACTCATATGTACTCTTGGGTGGAACTCCACCTGACAGACCTAAAAGCAGTTCATGTCCCAGGCTGTCAGAACTCTCTAGCAGACAAATTGAGCCGCTCTCATGTGATTCCGGGAGAATGGGAACTAAACCAAAAAGCATTCCTCCTCATCCAATCAAAATGGGGTCCTTTTGCCCTAGACCTAATGGCAACGAGCAGAAACACGAAACTGGCAACCTTTGTGTCTTGGGGCCTAGACAAAGGGGCAGCTTTCAAAGATGCATTCTCAATAACATGGAACTTCCACAGACCATACATCTTCCCTCCATTTCCCCTGATTCCCCGGATCTTAGACAAGATCAAAGAGGATCGATCGGAAGTGGTGTTAGTAGCCCCACTCTGGCCAAGGAGACCATGGTTCCCTCTCCTCCTACGACTAGCAGTCGAACAACCTCTCACCCTTCCGGTCATCCCGGACCTCCTCAGCCAGGGGGTAATCTTTCATCCTCATCCCGAGAGACTACACTTGACGGCATGGCTCTTGAAAGGAGGAACCTGAGATCATCTGGGTTATCTGCTAATTCCATTTCCACACTTTTAGCAGCTAGGAAATCTTCCACCATCCAAAAGTATTTCATGGTATGGGAGAAATTTCTGGACTGGGGAAAATCTAATGACTTGAATCACCAAAACCTATCAGAAATCAAGCTAATAGAGTTCCTTCAGCAAGGGGTTGATAGAGGCCTCAGCAATTCCACTATTAAAGGCCAGGTCTCGGCTATATCTCATTTCTCCGAAACTCCTTGGGCTCAACACGCCCTGGTGAAAAGATTTTTCCAAGGGTTAAGAAGACTCAGACCTAGAGTCCGCTCAATCGTTCCCCCTTGGGACCTCAACTTAGTCCTAAACTCCTTAACTAAGGAACCTTTTGAACCTTTGGACACGGTACCCCTCAAGTTTCTGACACTCAAGATGTGCTTCCTTCTAGCGATTACATCAGCAAGGCGAGTGTGCGAGCTGCAAGCCCTGTCAATACAAGAAGGCAAACTTTCTTTCTTACAAGACAGAGTTATCTTAAGAACAACAGACGAGTTTCGACCTAAAAGACTCTCCGACTTTCATACATCCCAAGATATCATACTGCCATCCTTCTTCCAAGATCCGAAGTCGGATGAGGAAATACGTCTACACACTCTGGATGTCATTAGATGCCTGTCTATCTATTTAGATAGAGTCAAGACCTTCAGGAAGACCGAATCCCTCCTGGCAATCCCCTCTGGGAACAAAGCAGGAACTCAGCCTTCCAAGTCGACAATAGCCAATTGGATCAAGCAATGCATACATCTGGCTTATAACTCTCAACAAGACAGTGTACCCTCTAATGTAAAAGCGCACTCCACGAGGGCATTGGCTGCGTCCTGGGCATTCCATTCCAGGGCTTCGGCGGAGGACATCTGCAAGGCGGCAGTCTGGTCCTCCCTTCATACGTTTGCTAAACACTATCACTTTGATGTTTTCATGAAAAAATGCTCGGCTTTCGGTTCAGCCGTTCTGCAGTCTGCTCTACCTGATAATTAAAATATTCCCTCCCAGCAATTGTGTTGATCTTTTGTACATCCCATAGTGTGCCCACTGCCATGTGGAAGGAACAGGAAACGAGAAAATCAATTCATACTTACCGAGATTTTCTTTTCCTGGACTGTAACATGGCAGTGGGCACAGCTTCCCACCCTGTTTGGGGGAGACTCCAGTACGTCAAAGATGGCGGCCAGGGGGCGGAAGTAAGTTTTTATTGAGGAAAACCTGTCCAATCACGAGGCAGGGGGGATTAACCCATAGTGTGCCCACTGCCATGTTACAGTCCAGGAAAAGAAAATCTCGGTAAGTATGAATTGATTTTCTCGTTTCTCCTGCAGCTGCGGCGGAATGACGTTCCACAACTACAACAGCGGGTTGTTGTTCCCTGCAGCGGAATTAAAGGGGAAGTGCAGATTTAAAATAACTCTGGCTCTGCTGCCGAGTAATAGAAGCAACTTTGCCACTGGCCTTCTGTCTTTGTCAGTTTTATTCCAGCATTTGAAAAATGGAAAGAGGGACAAAAAGATCATTTTACCACGCCCATTTTGTGGCCACGCCCCCTATTTACGATGTCCGTTTTACAAACCTTGGCAGGTTTGGGCAGAGACACACACGTGGAGATTCAGTCACCAAGCGACAAATCGACCCTTCTTTGGGCGACTTATCTCCCCAAACTTCCAGCCGGATAGAATCTAAATCGCCCGCAGGATGGCATTGGGAGCGCATCGTTTTAGGGAAACGGCGACTTAGGAAAACGAAGTGCTTAGAGTGCCATCCTATCGGCTAGAGTCCTGCAGCGGGTCGGGTACCCGCGGGTTACCCTGCGGATTGCGGGTAGAAGTTCTGGGTGCTGGTAAAGACGCGGTTCTGCGGGTTTGTGGGTCGGGCCACGGGTCTTCTCAATATCGATATTTACTCCTTTTTTCTGGTTACGTCTACTTCTGATGACGTCACTTCCGGTTTACAATGACAGCACTTCCTGATTCTTGATGGGCGCGGGTCCGGGTTGCCGATACGGTACTTGCGGGTCGGGTAACGGTTCCAAGCTGGTAAAAATGCGGGTCCGGGTTGCCGATTGCAGGTACGGGTCGGGTACAGGTCCCAAAAAATGGACCCACGCAGGACTCTACCATTGGCCATTTAGATTCTATCCAGCAGGAAGGCATTGCGGGGAGATTAGTCGCCCGAAGAAGAGGCGATTTGTCACTGGACTGAATCTTCCCGAATCTCCACGTGTGTCTCTGCCCTTATGGAAAGTTATAATTACGGATGCACCGAATCCACTATTTTGGATCCGGCCGAACCCCCGAATCCTTCACAAAAGTTTCGGCCGAATCCGAACCCTAATTTGCATATACAAATTAGGGGTGGGAAGGGGGAAACATTTTTTACTTCCTTGTTTTGTGACAAGAAGTCAAGCGATTTCCCTCCCCGCTCCAAATTTGCATATGCAAATTAGGTTTTGGATTCGGTTCGGCCAGTCAGAAGAATTCGGCCGAATCCTGCTGAAAAAGGCCGAATCCTGGTCGAATCAGGGCCACATTTTATGTGTTATAAAAGTTTTGCTAATGAAGGTGAATTGCCCTTTAAACTGCTAGTCTCAGTTCTCCCAAGAGACCTGCTTATCTTAAAGGGAAACTGTCATGGGAAAACATGTCTTTTTCGAAACGCATCAGTTAATAGTGCTGCTCCAGCAGAATTCTGCACTGAAATCCATTTTTCAAAAGAGAAAGATATTTTTATATTCAATTTTGAAATATAGGCAAGAACAAAAAATGGATCCCCTTATTTATGCAATAACAACCTTTTCTCGTAGCTATCGGTTGAGGTCTGACAAAGTCAGATAATGCAACTTCTGGTTGCAAGAAATTAAATAGAGAAAGAAACCCCTCCAATAGCTAATATTGTATAATTACCAGGTTAAAAAAGACTAGAACTCAAAAACACAATTGAGTGCTGAGCGGTACTATATGAACTTATAAATAAATAAAGTGCTAGTGCAACTAATGTTCTACTCAATTGATTATCCTAAGTAACTTGTAGTGATACGTTGAACGAACTATAAATTCTATAAAGCTTAGTTCATCAGTTTATTCTAAATTAATGACACTCCACCAATTCATCCAAGAATTTGCTAATTGAATATATATGAATTCATTAATTAATTTTATACCCAAGCTGAGATAAATCAATTGATATTTCACAGCTTGCAATTAATTATCAAATCAAGTGCAGTGCAAAAAGTAAATGTGAATAACCTTGATAATTCATTAACTAATTAAAAAGGAGTAAAAAAAATGACCATAGTTAAGGGTGGGTTAAAATGTCATGTCACAATCCATAAGACAGTTAATAGAAATTGGAAAAAATAGATGGTGGAGTTGTCCTGTAAACTAGCTGCCTATTTTGTTTCTAGGACATTGGACACCACAAAGGTAAGGCAGGACAGTGTAACCGGGGCTGTGGCCTTGGTATTTAACTTGCCCTAGTTGTAAAGAGAGGCTAAGTAACCCTAAAAAGCCACAAACCCACGGCCCCTTAGAATGGAAAGAAGAATAAGAGATGGTAAAGAGAAGTAGGATTTGACCCAGAAGGGCTTTACCCCACATCCGTTATAATCCAGACCAGACTGTTACTCTATAAGGTAAGTTTAAAAAGGAAAAAATTGATTTGAATCAGGAGACCGAAATCCAATTAAAATTCAGGGAACGCAGACGCGCATTTCGCTTAGAAGCTTTGTCAAGGCAAACGTAATGGGTCAGTTTGGTACGCGGTGTGCGCCATTGTCTTCACTTCTCGCGAGAACTTAGTCACGGAGGGTGCACCAAGCTAAGTTAACGTCCTTACCTCACTGTCGGTCATACTTCATCCAGTCCTTCCTACCAGGATGATGATGCCTATCAATATACTCCCACAAATGTTTCTTTTGTACGTGCATTATAATGGATCCATTATGACCATGTGATTCCCTATGATGGTCACATCCATAAGTTCAAACTTCTTTAATGGGGACATTATGTATTTAATATGCGCAGCACATCTTTTGAACTATCATTATTATTTATTTATTTTTTTTAAAAAAACTTATTGATTTGTAAATAGTGATAAAATCAGATTTTGAAATATGACATGGGGCTTGACATATTGTCAGTTTCCAGGTGCCCCCCAGTCATGTGACTTGTGCTCACATGACTGTGAGCACAAGTCACCGAGCACCTCCCATAATGCTCCTATTGTTTTACTAACCTAAAAAAAAAAAAGCCAGAGCCACCCACAGAGAACAGGTCATTCTCGAATAGTTTAAATCAGCACTATTTACTTTTAAGGGTAGGACTCGACGGGCGATTTTGTCGCGATCCGACAAAACGCATGCGACAAAAATAAGGCAAGAGATAGAATTGTCGCATGGTGTCGCAGCGTTGATCCGACGCGATCCGACTGTTGGATGCACACGCAGCACAGCGTCTGCATCCGACAGTCGGATCGCGTCGGATCAACGCTGCGACACCATGCGACAATTCTATCTCTTGCCTTATTTTTGTCACATGCGTTTTGTCGCAGTGCATCGGATTGCGACAAAATCGCTCGTCGAGCCCTACCCTAAGGGGTAGTTCACCTTAAGATAAAGAATGAAAAATCAGGTGGAGATGGCCTGGAAAGATACAAAAATTAAAGTCATATCTCCCAACAGTCCTATTTTCTGCTGGACAGTCCCGATTTTGACACCTCAGCCCACAGTCCTGGGTTTTTTACTGAGATGTCCCAAGTTTCTATTTGTATCTTTTTCTGAAGTCAGTGCAGGAGATCAAAGTTTATAAAACTTAAACAAGAGGCTTTTGGCAGAGAGCCCAGAATACTCAGCACCTGCACCTAGATACATTTGTAACAATTTATAATAAGCAAAGATACAATTGTAACTATTTAAAGGGATTCTGTTATAATATTATGGTGTCGTTTTTATTGCTAAATTACACTGTTTGTACTGCAAATAAATCACTCTACAATATAAAATTTCATTCCTGAACCAATAAGTGTATTTTATTTTTAGTTGTAATATTGGTGTGTAGGTGCATCTCAGGTCATTTTGCCTGGTCATGTGCTTTCAGAAAGAGCCAGCACTTTAGGATGGAACTGCTTTCTGGCAGGCTGTTGTTTCTTATACTCAATGTAACTGAGGGAGTCGCAGTGGGACATGGATTTTTACTACTGAGTGCTGTTCTTATATATACCAGGGAGCTGTTATCTTGTTACCTTCCCATTGTTTTGCTGATGGGCTGCTGGGGGGAAGGGAGGGGGTGATATCACTCTAATTTGCAGTACAGCAGTAAAGAGTGACCAACATTTAAAATGTTAATCAAGTGATAAAGAAAATATTTATCCAGCGTTCCGTGTAGCGTAACAATATACCAGTGTTATTAAAACCATAATCACCTCTGTGTATATATATTGTGATGTTTTATGGTTTTAATAACACTGGTATATTGTTACACTACGCAGAACGCTGGATTCCGGGGACTCCAATTTGATGTTTTCTTTATCACTTGATTAACATTTTAACACTTGTGATTGGTATATTTGAATTTGCGGTTTAGACCTCACACTTGATATGACATTCTGGGTTGGCTTATTCTTAACTTGCGTTTACACTTCCCTACCTATGGAAAAGTTACACATCACACAATCCCTGCAAGTCACACTCTGTATAATAACTTGCATTTTGCATTGCTGTTTCACTTTGAGAAAGGCTTGTGTTCCAGCCGAAACGTCAGTTTTTGTGCCCACATTAAAGACTTTTTGCTTTTTCCTAAGACCTGTGAGTGCATCTTATTTGGACTAAATTGACATATAAGTGCCATATTAAAGAATCTTATCAAACTGGTATATATATTTAAGTAAATATTGCCTTGAACCACCATTGTGTGATGGTCTGTGTGCTGCCTCAGAGATCACCTGACCAGAAATACTGCAGCTCTAACTGTAACAGGAAGAAGTGTGGAAGCAAAAGACACAACTCTGTCTGCTAATTGGCTCATGTGATCTAACATATGGTTTGTTTGGTGTATTTGTGTGCACTGTGAATCCTGCGATCCCAGGGGGCGGCTCTTGTTTTTTAAAAAGCCAATTTTCTATTTGTGATTACCCAATGGCACATACTTCTAAAAAAGGATATTATAAAAATGATTTATTTACATGAAGCAGGGTTTTACATATGAGCTGTTTTATGTGATATATTTTCATAGAGACCTACATTATTCAAGGGGTATAGTTTTCCTTTAAAGAGGCAGCCCTTGGATGCCTATATGGTAAATAAAAAACACTTTCCCTACCGCTGGATCCTTTCCATAGAAATCTGGCGGCAGCAGTGGGGGTTACCAGTGCTGAAGGAGCGGAATGATGTCATGTTGCGTTGTGATGTCACATCCGCTGATGTCACCGTGATTGTGACACGGTACTATTTATGAGAGCAAGTTGGCATTCTCCCCAATTCTCACCTAACTGGCTGAGCCCCCTCCCTCACCACTGCCACAAACCCTTTCAGGGGTGCTGCCCCACAGTTTGGGGACTACTGCCCTACAATGCATTTTATACATGCAGTGTGAGCAAGACACTAAAGACAATCACACTTTGTGTTAACTCGTTGGTTCTTTATTGTATGTGCGGTCACATGATACAGTTGCAATGTGCAAATCGATTGGAAGCAAATGGTCTCAGTGGTGCCTCCACCAAGGGGCAGATCCTAGAGGGGAGCAGATTTTTAGGGATGCAAGCAGGCAGATCCAACAAATGGAAAAGAGAGGTTCAGAGAGCACTTGGCATGGTGATGTAGTCTATGGTTATTTAGTGGTACCAGGCCCAGACTGGCAATATGTGGGTTCTGGCAAGTAAGTAAAATGCCATAGGCCTCACTACTTATTGAACTGGGGGGTGACTCTGTGTACTTAAAGGGATTCTGTCATGATTTTTATGATGTCGTTTTTATTTCTGAATTACACAGTTTACACTGCAAATAATTCACTCTACAATATAAAAATTAATTCCTGAACCAGCAAGTGTATATTTTTAGTTGTAATATTGGTGTGTAGGTGCATCTCAGGTCATTTTGCCTGGTCATGTGCTTTCAGAAAGAGCCAGCACTTTAGGATGGAACTGCTTTCTGACAGGCTGTTGTTTCTTCTACTCAATGTAACTGAATGTGTCACAGTGGGACTTGGATTTTACCATTGAGTGCTATTCTTAGATCTACCAGGCAGCTGTTATCTTGTGTTAGGGAGCTGCTATCTGGTTACCTTTCCATTGTTCTGTTGTTAGGCTGCTGGGGGGGGAGGGGGTGATATCACTCCAACTTGCAGTACAGTAATAAAGCACAAGTCACATGACTGGGGCAGCTGCCCCTGGTCATGTGACTTGTGCCTGCACTTTAGGAGAGAAATGCTTTCTGGCAGGCTGCTGTTTTTCCTTCTCAATGTAACTGAATGTGTCTCAGTGGGACATGGGTTTTTACTATTGAGTGTTGTTCTTAGATCTACCAGGCAGCTGTTATCTTGTGTTAGGGAGCTGCTATCTGGTTACCTTCCCATTGTTCTGTTGTTAGGCTGCTGGGGGAAAAGGGAGGGGGGGTGATATCACTCCAACTTGCAGTACAGCAGTAAAGAGTGATTGAAGTTTATCAGAGCACAAGTCACATGACTTGGGACAGCTGGGAAACTGGCAATGTGTCTAGCCCCATGTCAGATTTAAAAATTAAATATAAAAAAAAAACAGTTTTTTCTTTTGAGAAATGGATTTCAGTGCAGAATTCTGCTGGAGCAGCACTATTAACCGATGTGCTTTGAAAAACTTTTTTTCCCATGACAGTATCCCTTTAAATGGCTTGACCTATTTTGTATCCCAGTCTGGGCCCGAGCGGCACTTATTAAGGCTACTTTGGGCTTTGTGGTTTATTGCAAGTCACAGATGATTGTGGATGCTGTGGTTCCATTAATGTTCCTGTTGTTTGTATGCTTGGTTTTCCAACAGTGATTCAGAGTTTTCGTGGCTTTCCTGGTTCCGTCTGAGGTCATAGAGGTCAGAGATTTATTTCCGTGGCTAGGACTCTCTGGTTACTGTTCTCTTTGGCTCTTGCTCTTGACCTGGAAGTGACTGTTCTTGAGGCTTCAATTTTCTCTATCATTCCCTCCATACTCCGTTTGCTGAATTTAAGTTTGTGTGCCTGTTCCTGACCTACACTCTGCACGTGGCCTGGATTCTGCCTTCGGCTCTTGTTCTGGCTCTGCCCATGCCAGGTACCACAGAGTACAGGTTGTGTGGCTCCAGACCCTGATAATGATAATATTCTGGGAGCCTCTGTGTCTGGAGAGACTTTACAGAACCGAGTGCTTTTCCACTGGGCACGTTAACTCCCGAGCTGCCGGCTCATCCAGGAACCACAGCAGCTTCCCATGAACAGGATAGACCCGGGCTGCAGGCAAAGGGTCCGATTCCTCTCCCTGTAGTATACGCTATGAGAAATACACAAATACACGTTATATTCCTCTAGGGACACACATGCTGAAATAGTATAAATAGAATGTAACATAACAACTTGTGCTAAAGGGGTAGCTCGCCTTCACATTAACTTATACCCCAATATGTAATATAAGTCACTAAGTTTGCCCGGATGCAGGAACCCATCACAACCAATAAGATGTTTGCATTTAAACAAGTGATTAGTAAATGCTACCTGCTGATTGGTTGCTCTGAGTTACCCTGGGCAAACTTAGTGCCTTTTATTAAATTTCCCCGCATAGTATGTTATAGAATGGGTAAATCTTAGCAATTTTTCAGTTGGACTTCATTTTTTATTTCTTATATTTTTTTTAATTTGCCTTCTTCCAACTCTTTCCAGCTTTCAAAAGGGGGTCACTGACCCCAGCAGCCAAAAACTATTGCTCTGTGAGGCTACTTTTTTTATTGTTATTGCCACTTTTAAAAGTATGGATTGGATAATGAAATGCTACAACCTATGTAGGTATATGGCGCAGGGCATTTATTTGTGTTATGCTACAACCTACAAAACAAAGATATTTGGAATTAGACTTTATTGTGCCTTTTGTGTTACTGTACAATCACAAGGCTGGAGTGACTGGATGTGTAACATAATAGCCAGAACACTACTTCCTGCTTTACAGCTCTCTTGGTTTCCATTGATTAATTACCAGGAAGTAACCAATCAGTGAACTGAGAAGAAAGCACTTGGGTCATATCTGTTGCTTTTGAATCTGAGCTGGATGCTGAGGATCAATTTCAAACTCACTGAACAGTTATGTCCCATGTGGCTCCCCTTAAAGTCGCTGACTAACTCAGAGTTAGAGAGCTGAAAAGCAGGAAGTAGTGTTCTGGCTATTATGTTAGAGATCCAGTCACTCCAGCCTTTATACATTATATTTTTGGCTAATTAACTATATTAGAAACATTTTTTATTTTGCACATTTACTCAGGTTTTTATTTTTACACCGAACTGTTCCTTTAAGGCCTATTTCACACAGGCATTTTGACTGCCACTGCTCAAACATTCTCAAACAAGAGACAGGGGCTTTTCAACACCACTGTTTTCCGCAGGACGACATTCGCCGTCAAATCACCCCATGGGCCTTAAAAATCAGTTTGTTCTCTCAACCATTCCACTTCCTGAAAGTGGGAAGCCAGCCAATCAGCAGCTGACACAGCATTTTATCTTCCTCTGTTTATGGGCAAAGCTGTGATTGGCTACCCACTTACTACTGTCCTTCTGGGGAATAATCAGTACAGCGCTGCGCTATATAAATACATGTTAATAATAATAATAATAATAATAATAATAGGACAAGCCCACCACAACTATTTCTCTTTGCAAATTGCAGCAATGCTCTGGCCGAGCTCAAGTTATCCAACATCAGACATACCATGCTGTAACCGAGACATCAGACAGAAGTAGCTACACGGTAAAGTCTTGCGCGGAACCAATTTCTAAAACCCGAACCCGCGACCCAAACCGCAACCCGAATATTTACCCACTATTATCCTCTACCCGACCAGGACCTGCAACTGCCTTATCCGCAACCCAACCCACAACCCGCTGACCACCATCAAACAGGACGTGATGTTCCTGCAAACCGGAACGTGACCATCAAAAGTGGACGGGACAGAAACACGTTTTGTAAAATGTTAAAAGGACTGAAATATAGACAATATAAGATAAGGTAAGAAATTTAGATGAGACCCGCATCTACACCCACACCTGAAAACCTTACCCTTATTCCACAGGGTACCCCCTTTTTTTGTGGGTAACCCGCGGCAACCCGAGCCGCTGCAGGACTCTACCACAAGGCACACTTACCTTCAGTATAGTTGCTTTGCCCTCTCCTGTGGCCACAAACACCACCATTTTTGCAGCATTAATAACCGGAAGAGTCAGAGTAACCCGCTGAGGTGGGGGCTTCGGAGAGTCACTGATAGGGGCCACAACCTTATCGGTCACCTTGATAGAGAAAAGCAGGAAAGGTTTGTTTTTATAACAAGGAACAGGAGAGAAACAAGTTGGCATTTGCAAGCTGGAAGCTATTTTACATTGTAAATTGAAGCTAGGAATTATGGGTTGTGGTTATGAAATGTTATATTTATACCCCTGGGCCTAACAACTCTGTGCTTGTATGGTTTATATGATATTGAAGTGTAGCAAACGCACATAAATTATTCCTTTTAATGATTGACATAAGTGCCAAGTGATTTATAATACGTCTTTTTATAGAGTGAAAAACTTGGCACTTGTCTGTGTTACGCCTCATTCACACCCTACTCTTATTAAGGCAGTAGAAAAGAAATCCAATGGCACACAGAACTGCTACAAGCAAGGTACACCCAATACGTGTAATGCTGAGGTGCAACATTCGGGGACACACCGAACCTCTACCACCAGACATCTCTTTTTTTAAAGGAGAACTAAAGCCTAACTAAAGAAGTAGCTAGAAATGTTGTACATTATGTTTTGTGCTTCTGTACCAGCCCAAGGCAACCACAGCCCTTTAGCAGTAAAGATCTGTGTCTCCAAAGATGCCCCAGTAGCTCCCCATCTTCTTTTCTGCTGATTCACTGCACATGCTCTGTGCTGCTGTCACTTACTGAGTTTAGGGACCCACTCACAATATACAGTACACATAGAATAGAAATGTCACAATATAAGGCTGATTAGTAATTAATACAGATAATTACTACATGGCAGCACAGAAACCGGTGCAATTAGCATCAGAATTTAATAATCAGCAAACCTGTAGCATCAGCTTATATTACAGCCAGGGAAGCTCATTTTCTGCTGCATAATTAGTGACGAGCCCTAAGCTTAGCTTCTCAACAGCCAATCAGAGCCCACTGAGCATGAGTGTCACAGACACTTTCCAAGATGGTGACCCCCTGTGACAAGTTTGAAGTCCTGGATCATTGCTGCTATTGACAAGCTGAAACTTTA
Source organism: Xenopus laevis (assembly GCF_017654675.1). NCBI lineage: Eukaryota > Metazoa > Chordata > Amphibia > Anura > Pipidae > Xenopus > Xenopus laevis. Next base: position 144,863,751 of record NC_054375.1, read on the forward strand.
GGCTGATGCAATAAGTTCACTATATAAAACATGGAAGTTTTAGCCACATTCATTTTTAGGGTTTAGTTCTCCTTTAAAGGAGGCAAGGGTGTGTGAGAGCCTGTTGTGTTCCAGTCACAGTTCTGATAAAGGCAGACAATAATAGATGAGCTATGGTAGGTGATAATGAAGCATGTGGCCAGCCACCCAAAGAGATAAGGGTAATGATTTACTAACACTGGGCAGAGTTGCCATAGTGCAGTAACCCATAGCATCCAATACAATAAATACATGTTAATAATAATAATAATAATAATAATAAAGCTCATACCTGTAAAAGAGGGTGTCCTGGGAACAGAGAGGCAGTATGTCCATCAGGTCCGATTCCTAAAATCACAAGGTCAAACACTGGAAGGTCGTCACCAGGGAACAGCTGGAGAGAGAGAGAGAGAGTGAGAGAGAAAGAGAGAGAGTGAGAGAAAGAGAGAGAGGCCTCTGAGACAGTTAAAGGGGAGTTTAGCTAAAGCAACATCTTACTAAGGCATTAATTATGATCCAATAATTCATCCAGAGACACAACACAAAAAAAAACAAGTTTCTGCCTGACTAACACCAGTAGCATTGGCTAGATATTAAATACATTAATCCAGGGCTGATTCAGACATGTCTGTCCCTGTTGTCTGCCCATCCAGCTGCTTTTCTGACAGTCAAGGGAGCTGGAGAGGGGGGGGGGGGGTCGGCTACAGCTTCTCTGTTTGAATAAATGCAACTCCTCCTGTGTCTGGCTATGAGCTCTGGCTGGCATCCCTAGGCTCAATGCCATTTGTCTCCCCTTTATTCGTGCAAATTTTCAATGAGCAATGGGGATTGGCGCATGGGAAATTAAAAAAAACTATTTAAAAAAAAATGTCTCCTGTGCATCCCCCAGTATTTTTTAACCAATGTAGATGTGGTTGGGCAGCATGCCGCCCCCTAAAATCCTGACACCCTAGGCCTGGGCTTTGGTGGCCTTTCCACGAATCCGTAACTGTGTGAGCTGCCCAAACAAATGTGCCACTTTAAGGGAAGGTTCTCTCTTCATGCAAAAAAACAAACAAAACCCTGATTAAAGTTCAGTATTGCCCCAATGAAGGTGAAAGACTTTCCAGGCCTAGTATATATAGTATCCAGTTTTAAAGGGGTCGCTCACCTTTGAGTTTAATTTAGTGTGCTGTAGAGAATGATATTCTGAGACAATTTGAACTTGGTTTTTGTTTTTTATTATATCTGATTTTTGAGTTATTTAGCTTTTTATTCAGCAGCTCTCCAGTTTGCAGCTTCAGCAATCTGGCTGCTAGGGTCCAAATGACCCTAGCAACCATACATTGATTTCAACAAGAGACTGGAATATGAATAGGAGAGGCCTGAATATAAAGACGAGTAATAAAAAGTAGCAACAACAATAAGGGGCCGATTTATCAAGGGTTGAATTAAAAATTTAAATTCGAATTTTCTAATTTTTTTTTTATCGTCAAAACTCTCAACTTGGGAGTTATCCAAATTCGATTCGAGTTTTTTCAAAAATTCTAATCCAATTTTCGAGATTTATCATACTTTAAGAATTCAAATTCGACTATTCAACACCTAAAACCTGCTGAATTGCTGTTTAAGTCAATGGGAGAGGTCCAGGGATCAATTTCGAGATGTTTGCAGCCTTCTTGACATTCTTTTTTTTTTTTCCGGAGTTTGATCAAATTTGATTGAAATTCGATCTGAGTTTTCGGGTCGTTTCAATCGAAAAAATTCGATTTCATTAATACATTTCGATTGGTCGAATTTCCAATTTATGGGAGTTAAAGAAAACACATGAATTCGAAATTTGATCTTTAATAAATATGCCGCCCCGTGTATAGCCTTACAGAACATTTGTTTTTTAGATGGGGTCAGTGACCCCCATTTGAAATCTTGAAAGAGTCAGAAGAAGAAGGCAAATAATTAAAAAAAACTATAAAAAATAATAATAATAATAATGAAGACTAATTGAAAAGTTGATTAGAATTAGCCATTTTATAAGGTGCCAAAACCAAACCTTGAATGCCTTTTGGATGTACACTGTGATACCCAGGAATAAAAGCAGCACACACAGAAGAAAGCACAGTAGGAATATGCAGTGGAACATACAAAGAGCAGAATCCATGAAGCAGACTTATATAGCAGGGGCCACAGGAATAACAGTATATCACAGAATGCCCACAAATTGTGTCCCTACCTCCTGCAGCTTCTTGGTATAATCCACTGCGGCTTCTTCAACAGGCAGTGTTGGGTCAATAGTCACAAACTGAGACTCAGAAAGCAGCCCGAGGGGGACCAGCTGGCGCTGAAATGGAAAGCAGACATTGGAGAATTATTATATCTGATCCATAAGGTGAGGGTATTGGTCATGGAGGAGAAACAAATCGGTGTATTTCAGGGTGGAGGACTGTGGGCCAACCAGTCCGCTCAAAGGCAGCAATAACAATACATTTGTAGCCTTACAGAGCATTTGTTTTTTTGATGTGGGGTCAGTGACCCCCATTTAAAAGCTGGAAAGAGTCAGACAAAGGCAAATAATTCAAAAACTATTTTAAAAAATGCAGGCCAATTGAAAAGTTGCTTAGAATTAGCCATTCTATAACATACTAAAAGTTAACTTAAAGCTGAACCACCCCTTTAAACGTGTGGCTTTGAGAAATAAGGGGTCGTTTTTGACAGTTTTGTCACATGGCAGATTTATCAGAATGTGAATTTAGACCTTAAAAAAACGTACCCACGTTCTTTTCATTCGTATGGGATTTTTAGAACCATATTTATCAAAAATAGAATTCTAACTGTCACCCATTGATAAGTACGATTCTAAAAATCCCATAGGAATGAATAGAACATTGGTGAGATTTCATTTACTAAGATCTAAGCTCACATTTTGATAAATCTGCCCTAAATATTTGTATTTAGTCAATTTAAATACTAAGGAACCCTGGGTTTTGCTCAATGCCAACTAATCGTTGGGATTGAGCATATATGGTAGATTGAAAAAAAATTGGCAAATGGACTTTGTTTACTAAAAGCCAGGCATTCAGTGGCGGAACTACCGGGGGAGCAGGGGGTGCGCGTCATGCACCAGGGCCCGTCCCCCTCTAGTTACGCTTCTGCAGGCATTTATTTAAATTTGGGAATGAAGGTCAAATCATAAACTGCCTGAACGGAAGGTATAAAAGAGCAAAATACTTCCCCTATAGTGTATGGCATCCAACAGGCATTTTTAGCGTTTCTCATCACATTTGTTCCTGCTGGAAACGGAGCCTAAATGCCTAAAACCGCCTTTTTTGGCACCTCATTGCAAGTAACACCATATAAATGTCAGCACTGAGAAAATCTCCTGTGTTTGATTATTGAACATTTCATAATTAGGTAATTTACTAATAATAATAATAATAAAGTCATGTGACTGGTAGTTATTCATGAGCAGGGCCACCATCAGGGGGGACAAGTGGCCCGGACCTGAAGGGGGGCCCGGCAGTGCTGCACTTTTCAAAGAGCCTGGCCCCCCTTGACAGCTCCGAAGCCGTGTCGCCCAATCGAAGTCCCGAACAGCCAAATGTGGAAGTGCCGAACAGACGAAGTCCTGAAACAGCGGAAAGACCCGAATTCACGAAAACAGCTATAATTGAAGTCCTGAAGCCACGAGTTCAATTCTACTGAACACCAATGTGGGGTTTTTTTTTTAATCCCATGGCCACCAATGTTTTATTTAAATACTCTATAGGCCACTGCCACCAATTTTTAAAAAAATAAATTTATAGGGCCCCAATTTTTTTAACTTGTAAGGGGGCCCTGGCACCAAGGTTTTTTTAAAAAATATTCTTGGGGCCCCAATTTTTTTTTTAACATGTAAGGGGGCCCTGACACCAAGGTTTTTTTAAAAAATATTCTTGGGGCCAGATTTTTTTAAATTGTAAGGGGGCCCTGGCGCCAAGGTTTTTTTAAAAAAAATATTCTTTGGGGCCCCAAATTTTTTTTAACTTGTAAGGGGGGCCCGGGCACCAATGTTTTTGTATAAAAAACTTTTACGGGGGACCTGGCGCCAATGTTTTTATTTTTTTAACTTATAGGGGGGCCCTGGTCACCAATTATTTTTTTGGGGGGGCCCTGACCACCAATTTTTTTAAAAAAAAAAACTTATGGGGGCCTGGCACCACAGTTTTTTTTTTTTTACTTATAAGGGGGCCCTGACCATCAATAGCTTTTTATAACTTATGTGTGTGTGGGGGGGTTACCTTTTTTAGCACTGATGTCTGTGTGGTCTTTTAACTGTGATATGGAGTGGACGGGATCTGGGGTTGGGTCCAGGGGGCCCCAAAAATAATGTTGTACGGGGCCCTGTGATTTCTAATGGCAGCCCTGATCATGAGAGTTTTATAAAGTGTTGAGAAGTTAAAAGAACAGTAACAGCGAAAAATTTAAGTGTTTTGAAGTAATTAAAATATAATGCAGTGTTGCCCTGCACTGGTAAAACTGGTGTGTTTGCTTCAGAAACACTAATATAATTCATATAAACAAGCTGCTGTGTAGCCATGGGGGCAGCCATTCAAGCACAGAATACACAGTAGATAACAGATAATCACTACTATAGTTTATATAAACAAGCTGCTGTGTAGCAATGGGGGCAGCCATTCAAGCACAGGATACACAGTAGATAACAGATAAGTACTACTATAGTTTATATAAACAAGCTGCTGTGTAGCCATGGGGGCAGCCATTCAAGCACAGGATACACAGTAGATAACAGATAAGCACTACTATAGTTTATATAAACAAGCTGCTGTGTAGCCATGGGGGCAGCGATTCAAGCACAGAATACACAGTAGATAACAGATAAGTACTACTATAGTTTATATAAACAAGCTGCTGTGTAGCAATGGGGGCAGCCATTCAAGCACAGAATACACAGTAGATAACAGATAAGTACTACTATAGTTTATATAAACAAGCTGCTGTGTAGCCATGGGGACAGCCATTCAAGCACAGGATACACAGTAGATAACAAGTACTACTATAGTTTATATAAACAAGCTACTGTGTAGCCATGGGGGCAGCCATTCAAGCACAGGATACACAGTAGATAACAGATAAGTACTACTATAGTTTATATAAACAAGCTGCTGTGTAGCAATGGGGGCAGCCATTCAAGCACAGGATACACAGTAGATAACAGATAAGTACTACTATAGTTTATATAAACAAGCTGCTGTATAGCCATGGGGGCAGCCATTCAAGCACAGAATACACAGTAGATAACAGATAAGCACTACTATAGTTTATATAAACAAGCTGCTGTGTAGCCATGGGGGCAGCCATTCAAGCACAGGATACACAGTAGATAACAGATAAGTACTACTATAGTTTATATAAACAAGCTGCTGTGTAGCCATGGGGGCAGCCATTCAAGCACAGAATACACAGTAGATAACAGATAAGTACTACTATAGTTTATATAAACAAGCTGCTGTGTAGCAATGGGGGCAGCCATTCAAGCACAGAATACACAGTAGATAACAGATAAGTACTACTATAGTTTATATAAACAAGCTGCTGTGTAGCCATGGGGACAGGCATTCAAGCACAGGATACACAGTAGATAACAAGTACTACTATAGTTTATATAAACAAGCTACTGTGTAGCCAAGGGGGCAGCCATTCAAGCACAGGATACACAGTAGATAACAGATAAGTACTACTATAGTTTATATAAACAAGCTGCTGTGTAGCCATGGGGGCAGCCATTCAAGCACAGGATACACAGTAGATAACAGATAAGTACTACTATAGTTTATATAAACAAGCTGCTGTGTAGCCATGGGGGCAGCCATTCAGTCTGAAAAAAGAGAAAAGGCTCAGGTTAAATAGTAGATAACTGAAAAGTTCTCATTGTATTCTACAGAGCTTATCGGTTATGTAAACCTGAGCCTTATCTCCTCTGAATGGCTGCCCCCATGGCTAAACAACAGCTTATTTATATAAACTATAGTAGTCTTTCTGAAACCAGCAAAAAACTTTACCAGTGCAGGGCAATGGTACATTATAAATGAATTACTTAAAAAAAAAATAAAAAATATTTTTTTGGTGTTACTGTTCCTTTAAAGCAGCTCCAGATGTAACTGAACAGTGTAACCTGATTATATGTGGAACTGGGTCAGACCTCACAGCTGCAGGTGTTCCATTCGTGTTAAGACAGGGAAGGTTCTGGAGAGACCTAAATCATCACTAAATACAAATTGTTTATAAAGGTTTCACTGCCTCTTCCCTGGCAGTTATAAAACTGTCACATTTTGCTTAGTAGGATAAAATATCTGTATTAATACATTGTTATGGGATCTGTGTAGTCTATAAGATATGTCAGCTCATGGTTCAGCTTACGAGGCCCCATACTACAGGTTTGGGACCTGTTATCCAGAATGCTCAGGACCTGGGGTATTCCAGATAACAGATCTTTCTGTAATTTGGATCTTCATACCTTAAGTCTACTAGAGAATCATATAAACCCAATAGGCTGGTTTTGCTTCCAATAAGGATTAATTATATCTTAGTTGGGATCAAGTACAAACTACTGTTTTATTATTACAGAGTAAAAGGAAATACTTTTTAAAACCTTGGATTATTTGTATAAAATGGAGTCTATGGCCTTTCTATAATTCTGAGCTTTCTGGATAATGGGTTTCCTGATAACGGATCCCATGCCCGTACTAAGTTAGCAGGGCGCTGCCCACCATGGGGCCCCTGATTATTATAGACAAATACAAGAGGTCCTCTGCACCCATTGTCAATATATTAAAGGAGACATATAGGATAAATGAAAAAACCCTAATTTTGTAGGCAATTAGAAGTAATATATGGTGTTGCTTTTACATGGTGCTAAAACTTAATATTATCTTTACAAATAGCCCCTTGATTAGAGCGCCCTATAGATGTTCTCTGGTCCCTGTCTGTGTTTCAAATGAGGGGTGGGCGTGTCCTAACAGTCCCTGCTTGAAGCACAGTAGGAGGGGGACAGCCAATCACAGCTCTGCAGTCACACAAGCACAGACAGACTTCAGTTCCCTATCAGGTCCTGCTAGCTGCTGATTGGTTCCTGTCCTACAGTGCAGTGAGCGGAGTGTACAGCCTGGGAATTCAGGGAGCAGGAAGAAGAGAAGGGAGGGATTATTAGGGTTTTTGCAGAAATATTCAATAAATCAGCCTGAAACACTACTTTTATAAACACAATTCTTCTATAGTATAATGCACTGGTACATTCTCATTTTTTACACTTATTTTTTAAAGAAACATTTAAACATATTGTGGCTTAAACTACTGAAAAATGCCTTACCCTTTAAACAAAACAGGGATTGTTTGTCCATATAGTGCAATATATTTAAGCTGGCCAACTACGTCAAAGTCATCCCATATCTGGCCAGTCCTATGCTCAATTTTCGTCTGATTCATTAAGAATTCTATTGCTTCATTATACATTTTACACAGAGACTAAGTTGTACCTGCAACTTACTTGCTGCTTTCAAAGTAAAACTCCCAAACCTTTGTTGCCCCTCCATTGGTCACCACTGGGACCACCTGACTACAGCCAAAAAGGGTGGGAGCCACAAGATGGAGCTGGCCACTGCCCCTGTATATTGCCTCATTGCATCCCTGCTTAATGGTTTTAAAGGACGTGTAAACCCCCTCCAGAAAAATGTAATCAGTGGACGGCCTCTTTGAAATGTTGAGATAACTGCCACTCGTGAGGCAACTTCTTCCTCAAAACTGCTTCACAAACAAAACTTCGGACAACTCCGGAAAACGAATCGCCGCGTGTGATTAGCGCCGGCGATTTTTCATTTTAGCTGCCGCAGAGTGAGGGAAGGCGTTTGGGGAGATAGGCCACCGCAAAGGCGAGGCGACCAAATCTCCCCAAAATGCCCAGTGTGGCCTTACCCTTAAAAGTTGGAAAGATTAAGAAGAAAAAGGCAAATTATTCAAAAACTATAAAAAAAATATTAATAACGAACACCAATTGACGAACACCAATTGAACATTTGCTCAAAATGTGCCCTTCTATAACATACTAAAAGTTAACTTAAAGGTGAACCACCCCTTTAATTAAAAGAAAACCAGTTTTCTTCTGCTTTGTCAATGTTGTAAAACTCTATCGCTGCATCTGGGGTGTCCTGATTGGTCTCCCTTGGGCAATACCCGGAGCAGCGGAGACTGAGAGGACTGTTCCAAGACAACGTTTAACGAAAACCGATATCAGGTATTTAAACAAGGCGTTCTCTGTATCTGGATAACGGATAGCTATGAGAAAGGAGAAAGGCCTGGCACTTCAGTATCTGCAGTCGTTTAATATTGCAGAATTGGCAACATGTTTGGATGACCTGCTCCCTGAAGCTTCTCAGTATCCAGACTTGCAGGTGCAACAGCACAGAGTATGAGCAGGACTTTATACAGCCATGTATTACTGGATACTGCATAGGGGAGCCCCTCCATGAATCTATGTCTGTGTTATAAATGAGTAGTGTGTGTGTGTCCTAATGATCCTTCCCAAAAATCAGGTAGGATGGGGGTAATACTGATAAATGGGTCAATAAATTGGGTCAATTGAGATCTGCAAGCTGGACATATGTTTTAAACAGATACCAGCCTTGTGGATGACTTTTTTGGGGTGTTCCGTACTCACTTTATACTCGCCGTATGTACTTTCGGGATCTGAAAATGGCACCAGCCTTTCATCACAGAAGGCGACTTTCCACCCGGCTGTATTGAGCCCCGCGGTCTTCGGGAGCTCCCGGCTTAGCAGCTGCACCAGACTCCCACCAGATAAAGCCAGCCGGAAGCTACAGGTGCCCTGGGACTCATGAACCAGCAGCTGAGACAGGGAGAGCGCAAGCTCTGCAGGCGAAGGAAACACACAGATCTGACGAGACGAGGACATCACAGACCTAAGGAGAGAGAGAAGTGAATATATTTATATATATATATATATATATATATATATATATATATATATATATATATATATATATATATATATATATATATATATATATATAAATATATACACATATTTGCTTATTGATGCCCTACTAATACATCAGAATAAGACCAAAGGGGATATTTACTAAACTCAGAATGCCAAAAACCTGAAAAATTTGTGTTTTTTAGTATAAAATTCAAATTTTTAGTGGAATAAAAACCACAAATTATTTATACTCCGAGAATGGAAAAAGGCCAAATCCGAAAATCCGGCCAACTCAGGCTTGCCAAGGTTGCATGTCAGTGGGAGAAGTCCCAAAGATATTTTGATCTGCACTGGGTTTTGTGCAATAATATGAAGATTTCGTGGTTTTTGGGCAAAAATCTGAAAAAAATCTGAGTTTTCTAGTGGAAAATTCTAAAAAGTTTCATTTTTTGCCCATTTTTTTCGGGTTTTTTTTCCCGGGAAAGTGCATTAATGAATATGGAGAAAAAAAAAACTTTGTGGAATTGGTCGGAGTTCTTTTTCAGAAAATATTGAGATAAATTCGGACTTTGATAAATGGGCCTCCCCAAGTCTTGTCTGTCTAATTAATGATTTGTAATGATTTAAGAGTTCCTGCTTATTCTGATGCTTTCCCTTATTTGTATCCAACGCTAAAGTACTGCTACATGAGCCTTTATCCTTGCACCATCACCCAAGAGGAGGGCTGGTCTTCATTATTTATTTTTTATAGTTTAATGGGGGTCACTGAACCCTTCTAAAAACACATGCTCTGTAAACCTGCTACTTTTGATTACTCGTCTTTCTATTCAGGCCTCTCCTATTCATATTCCAATCTCTTATTTAAATCAATCAGTGGTTGCTAGGGTAATTTGGACCCTAGCAACCAGATTGCTGAAATTGCAAACTGGAGAGCTGCTGAATAAAAAGCTAAATAACTCAAAAACCAATAATAAAAATCAATTGGGTTATTTATTGAGGTTCGGGTTGTGTTTTCCATGAAAATTCGAGTTTTTGAGTTGATTTTTTGGGTCAAAACTCATTTTTGAGTTAAAAAAAAAAATAGAATTTTTCGAGATTTATTATACACCGATTCTGAAAATTGCTTGAATCCTAAAATACTCCATCTAAAACCTGTCAAGGTCATGTAGGAGTCAATGGCAGAGGTCCCTTCAACCATTTGAAGATGTTAATAGCCTTCATGATATTTGAGTTTTTTTGGAGGATTTTGCCCAAAAACTGGAATAATTACATCAAGTTTTTTTACCCGCCGAAAACTAAATTAATTCTAGTTTTTGGGTTTTGCACCTCGAACTCAAAGAATTGGCTTTTTTCCATTCAAGTTTTTCCTTAAATAAGATACCATTCCAGTTGTGAGTTTATTCAAGTTCATTCGAGGTATTAAAAAACTCTGACATTCAACCTTTGATAAATAACCCCCCGAGATGTTGCAAAATTGTAACAGTTCAGAATCTGCACCTGAATTACTAATCTGCCAGATTGAAACACCAGAGACAGAATCTCCACGTGTGTCTGCCCTTAACGTGCTGCATTCCCTAAACTGCACAAACTCCATAAACTCACAAAGAAGGAAACACAGAGTTGTCTAGAATTCCATCTTGAGTGACCGGGGCGGGGATGCAGCTACAAGTACGACATAATATAAGAGCAAATATAAAGAACACAAATATAAATCACATCAACAGGACTGAGTCTCTTTAGAAGCTGCAGCTTTAATTGCTTATATTCAAGCAAAGTGGAGCCAGACATTTAGGGGCAGATTTATCAAAGGTTGAGGTGAATTTTCAAATTAAAAAAAATTCGAATTTCGAGCTATTTTTGTATACTTAGACTAGGAAATAGTCTAAATTCGATTCAAATTTGCAAAAAAAATTGAAAATTCGATTATCGAAATTGATCATGTACGGTCTCTTTAAAAATTCGACTTTGACCAATCGCCACCTAAAACCTACCGAATTGCTGTTTTAGCCTATGGGGGACCTCCTAGAACCTATTTGGAGTCAATTGGTGGACTTTGAAAAATGTAAGGTTTTTTTGGGGAAAATGTAGAATCGAATTCGATCAAATGCGCTATTACTTTGATTCTTACGATTCGAGTTCGGCCAAATACGGACCTATTCAATTGAAAACTGACCTATTCGACCAAAAAAAAACTTCAACTTAATTTCGGTGGGTCTTTTTGAATTTCAAAGTTTTTTCAATTAGAAATTCAACCCTTGATAAATATGCCCCTTAGGGGAATGGGATCGCAATACACTCGCTTATTAGTGGAGCCAAGAGAGGAGACTACTGACAGAAACACTTGATACCCATTAAACTGCTCCTAAGGGTAGAACTCCACGAGCGTTTTTTTCATCAGATTTTGTAGGTCAGATTTTATCTGATTCTCCATGCAACGCCGCGCAACAGCACAAGCTTTAAAGGGCATGTAAAGGCAAAAAAAATAAAATCCCATTTTTACTTTCTTTAATGAAAAAGAAACCTATCTCCAATATACTTTAATAAAAAAAATGTGTACTGTTTTTATAAGAAACCTGACTGTATGCAGTGAAATTCTCCCTTCATTTACTGCTGTGGATAGGAATTGTCAGATGGTCCCTAACTGCTGAGCAGGGAAACAATCATACTTATGAACAGCAGGGGGAGCCCCCACCTTACTTCCCAGCCATGCAGAACTCAATCATCTTTGTTTATGATGATCCCTAAGCAGCCCAGACCACACTGAGCATGTGCACAGTCTTAGTCTTGCAAAGATGTATAACAAAGTTACAAGATGGTGACCCCCTGTAGCCAACTTTGAAAGCATAAATTATTTGTTTGATTAGGCTTGTGGTGCAGTAAGTTCATGTTTATATTTAGTATACAAAATACAGCATTTCTAGCCTTATTCTATTTTACACTTTACATGCCCTTTAAGGGTAGAAACACGTGGAAGTCGCATGCGATTTGACGTCCGCGTTTTGTCACAGCGCGTCGCCGAAAATGTCCGTGTAGTTCTACCCTTAAAGGATGCTACAAAATCTGATGCCCCTAGGCTACAATGTAAAGTCGGATGGAGTCTTAAGTTCACGCGTTTACAAATATATTTCACTGAGAAAAAAATGTCTTTCCAACGCCATCCGTTTTTTATCTCGTCGAATGAAGACGCAGCGTTCACATTGGACAGTCGTGTTGTGGCGGGTGGAACATTTTACAAGTAGTTTACACATCCAATTTTTGTATCAGTCCTATTATATTTTAACCCAACAGACAACATCCGATATGTAGGATACAATCTGACACCATCCTACAAAAGCGCTCATGGAGTTCAGCCAACCATGCAACTATTAGGGTGGAACAAACGGTAATCCTGCCAATGTCCCGGTCTCAGTTGGGGTGACAGTCCCCCATAGGTAGGCCCCCCCAAAAGCATTGAGTTTACAAGCACTAGGAGGTGATTGGTGCATACATGGGGTGCCTTTTACTCCAATGTGGGCCTTGCAAGGGCAGATTAGGAACTATCATGGAAATGAAAAATTAATATAAGCTTCATCATACTGAAATAAGAAACTTTGTACATATAATCAATTAAATATTCTGCATTGTTTCTGAAATAATCAAGTTTATCTTCACTATCCCTCTCTCAGCATCTTTTTCTCTTCATTCTGTCTTCATTCGGCAATTGGGTGATGTTCATTCACAGTTAGATCCATTATATCTTATAGGGGGGCTCCTTTCCTAGCAGATGTATCAGAGCTCAGTCAAATAACTGATTCCAGTACAAACAAAATAACTGCCTTTTGCACAAATCCTGCATGTAGAGAGACATGATGTTTGGTGCTTTTAATAGAGTGAGCTCTAATACATCTTCAAGGCAAAAGGAGCCCCCCTATAAGATATATTGGATCTAACTGTCAATTAATATCTGACCCCCAACTGCTGCATGAAGAGAAACAGATGGCGAGAGAGGAATAGTGAATATGAATTTGATTATTTCAGAAATGGTACAGAATTTTTAATTTATTGCATTTATAAAGTTTCTTATTTCAGTAGATACAATTTTCATTTTCGTGATAGTTCCCCTTTAAAACTGGGGTGGTTGGCAGGAAAGCTGACAGGCTTGTACCTCCACACCCACCCGGGTCCTTTGGGTGAGAGGTCATTACAATAGAATATATCGGACTGGCCTGTTGCAGTTACAATAATAAATGTAATCTCCATATGTAATAAAAGGTACTACAGTTGCCCAAGAGCAGGAACACATAGCAACCGATGTTTGCGTTTAATCAGGTGACCAGCAAATGCCTCCTGCTGATTGGTTGCTGCTCTTGGGCAAACTTAGTGTCTTTTATTACATAACCCTCCAATAGGTTACTGCACTGGGACAACATTGCACATGTGATTGCGAATGACTCCACCAGTGTTTCTATTGTTTATACCACTGAAAACCTGGAGACACCTTCGTGCAATTGAAACTGAAAAGAGTTAATCGAAAAAAAGATACAAAAAAAAGAAAAATGCCACGAGACTTTAGAATATGGAATGGAATGGAAAGCAGATATATTAAATATAAATATAACAGAGCATAATGTAGCAGAAATGAGCCCATAACAAAAGAGGAAATTCTGTAGTGGGTCTTACAGGCAATATTACACCATATTTCCGCTGAAAAAATAGCAAAGTCAAGTCATCTTATTTCTTACAATACATAGCTAATAAAGGCCTTGACTATTTACTTTATGTCTTCAGAGATTCACACCTTTAAAGCGAGGCTTTAACCTATGAGCTATGAGATTTACTAACGGCGATGTCCCTAAATCCAGCCATTTAACAGGGTAGTTCAAAAAAATTTTTAGTTCTGGCAACGACAACAGATTTCTTAGTTAATTTGCCAATTAGTCATTTTTTAAAAATATTATTTATATATTTTTGGGTTGCTAGGGGTGAATAACCCTAACAACCAGGGAGCAGATTAAAGGGGTTGTTCGCCTTTAAATGAACTGTTAGTCTGATGTAGAGAGTGATATTCTGAGACAATTTGCAATTGGTTTTCATTTTTTATTATTTGTGGTTTTTGAGTTATTTAGCTTTTTATTCAGCAGTTCTCCGGTTTGCAATTGCGGCCATTTGGTAGCTAGGGTCCAAATTACCCTAGCAACCATGCACTGATTTGAATAAGAGACTGGAATATGAATAGGAGAGGCCTGAATAGAAAGAAGAGTAATAAAAAGTATCAATAACAATACATTTGTAGCCTCACAGAGCATTTGATTTTTAGACGGGGTCAGTGACCCTCCATTTGAAACCTAGAAAGAGTCAGAAGAAGACAAATAATTAAAAAAACTCTAAAAAAAAATAAATAACAAAGACCAATTGAAAAGTTGCCTAGAATTGACCATTCTATAACATACTAAAAGTTAACTTAAAGGTGAATCACCCCTTTAAGAGAAAAATGGAAGATAAACAGTAGAGGGGCTTAGGAGAGAAATAAAGAATTGTAATACAGGTCCATTATCCAGAAACCTGTTATCCAGAAAGTTCAGAATTATGGAAAGGCCATCCCCCATGATGTAGATATTATAAATTAATTTACAACTTTTATAGATATATAGGAACGGGAAACGTTATCTGGAAACCCATTATCCAGAAAGCTTTGAATTACGGAAAGGCCGTCTTCCATAGACTCCATTTTATCCAAATAATCCAAATTTTTAGAAATGATTTCCTTTTTCTCTGTAATAATAAAACAGTCGCTTGTGCTTGATCCCAACTAAGATATAATTAATCCTTACTGGAAACAAAACCAGCCTATTGGGTTTATTTAATGTTTACATGATTTTCTATTAGACTTAAGGGATGAAGCTCCAAACTACGGAAAGACCCATTATTTGGAAAACCCCAGGTCCGGGTCCCGAGGCATTCTGGATAACAGGTCCCATAGCTGTAACAGTAAAACTGAAGCCTTACAGTTAGTGCCCCTGTTGCGGGGTTCAGTGACCCACTACCCCATGTAAAACAATTCACAAAACCCCAAAAAACAAATATATCTTAGAACAGGTCCATCTATAACAAACTAAAGGTAAAAGCAAAGGTGAACTTCCCCTTGAGACCCTGGGGATTACACATTTTTGAACATCTGCTGCAGAACTACAATTCCCAGAATTCTCCATTAACTCACAGGAGGAGGGGATGATCAAAGAGGTATTTGAGCTACACAACTGGAGAGCTACAGGTATCGGTGCCTTATTATAGAAGCACTCTCATGCCTCATTGCCAATAAGCATTGCGTTATTCATGGCTGTTTAGAAAGCAGTGCAGTCCGCAGCACGCATGCAATTAAAAGTACTACAATAACATGGTGCTTCTGTGAGCTGTCCCTAAGGGAAGAGCAGGGCATCCCATATAAATTAATATAGGGTTCCAGTAACAGTTCAAGTCCCGCTGCTCACCCCCCCCCCCCTATCCGTGTATAACTCAATGGTTCTGCCCACCCATCGCCTATAGAATGAATGGAATCCCGGTTACAGTCTCGAGACGGCTCACACGCACACACTAGTGACGTCACTAGAGCTACATGTCCAGGACCACTAGCCCGCGCCCCCACTCACCGAGCTCTCAGCGAAGATGAATGAGACGAAAGGGAACAGTCACGTGGGTGGGTGGGCAGAAGTGACAGAATTTGACAGCTCCTCTGTGGCTTCACTAAGGGCGGAAGTTAAAAAAAAAACCCACACACAACAGCATGTAACGTTAGAGGGAGGCGTGTAGCAAGAGGGAAGTGATGTCATGATAGGGTGGAGAAAGTTTTCTTACAGCAGTGGTTGCCTTAAAGGCAGTAAAAGCTTACTTGTGATAAACACAGTGCATTGCACTTAAACAAAATTATTTAAAAAGACAGAGTTGCAGCTATGCCCACTTTAATGCCACTTTTCCTGTCCAGAACCCTTTTGGGCCAGGCCTAAAGGGGCGTCTTTCCCTGCAAATATGTAGGTTTAAATCAGTGGCGCAAACAGGCCCGGATTTGTGGAAAGGCCATCAATGCCCGGGCCTAGGGCGGCAGGATTTCAGGGGGCAGCATGAAGCCCAACCACACCCACATTGGTTCAGAAGTTCTGGGGCTGATCATGAGATACAATCATTTTTTAAATTTCCAATGTGCCCATCACCTAGGGTTGCCACCTGGCTACTATTTTATTGGCCTGGCCGGTAAAAATGATGGATGTTCCCAATGTTATTAATTGGGAAAAAAGATAAATATACAGAAAGGCCGGTATTTTTCTCCAGAAAAGGTGGAAACTGTACCATCACCGCATGCTCCCGAGCTCCTGAGTTGATAATGAAAATTTGTGCATGTGCATAAATGAAGGGAAGGGGACAGGGATGATGAAGTGCAGCAGGCCTAGGGGTGCCGCTATGTAAATCCGGCCCTGGGTGCAAACCAAACCATACCTCCCAACATTTTGGAAACAAAAAGAGGGACAAAAAAGTTACCGCGCTATGCATCAATTTTTTTTACCACGCCCATTTTTGTGGCCATACCCATAATTACCATGTTCATTTTACAAAATTGGGCAGGTTATGAAAGTTTGAACACATTTCTGTGATTTTCTTTCAGTTATTACAGTTTTGCTAATGAAGGTGAATTGCCCTTTAAGCTGTGAGTCTAACTTTTCCCAAGGGACCTGTTATCTAATATTGTTACAATTACTTATTTGCTTATCTGAAATTGTTACAAAGTTTCCAAGTGCACCTAGTGGCTGTTCTGGGCTCTCTGCCAAAATCCAATTAAGTTTTCTGGCTGTTCGGTGCAGAGAAAAACAGGACTTTCCTGTACAAATGAGGGACTGCGGGTTGAGCTGTCAAAAGAGGGACTATCCCTCTAAAAACGGGACAGTTGGGAGGTATGCCAAACCTATTGGTCACTTTGATCATCCCATAATTAAATCACTTTTTACTTTTCCCAGCAAGGTCCTTCTTCATAAATAAAAACATCATCTGGACGTACTAAAAGTTTTTCTGGATTGCTCCTTGGTAAATACACAGCAGCAGTGCTTTTTTTGCCACTGACAAGATCAGGTTATCTTGTTGTACTAGATGTAACTGGTAACATAAGCTTATTATCCTCCCAGAATCCTTCTCATCTTGAGCCTCTTTATTTATAGTGTACCTTGTCTTAAATCCTGCTCACTTGTGCAAGAGCTAAGAAGTAGGAGGACAGATGATTCCCCCAATGAAACCAACGTCTGTGCATTGTGGGCCTGGCTAGATTGGTGCACGATAAAATTGGCATCCTTTTAAGGAATGGTAAGGTTTTTGCTTTTAGTCCAACTATGAACCATAGTATAGAAGGTGCACTCTAATGCCTGGGTTCCAGTGGCGTTTCAGGTATTAATGCCTCCTGAGATGACGCCCCCCTGCCCCTCTCGCTTACCTAAACATCGCCAGTGGGGCACATCCAATAGGCTGATTTTGCTTTCAATGAGGATTAAATATATCTTAATGCCGTTACATATGTGCTGTTGCTGAACTACTACCTGAAACCCAGCAGGGGCCTTTCTGCCATGAGGCAAGGTGAGCACCTTGTCTTAGGCAGCAGTTCCCCAGAATTTACCAGAGACGGCAAAAAAACGCTCCTGGTAACGGGAAGAGCCGAATTTCCAGTTATTAATCCTCAAATTTGGCTTTTCTAGCGCAGAGAGAGTGCAATTTCATTTTCTGCGCTAGAAAAGCCGAATTTGAGGTTTAATAACTGGAAATAACTGTGTACAGTATATGATAAATGAATTTATCATATACATATAAAATGATAAATTAATTTATAATATATACATTGTAAAATTGTTAATACATGTTCTGGGCTGTATTAAGAGTTTTGCAACTGCTCCGTGTTGTATTATAGTGTAACCAGGCTTGCTTTAAATGAATATTCTTGTTACTTGCATTAGATATTTGTTCCTTTAAAATATTACTGCAGCATTTATGCCCTTTAGATATGGGATAATTAATGAGGACTTTAAATGCAGGATATAGGACCTGTTATTCAAAATGCTTGGGAACTGGGGTTTTCTGGATCAGGGAATCATTGTGTAATTTAGATGACCATGCCTTACATCTGCTAAACATGAAATAAACCCAGCAGGATTGTACTGCCACCAATATAGATTCATTCTGCTTAGTCACCATCGAGTACAAAGTGTTGTTTTATCATTTAAATTATATTTATTTGCTTTAAATGCTATAGGAGATGGCCTTCCTGTAATTCAAAACTTTTCTGGATAATGTTTTTCGTGATAACTGTATATTATATAATGTTTTGGGATTTCTTTGATTTAGAAATGGAAAAAGAACCATGAAGAAATGTCATTATTTTACCATTTCATTTCTCCTATGGAAAAGCTATTCATTTCTGAAACCGCATTGCAATATTATAATATGCACATTCAATTCCGTGCATGTTAATTGTGCAACAGCTAGTACTAAACAGTTTAAATCTTGACTTTCTCTCCTGGAAACTAATAAATACAATTTTTTTTTTGTTTCAGCGGGTACATCTTTCACAATGAAGAAATATTCTTTACTTTAATAGAAAACAACACTGGGACAAGGTAATTTGATGTGCTATTATTACTTGAAAATAACAATACTGTTATCCAGAATTTCTGGATAACAAATCTTTCCTTAATTTGGATATTCATACCTATACTTAGGATTTTTGGATAACAAATCTTTCCTTAATTTGGATCTTCATACCTTAAGTCTACTATAAAATCATTTAAAAATACAAGGGGTTATTTACTAAAATCCAAGTTTTTCTCATAATATTAATAAAAAAAAGCTCCACCAAACTCCCATGCTCGATTTTAGCTAATTTTTTAATAAAAAAAAACTTTATTTAATCGGATTGTGAAAAAACTCGATACAGTCAAATTAAAAACCTGAATTGTACATTTTTTTGGCTTTTTTCGATTGATTTTTTCCATTTTTTATTTTTTTTATAAAAAGTTGGATTTTTGAGCTAAACCCAGTGCAAACCACAAAAACTTAAAATTGACATAGGTGCCTCTCCCATTGACTTATACAGGACCTCGACAGGTCTGAGCTGGTGGATTTTTGGATTCAGGCTTTTTGCAGCATCTGGATATATAAATCTCGAAAAATTCGAGATTTATTTTTTCACAAAAAAATTTGGGTTTTTGGCAAAAAAAAGCTTGATCAGAAAAATTTGAGGTTTAGTAAATAACCCCCTAAATAAACCCAATAGGCTGGTTTTGCTTCCAATAAGGATTAATTATATCTTAGTTGGGATCAAGTACAAGCTACTGTTTTATTATTACACAGAAAAATTAAATCATAAAAAGTCTATGGGAGACGGCCTTTTTATAATTTGGAGCTTTTTGGATAACGGGTTTCCGTATAATTGATCCCATACCTGTGCAGATATGGGACCGAGACACCCATTATCTAGAAAGCTCCATATTATGGGAAGGCCATCTCCCATAGGGGTAAATTTATCAAAGAGTGAAGTTCCGCCACTAGAGTGAAATTCCGCAGCTCTCAATTCATTTCTATGGGATTTTGAAAGGCGTATTTATCAATGGGTGAAAGTGAAAGTTCACCCTTTGATAAATACGCCTATAAAAATCCCATAGAAATGAATGGAGAGTGGCGGAATTTCACTCTAGTGGCGGAACTTCACTATTAACTTCACTCTTTGATAAATATACCCCATAGACTCCATTCTTAGAAGATAATTCAAATTTTTTATTTACTTTTTCTTTGTAATATAAACAGTAATAAAACAGATCCTTGTTCTTTAGGATAACTAGGCCGCCTAAAAGCATCTAGGCGTACATTTTTATTTGAATGGGCTTAAAGTATTGAGTTCCATATTACGTAATACAGAAAACCTCAGGTCCCACAGGTGTTTTGGATTACAAATCTCAAAGCACATTCAGTTGGCTTATGTAGAAAAGATACATAAACACAATCGGAACTTCCAAAATACATTTACTTACACAGACAAACCTGATTCTTTAGACTGAAAACAAGAGATCCATGATAGTCCTTTAGGCTCACAGAGTCATTCAGACCCTCCCTTACCTTGCTCTATTGTGAAGTGATGGATTCTGGGACCTCTGCTTTCCATAGTGGATGGTGCACAGATTCTCTAGAAAGCAAGAGGATTTTGAGTCCCAGAATTCATCACTTCCTGATGGGAAAAGGTGAAGAAAGGGTTAAATAATTTTACATGGGTAAACTGTTGATATTTGTAATGACTGTCACTGTTTCCTATACTGAAATGAAGCTTGTTGTTCTTTGGAATGTGTAGTTGTACTATATTATCATTACCTTCCATTGTATCTAATGCAATAGGACCAGTTGCCGTCCATCAATAATTCTAGGGTGGCCTGTAAACATGGCTGATTTATTTCTGGACAAAATTTTGGTGAAAAATAACCGTGACCAAGATGAGCTGGACACAGAGCGAGAGATTTGGGAGCGCCTGGAAAACCGCGTGATCCTTTTATTCTTTGCAAAGTCAAGAAGTTCACAATGCCAAGAATTTGCACCCCTCCTCAAAGATTTCTTTGTGCGGCTGACCGACGAGTTCTATGTGGACCGATCATCCCAACTCGCCTTAGTCTATGTGTCGCTAGACCAAAGCGAAGAGGAGCAGGAGAGATTTCTCAAGGACATGCCAAAACGTTGGCTGTTTGTTCCCTTTAAAGACGAAGAATTCAGGAGGTGAGATAGGAAATCTTCCATTTTTTTTTTAAATGCTGTTTGATCACAAACAGGGCCTCTCCTGTCATGAGGCTTAGACAGCAAAAAAAGTCACCTTTGTTACTTAAAAATAGAAATTTGGCTCTTGTAAGATAATAAGCCTCTTCTTGTTACCCAACACACACAAGTGTTCTTCTTCCTCTTTCCATTAGCGTGTTGCACTTTTTAAGAAGCACTAACAGATACCCTTTTTTTTTGATTATAGGGGACATATAGTGTTTTTGAAAATCACCTTCATCATGAAGGCTATGATGAATAATATATATAATACTTTATATCTCTGCCCACCCTACTCATCTCTAGATACCCACATAACCACTTACTACGCTCCTCTACTGACCTGCTCCTCAACTCTTCTCTAGTTAGCTCCTCATACGCTTGCATTCAAGACTTTGCAAGGGCTGCACCCCTCCTCTGAAATTCTCTTCCTCTGTCTGTCCGACTTTCTCCCAACCTTTCTGCTTTCAAAAGATCTCTTTAACCACACTTATTTAGCGAAGCCTACCCTCATTCTGTTTAGCTACCAAATACAATATCTTATGCTACATATCTCACCTTGAGTATTTCTGGTCTTGCCCACTCCCATACCTTGTGTCTCAAACCCTTCCCCTTTTAGATTGTAAGCTCTTTTTCACAGGGACTTCCACACCTTTGCTTCAGAAACACTACTATTGTTTATATAAATAAGCTGCTGTGTAGCAATGGGGGCAGCCATTCAAAGGAGAAAAGGCTCAGGTTACACAGCAGATAAGCTCTGTAGAACATAATGGTGTTATCTGTTATCTATTATTTAACCTGTGTCATGCATTTTTCAATTGCTGCCATTGCTACACAGCAGCTTGTTTATATGAACTATAGTAGTGTTTCTGAAGCAAACAGACCCTCGTTTTACCAGTGCAGGGCAACACTACATGATATTTTCATTACACTTTCATTTTTTGGTGTTACTATTCCTTTAAAGCATGGGACATTATGTAAGAACCACAAAGCTGCACCACCCATTTTTCATGCACAAGCCTTCTGCTGTTCTGGGTGAGGAGCGGACATGGTATATAGTAAAAACCACCAGATTTATGTGTCATTATTTTAGTAAAGAGAGAGAGGATTTTGTTGTATGGTAAAGAGTGCCATGGTCCAGTAACATGTATTGACCCATGAATTCTCTTGTACTAGAGTAGTAAAGGCTATCTACTGGCTGGTTGCTGTGGGTTACTAGACCAGGGGTTTAACTGGTGCTAATGTAACTTGATCAAAGCTAAATAAACTGTAATCCCTGCACTGAGTGTTGCCTGCTGATGAAGAGGACCCATGAAGATAATTTAGGTGACTTCCTTTCTACCCATCATGGCCCAAATGGGGAATTCTTCCCACAAAGTTCACCATAACATTACAATTCTCTGTTTTTGTGTGTGTTGGCGGGGGTTGTCCAATGCTCACTCTTAAAAAATCAATGAATTGCCCACAACCAGTACCCTGAAATATACAGACGTTCATTCCAAGGCCCTAAAGTGCTCAAATCCCCAAGAGCCTTAGCCAATTTGCAATACAACAGATTCGAAAACACTTTATTTCTCTTGCAGGAATCTTGAAGCTCAGTTTTCAGTGTCTCGCGTCCCTGTCCTTGTTGTCCTTAAGCCTTCTGGTCACGTCATCTCATTCAATGCAGTGGACGAAGTGGTGCGTCTTGGACCCCCATGTTTCAAAAACTGGCAGGAAGTCTCTGAGATTATCGACAGGAGCTTCCTGCTCCCAGAATTCACTGATGACCGAGCAGGTCGGAGCATGACTGACCCCATCCGTAGGATTAAGTACAAAGACGAAACCACCAATGAAAAGAAAAAGAGGAAGCACTGTGATGATGAAGACGAAGGAGGGGGTGGGGGAACTGAATTCTTCTGATTCATTTTTAGTTTGAAACTGACAGTTTGATCAATATGAACACAATGTTTATCAAACTAAAAAGTATTAAAATATGTACAGATCCCAAAAATCACTTTAATGTTACTATTTAGGGGTTTGATGGACCATAGCTGAGCTGAATACAAATCTTTTGCTAATAAAATATTTACAAAAGTCTCTGATCATTCTATCCATATCACATTTCTATCCACTTAGCATTAGTGAAACAAAAATTTACTGGGCCCCACAGCAAGATATTCTCAGTGCTTGGTAAAGATGATCTATTAGGCACTTTTATAATCAAATTGCGCATCAGTTAAGACACTAAGGTTCCTAAGGTTGTGCACAATAGAAACTAAGGGGTGGATAGTTGCTTTTTGTAATCAGGCTCAATCGCACCTCCCAAATATTCCAATATACACTACATTAACCAGATCCAAATTGAACAGATTTCTTTTGATACTTTACTTTCATTTTTGACCATCCACACCTGTATAATAAGAATCCCTTATTATTCATTAAAGTCTCATTTTACTGGCTGGCAGTTCCCACAATCCGGAGGAGGGGGGACCCAGTAAATGGTGGAATAATAAATGGGGGGGGGTTATTTGTAAAGTAAAGTCTTTTGTAGCATCTGGTGCCTTATAGAATATGTAATCATGTCCAATCCCAAAAAGACAATATATGCAGGTATTCTGAAATAAAATCTCATGCTCGTGCGGATTACCCAAATGGGATTGTGCTTTAAAAGGGGAACTATCACGAAAACTAAAATTTAATATAAGCTTCAGCATACTGAAATAAGAAGTTTTCTAAATATAATTAATCAAAAAATCTGTACTGTTTCTAAAATAATCAAGCTTATGTTCACTATCCCATTATTAGCATCTGTTTCTCTTCATTCTGTCTTCTTGTTAAAATCACCAGACATCATGTCTCTCTACATGCAGGATTTGTGCAAAAGGCAGTTATTTTGTTAGATGTATTTTGTCCTGGAATCAGTTATTTGAGTGAGCTCTAATACATCTGCTAGGAAACGAGCCCCCCTATAAGATATATTGGATCTAACTGTCAATGAATATCTGACACCCAACTGCTGCATGAAGAGAGAAAGAAGAGAAACAGATGCCGAGAGAGGAATAGTGAAGATAAACTTGATTATTTCAGAAACAATGCAGAATATATAATTGATTGTATTTAGAAAGTTTCTTATTTCAGATGAAGCTTATATTAAATTTTCATTTTGGCAATAGTTCCCCTTTAAGGGCATTTCTATTTCCTGGTGTTACTTGCTGAACCAATGATAGACCCTTAGCACGTCTGTACTACTAGGTCGATATATAGACAGGGTTTGCGTCTCTTCCCTTCCTCCACACTAACACTCACTGAGGGAAAGAAAACGAAACAACTGCAGTATTTCCTGTATGTGTGTGTGGATTGTGTCACATTGTGTCTGTGAGGAAACATTTCCTGTGTGCGCTGTACTGTTGTTTATTGTGTATGAGATCAGTATCTCATAAAGGAAGATATATGCCATCTGCCTGTGTACTTGCCCTAGTCTCAGTCTTAGTGGTGGCTCTGCAGGTCATAAAACATTTTTGGCAAACAATTCCTCTCAGTGTCTGACTGGCCCACCGGGATACCAGGAAAACTCCCAGTGGGCCCAGGTGTCAGTGGGCCTCTTGCTTCTAAATATTATTTCATGGCCTATTTATTTATGAGAAAAAGAGGCTCAATAATGGAAGCAGTGGCGTAACTAGATGTTACTAATTTTAGGGCCCCAAACATATCCAGAGGTTGTCCTGTTTTACCAAAATGTATTGAAATTGTACATGAATTTGAGCCTCATGGGGCCCCCTATACCTCCTGGGCCCCCTGCAGCCTCTGCTTTCTCTGTAGTTACGCCCCTGAATGGAAGGATAGAGTATATTATGTAGAGACTAAGAGAATAAAGAGGTTGAGTGAGGAGAGGAGGTATAATAGTTTAGAAAGTGGGCCCTCAGCCTAAGGTCTCTGGTGGGCCCCTGGCATCCCAGTCCGACAGTGATTCCTCTTACACAAGTACAGTTTATTTTGCTTAGCTACACATAAGATATCACCACCTGTTGGGGTTTAGTAGAGGATTAATAGACTGCAACGCGGTGTCAGTTATATGTTCTAGGATGAGCCAAAGCAGGGTTCCATAGCAAGTGGTTCCCAGGTTCATCAGCCCCAAGCAAGTCAAGATATTCAATGAATTAGATGTCATTACAGGCACATGATTAGCCAAAATGACATGTTAAGGTGGCCATACACGGGCCGATAAAAGCTGGCGACAGACAGAGTGGGCAGCTTATTGGCCCGTGTATGGAGCCCCCCGACGGGCTTCCCCGATCGAGATCTGGCCGAAAGTCGGCCAGATCTGGATCGGATGGGACAAAAAAAACCGTCGGATTGCGGCCGCATTTGTTCGTTGATGCGGTCCCGTGATCCAACCGACCGTTCCCATTTGTTAGGATCCGATCATTTGACGACATCGCCAAATGAGCGGATCTCTCCGTGTATGGCCACCTTTAGTCACAAGTTACAGTAGATGTCTCCACACACCTCTCAGATTGTACAGAGCACAACTAGTGAGGCTTCAAACTCCAACTTTTAACATAAAGAATCTAGTGAGAAAAATCTACATTTATATTTTATTTAGGCTTCTGACTAGACTTCAGTTTCCCTGTCAGTATCAGAGACAAGGTTAATACTCCCCTTAGAGGCCCAAAGTCTTCTTTGTACAGGCAAAGGTCCACCTGAAGAAGGTGGTTGTGATATGTTATTCCTGTCCTCAAATCCTCTTCCTCGTGTATATATAAACATCTTCTGGTACAAATCTGATTATGGGCGGGAAATCATTTTTATTCCTAGAATTGCCTTTATCATTACTGAGCCGGATAAAATTCCATCTCCGCTATTCTGATCTCTAAGGACTGGCTTGGTTCCTTAGGTTGTGCACAATATACAGTAAACTATGGGGGTGTATACTTTCTCTTTGTAATCAGGCTCCATCTCACATGTCCTCCCAAATATTTCAATATACTCTACATTAACCAGATCCACAGTGAACAGATTTCTTTTGATATTTTGCCCACCCTTTGTATAATAAGATTCCCATCAAAAGAAGTCAGTGGGTGTTTAACTTGGTGGCCCTTATTCATTACAGGGAGGTAGGGAGGCAAATAAACTGTTTCCACCTGGAACTTGTGTTTGTTCCTATGGATCGGATACCAGGATGGAAATATTATTATGGTTGAGCCTTAAATATGCCTGTACCAGAACTAGAAATGTTTACAGGAAAACCTGGACAAGCCATCCATTCAACTGTTTTCTCTCCTGCTCCCACTCCTCTTTTCTTTGTTAAAGGAAAAAAATTCCCCCCAAAATGAATGCTTAAGCAATGAATAGTTTATATCATGCTAAGTGGCATATTGAAGAATCTTACCAAACTAGAATATATATAAGTAAATATTGTCCTTTTACATCTCTTACCTTGAGCCACCATTTTGTGATGGTCTGTGTGCTGTCTCAGAGATCACCTGACCAGAAATACTGCAGCTCTAACTGTAACAGGAAGAAGTGTGGAAGCAAAATACACAACTCTGTCTGTTAATTGGCTCATGTGACCTAACATGTATGGTTTGTTTTTGTGCACCATACGATCCCAGGGGGCGGCCCTTAGTCTTAAAATGGCAATTTTCTATTTATGATTACCCAATGGCACATACTACTAAAAAGGTATATTATTATGAAAATGGTTTATATACACGAAGCAGGGTTTTACATATTAGTTGTTTTATGCAATATCTTTTTATAGAGACCTACATTGTTTGGTGGGTATAGTTTTCCTTTAAGCAAAATGATGGATCCCTAAGACAGTAATCATCTCCCTGGTTTATTATAATGCATGGTTACTAGGGTAATTTGGACCCCAGCAACCAGATTACTGTAAATGCAAACTGGAGAGCCGCTGAATAAAAAGCAAAATAATTAAAAACATGTAAATAACAAAAATGAAAACCTATTGCAAATTGTCACAGAATTACACCCTCTACTTCAGACTAAAAGTTAATTGTGAACAGCCTCTTAAACATAACTGACATTGATAATTCATGTATATTCAGGTATGGGATCTGTTATCAAGAATGCTCGGGACTTGGGGGTTTCTGGATAAGGGGTCTTTATTTTATTTGGATCTTCATGTCTTAAGTCTACTAAAAAATCATGTAAATTACAATTATTTGATTTTAATGGAGTCTATGGAAAACAGCCTTTCCATAATTTGGAGCTTTCTGGATAATGGGTTTCCGGATAATGGATCCCATATCACATTTTCGTTATCCCGGCTGGCATCCCCTTTAATCAGTTTAACTGAAATATCTGATTTTCCAAATATTATAATATATATATATTTTACCCCATGATGCCGGCACTCTCGTGCCTGGGTGCAGAAACCTTATAATTATCCATTCCAATTCCACAAAGATCCGCACTCACAGGTCTTTTCTTAAAATTAAAAAGTTATTTTGTTCCAGAGCTGCTGTTTAATTTTAAGAAAAGACCTGTCTGTGCGGATCTTTGTGGAATTATATATATAGATATATATATATATATATATATATATATATATATATATATATCTCTATATATATATATATATATATCTATATATATATCTATATATATACTTGCACTCTTTCTTTCACAAGGGTTCAGCAAGTGAATGCAATGCAAACATGCCCCAGAAGTTAAGGGCAAATAAATATTTGTATTTCACCATGAAGATACAGATCTACTTTGCCCTCTCCTCTGAATAGTCACGTAGTAGATATTTACTCCTCCCCACAAGGCTGTGCCATTAGGTGGCTGAAAACAAATAAGAGAGGCAATGCTTATCATTTACTTTATAATTTTAAAGCTTGCTGACCCCACCCATGATATTAAACCCTTGATGATGTCATGAGAATAGAATTTATTGCACCTCTAAATATAGAATCACACGGACAGTTTGCTACAGACATCTGTATATGCAATAATGTAACATTATGTCATCCAAGCATATTGCTTTCAAGCAGAAAACCAGATGGGCAATGTTTGTTGTACCCTGCACGGAATGTTCTTTATCTGCCTAGGTTTTAATGTTGCGTACTATACAGATAGGATCTGCCCAATATTAAATGTAAACAATATGACTGTTACCTGTAGAGAGCAATTTGTTCCATAGGATGTTCAGCTCCACAGTAAAAGAACAGGAACTAGGCCACAGATAACAAGCAATCCATGGGGAGGGGTAGGGTTATTTATGCCTCATTTATCCTGCCGAACAGGTTGCTTGCAACCACTAGGATAATTAGAAGCCAAGCCTGTTCTGGAAATGTAACATAATATTTAATAGTAATATTTAAATAGGTACATATATAAACAGTAGGGGATCATTTAGGACCACAATCTGGAAAAAAAGGTTATTAACGATATTACACTTGGCATTGCTGCCGTTGCAGGGGCGCAACTACAGAGGAAGCAGACCCTGCAGCTGCAGGGGGGCCCAGGAGGTAGAGGGGCCCCATGAGACCCTAATTAATATACAGTTGCAGTAAATACTGCTAAAACATGTCAACCTCTAGACATTTTGGGGGCCTGAAAAATAATTTGCTTGTGGGGCCCAGTAATATCTAGTTACGCCGCTCACTGTGCCGTTGTCCTGCCTCCTGTTCCAAAAAAAGCTCAGCTACACCTATCAGTACCATATTGTAGCCCCACGGCACCCTGCGTCAATTGACACAGCACAGATGTCCCAAAGAATTGACATGGCAACCTTATGCCATTTGGGCTTAGAAAACTTTCTGCACAATTGCGTTCAAATGCAAATCCACCAAAACAGGGCAGCAACACTGGATTTCTGGAAGAAATGCTGCATTGTGGGAAAAAATCAGAAGTGCTTTCTGCGTGAGCACTAAGAGACGTGATTGTGCCTCTTACACACAGGCGGTTTTACCTGCGCTCCCCTGTGTTCCCCTGTGTTGTGCTTTCTTCCATTCAGCCGCAGGGGAGCGCAGGAGTAGACACAGTCAATTAATTTGAAGGGGGCTGTACTCACACAGACCCATGTAAGCGGCAAACGCAGGTGGGACGCAGCATGTTGCATTTCACCTGCATTCGGCACATACATGCGTCTGTGTGAGTACAGCCGCCTTCACAATAATTGACTGCGTCTACTCCTGAGCACCACTGCGGCTGAACGGAAGAAAGCGCAATGCAGTGGAGCGCAGGTAAAACCGCCGGTGTGTAAGGGCCCTTAGGATGTAGTCACTGACCTAAATTGGGTTGATTCTCTACTAATTTCAGAGAATGGATCAAGATAGAGACCAGCAATGGCCATATCTTAGGAATCTTAAGGTGGCACTACATGGGTTTAGAAAGTCAGACCAAGTTGGCAGCTATTTGGCCAGTGTATGGTGCCCTCCAATGGGCTTCATCGATCAATATCTGGGCAAAAATCAGATATCGACCGGGCAGGCTTAAAATTCCCGCCTGATTGAGGACTGCATCGGTTCGTTGATATAGTCCTCGATCCGACCACCTGCATTCCTGGCCTTGTGATCTGATGATTGGGCCCTATGGCCCATGATTGGATCAGCCTGATTTCACACACTCAAGGTGGGCACATTGGTGCAAGATCTGCTCATTTGGCAACCTCTCCATGTGCGATCTGCCCATGTATGGCCACCTTTAGGAAACATTCAGCACTATGATTCCATGCTCATTGGTCAATCTGAAGTCTGCTTTGTGGTAACCTTTAGCCACAATTCCAAGGATGCTTTGTTCTTCTCAATTTAGGTTGACATTTTTGTCCCAGTTCTATTGAAGCCTAAGATAATTTTATTGCAGGAAATATTTCTACACAACACACTTGTTGCTATACATTACACTTAATAGGCTGGTTATGTAATGCCATCCATTGCTCTGCTCATCTCATTAATTATTTGCATTTCTAAACACAGCAGTGAGAGAGTTATTAGGGCGTCTTTCGCTTCTCACACACGTTGCTTTGTTTTCCAACACCTCCCAAATCCAGAATCTGCCGGTAGATCCCAGGATACAATACAAGATGCCAGAAACAGACAGAGAGATGAAGCTTCAAGCCTTTCTTTTAGACTGAAGGAGAAGGGAAACTATGCAGGAATCGTTGCTGGAAAAGAAGGGTTCAAGTGTCAGTTCTACAGCTAAAAATGGGCTGTCTCTGGGAATTAATATACAGGCATGAAAGAAAATAGTAGAGACACTCGGAGGGATTATCTCTGTAGGTCACTGCACATATAGCAGGTATAGCAGGTGGATTTTATGACCACATAACAAAATGAACTGTGATCCCATCAACCTGGGAATATCAAAGCAGGCCAAGTAATTCACAGGTAGAACGCGTTATTGATTAAGGAGCACCAAAAGAATATTTAAATCTCATTTGTGTTCTAAAATATAGAGAAAGGACTGCAATCATACAGAAAGAAATTTGTTCCAGGGATAACAAAGGTGCAGAAAGAGATTGTTTACAGATAGTGAGTGTCAGGATCAGGGATCAAAGGAAAGGAAAGTTCAGTGATCAAGTGACAGTCTGGACCTTCCAACATGAGTTGTTCTTCAGAGGCTTGGGATGCGCCACACGGTTGTGTAGGTGAGTGCTTTCTGTCAGCGCTGTGCCACTCATCAAGGAGGGGAGGTCCTGGCCCACCAATGAATGCCAACGAATTGCTCCTCTTCTGCTCCCGACTCAGGAGAGTAGACCAGAAGCTCAAGGAGATGACAAACATCTACATCTCTACAGGTGAGATGTTAATGTGAAGAATTTCAGTTAATGGGACCATCAGTCATACTGATATAGTCTAGTAGATTTTGACAAGTATCCATACAGAATGAAAGCAGGCAATATGGGCTGATGCTTTTGGTATGCAAGATGCTACAGATGGACTGGGTCGAATTACAAAGTAAATGTAAGAAGCTAACTGTAGAGGGGGAGGGCAATGTAGGACAGCAGTTTGATCATGAGCAGGTTAAAGGAAATCTGTAATGGGGAAAACATGTTTTTTTTCAAAAATCAGTTAATAGTGTTGCTCCAGCAGACTTCTGCACTTCTGTTTTTCAAAAGAGGAAACTGATTTTTTTTTTCTATTCACTTTTGAAATCTTACATTGGGCTAGACATATTGTCAGTTTTCCAGGTGCCCTCAGTCATGTGACTTCTGTGTTCTAATAAACTTCAGTCACTGTTTAATGCTGCACTGCAATTTAGAGTGATATCATCCCCTCCCTTTCCCCCCCAGCATCCCATCAGCAGAACAATGGGAATGTAACCAGATAACAGCTCCCTGGTAGATCTAAGAACAGCACTCAATAGTAAAAAATCCAGGTCCCACTGCGACATATTCAGACATATTTAATAAAAACAACACTATAAAAATGATGACAGAATCCCTTTAAGAATTTTAACAGTGTGTTTAGAAATAATAAAGCATTAGAATATAGTAGAGCCATGTGCAGTCATTGGGAACCTGTCCTCACCTAATGTCATTACTTCCTTCCCATATGCTTTTAAATCACCTTAATTTTTTTGTTTTCCACCTTGTATTGTGCTTCATTCCCAACAGCAGTTAGGCAGGTTATATATAGACAGGTCCGGACTGAGAATTAAAATAGGCCCTGGCATTTCAGGTACACAGAGGCCCAATCAGCCCACACAAAGGCCCAAACAGCCCCCACCAGCCCACTAAATACTGACTTTCTATGGCACCTTATAGCAGCCCCTCTGGCATTTGCCAGAACCCACAGATTGCCAGTCCGGGCCTGTATATAGACATAAAAGGCTAAACTTGATGCACGTGTCTTTTTTTCAACCTAACTTACTATGACATATACAGATCTCTTTCATTCTTCTCTGCCTTGGGTCTTGTCCAGCTTACTGGTGTTTTATCACACCTTCCATACAGGAGGGACAGGCCTTTCATGTTAGACTTTTCATCCTAAACCCTCTTTTATCCCTCTTGCTCCCAGGTTTCCCCTCTTCTGACCAGACTGAGATAAAGTTATCTGACTTACTCCAGTCTGTTGTATTCCTCCTCTACAAATATCCAGCTCTCAACTCCCATTGTGTACGAGAGGCCATGACTACCCTTATACACAGAGTGCGAGGTAAAGGGCTCTGTATATTACAAGGCAATATGATGTCACTTGTGTTATGCATTTATTTATTCAAGTACCTGTTTCTCTCTTTTCATTCTTATTGGTGATCCCTTTAGTGGCAAGAGAAATGCTGTCTGTCCTGCATAGTAGTACTTGGTCCTGCAACCAATTGGAAACAGAAAAGGCATACGTTAAGGGGGTTATTTATTAAAGTCCAAATGCCAAAAACTCAAGTTTTAGTGAAAAAAAAACTCAAATTTTTCGGGATTTATTATATCATATTATTTATATTAAATTATTTATAATATATTATATTATCTTCCATCCCCGAGGATGGAAAAAGTCCCAATCTGAAAATTCAGCATCTCAGACCTGTCGAGGTTGTCAATGGGAGAATTCCCGAAGATATCCTGATCTGCACTAGGTTTCGTGCAATAATCTGAAGTTTCCGTTGTTTTTAAGCAAAAATCCGAAAAAATCTGTGTTTTTGGGTGGAAAATCTAAAAAAAAAATCAGACAATCCAAATTTTTGTATGGTTTTTAGAGTTTTTTCCCTCACTGGAATTTTTTGGGGAAAATGTATTGATAAATAAGGGGAAATAACCCCTGCAGATTTGGTCGGCGTATATTTCAGAAAATAATGAGATATTTTTGGATTTTAATTAATAACCCCCTTACATTTGGGGGATCATTTATTAAAGTCCGATGCAAAAAACTCAAAAAATTCTATTTTTTTCTATAAAATTTGAATTTTTAGTGGAAAAAAAACCCTCACATTTTTCCTGATTTATTATACCCCGAGGCTGCAAAAATTCCGAATTCTCCAAGCTGTCGGGGTCCTATAGAAGTCAATGGCAAAGGTCCCATTTCAGATTTGAAGATATGGTCTGCACTGAGTTTCCGCCAAAAATTCAAAAAAATTTGGGGGTTTCGGCGATTGCACTAAAGATTTAAACGTTTATGGAATAAAACCCGAAAAATTTGGGTTTTTTTTTTTTTGCAAGTTTTTTCAATGATAAATAAAGTAAAATCTTGGATTCTAGTTTGGTCAGACTTTGGGGCCACTTAACTGAATCTATGTATAATGCAAAGACAACACCTCCTCTGTTTATAATACATATATATATACCCCTGCTCTTTGTAATACAATGTATAATACAGATAGACCTCAGGCGTTTGTGTGTTATAAATATACAGATATGGGACCTGTTATCCAGAATGCTCGGGACCTTTCTGTTATATGGATCGTCATATTAAATCTACTAGAAAATCATGTAAACATCAGATAAACCCAATAGGCTGGTTTTGCGTCCAATAAGGATCAATTATATCTTAGTTGGGATCAAGTACAAGTTACTGTTTTATTATTGTAGAGAAAAGGGAAATCATTTTTAAAAAGTTGGATTATTTGGATAAAATGGAGACTATGGGAGACGGCCTTTCCGTAATTTAGAGCTTTCTGGATAACGGGTTTCTGGATAATGGATCCCATATGTGTAATACGATGTATAATACAAATAGACCTTAGGTGTTTGTGTATAATACATATATATCCCCTGCTCTGTGTACAATACTCATACGTAAGACCACTGCTCTGTGTATAACACACATACACCTGCTGTTCTGTATAAAGTGCCCATAATGTGTATAGTAGAGAGTGTGCGTGTCGGCTGCAGTCTCATGAGGGTGAGTGCAATGCTCAGCACTCTCACTCTGCACTTCCTGATCTTCTCTCTCTCAGGAAGTTGTGGGTCTCTGTAGCTTTTCATATGCAGACTTGGCTTCCACAATTGGCAGGGGCGGCTACTCCAGCCTGGCCTGTGAAAAATGGCGTCAGGTGGAGGAGGAGGTAAGATACCAACAAACCAGTTCCCCGTTAGTAATTTTTTACTGTATCTCTAAATCTTGATTTCATATTCAAATGTAGTGTATCTGGAATCTTTATAGCATCACGGGTTGTTGTGTCCTTAACTGATCTGAAGGGTATAGTAAGGTAGGTGTGTGACGGTCTCTGAGTAACATGTCTCTTTATTTTACACTGTGTAGCTGGGCTGAAGTATATACAGAATCATTTGTATCTAAATGTGTAGAACTTACTAAATATTGGACTGAGCATTGTATCTTGGTGCCATGTGTATAGTAAGGTGTATCTGTAGAGTAGTTTCTGTTGTACCGGTGATCATGAGTAGTGTATAATTCAGGTTTGGACTGGGAATCAAAATAGGCTCTGGAGTTTCAGTTACACAGAGGCCAATCAGCCACCACCAGCCCAATAAATATTGTCTATGACAACTTACTGCAGCCCCCCTGGCATTTGCCAGAAACTACAGATTGCCAGCCAGGCCTGGTAAAATGGTGGGCTTTAGAGTACCAAGGATCATGAATAGTGTGTAATTGGTGGGCACTAAAGTGCAGAGGACCATAAGCAGTGTGTAACTGGTGGGTTTTAGACTACCAAGTATCCTGAGTAGTGTTTAATTGGTGGGTATTAGAGTACCCAGTATCATGAATAATGTGTGACTGGTGGGTATTAGACTACCAGGCATATTAAAAATGTGTAATCAGTGGACATTAGATGATTATGAGTAGTGTGTAACTGGTGGGCATCAAAGTGCTGAGGGTCATGAGTAGTGTGTAACTGTTGAGCATTAGAGTACCAAAGATTATTAGTAGTATATAAGAGCTGTGCATTTGATCATTTGCAGCATACCAATATGAGTATATAAGTATTTTTCCTAGCTGCATAGAATTTAGTATTGAGGCTACTCTGAAGAGTAGGAATGCTAAAAATCACAGCCACCAAACGGTTGAGGATGCTGGGAGTAGTAGTCGTTAACATGTAATATGTGAGCTTAAATATTTGTACTCACCAGCACTGTTTATAGTATGTCACACAGGAGAATTAGTAACTGCCTTTTGTATTTGGCTTAAAATAGGCTTTATTATTTCCTCCTTGCCCCATGGGGAAGAATAAAACATGTTTTATGTATATTGAATGCTTGTTACAAATATACGCGGGTTGTATTTGAGCACAGACGGGTTATACCCAGGGAGGAGCAGCAGTATATGCCGAGATGAAATATCTATGCTAATAGTGCTGTACACATCATTGTGCTGAATTCTGACTGTGTTACTAAGTGATGTTCTAACCACATCCTGTTTCCAAAAGCAACAAGGCAGAACGACTGATTTGTATTCGATGTTGCACAAAATTCTACTCCCACTGCAGGGTGACAGTATCAAATTGCCCTTTGCTGTATGTGGGGGGGGGGGGAAGGTAGGTATTTTAACGGGAAACAGAAAAGTCCTTGTACCCAATAAGGTTAAAAAAAAATTGACATTCATTGGCACCCACTAAGCACATGTAGCTGTTAGATTGTAAGCTCTTGCAAGCAATGTCCTCACCTTAATTGTTCCCCAGACACTGCTTTATAAGTGTAGTGGTGACTGAATACATGTTTGCTTGGATATGCATGTGTGTACATTGCCATTATTATTAGGCTTTATAAAGGGATGACTAGTTCTACAGCATGTTTATAGAGATCACTCATCATCCTAAAGGGAGACTTAAATAGACATTATCCTCCCAGAGCTGGTTTCTGGGAGTTTTTTTCTTACCATGGACTGGTCCTGCCCAACAACCCAACCATTTCCTCTGTGGTGCCCAAGGCCAACGAGTTTATAAAGGTATACACTTATGGAGGAAGTTAGAAATGTGGGAAATTAGGTGTTACTGTAAAAGTCTTGAGGGTTGACATGTTTGGAACCATTTGGACCAATATATGATGAGCCAATACGCAAGTCTGTGAGGTTCCTTGGTGGACAAAGTTCTCATCTTTGACTTATTAAGGTCGATATGACTATACTAGAGTCTGATTGGACAGACCACCCTTTAGGAGGGAATTACTTGAAATAGTTGTAATAGTTGGATAGTTGTAAGCACGTTGTGCTTGTGTTCATGAATGAGTCCTTCTATCATGCTGCCCTAGACAAAGACCTTATAGTGGTAAAAACAGGTCTAGTAAATAAATGAGTATTGTTTTTAGTATTTCCATGTTTTAAATGGTCACCTCTTATAGTTATAGCATGAGAATATTGCATGAGAATTTTGTCAATCATAACCATTATCTGGAAACCCATTATCCAAAAAACTCTGAATTACAGAAAGGCTGTTTAACATTGACTCCATTTTATCCAAAAAAATCCATATAATTTATCCTTATTGGAAGCAAAACCATCCTATTGGGTTATTAAGGGTCTGGCCACACGGGCAGATCCGCCAGGCAACAAATATCCTCTACTTCGCGGCGACTAATCTCCCCGATCTGCCTTCCCCTGCCTTCTCCCTGTTAAAATGAAAACCGCCTGGGGCAGGCACTCGGAGCATTTTCCGAAGTCGCCCATAATTGCCTCACATGACTTCGGAATACGAAGCGCTCCTAGTGCCTGTCCCCAGGCGATTTTCGTTTTAGCCGGGGGAAGGCAGGGGAAGACAAATCGGGGAGATTAGTCGCCGCGAAGAAGAGGTGACTAATCTGCCCAAATCTGCTCGTGTGGCTCGACCATTAATGTTTACTTGATTTTCTGGTATACTTAAGGTATGAAGATCCAAATTACGGAAAAAAATCCATTATCTGGAGAATCCCAGGTCCCTGAATAAGAGGTCCTATACATGTATATAAAAATCATCACAATAGTTGATTGAGATTAAAAGTGTCTGAGTTTGGGAAGGAAGGGATGGAAATAGGTGAGGGGAAAAGGTATAACAATACAGTAAGAATGAAGCAGAAATGGAAATATCCATTCAAGGAGGTTGTACTTACTCTATTATGGTAAAGATGGAGTTGTGCATGGATAGGACAGTACATTTACTCAGAGGATGATGAAAGACAGATGGGTTATCGATAGGGGGTGATTGGGCAGGTTAAATCTGTTTTTAAAGGAAATCAGAGGTTGAATATATTGTAATGGGACAATTGTATATAATGGGACAATTAAATATATTGTAATGGATATTCTACTATTACTGTAGGGAAAAAGAGGCAAAGAGGAACAAGGATACTGAGGCCATGGAGGTATTCTTACATATGGAGGAGCTGCTGCTTTGTTGTTTGTTTGATGATTTTGTTATGGGACATTTGGTAGACTACATATCCCTGTAAAGCTCTATGTGCAGTGGAATTGTGGAATCTCCAGGGAACTGTTGATGGGTTCTGAGTCCTTTCTTTACTGGAGTGTGTGAATGACCATATGACCCCCTGTAAACCAGTCACAGTATACATCAATGCATTCCACACATTTTAGCAAACGTATACCAAAAATGACAGCTAAGAGAAAAAGTTCCTGGACCCTTTAGTATTTTCTGTATTCAGTTTAGGTCTGAACTCATGATGATCTTCCTTTATCTCAAAAACAGAAAGCAAATCAGCCAGCTTTAAGTTCAAGTTCACTGGATGATCCAGATGGACATTCGAAGATGGCTATTTGAGACTTTTTGGCATAAAAAGAAATGTAATGTGTAGCGAATCAAAACACAACATTTAGTCAAAAGAATCTTAAACATGAAGCACTGACGTAAGAGTGTCGTGGTCTTGCTTTGCAACCTCAGTACATGGATGGCTCACAATTCTACAGGGAACAATAAATTCCAGATTGTACCAGGGAATTTTAAAGCACTTGTTCCCGAACTGTAGTTGTGCCCTCCCAACGAAGGGGCTTGGAGCAGGGCCTTAGTCTGAAGCCAAGATTTGCCATTAGCTCTCCTGGATATACTAGAAACCCCAGCTTGAAGGTCAGTTTGGTTGAGATTTGTAGTGAATATGTATTTGCTGTGATATTCCTGAAACTATGAATGGCTAATGACTAATACCACAGCATCTGCACTCATTTCACAAGCTTATTGGGGCCCTGACCAAAGGTTAGACCTTCAAAGGGGGGTTTGACCTGACAACCACTGTCCTAGAGAATGTCTGCGAGTTGTGAAGCATAAGAAGTAAAGCTGTAAGAGAACCAGACAATATTTTGCTCTACAGGTATGGGATCCGTTATTGGGAAACCTGTTATCCAGAACGCTCAGAATTACAGAAAGTCAGTCTCCCGTGGACTCCATTTTATTCAAATAATACGTTTATAAAAAATTATTTCCTTTTTCTCTGTACTAATAAAACAGTTTATTGTACTTTGTCAGGGAGCCGGGAGCCCCCTCTGGGGAGTAGTCCGGATCTAGGAGGAAGCCCCTCAGGAGGGATCAGGATCGTGGTATCCAGGGAAAAAGCAGAAAGGGTAATCGAGTTCAGGCAACAGGTCACAAGGCAGGCAGAATAGAATCAAAGTCCAAAGTCCAGGCAGGGGGTCAGCAACAAGAGATCAAACAGGAATATCCTCAGGGATAACAGGAATAGGCAACAGGGAACCCAGGAATCAATACAGGAACAGATCCTATTTTCGGGCGCCATCTTGGCGTCTCAGGCGTCCTTTTATATTTGAATTTGGCGCCCTTGCGCCAGCGTCAGCGCGCCTGCGACCGTCGCGCCGCGCTGACGTCACGGCGCCGGCGTCGGAACCCACGTGGGTTGACTGGGCGCCGCCATCTTGGATTCTTCGCCGCCGGGAGCGGACGCGACTCCTCGCGCTCCCGGCGGTCTTGACATACTTGATCCAAACTAAGATATAATTAATTCTTATTGAAAGCAAAACCAGTCTATTGGGTTTATTTAATGTTTACATGATTTGCTAGTAGACAGGAATGAAGATCCAAATTACAGAAAGATCCGTTATCCAGAAAACTGTAGGTCCCAAACATTCTGGATAACAGGTCCAATACCTGTACTGTATAAGGAACAAGAGTAAGGAACAAGTGATTTCACTGTGTTATGGCTGTTTTTTTTAATTAAACCTCGATATTCGACTGGGGAATGAAAATCCTTCGTCTTCGAATATCGAAGTCGAAGGATTTTGCGCAAAAAGTTCGATCAAACGATCGAAGGAATAATCCTTCGATCAAACAATTAAATCCTTCGAATCGAACGATTCGAAGGATTTTAATCCAATGATCAAAGGATTATCCTTCGACCAAAAAAACTTAGCCAAGCCCATGGGGACCTTCCCCATAGGCTAACATTGGGTTTGGTAGCTTTTAGGTGGCGAACTAGGGGGTCGAAGTTTTTTCTTAAAGAGCCAGTACTTCGACTATCGAATGGTCGAATAGTCGAACGTAGTCGAAGGTCGAAGTAGCCCATTCGATGGTCGAAGTAGCCCAAAAAACACTTCGAAATTCAAAGTTTTTATACTTCGAATCCTTCACTTGAGCTTGGTGAATTGGCCCCTAAGTGTGTACATGATTTCATTGTCTAGATTTGAGTACTTTAATAAAAAAAACAGACAATCGAGATTTTTATATGTTTTCAAATTGTTTTCATTTTTGCATGATCAGCTGTGATATGAATGCAGTTTAATGACTAAATCACTCACTAGGATTCCATTACACCCAATGAATATCATACAGTATGGCTGA
Source organism: Xenopus laevis (assembly GCF_017654675.1). Lineage (NCBI taxonomy): Eukaryota > Metazoa > Chordata > Amphibia > Anura > Pipidae > Xenopus > Xenopus laevis. The sequence goes on from NC_054375.1 coordinate 144,903,148, forward strand.
AAAACTTTATTTGCAGACTTAGGGGCAAATTTACTATGGGTCGAATATTGAGGGTTAATTAACCCTCGATATTCGACCATCAAAGTTAAATCCTTCCACTTCGAATATCGAAGTCGAAGGATTTGCTGCAATTCATTCGATCGATTAAATCGAACGATTCGAAGGATTTTAATCTGTCGATCAAACAATTTTTCTTCAATCAGAACAATTTTTAGTTCGAATCAGTCGTAGTCGAAGATCAAAGTAGCCAATTCGATAGTCGAAGTAGCCAAAAAAATACTTCGAAATTCGAAGTATTTTTCATTCTAATCCTTCACTCGAGCTAAGTAAATGTGCCCCCTAGTCTGTCGGCGGCTTATATCAGCCCGTGTATGACCACCTTTAGAAAGAGATCAGATCATTTTCTCCAGTGCTTTTCATAGGTCCATCACAGTAGTAACCAATAGCAACCAATCAGCAGGTAACATTGAATGTTCACCTGTTTCAAAGCAAAGATATCAATGGCAGCTTTGGGTTTACTAGAAATGGTGCAAACTTTGTTGCTTTTTTAAGATCACCCGCTTAAGTAAGAGACAACTTTCCAGCTCTCTCCATTAGTTTGATATATGAACTCTATAATATTTGCCTAGCCTTTCTTATGTTGGCACCGAGAGAGGGAAAAATGGTTTTCTGATTGCAAACCCTATGCTTCATCCCTTTGTGAAGCTCCTCTAACCACTGAAAAGTGACTCGTACTTTATTAGTTTCAGGCACCAGCACACCGAGTGGTTCCTCGGAGGGTCGGAAGAGATTCAGTGAAATATTCCGAGATTTTGATGCGCTGGAGATAAGCCTCGGAAATGAGTATGTTTGACCAAGAGAAAAAAGAGGGCTTGGACTGGGGGTCGAAAAAGGGTTTAGTAGTGTCAATATTGCTTTCATTTTGGTTACTAATTTCAATTATTTTTGGAACAGGACGGTGGAAATGTTCTTGAATGATTCAGAGCATTTGGAACTCCACCCAGACGAAGAAGAGGAGTCACTGGTGAGAGAACTGGATTGTCTGTTGCTGTAGCAGGAAAAATAGTATTGACCATGTCTCATTATTTATACTGTATATATAGTGCATCCCATAGCTAGTCCTCTGGTGTTGTTTAAAGGGGATCTCCACCCAAAAACTGTAACAAAATTGAAGCAACTTTCCAATACCCATTACTATAAACAGCCAGTTTTCCATATCAATTATGTTTTACAACTACTGAAAATATTTAAATAATATGTATTCGAAGTTATTTGTAATTAATTTTTTTGTTCATTATGCAAAAAAAAAAATAAAGAACATCCTCTTGTCATCCATGGAGACACGTTGGACGCCCAATTGATATCTGCTCAATTGTCATCCAGATAATGGTCAAGCATTCCCTTTCACGGTCCCCGTACATAGGCCAATGAGTTATAGACTCGCTCTGGAGGGACCAAGTTGATTTAGTTTATTCACCAGTGAATGATCCCGATTGGACAACAATGTAACTGCCACTGCATTTCCCAAATGTCATCATCTTGCCTTACTAAATCTTCTATCTCCACCTCTTTGTGCTACATCCTCACTCCATCATTGGAGGGTTCCAGGAGCAGGAACATAACTAGCCCTTTATAATATTTGTGAAAGTCACTTGACATACTAATGTACTTAAAGTATGATATACCTTCTGGATCTATTATTAGTAGAATAACACATACTTATATTCCTGTAAAAGGACTTTCCCTAGTTGAAATATGACATATTGGACAATGGAACTAGTAGCAATTGGAATAACCCACCTACAAGTCATAACATCACCTTCTGGGTCTATTATCAAAAGACCAATACAAAATTATATTTCTGTAAATTGACTTTCCTTTGTTGTAATATGACATACTGGGGACATGCAACGGGATTGGTACTTATGATAAATATAAACGTATAAATTGGATTCGAAGTGAAATTCCATACTTCGCCACCTGCAAATTTTTTCGCAAAAATTCACAGTGGAAAAATAAGACACGCATGTAAAAATTGTTGTGGAAAAAAAAATTGACACCCATTGACTTCAATGCGTTTTGTACATTTTTGGAAGTTTCGCAAATTTTGTGGCAAAGAAAAATGGGACAGATTCGCTCATAACGACAACAGCTTCTGGAGCTACACTAGCTCTTCCATTTCCACAAGCTCCAAGCCTTTACTGCTAATGCAATTTAGGGATCAAATACCTTACTGTTGGCTACTCACTACTTATTGTATGATTTTAATCCCATATTGGGATTTATTAGCACATTGACTGAGATGCAAAGAAACAGCTTAAAGGAAAAACTAAACCTTAAAAATGAACATGCCTATAAATTTCATATACTGGATTTATTTACTGAACTTGTTTAGCATGTCTATAACACTAATGATCCAGGCCTTCAAAGCTGTGCACACAAGCTCCCAGTCTTGGCTTTTGTTAGGTGTGTCAGTGACTCTGCACTTTTCCCCATCCCTAAAATTACTCATACCTTTCTCCATGCATTCAGTCTCATTTAGTTTCTAAAACACAAGCATCTCCACTGCAGCTCAATTGCAGCTCATCTAAGCTACTTCCTAGTCTAGTTTGAAGCTCCACACCTTTTACTTTTCTGAGTTCTCCTCTCAAAGTAAGCATGTGCAGAAGACACCTCTTTGAACCTATTCAAAGTGACAGAGAGAAGGACATTAGAAAAGGGGGAAGGGCTTGATGCTAGAATGGGAAGTAGCTAAGAAGAGCTGCAGATAAGCTGTTTGTGATTTAGAAATGTGAATAGTCTGAATGCAGAAAAAATATTATGTTTCTCTAGGGGCTGTTTAGAGGGATTTTTTTAAAGGCTTACTTATCCTAGCAGATTAGCCTTCCTTATTTTTGCAAGTCAGTTGCAGAACTTTTAAATCGGTAAAGGCAACCTAAGCACGGCAGCTCATACTACTTTGTATTTCTCTAATGGAAATATTAGGAGAAGGATGCATATTTATATTCCTGTAATTGGGCTTTTTCCTGTTGGAATATGACATAGTGGCTAATGTTTTTGAGTACACACATTACATGATGCATCCTGGGATGTACTGATTGCTCCCATAAGCTAAATGTTAAGCATCATGCAATGTCCCAACCTTGCTGGGGCATTGTGCTTTGTGTTAACTCTGTCACAAATGTTATGTACAGTACATCTGAAGTATATTTAGTAAGGGTACATTTTATTTCTGCAGATCAGCACACCGTTGGAGCTATCACGGGCATCAGTTGATCAAGGAGGTGAGGCTATATCCAGTAAAAACCAAGGGGCAGATTTATCATGGGTCGAAGTTAAAATTTGAATTTAAAAATGAGATTTTCAGGCTATTTTCAGTGTACTTCAACTATCAAAATGTATTAATGTACTGTCTCTTTAAAACTCTGACTTCAACGATGACCATCTGTAATTCTAGGTTATTCTTAAAAATGTACTACTTTAAAGGGATACTGTCATGGGAAAACATGTTTTTTTCAAAACGCATCAGTTAATAGTGCTGCAAACAGATTTTTTTATATTCAGTTTTGAAATCTGACATGGGGCTAGACATATTGTTAGTTTCCCAGCTGCCCCAGACATGTGACTTGTGCCTGCACTTTAGGATGGAACTACTTTCTGGCAGGCTGTTATTTCTTCTACTTAATGTAACTGAATGAGTGCTGTTCTTAGATCTACCAGGCAGCTGTTTTCTTGTGTTAGGGAGCTGCTATCTGGTTACCTTCCCATTGTTCTGTTATTAGGCTGCTGGGGGGGAAAGGGAGTGGGGTGATATCACTCCAACGTGCAGTACAGCAGTAAAGAGTGACTAAAATGTATCAGAGCAGAAGTCACATGACTGGGAGCAACTGGGAAACTGACAAAATGTCTAGCCCCATGTCAGATTTCAAAATCATATATAAAAAAATCTGTTTTCTCTTTTGAAAAATGGATTTCAGTGCAGAATTCTGCTGGAGCAGTCCTATTAACTGATGTATTTGAATCAATACTGTAATGACAGTATACCTTTAAGTAAAAATAGAATTAAAAAAGGGTGGTCCTAACTATCTAATTTTGCCTTTCTTCACAGTTGAGGAGACTGATGATATCCTGCTGCACAGTGAAGGTGGAGTGGAGTCAGCACTCAACTATGCAAAGCGTTGGTGCAAATATGTGAGGGAGGTGTTGGGTTATATGGAGAAAAGACTCAACTATGGTATGAACATTATCAAGATATTTTTTCTCTCTCCCAAGCACTATCCCTTCATTTCTCCTGTTCACCATTTCAGCTGAAAAATACTTATTCACTACTGCAAAGTCACCCCTACTTGTTTGTGGTCCCCATGTTAGTTCCCTATAGAGGGGATGTGGATCTGGCAGTGTTTCCCTGGTATGAAAGAATGGGAGAAGTAGGAAAGTCTCACTAGTTATGCAGTCATTGTGTAGACACTGGTATATAAAAGAAAAATAATGTGTCATCATCTTTCTTAAAGGAGAACTAATGCTTAACTTAAAGGGATACTGTCATGGGAAAAAAAAAATTTTTTCAAAATGAATCAGTTAATAGTGCTGCTCCAGCAGAATTCTGCACTGAAATCCATTTCTCAAAAGAGCAAACAGATTTTTTTATATTCAATTTTGAAATCTGACATGGGGCTAGACATTTTGTCAATTTCCCAGCTGCCCCAAGTTATGTGCTTTGTGCTCTGATAAACTTTAATCACTCTTTACTGCTGTACTGCAAGTTGGAGTGATATCACCTCCCTCCCTTTTCCCCCCCAGCAGCCAAACAAAAGAACAATGGGAAGGTAACCAGATAACAGCTCCCTAACACAAGATAACAGCTGCCTGGTAGATCTAAGAACAGCACTCAATAGCAAAAACCCATGTCCCACTGAGACACATTCAGTTACATTGAGAAGGAAAAACAGCAGTCTGCCAGAAAGCATTTCTCTCCTAAAGTGAAGGCACAAGTCACATGACATGGGGCAGCTGGGAGATTGACAAAATGTCTAGCCCCATGTCAGATTTCAAAATTTAATATAAAAAAATCTGTTTGCTCTTTTGAGAAATGGATTTCAGTGCAGAATTCTGCTGGAGCAGCACTATTAACTGATTCATTTTGAAAAAAATTTTTTTCCCATGACAGTATCCCTTAGTAGCTAGAAATGTTGTCCATTATGGGGCCCATTTACTTAGTTCGAGTGAATGAATAGAGGAAAAAAAGTTCGAATTTCGAATGGTCCAATATGGCTACTTCGGCCATCAAATGGGCTACTTCGACCTTCGACTACGACCTTCGACTTCGAATCGAACGATTCGAACTAAAAATCGTTCGACTACTCGACCATTCGATAGTCAAAGTACTGTCTCGACTCTAGGTAAATGTGCCCCTAAGTTTTGTGCTTCTGTACCAGCCCAAGGCAACCACAGCCCTTTAGCAGTAAAGATCTGTGTCTCCAAAGATGCCCCAGTAGCTCCCCATCTTCTTTTCTGCTGATTCACTGCACATGCTCTGTGCTGCTGTCACTTACTGAGCTTAGGGACCCACTCACAATATACAGTACACATAGAATAGAAATGTCACAATATAAGGCTGATTAGTAATTAATACAGATAATTACTACATGGCAGCACAGAAACCAGTGCAATTAGCATCAGAATTTAATAATCAGCAAACCTGTAGCATCAGCTTATATTACAGCCAGGGAAGCTCATTTTCTGCTGGATAATTAGTGACGAGCCCTAAGCTTAGCTTCTCAACAGCTGCTCAGAGCCCACTGAGCATGTGAGTGTCACAGACACTTTCCAAGATGGGGACCCCCTGTGACAAGTTTGAAGTCCTGGATCATTGCTGCTATTGACAGGCTGAAACTTTAGCCTCGTGCAATAAGTTCACTATATAAAATATGGCATTTTTACCCATATTCATTTTTAGGGTTTAATTCTCCTTTAATGGTTTGCCCTCTAACACCTGTTCAAAAATGTTGTAAATGTTTTTTTCCCTTGTTCAACTAATGTAGCCCCAGTTTGTCTTGTTACCACCATGGTCCGTATTTGACATGGTCCAAGCTGTATTATTTACTGAAAAATATACGCTCATTTTGAATTTGATGCCAGCAACACATTTCAAAAGATTTGGCACAGGGGAAACAAAAAACTGGTAAAATGGGGAATGCTAACAAGAGGATCTCAGAATGTCTGGGTCTCTAAGAAATAAAGATTGGGAGGGGTATATCACTTACAAGGGGGGGGGAAATATTGCAACAATTTAAGAATAATGTCCCTCACTGCAAAGATGCAAATAATTTGGGTAACTCATCTACAGTACATACTATAATATCATTAAAAGGTTCAGAGAATCCGGAGCAATATCTGTATACAAGGGACAATTATAGGATTATGGGATTAGGTCTGTTTTATGACAGATTAGAAAAAGTAATTTCTAGATCTATTCAGTTTGTTTATTCTCCTGTATATATTTCTATATAAACAAGGTTTAATTGTATTTTGCTGTTTGTGTTACACAATGGATAATTTATCTAAGGGCAGAGACACACGCTCAGAGAGGGAGAGTTAGTCGCCTGGTGATAAATCGCCTTTTCTTCAGGGCAACTAATCTCCCCAAACTGCCTCCCGCCGGCTAGAATCTAAATTGTCGGAGGGATGGTACTCGGAGCACTCTGTTTTCCGAAGTTTCCTCATGAGTCAACTTCAGGCGACTTTGGAAAACAAAGCACACAGATTGCCATCACGCCGGCAATTTAGATTCTAGCAGGCGGGAGGCAGTTGGGGGAGATTAGTCGCCCCGAAGAAGAGGTGATTTGTCCTCGAATCTGAGTGTGTGTCTCTGCCCTTATTGTGTCAAATAAATAGCACAAACTCATGCATGTCTCATCTCTCTCTCCAGAACTTGAATTTGCTAAGAACATCACTAAACTGGCCGAGTCCACCAGATTCATTTTCACCCAGCAGGTACTTAAGCAGACACCATAGGGATTGAAGTAAGGAAGACAGAATATATATAATGGAATCCATTGGGGAATTTCATGACTGATTATGTCTAGTGATGTCTACAGAGAGTTATTGTTGAAGGAATGTATCATTAAAGGAGAATGAAAGGCCTATTTATTTGGGGTGTTAAAAGTGAGGCACCCCCTAAGTGATTGTTTTACCTGAAACCCCGGGCCAGTGCTCCTATGAGGAGAAAATTGTACCAGTCCGGGGGTTATTCCAGTGAGCACCACAAAACTACCGTCTTCCTTCTTCTTTCTTCTAATTTCCCGGGGCAGACGCATGCGCAGTAGAATGATATAGTTGACTTCTTCATTAACGTTTGGCTTTTCACTCTGCTGTGGATCCGCACCCGCGCAATGAAAAAAAAAGACGGAAGCCGGTCGCTCCATGGTGCTCGCTGGAAGGACCCCCGGACCGGTGCAGTTTTCTGCTGATAGGAGCACCAGCCCGGGGTTTCAGGTAAGTCAATACAATCACTTAGGGGTGCCACCAAGTAAATTCAGCATTTCCTTCTCCTTTAATAGCTGTAATTTATCTACATTTGTCTATGTTCTAGATAACTACAGTTCAGAACCTCTATTGTTGCTGCAGTTTGGAAAATGATAGTCTTGTTTGCTACAAGTTGTAGTAGCTGGAAACTGAAAGCTGCATCTGTATGTGGAAAGCACATGCTGTAGATTTCCACTGGTCATCTATGAAAATGTTAACAGACTGATTTTATGGTTACTATCCAGTACTCTGCTGTGGCACAGATAAAGCTGCATAGGCAGGGCTGACCGACTGGAGACCCAAGGGATAGTCCTGGCAGGGAAAAGGCTCTGGGCCATTAGCTGTTCCCGCAGTGCTGTACATATGAGGAAGTTGAGAACAGATTGATGGGTAATTTAACTAGAAAAGGGCCGAGCCGTAAGCAGCACCTCTGCATTATGTTTCCACTAATTGCCCATCTTGTTTGGCCTCTCACAGGCATCCATGCCTTTACAATGTGTCTACCTCTTGCTCATGGACCATGAGACCCAGACAGCGAATGCTGCTCATGATACGGTAGCCCAGTTACAGTTGAAGAAATATTGCCAGGTAAGGAGAGAAACCCCTGTCTGTATGTACCGAACTTTTATGTTGTACTAGTAAACCCACTTACAGGGCCCTTTACTAGTCACCACCCTCACTTTTTTTCTTGGGGTTTCTCATAACCAAGAGTTTCTCATAACCAAACTATGCAAATGACTTCCCCATAATATCCTTATTCATTCTACACAGAGCTTCTCCAAATATTCTTATCCATTATACATATTATACCCACACATTATGTACAGGGACTTTTTCTTGGTTGCCATCTATACAATAAGCACAGAATATTAGTCATTAGCTCTAATCAGTCTACTCGAAACTTGAAAGCAGCCATTGAGATATTTGTTTTCATGTGTACAAAGCCTCTCCATATTACTGTAAGGGACTGTCCTACATTCAAATTTTAGTATGATGTAGAGAGTGATAATTTCAGACAATTTGCTATTGGTTTTCATTTTTTATTATCTGTGGTTTTTGAGTTATTTAGCATTTTATTCAGCAGCTTTCCAGTTTGTAATTTCAGCAATCTGGTTGCTATGGTCCAAATTACCCTAACAACCATGCATTGATTTGAATAAGAGAAAAAAATACAGCTGCAGCACCTCTGGGTTGCAAAAAAGTGAAAAGTTGCATTTATTAGGTCAGACAACCAGGCAATGTTTCAGGCTTAGTATTGAGAAAGGGCCACTAAAGGTGGCCATACACGGAGAGATCCAATCGTTTGGCAATGTCACCAAACGAGCGGATCTCTCCCTTATATTCCCACCTTGAGGTGGGCAATATCGGGCTGATCCGATCGTGGGCCCTAGGGCCCAATGATCGGATCCTAACGAATGGTAATGGGCGGTCGGATCGCAGGACCGCATCAACGAACAGATGCGGGCGCTATCCGAAGGGATTTTTACTCCCATCCGATGCCGAAAGTTGGCCAGATCTCGATCGGGGAAGCCCGTTGGGGGGCCCCATACACGGGCCAATAAGCTGCCAACTCAGTCTGTCAGCAGCTTTTATCGGCCCGTGTATGGCCACCTTAAGCTCGAACAATTGCCTAGTTGTTTGACCTACCTTTCACTTTTTGCAACAAAGAGGTGCTGCAGCAGTATTTTTTTCTTGAATGTCTATGTAACCCCTGGCAAGGGTTTCCAGACTGTGTTGCACCCAATTCACAAGGTTATACAAGCTGGTTGATTTACACACACACACAATTTCTACTATTCTTGATTTGAATAAGAGACTGGAATATGAATAGGAGAGGACCAAAACAGACAGAGGAGTAATAAATAGCAATAACAATTAATTTAGTTGCCTTTCAGAGCATTTGTTTTTAGATGTGGGTCAAAAAATGGAAGACAAAAGCAGATAATGAAAAAATTATAAACAATAAACAATGAAGGCCAATTGAAAAGTTGTTTTGAATTGGCCATTCTATAACATACTAAAAGTTGACTTTAAGGTGAACCACCCCTTTAAACAATTGGTCTTTTTTTTTTCCACCAGCCGCTGTCTGCAAAGAAGACAGAAATTGAAAAATGGAGGAAAGAATTTCGGGAGCAGTGGCAGAGAGAGCAGAAACGAATGGTACTAAACTAAGCTCTTTTGTTAATCTATTGCCTCATATACAGTATCTTTCTCCAGAAATACAGGTATGGGACTTGTTATCCAGAATACTTGGGACCTGGGGTTTTCCAGATAATGGATCTTGCCATAATTTGGATCTTCATACCTTAAATCTACTAGAAAATCATGTGAACATTACGGGGCCCATTTACTTAGCTCGAGTGAAGGAATAGAATAAAAAAAAATCGAATTTCGATTTTTTTTGGTTAATTCGACCATCGAATTGGCTTCTTTGACCTTCGACTACGACTTTGACTTCAAATCGAACGCTTCGAACTAAAAATCGTTCGAATATTCGACCATTCGATAGTCGAAGTGCTGTCTCTTTAAAAAAAACTTCGACCCCCCTATTTCGCCACCTAAAACCTACCGAGGTGCCATGTTAGCCTATGGGGAAGGAACCCATAGGCTTTCTATCAATTTTTAGGTCATAGAAAAATCGTTCGATCGATGGATTAAAATCCTTCGAATCGAACAATTCGAAGGATTTAATCGAGCGATTTTTCGTTCGATCGTTCGATCGAACTATTTGCGGTAAATCCTTCGACTTCGATATTCGAAGTCGAAGGATTTACATTCGGCAGTCGAATATTGAGGGTTAATTAACCCTCGATATTCGACCCTATGTAAATGTGCCCATAAGGCTCGTTTGGCCTCCAATAAGGATTAATTACATCGCAGTTGGGATCAAGTACAAGCTACTGTTTTATTATTACAGAGAAAAAGGAAATACTTTTTAAACTTTGGATTATTTGGATAAAATGATGTCTATGGGAGATGGTCTTTCCGTAATTTGGAGCTTTCTGGATAATGGGTTTCCTGATAAAGGGTCCCATACCTTGTACTTCCAAGTTCTTTAGAAGCACTTTTAGGTGGTTAGGGAAAGGATATTTACCCTAGGTACCAACATCAGATTACACCTATTATAAAGGGGGTTATTTACTTAACTCCAAATGCAAAAATCACGAAAAATTTGTGATTTTTTTTTTTTTTATAAAATCTTACTTGTAAAAAAATCACAACATTTTCAGAATTTATTAAACCCTGAGGATGGAAAAGTCAGAATCAGAAAATCTCAGACCTTTCGAGGTTGCAGATAAGTCATTGGGAGAAGTCCCAATTATTTTTTTCATGTGCACTGGGTTTCGTGAATACCCCAAAGTTTTCAGAGTTTTCAGGTGAAAAAACCGAAAAAATCTTAAATAAATAATAAAAAATCTGAAAAAATCGTGAAAATTAGATTTTTTCCCACAAAGCAAATTTTCGGGGGAAATGTAATAATAAATAAGCATAAAAAGCCCAAATGGATGGGATTGGAGTTTGTAGCAGAAAATATTGAGATCAATTCGGACTTTGATAAATAACCCCCATAGTGTTAGGCATAGGAGTACACCAGCCACTTATAATTTACTGCTGCTCCCAGCATCCTTCTCACCCCAATAAACCTCATACAAGTGAATGATTCCATCCTACTCATTCCCTATTCTCACTCTCTCTCTCTATCTCCAGATTGACTCGTGTGCGGCACTGCGCAAGTCTCGGCAACTATACATTCAACGCTGTGATGACCTAGAAAAGGCAAAGCAACTAAGTGCAAAGATAGAGGAAGAACAGGGTCACACAGGAAGTGCAAACAAACTTGTGGAAAAGAGAAGGAAGTCCCGGGAGGAGGCCCAGTCCAAGGTGAGGTCAATGATATAATAGTTGAATTAAATATTGGCACATTCGGTATTTTACAATCAATAAAGTTTGACTGAAGGGAAGATCTCAGTAAGTTTATAAGAGAAAGGAAGGACATAGAGTTATAAACACAGAGGGAATGTATTATTTGCCATATTGCATGTCTAAGAGATATCTTATGTTAAACTCATGGTTGACTGCAAACAGATCTATAGAGGCCTCAAGTAGGCTGTTGGCCATTAACATCACTCAGAGCCCGGTGTGCCTCCAGTAGGACATGCATGCTTTAGAGCAGGGGTCCCCAACCTTTTTTTACCCGTGAGCCACATTAAAAAATAAAAAGAGTTGGGGAGCAACACATGCAACATGCAAAAAGTTCTTGGAGTGCCAAATAAGGGCTGTGATTGGTTATTTCGTAGCCTCCTATGTGGACTGGCAACCTACAGGAGACTCTGTTTGGCAGTGCATCTGGTTTTTGTGCAACTAAAACTTGTCTCCAAGCCTGGAATTCAAAAATAAGCACCTGCTTTGAGGCCACTGAGAACAACATCCAAAGGGTTGGTGAGCAATACTTACTTTGTAAGTATCAACTATTTAAAGTTAACTAACACAGGGTCAGACAGGGCCAGCAAAACGCTGGGAAAAAAGCCGCTGGGCCCCAGCCCTCCCGGGTCCCACCAACCAAGACCCAGCTGCCTCGTGACCTGAGACCACCACCCAATGACTTTCCTCTGGTTCCAATCACGGGAGGAAGAAAATAAGATACAAGCATATACAGAGGGTGTGTGACATTCAGTATCCCAAACCCAGAACAAACCCCAATGCCCCAGTCACGGCGTATTCTTCTGCCTATAACAGCCGCCTTTTGCTTTGGGAGGAGCCCTCTGCTACTCAGATGCCACCAGGTCTTAATGTGAGAGGACCAAGGAGAGAGTTCTGGGCGAGCAAGGGAACCATATGTTTGCAACAAAAAAGCATAATAGGAGCGTAGTCAAGGGACGGGCTGAGTCAATACCAAAACAGGCAGTGCAGTACAAAATTGGGAAGCAGGAGCATAGTCAAGGTCATAGGCCCGAGAGAATGGTCAAAGCACAGGCAAGGGTCAGGACAGGCAGCAAACAAGACTTGGTCAGGGTCAGGCAGGGTTAGAACAGGTCAGAAAACACTAGAGATCGCACCCAGGAACTATTGGAATAGACCTACGTTTGGCAATGAGCTATTGAGCATGGGCCCTTTAAATATTTAAATTTTGCACCAATGCATGATGACGTCACGCACAGCGCCATAAAAACCCGGCAGCAGAGGCACCATTTCTTATTAAAGGAGAAACAAACCCGTAACCCTTACCCCCCTACCCTTTGTAGACCCCTCTCCCTCCTCCCCCCCCAGTGTAGGTGGTACCCGGGACAAATGCCCCTAACTTTTTACTTACCCCTCGGTGCAGATTCTGTCCCCCGCTGTTCACGACAGCCATCTTCTTTTCTTCGTTAAACTTCAGAAGCAGACCTTCGTTTTCGGCACATGCGCAGTTGGAGTAATTTTCCGGTCCCAAACAACTGACCATGCCCCGAAAGTCACGAAAATTTCCGAAAATTCTTTGGAAACTTTCGTGACTTTCTATGTTCGGGACCGCAAAATTACTCCTACTGCGCATGCGCTGAAAGTCTGGAAGCCCCAGTGGACCCGAGGACCCTCAGTCCGACGCTGAAGTAACCTATGGTCTTCATCAGCTCTTTATCTTGAGTCCCAGCCCCCACTGAATGCAACTCTGGTCACATTAACTCAAAAGCTAGGATTTTGTGAAATGCTTGAAAGAACTAAATGGACCCACACTATTGCTTGTTTCTATCCTGAATTACTAGTCCTAGAGAACGTTTAGAAATGGAATCATTTTGCTACAATCTTAGCATTCACATACCCGGAAATCTCGAGTGCTCAGTTCACCCTCACTAAAAATAATGAATCTTTCAGGCCACAGAAGCGGAGATGGCATATCGTTACTGTGTACAGGAGGCCAACGCTCGCTCTCAGCAGCAAGAAAAGGTCAGAGAGAGAATTGTATCGCATATTAGGAAGCTGATTATCCAGGGGGATCAAGTGCTGAAGGAGGTAAGTGCCCTGTTATAGCTTAAGTACATATAGGGGAATTCTATATGTAGAAAGTAACGTAAATTGATAATATTTATGCCATACCATTAATTTTAAGCCGTGTGTGTACTGGCAACATGTGGCACAGTCACACATTAAATACCCCTGGCACATACCTCCCAACTGTCTCATTTTATGCTTAACAGTCCCGATTTTGACGGCTCAACCACAGTCCTGGATTGTTACTTAAATGTCACGACTTTCCCTTTGATCTCCTGCACTGAACAGCCAGAAAAAGATACAAAGTTTCTAACTTAATTGGCTTTTGGCAGAGAGCCCAGAATATGTGTCAGGCGCACTTCGATACTTTTGTAACAATTTAAGAAAAGCAAAGAAACCATTGTAACAATGTAAGATAAGCAGGTCTCTTGGGGAAACGGTGACTTGCAGCTTAAAGGGCAATTCACCTTTATTAGCAAAACTGTAATAACAGATAAAACAAAAATGTGTTCAAACTTTCATAACTTACCAAATTTTGTAAAATGATCATGGTAATTAGGGGGCATGGCCACAAAAATGGTCAACCCATTTTCACCACGCTCCAAATCTTTTTGTCCCTATTTCTATTTCCAAAATGTTGGGAGGTATGCTGCTACATAAAGGGCATATATATTAATTTTTTTTAGATAGAAAAAGAGGGGATATAGTTCAGCATGAAAATTCTCTGTGCCAGCTCAGTTAGGTGATTAGGGAATAAGTAAAATGTGTGATCATCTTTCCTGTGCACAGGTGACCATGAACCTCTTGCGTATGAAGCAATCCCAGTGTGAGGTTATCCCTTGTGGTTATGGGGACCTGCTGACTACGTGCGACCCCTATGAGTCTGGGACTCGATACCTGCAGTTCATATTGACTCTGCCACGGAAGCACACAGATCCTGAACGGTTCACCTTTGAGGAATATATCCCAACAGGACAAAGGTGACATCCCTAAACATAGAGCAAAAATAGGAAAAAAAACCTCTGCAGCACCTCTTTGTCGCAAAAAGTGGAAACTTGAATTTATTAGGTCAAATAACCTTTCTCAAGCCTATCTCAATGTACAAACTATTTAACCCTCTTTGAGCGTGAGTGTACCACACCAGAACACGTGGGTATGCACCATGTCTATCTAGGAGACAATAAATAATGGATTATCACCAGTGATGGGCGACTTTCTCCCGTTTCGCTTTGACGAAAAATTCTCGAATTTCCAGCAAAAAATCTGCAAAAGGTCTATTTTTTTTAACACCGACAATTCTGACGCCGGCGACAATTCGGACAGCGGCGACAATTCGGACGCGCATGAAAGTCATGGGCTCCTATTAATTGTTGCCGGTGTCGAAATTGACGCCGGCATCTGAGTTGTCACCGGTGTCAAAATTCACTGCCGAATTTTCGCTGATATTTCACTGATTAATTTGCAGTTGGCGAAACTGGGAAATTCCCCGCGAATTTGCACCTGGCGAATAAATTCGCCAATCACTAACTATCACATCTTTAAAAATATGAAGCAATGGACTATAATGGACTGTTGAATACAATTGGACTCATCACACTTGTTATACTAAGTGATTTATGTGTGCTAAGGGGGTGGGTTCTGGTGTGGTACACTCTAGTGATGTGCCGGTTGGGTTTTTCACGACCTGAACCCACCCGAAGACCGGGCCCTATTGAAGAGGGTTAAATAGTTTGTACATTGTATCACCAGACAGGCGTGAGAAAGGGCGAGAGTAAGCCCGGAACGTTTCCTGGTTGTTTGACCTCATAAAGTTTTCAGTTTTTGAAACAAAGAGGTGCTGCAGCAGTTTTTTTTCCTGTATGTCTATGCAAACCACTGGCAAAGTTTTCCGGACTGCTTTGCACTTGTGATGGGCGAATTTGTCCCGTTCCGCTTCACCACGAATTTAGCAAAGCGTCAGAAAAACTTTGACGAAAGCACTGAAACCGTCACCGGCGTCAAAATGTTGTCGACGCCGGCGAATTTTCATGGCAAATTGGCGAAACGGGCAAATTCGCATCTGGCGAATAAATTCGCCCATAACTACTTTGCACCCAACCTACACGGTTAAATAAGGTGGTTGAAGCACACACAATATTGTCTACTCTTAACATAGAGCAGAGGCACCTGGTAATAGACACATGCTATGGACGTGTGTGGAAGTAAGGTTTCTTGGGCCTAATGGTTCCAGAATTACTCCTGACCCACCAAATTTATGGAAAGGTCACTGGGACTAGTATCCAGAAGAGTTTATCAAGCCTTTTATAGACTGTCAATTGGGTGCCAATATCACCGCACTGCAATCGCTGCATATGAACAAGTTCTTTGGTGGTTAATGTAGAAGACAGCGGCATGTGAAAGCCTTAATTCATTTCAGAAAAGTCTTCCACACGTAATCTCAGTGTTTGCAAAAAGACACTTACACCTTGGTGGCACCTTTTCTGTCTTTTTGAATTCAAAAAGTCATTAAAGGGATACTCTCATGGGAAAACACCTCAGTTAATAGTGCTGCTCCAGCAGACTTCTGCACTGAAATCCATTTCTCAAAAGAGCAAACTGGTTTTTTTTATATTTAATTTCAAAATCTGACATGGGGCTCGACATATTGTCAGTTTCCCAGGAGCCCCAAGTCATATGACTTGTGCTCTGATAAATGTCAGTCACTCTTTACTTCTGTACTACATATTTAAGTGATATCAACAGAACAATGGTACTGTAACCAAATAACAGCTCCCTAAAACAAGATAACAGCTCCCTGGTAGATCTAAGAACAGCACTCATTAGTAAAATCCAGGTCCCACTGCAACACTTTCAGTTACATTGAGTAGGAGAAACAACAGCCTGCCAGAAAGCAGTTCCATCCTAAAGTGCTGGCTCTTTCTGAAAGCTCAATGACCTGAGATGCACCTACACACCAATATTACAACTAAAAAAAATACACTTGCTGGTTTAGCAATGACATTTTATATTGTAGAGTGAATTATTTGCAGTGTAAATAGTGTAATTTAGAAATAAAAACTACACCATAAAAAATCATGACAGAATCCCTTTTTTTAGATGGCTGTGGCAGCTAGGGTTGCCACCTGGCCGGTATTTTACCGGTCTGGCCAGTAAAAATGATGGTTGATCCCAATGTTATTAATAGGGGAAAAAGATAAATATATAGGAAGGCTGGAATTTTTTTTTACAGAAAAGGTGGCAACCCTAGTGGCAGCCCCTGAATCTTAAAGGAAGCTTAATTCTAAGCCTATTTGATATGCTTTTTTTATATCCCAACCCCACTTTATTACAGAGCACAGTTACTATTACTGTATTTCCTATTGTCACACCCCAGTAACATATTATAATGTAGAGAATATTAACAGAGGGCGCATTTGCACCCTTAACTATACTGTCACTGTTAATTGTCATGTATAAAAGGCAATAGTCGTTATTTGAGGCACAGAATATTTTTTCCCATGACAGCAAATAAGGAAGAAGTTGAGCGTTATACTATATTATGCACAGGTGAGACAGGAAGAAGGCTACACTAATACTCAACTAAATATAAAGTAATCACCAGGCAACACTGAGACAGTCTAGTTACTATATCACCATCTTATGCCTTTGCTTAGGTCACCATCTGTTGGTAGAAGGAAGAATGCAGTGCAGCTTGTCAGAGTCTCCTCGTCTTTATCTGACCTCAATGTAAAGAACGAGGATGGAACAGTAAAGGTGTATGCAGGTAAGGTCCCATTGTCTGACACTGAATTGTAATGAGAGAGAAATACCATGGTTGATAACTAATATTTACTGTATTCAGTGCAGTCCTGTTTTCAGCCTTGCATGCATTAGCAGTCCATGTATAGATCCAGATATATAGTCCAAAGAGCAACCTGTACCCTTCCCAAAGCCATCCATATATATCAAAGAAAGGAGATTTCTATAGTCATTGAAAATATAAAGATGTGAAATTCTCTCTTTGAAATCCACCCACACTTGAAAAGGCAACGGGGGCAACCGATTCTTCGTCGGAGGCAAATCTAAAAAAACAAATACTCTATAAGTCTACAATTGCTGAAATTGCAAACTGGAGAGCTGCTGAATAAAAAACGAAATAACTCAAAAACCACAAATAATAAAAAATTCTAATTGCAATAGCAAATTGTCTCAGAAAATCATTCTTTACATCGTACTAAAGGAGTTATTTACTCAACTCTGGTCGGGATTTTTGGGGTAAAACTCAAACTTTTTAGAATTTAGATTTTTTTTTAGGATTTATTAAAGCCTGATGCAACAAGAAGCCCAAATCTGAAAATTTGCTATCCCAGACCTGCCAAGGTTCTGTATAAGTCCCTATCATTTTTTAAGTTTCTGTGGCCTGTGCTGAAATTAGCCAGAAAATCCAAACTTTCGGGGGTTTTTGGGCAAAAATCTGAAAAATTCTCGCTTTTCGGGAAAAAGCCAGAAAAAATCAAGCAATTCGGGAAAAAAATCTGAAAAAACTTATACGATTCTGGTTTTCCACCAGTTTTATCACTTTTTTACCCAAACTGACTAAATCAAGCTTTTTATTAAATAATAAATAAGGTCAGATTAAGGATTCTACTTTGGTTGGAATTTTCTATTTAAAGTATCAGAAAAATTCTGATTTTAGTAAATAACCCTTCGCAAGTTAATTGAAAGGTGACCAACCCCTTCAACTCCAGATTTAGCTTGGAAACAGACATGTTGTTGAAGAGTTAGTTACTTTTTAAAATGTTAGGTAAATGAACGTATGGGTAAGAGAATCTGAACATATGGGTCCTTCCTGTAAGTGTGATGACAGTTAGTATGAAGTGATGAAAGTTGTTTCAATATAATAATAGTTTTATTTGCTATTTGTACAAACTACACATCTAGGGGCAAATTTACTTATGGTCAAATATCGAGGGTTAATTAACCCTCGATATTCGACTGCCGAATTGAAATCCTTCGACTTCGAAGTCGAAGGTCGAAGTAGCCCATTCGATGGTCGAAGTAGCCAAAAAAAACATTCTAAATTCAAAGTTTTTTTCCTCTATTCCTTCACTCGAGCTAAGTAAATGGGCCCCCTAATGTATTTATATTAGGGATGCATCGAATCCATTATTTTGGATTCGGCCGAACCCCCAAATCCTTCACGAAAGATTTGGCCGAATACTGAACATATGCAAATTAGTGGTGGGAAGGGGAAAACATTTTACTTACTTATTTTGTGACATAAAGTCACGCGATTTCCCTTCCCGCCCCTAATTTGCATATGCAAATTAGGATTCAGATTCAGTTCGGCCGGGAAGAAGGATTTGGCCCGAATCCAAATCCTGCTGAAAAAGGCCGAATCCTGGCCCGAATCCCGAACCGAATCCTGGATTTGGTGCATCCCTAATTTATATGTCCATGGTTCATCAATTTTTACTTGTTTTCCTTTAGGGGAAAGGGGATCATGGGGCAGCAAATTTCCCAGCAGTGATTCAGAGAGCATGGGAGCTACCAGCGAATCCAGATCCCAAGAGTCTACAAGCGACAGCCCAGGTAACAGCCTTACTCCTATATTACTGCTAAATTATAGTTGTAGCAACCAATTAGATCTTCTAAATTGTGTTAAATCTTTAGGTGACTTTGCTCGAAGAGTCCCTAAAGCTTCCTCCACAGGTACTATGTCTTCTGATGATCTGGATGAAAGAGATTCCTTCAATGCAGAGGATGTTGGTGAGTATGGTGTCCCTAGAATTCCATCTTGTGGACTTTGCAAGATCTTCACTAATATTGAACTTGTATTTTACACTTTCTTTTCAATCAGATTCAACAGACGCCAATTCTGAGAATGGTTTGCCACTGCAGAGCATGGAAAGGCTGGGGGTTCTGTCTCTGGCTGCTCAAAGTCATCGTCTTAAGAGGACAAGAGTTCCCAGCAAGTGCAGGGAGTGCGAGAACTTTATGGTTTCTGGTGTGGAGTGTGAGGAGGTGAGAAACCATGTAGCAATGTCTCAGTAGTTCTTACCATTGCCCATGCTCATATTGAATGTGGGTCATTATATAAAAGGAATGTTCTCTGGGGTTAACGTGAGTTAGTGGGTAGGTAAAAGTAGGTGTGGGTTGTGGTTCAGGTCTGGTACTGCTCTGGTGTTTGCGTCAAATCAGCTTTTCTACATCTTTCCAGCCTTTGATCTTATGTATCACTTCCCAATCACTTTTGGATGTAGGTAAACCTGTTGCAGGTTGGGCTTTAAAGATGAAGGTCTCTACCTCTTATTGTGTGTGTGTTTGTTGCAGTGCTTACTGACCTGTCACAGAAAGTGCTTGGAAAACCTGCTAATAAAGTGTGGTCATCGGAAGCTTCCTCCTAAAGTTCCCCTGTTTGGAGTAGACTTCAGCCAATTTCCTCGGTACTTTCCAGAAGAGGTTCCTTTCATCATTGTTAGATGTACTGCAGAAATTGAACAACGGGCACTGGGGCAACAGGTAAACAAAACTTATACTTTGTTCAGCTCTCTGCTGTTTTCTTTGCCCTAAAAGGGCATGTAAAGGCAAAAAAATAAAATCCCATTTTTACTTTCTTTAATGAAAAAGAAACCTATCTCCAATATACTTTAATTAAAAAATGTGTACCGTTTTTATAAGAAACCTGACTGTATGCAGTGAAATTCTTCCTTCATTTACTGCTGTGGATAGGAATTGTCAGATGGTCCCTAACTGCTGAGCAGGGAAACAATCATACTTATGAACAGCAGGGGGAGCCCCCACCTTACTTCCCAGCCATGCAGAACTCAAGCAGCTTTATTTATGATGATCCCTAAGCAGCCCAGACCACACTGAGCATGTGCACAGTCTTAGTCTTGCAAAGATGTATAACAAAGTTACAAGATGGTGACCCCCTGTGGCCAACTTTGAAAGCATAAATCATTTGTTTGATTAGGCTTGTGGTGCAGTAAGTTCATGTTTATATTTAGTATACAAAATACAGCATTTCTAGCCTTATTCTATTTTAGACTTTACATGCCCTTTAAACATTGTTATTTTCAGTGTTATGGGGTCAAGCCAATCTTCAAAGTTTAATATTTGGTCAGGACCTCCCACTTCCTGCTTCTTCCTCCATCTTTTCAGTAACCCAGGTTGAATAGTTTATTAACCACTTTC
This sequence comes from Xenopus laevis, assembly GCF_017654675.1. Classification (NCBI taxonomy): domain Eukaryota; kingdom Metazoa; phylum Chordata; class Amphibia; order Anura; family Pipidae; genus Xenopus; species Xenopus laevis. Next base: position 144,923,815 of record NC_054375.1, read on the forward strand.
TACCTGTTTCATTGTTATTTTATTTACTTTACTTTTTCTCATTTGTTGATTCCCAACTTCATAATTCCCTGTACCCTCTCTTTTTTAGGGTTTGTATCGTATCAGTGGAGCCAAAGCTCGGGTGGAGAAGCTCCTGCAGGCATTTGAGAATGGGAGAGAACTGGTGGACCTTTCAGGCCATTCACCGCATGATATAACAAGCTCACTCAAGCATTTTCTAAAGCAGGTATTCTTTGTTTTTAGTTTCAGATCTTTTCTTTTAATTACTCTGGCTTGTCCAAGCCAATGTACTTAATCTAGTAAATTTTAGGGGCAGATTTATTAAGGTTCAAATGGTAAATTTAAATTATTTTTTTTTTGTGTCAAAATTCACAAATTGAATTTAAAGCTCCAACTCGAATGTAAATTTGAATGTGAGATTTATCACACCTGGAGAATGGAAACAGTTCTAATTCGAATATTTGCCACTTTAAACCTGCTGAATTAATTTACAATTCAATGGCAGACCCATTTGAAGATAGCCTTTATGACATTTGAGGTTTTTTCGAAGGAAAAACTCGAATAGAGTTTAATTCGAATTTGATTCGAACTCTAAACAAGTTTTTGGGTCAGTAACATTCTTTTGAATTTTAGATCTTCGAGTTATATCTTAAATAAGAAAACATTTCGTGTTTTGAGTACATTCAAATTTATTAGAGTAAAAAATAAATTCACATAATTGACCATTGATAAACCTGCCCCTTAGTTTATTAGCTTAAGAAAAGTCATGTGCATAGTCATATATAGCTTGGTTGTCAGAAGTATCCAAGGCCATGGCTGCTGACATATTTGTAAACCATCGATTTTAGTATTTAATACAAATTAAATTATTATAAATTAATAATAAACTTTTGATGGAAATATTTAAAGCATTGATCTGTACAAATATATAATTTCTAATTTTAAATATTGGCTTTATCTTAAATTTAGATTAAAATTTTATATTTATAATAAATTATATTAAAATTATATTCTTTTTGAAATATTTAAATTGTGATACAGTTACCAAGATCACCGTGATCCTATAACTCAACATAAGTAAAATATTTCTCATAATTTAACTTAGGGCTAGAAATTATTGTTATTCTAAAAAATTGAAATTTTTTTGAAACTTTACTTAAAGGGCATGTAAAGTCTAAAATAGAATAAGGCTAGAAATGCTGTATTTTGTATACTAAATATAAACATGAACTTACTGCACTACAAGCCTAATCAAACAAATGATTTATGCTTTCAAAGTTGGCTACAGGGGGTCACCATCTTGTAACTTTGTTTTGCAAGACTAAGACTGTGCACATGCTCAGTGTGGTCTGGGCTGCTTAGGGATCGTCATAAACAAAGCTGCTTGAGTTCTGCATGGCTGGGAAGTAAGGCGGGGGCTCCCCCTGCTGTTCATAAGTATGATTGTTTCCCTACAGAGCAGTTAGGGACCATCTGACAATTCCTATTCATAGCAGTAAATGAAGGGAACATTTCACTGCATACAGTCAGGTTTCTTATAAAAACGGTACACATTTTTTAATTAAAGTATATTGGAGATATGTTTTTTTTCACTAAAGAAAGAAAAATGGGATTTTATTGACTTTACATGCCCTTTAAATCTCCAGTCCCTGTCTGTTTTACAGATGGGTGGTGGGCGTGTCCTCATGCTTATTTCTGGGAAGCACAATAGGATGTGAGTAGCCAATCACAGCTCTGCCCTGACACAGGAAAGATATACTATAGTTCCCCATCAGGTCTGCTGAACTGCTGGCTGTTCTCTCACACAATTGGAATTAGTTGACATTTTACATAGCAAGTGAATAGCATTAAAAAACAGCAGTGGTCAGGTTCTTGGAAGGTTTGGGGGATATCATATATCAGATATATAGTAAATCAATGTATCCAAAGTTTTTAATGGACTTGGATCAGTGGCGTAACTATAGAGGAAGCAGACTCCAAAGTCACAAGGGGGCCCCATAGAACAGTAGGGCCCGGACTGTGGGGTCTGTTTTCTCTATAGTTAATAAAAAAAAACTCCTCCACAGCCGAAGAAGGTGAACCAAAGTTGGGCGGTAGTGGGTGGAGGCGGGACATGGGTGGGGCAGATGCGGGATGGGAAGTGGCCGGGAGGATGGGGATCGGAGTGCACCCTCTGAAGATGGGCCCATGGGGGCCTGGCGCACTCTAGTTACAACACTGACTTGGATGGAATATGACCTTTGAATGCTGCCTACTCTAGGGGAAACTGACATGTGGCTTACAGCTGTGGGAGAATGTTTAGCATGTCAATTCTGTTACAATTATTCACAAATGTGATGTTTTTTCCCATTTGTCCAGCTCCCAGACTCAGTTGTCCCTTATCAACTTTATGAGCAATTTATGGCTTTTTCAAGAGACTACCTGGAAGACACAAAGGAGAATGAAACTGGCCACAGTGCTATTCATCAAATGAAGGAACTTCTGTGCAGGATGCCTCACAGTCACTACAACACACTTCGTCATCTCACAGCCCATCTCTACAGGTGACAGTCAAGAAAGAATAACCAATGAACCCAGTACCATTATATAACACGGCTGTAGAGCTTTAGTACAATTTGCTGTCCTTACATAATCTTTGGTGGTAGACCAATTCAACTCCCTTTATACTTGTCCTATCTTTTTTTCTTTCCTTTCTTTCCTGCATTTTAGAGTGTCAGAGAGGTTTGAGGATAACAAGATGAATCCTAATAACCTGGGGATAATCTTTGGACCAACTCTAATTCGTCCATTGCCTGGTCAGGACATATCAGTGAACTGTCTGATTGACACTGGGTACCAGTCACAGGCAGTGGAATTCCTTATAAACAACTATGAGAAGATCTTTGGGATGGACGACTTACCCTCTGCCAGACCCCAGAATTCAGAAGAGGAGCCAGCAGATGTGGAAGGAGCAGAGGATTCAAGAAGACCCTTTGATGTTAAGGTAGTGTCTACGTTGGCAGACGATGTGGCAAACCAACCTTGATGTTTCATCTGTATTACATTACATAGAGAAGGCTGCCGTTTTTAGGCCAATATGTTTGCTGAGCCTGAGACACTGACAAATAACACATATACTCTATGTCTTTATTGAATAATTGAATTTTTTCCTTCTAGTTTCTTATTAATTGAAGTTTTTTTGTCTTTGATCTGTCCCTTAGGGTGTAACAGAGACTTCATCAGACAAGGGTCTATCGGGTAAGTTCTCTACTTCCAATAGTTTAATAGTTTTTTTTGCATGAAAGCAAATTATGTGGCTCGCAGGGAACCTTTCCAGAACAGTATAACTCAATGATAGGAACTGAACGACTGAATCTGGTTGTTGTGTTGTCAATGATGGGTTCTTCAAAAATTCACAAAAATCCCACAGACATGCTATTTATAATAAAAATAGTGTATATTAATCCATATTAAAAAATATCAAACAGTCCCCACATGGCCTAACGAGTTTCATGCTTACCTAGTCATAGGCAATTTCTATGACTAAGTGCTAGGTAAGCATGAAACGCGTTAGGCCATGTGGGGACTGTTTGATATTTTTTAATATGGATTAATCAGTGGCGGAACTACCGGGGGAGCAGGGGGTGCGAGCGGGCCATGGGCCGCACCCCCTCAGGGCCCCTCGGCAGCCCACGTGCCATTGAAAATGTGGGCGGTATGGAAGGGGTGGGGCCCAGCTGCGCGTCACGCACCAGGGCCCGCCCCCCTCTAGGATCTCTACTGGGATTAATAAACACTATTTTTATTATAAATAGCATGTCTGTGGGATTTTTGTGAATTTTTGAGTCTATATCTCTATTTGGTCACTAGAGGACCCCAGCATGCAATTAGCTATTGACTAATGTCTATCTCCAAGCAACTTCAATGTTAAAATGATGGGTTCTACTCTTTACATACCTTAGCCTTGTAGGCCTACTGGGGAGAGAGGACAGTAATGGGGAGAAGAAGAGGCACCATGGAAAAGCGGTAAAATAAAGATGAGGGGAAAAATATAGTGATGAGGGAAGAGGCTATGGAAGGAGGAGAAGGAAGGAGAATATTTTGTAGAGTGTGTTTCCAGTTGGGCCCTTGTACTCCATTCCATTTCTGTTAGCCGGGATTTCCCACTTACATTCTCTGCATAGGTCCTACATAGTATTAATACATTCCCTTCTCTGGTCTTTAATCAGATGCTGACAGACTCCAAGAAGAGGTGGAAGAAGACCAAGAGGTGGAAAATGCCACATATTCCAGGAATCACTTTAGTCGCTTGCCGATAAGGCTTGTGCGTATGGAACAGTCAAAGACTGAAGGAGCAGAGACTGATGGAGAAGCCGAGGGTGAAGAAGGATAAAGTCCAGGAGCCATCTCTGACTTTATGATCTGTTGTATGATCTCCCAGAGAATTCTGGGAGGTGAAGTATGAGTAGATGGCTTAATGGCTTGACAATGGCTCTGTATTTAGATGTGTGTATATATCTTAATGAGGGAACTGAGAAACAAAACAAATCCCTTCTTTGAATTATTTTTGTAAAGTAACAGAGTTCAGCCCGATGGAAATGCACTATGAAACCAAAGAGATTATGACTCCTAGCTGTGTGGCTGTTGCACTTATCCAGATCCCTCATCCAGATTCTCTGCAGTATTTTCTCATTTGTAAATCACTGAAAATAATATTGCTATTCTATATTAAATATACAAATAAAATAATACACATGAGCCTGAGGCCTGCCATGGAATGAAGAATTGTGAAGGAATAGAGGCTTTGCTAAACAGCCAAGCACAATAAATGTATATTTTCCAAAATAATGATAAGTAATAAATCAGTTTCATGTTTCCCCATAGTCTTCACAGTGATAGTGGCCGTGGGATAATGGGACTCAACTGCAAAGGTTTGCTCTGTATCCCCTGCCAGATTAAAGTTCAGGTATGAGGTTAAAGGGCATGTAAAGTCTAAAATAGAATAGGGCTAGAAATGCTGTATTTTGTATACTAAATATAAACATGAACTAACTGCACCACAAGCCTAATCAAACAAATAATTTATGCTTTCAAAGTTGGCTACAGGGGGTCACCATCTTGTAACTTTGTTAAACATCTTTGCAAGACTAAGACTGTGCACATGCTCAGTGTGGTCTGGGCTGCTTAGGGATCGTCATAAACAAAGCTGCTTGAGTTCTGCATGGCTGGGAAGTAAGGCGGGGGCTCCCCCTGCTGTTCATAAGTATGATTGTTTCCCTGCTCAGCAGTTAGGGACCGTCTGACAATTCCTATCCACAGCAGTAAATGAAGGGAGAATTTCACTGCATACAGTCAGGTTTCTTATAAAAATGGTACAGATTTTTTTTATTAAAGTATATTGGGGATAGGTTTCTTTTTCATTATAGAAAGTAAAAATGGGATTTTATTTTTTTGCCTTTACATGCCCTTTAAGAGTTGGCACTTCATCGAAATGTTTCATGCAAGAATTTTGCAGTGTTCACTATATCCACAAGATGGCACTAAATATCTTTAGAAAATGTTTAAACGGTAACACCAAAAAATAAAAGTATTTTAAAGTAATGAAAAAATATAATGTTCTGTCGGCACTGGTAAAACTGGTGTGTTTGCTTCAGCAACACTACTATAGTTCTAATAAACAAGCTGCTGTGTAGACATGAGGGCAGCCATTCAAGCACAGGATACACAGTATATAACAGATAAGTACTACTATAGTTTATATAAACAAGCTGCTGTGTAGCCATGGGGGCAGCCATTCAAGCACAGGATACACAGTTGATAACAGATAAGTACTACTATAGTTTATATAAACAAGCTGCTGTGTAGCCATGGGGGCAGCCATTCAAGCACAGGATACACAGTAGATAACAGATAAGTACTACTATAGTTTATATAAACAAGCTGCTGTGTAGCCATGGGGGCAGCCATTCAAGCACAGGATACACAGTAGATAACAGATAAGTACTACTATAGTTTATATAAACAAGCTGATGTGTAGCCATGGGGGGGCAGCCATGACAGTTAGAAACAATATATCTTATAGGGGGGCTCCTTTCCTAGCAGGTGTATTAGAGCTCACTCAAATAACTGATTCCAGTACAAACAAAATCCAACAAAATAACTGCCTTTTGCACAAATCCTGCATGTAGCGAGACATGATGTCTGGTGATTTTAATAGAGTGAGCTCTAATACATCTTCTAGGCAAAAGTAGCCCCCCTATAAGATATATTGGATCTAACTGTCAATTAATATCTGACACCCAACTGCTGCATGAAGACAGAATGAAGAGAAACAGATGCTGAGTGAGGGATAGTAAAGATAAACTTGATCATTTCAGAAACAATACAGAATTTTTAATTGATTTTATTTAGAAATTATCTTATTTCCGTATGCTGAGGCTTATATTAAATTTTCATATCCGCAATATTTCCCCTTTAAACATACAGGATGGAGAGGGAAGAGTAGGGGTTTTTGAGTTTTTGCTGGCAATGAAACCTAATTTAGTCATACACCAGCCAACATGCCAGGCCGATTGTGCCTTTTGCATGACTTAGAGCTTCATGTTGTGGCTTGTGCCTGGTCTTTGTGGACCTTTGCTGTAATCCTTTATCCCAGACCTGTCAACTGTTCTGCCGACTGTTCCTTACTATTCGGCCCTCCATCTGGATATATATATTGATATATATATACTCTAGGGGGCAGATTTATTAAGGGATGAATTGATAATTTGAAATTTCGAAAAAATTTTATGGTCAAAACTGTCAAATTCGACTAGGGAATTATCCAAACTCGATTCAAGTTTTTTTTTAAAAGCTTGACTTTGATTTTCAAGATCTATCATACTCCGGTCCTTTAAGAATTCAAATTCGACTATTCTCCACCCAAAAATTAATTACTGTATAAATCAATGGGAGAGAGCTGAGAAAATACTCGAATCGAGTTTGGTCGAATTTGAATCGAAAGTTTTCGGGTCGGTAAAATTTTGTAAAGGAGTTTGAAATATTCGATTTTTTAAATAAATTTCCCCCAATCAAATTTCGAGTGAAATCTAATTCATGTGAGTTAAAAAAAAAAACTCACATGAATTCGAAATTCGATTCTTGATAAATGTGCCTCTGGGTTTAAAGGGGAAGTTGTTTTTCATTAACCAAACATAACCCAGAGAACACAGGGGCCCATACATGTGTTTATTCCAACAAAATCTGCTTTTGTTTCGGATGCTTGGAATTTCTTGTGCAGCTGTTGTATCCAGAGCCCCCAGAAACCTGAGACCAGCAGAAAGTCGTCGGCTAAAGTGCTGTTTCTCTTCTGTATGGATAAACACGGTGCTGATGGAAGCCAGGCCTGTAACCAGGGCACTGAGGTTACCAGCAGAGTTATTAGGAGCCAGACCATTAGGCTGTGGGATAAACTCTATTGTTTGTAAACGGAATGTTATTTATGTGTTTGTAGCAGTCAAACAAAATGTGCAGAAGTGCATTCCAATAGTCTCTGCTACTAACAGCATAAAGGATAAGTCGTGAAAATGGGGAGCACGATATCCGGCAAACAGCTTTATTTTGTGCTATTCACAGAATCATACAGAGAAAGTTATGGAAGCCACGCTTTAAGCGTTTCATGGCTTCCCTTTCGATGAAGTGGCGTGAAGCCACGTAATGAAGCCGCGTAATGAAGCCGCGTAATGCATAGGTTCCATGACCCAAGACCCATGTTTTTATGAGTTAACAAAAGTTAGTTTATTTATAGTTAGTTTACAGTTAACTGTATTTTGTATATTTTTACAGCATATACTCAGCATATAAGGTAGCCTTGTGCCTTGTGCCTTTATATGGTCACAGGACCCCTCAGTGATTTCTAATATCCTTATCAGTTACAGTAGGGGGTATATAATCCCTTATAATATATGAGTGATACTCAGAGTTCCCTGTATTACTCAGCCTGCAGCCTTGTGCCTTTATATGGTCACAGAATCTCTTAGTGACTTCTAATATCCTTATCAGTTGCAGTAGGGGGTACATGATCCCTTAAAATATATGAGTGATACTCAGAGTTCCCTGTATAACTCAGCCTGCAGCCTTGTGCCTTTATATGGTCACAGAATCTCTCAGTGACTTCTAATATCCTTATCAGTTACAGTAGGGGGTACATAATCCCTTATAATATATGAGTGATACTCAGAGTTCCCTGTATAACTCAGCCTGCAGCCTTGTGCCTTTATATGGTCACAGAATCTCTCAGTGACTTCTAATATCCTTATCAGTTGCAGTAGGGGGTACATGATCCCTTAAAATATATGAGTGATACTCAGAGTTCCCTGTATAACTCAGCCTGCAGCCTTGTGCCTTTATATGGTCACAGAATCTCTCAGTGACTTCTAATATCCTTATCAGTTACAGTAGGGGGTACATAATCCCTTATAATATATGAGTGATACTCAGAGTTCCCTGTATAACTCAGCCTGCAGCCTTGTGCCTTTATATGGTCACAGAATCTCTCAGTGACTTCTAATATCCTTATCAGTTGCAGTAGGGGGTACATGATCCCTTAAAATATATGAGTGATACTCAGAGTTCCCTGTATAACTCAGCCTGCAGCCTTGTGCCTTTATATGGTCACAGAATCTCTCAGTGACTTCTAATATCCTTATCAGTTACAGTAGGGGGTACATAATCCCTTATAATATATGAGTGATACTCAGAGTTCCTTGTATAACTCAGCCTGCAGCCTTGTGCCTTTATATGGTCACAGAATCTCTCAGTGATTTCTAATATCCTTATCAGTTGCAGTAGGGGGTACATGATCCCTTAAAATATATGAGTGATACTCAGAGTTCCCTGTATAACTCAGCCTGCAGCCTTTTGCCTTTATATGGTCACAGAATCTCTCAGTGACTTCTAATAACCTTATCAGTTACAGTAGGGGGCACATTATCCCTTATAATACATAGCTGATTGCCAGCCTGCAGACCTGTGCCTAATTTAAAGGGGTGGTTCACTTTTAAGTTAACTTTTAGTATGTTATAGAATGGCCATTCTAAGCAACTTTTCAATTTGCCTTAATTTTTTCTTTTTTATAGTTTTGAATTATTTGGCTTCTTCTTCTGACACTTTCCAGCTTTCAGATGATGATCACTGACCCCATCTAAAAAACAAATGCTCTGTAAGGCTACAAATATATTGTTATTGCTACTTTTTATTACTTATCTTTCTATCCAGGCCTCTCCTATTCATATTCCAGTCTATAATTAAAATCAATGCATGGTTGCTAGGGTAATTTGGACCCTAGCATCCGGATTGTGGAAATTGCAAACTGGAGAGCTGCTGAATAAAAAGCTAAATAACTCAAAAACCACAAATAATTAAAAATGAAAAACAATTGCAAATTGTCTCAGAATATCACTCTCTACATCATATTTAAAGTTCATTTAAAGGGGAACAAGCCCTTTAACATTCTGGAGATGTGAGTCTGCCTCTTCCTGGCGGTCTTCGTTAGAGGAATGAGATTTAAATTAGTAGACTGCTACAGAAATATCCATATGTCTGTGGGATTGGACCTAACGGAACATAATAGTGGTAATTTACTAAGATGCTTGGCAAAAGTGCAAGAACATTAGGGGAAAGGGTGTGTCCCTTTGTACTCAATGATTGTTTCCCTGCTCAGCAGTTAGGGACCGTCTGACAATTCCTATCCACAGCAGTAAATGAAGGGAGAATTTCACTGCATTCAGTCAGGTTTCTTATAAAAACAGTACACATTTTTTAATTAAAGTATATTGGAGATAGGTTTCTTTTTCATTAAAGAAAGTAAAAATGGGATTTTATTTTTTACCTTTACATACACTTGAACGCCTGCTCTGCAGCAACAAAGACCTGGATGAAAATACTTATAGGAGAACTAAAGCCTAACTAAAGAAGTAGTTATAAATGTTGTACATTATTTTAATCATGTTGTGCTTCTGTACCAGCCCAAGGCAACCACAGCCCTTTAGCAGTAAAGATCTGTGTCTCCAAAGATGCCCCAGTAGCTCCCCATCTTCTTTTCTGCTGATTCAGTGCACATGCTCTGTGCTGCTGTCACTTACTGAGCTTAGGGACCCACTCACAATATACAGTACACATAGAATAGAAATGTCACAATATAAGGCTGATTAGTAATTAATACAGATAATTACTACATGGCAGCACAGAAACCAGTGCAATTAGCATCAGAATTTAATAATCAGCAAACCTGTAGCATCCGTTTATATTACAGGGGAAGCTCATTTTCTGCTGGATAATTAGTGACGAGCCCTAAGCTTAGCTTCTCAACAGCCAATCAGAGCCCACTGAGCATGTGAGTGTCACAGTCACTTTCCAAGATGGTGACCCCCTGTGACAAGTTTGAAGTCCTGGATCATTGCTGCTATTGACAAGCTCAAACTTTAGCCTCGTGCAATGAGTTCAATATATAAAATAGGGCATTTTTAGACATATTCATTTTTAGGGTTTAATTCTCCTTTAAAAAATTAACAGTGGTTGAAGGGACCCCTAATATATTCTTGTTTTTCCATTTTTGTTTGCTCATTTGCCTGATTTAGCCCCACCTTTGTCCTGTTCTTCCCGTCTATTTAACCCCTGGGAGAAGTGCCCAAAAATGCCAGTGCCGCCTCCTATTGATTTCACTTGGTTGCTGGTGGTAAATGCATCAGTATCACGTGTATTAGAAAACCAGAAACCAGAAATCAGCATTTACTGTGCTATTTCAATAGCTTATTGGTTGCTACGGGTAACTGCACCTGGGCAAACATTGTGCCTTTTTTGTGTGATAGGGATAGGGTTGCCACCTGGACGGTATTTTACCGCCCTAGCCGGTAAAACACCCGCCAAGGCCGGGGCCGGTATTACAAATTTACTGGCATGTAGTCTTGCCCCGCCCCTTTGACGTCACATCCAATTGCACGCCGCAACTCCGCCCCATTTGCAATCCCTCCCCGCCCCCTTTGACGTCACATCCCGCCTCGTTTTACCGCCCCCAGCACCGGCCGGTGCAAATTTTATTAAAAGGTGGCAACCCTAGAAAGGGACCTCAGACTGTAAGCTCCAGTTGGGCAGGGACTGATGCTGAATGATGTATAATCTCTATAAAGCGCTGTGGAATGTGTTGTCGCTATAAATAAAGCATAATAAAAGTGTGACTCAGCACAGGCAGATAAGGGGTTAAATCCAGTCATTTGCCCCATCAGATGGAACATGAATTCTTCTCCTGCCGTTCCCAGGCAGTGTTATTATTGGGGCTGAAGTGGCTTCTTGTCCAGTGATTTCAATGCATTACACAGAACACTGGTAACTTTACACTCAGGATCAGATTGCAAACTGTCAGCTTTGCTAGCGAGGGGATTCCAACTCCTGGCGCCCCAGCTGTTGTGCATTACAGGCTGACAGCGGCCTTAGCCAGTTTACTGCAATTCCCAACAGCTGGAAGACTAACAGATCTTCCTGAGTAATGTAGAGGGGAGAGGGGAGAGGAATCACACGGGCACATGGATATGTTCATTGGATTTACTGTTCTATTTACTCCATTACTGTATAGTCATGGGGGAGCCCTTCAGATGTTATTGAACTAGCAATCCCACTGATAGCTGAAAGCTGGCGGGGGATGATGGGAGTTGTAATGTAACATCTGGAAGAGCCTCCAACTGCTAGAAGGGGGTCCGTACCTCCCAACATTTTTAAATAAAAAGAGGGACAAAAAAGTTGACGCGCGTAGCACGTATTTTTGTGGCCACACCCCCTAATTACCATGTTGATTTTACTAAATTTGGCAGGTTATTTAATTTTGAACACATTTCTGTGGTTTTTTTTTCAGTTATTACCATTTTGCTAATGAAGGTGAATTGCCCTTTAAGCTGTGAGTGTAACTTCTCCCAAGGGACCTGTTGTCTTATATTGTTACAATGACTTATTTGCTTATCTAGAAATTGTAACAAAGTATCTTATATGAACCTCGGCTGTTCTGGGCTCTCTGCCAAAAGCCAATTAAGTTAGAAACTTTGTTTCTTTTTCTGGCTGTTCAGTGCAGAGAGCTGTCAAAAGAGGGACTGTCCCTCTAAAAACGGGACAGTTGGAAAGTATGGGGGGTCATATAAGCATTACTTCCAGCAACTTCAGTAATTTCAATGTAATATATCCGTTCCAAAAGCAGATTAAACATGATGAGCAAAAACTAACACAGTAGTGATATGCGGGCCGCCCTGAAACCGGCCCAAAGGATTACCCACGGGTTGGGCTCCTGCACAAAATCTTTGGGTCGCGGGTGGGTCCAGGTTGAGCTCTTCTCCTGCTCTTCCCGCCCACGACCGGCCTCCAGCCCCTAAATTTACAGACTACTGCACCCGACCCTAACCCACCCCCTTCCAACACACACCGGGCCCAACCAGCTGTTCCCCCTCTATTCAGAGATGTCATGAATGGGGCAGGCCTATAAATAGAGGGGGAACAGTGGGCCGGGCCAGGTGCGGGTTAGGAGGGGGTGGGTCAGGAGGGGGTGGATGGAGAATTTCTCAACCCGCACACCTCTAGAACTAGGGTTGCCACCCTGCTAGTATTTTACCGGCCTAGTCGGTAAAACACCTGCTAAGGCCAGGGCCGGTATTGTAATGTAATGTAGCTGCCGGTAAATTTGTAATACCCTTTAAAAAAGCCCTTGGTCCGCCCCCAATTCGCTCAGAACTTACCTCCGCCCCTTTTGTATCATGGTACATGGCTCCACCCCCCTTTGCATCACGGACCACCCCTTTTGTTCCCGCCCCCCCACTGGCCCGTAAAAAAATTTTCAGAAAGGTTGGCAACCCAAACTAGAAGACAGTACCCCCCAAAGAAAATGATAGGTAGATGCAGTTCAGTTGATCAGTTGTGCAACATCAGTAGTGATGGGCGAATTTATTCGCCAGGCGCGAATTCACAGCGAATTTGCACGATTCACCAAACGGTCGCAAAAATTTGCTGGCGAATGTGCACTGGCGTCACAAAAACGGCGTCAAAAACGAGACGCTGGCGCCATTTCGCGAATTTGCCCATCACTAAACATCGGTATTCAGAGTTTTGTTTTACTCAGACCCAGAGAATAGAAAGGGACTTGCAATAGCATTACAGTACTGCTGAATATATTGGCGCTTAATTTAATAATAACAGATAATAATTACATTAAATTTGCTTTAAAACCATTGCAAATGTTTATGAACATCTGTATGAAGAAAATTTACTTTTAAAGTGTAGAAGCCCCTTTACTCAGAAAGAGAAATTGAAATGGTTTTCATTCTCCAACTTCCTGGTTTTGGGAGCAATTCTGGTGGGAATAACTTTGTAGGGATGCAGTGAATCCACTATTTTGGGATTTGGCCGATTCCCTGAATCCTTCATGAAAAAAAATGTGTCTGAATACCAAATCCTAATTTGCATATGCAAATGAGGGTTCCCAGTGCATCTCATAGTTGAAGAAAAAATTATTTCCTTGTCTGCGTGATCAAAATGACATGATTTTGAGGAATCGGATTCGGTTGGATGAGGCACGTGGATTGGGCTGAATCCGAATCCTGCTGAAAAAGGCTGAGTACAAAATTAAATCCTGGTTTCGGTGCATCCCTAGGAGGAAGAGAAGGTTGTTCATGGGATTTTCAGTACACAGGTAAATATCCCTCTCAATGGACTTCTGTTTATCTGAAAGCCAAATCAATAACAGCAAAAGGGGGTTGTTTATACAGAGTTCATTTCTTCTAGTTAAACTAACACCACTTTCCTTTTAATGGGGTCCAGCAACAAAAGTGTGGGGGGCGGATAAGAGACTATGGTTTATAAAGTACCATGTATACATTGAAAAAAAACACCAAGACAAATTAAACTTTAAAATCGCAAAGCCTTTATTAAGAAATAACTTACCGAAACTCTGCTTCCCCTCCTCTTCAGAGAAGGCGACAGGGCGACTAGCCATCGTGCGGCGTTCGATTTCTCCTCCCTGGCTATCTCCTATAAGGAAGGCAGGGAGAAGAAATGAAGTGCCGCACGATGGATCACAATAACCTTTTCTGAAGAGGAGCGCAAGCGGAGTTTCAGTAAGTTATTTCTTAAAAAAGACTTGGTGGGTTTTTTTTCAATGTATACTAACGAATTATTTAAAGAAAAAATGTTGATGTTACTGGTCCTTTAAAGGAAAACTATACCTCCCAAACAATGTAGGTCTCTATAAAAAGATATTGCATAAAACAGCTCATATATAAAATCCTGCTTCATGTAAGTAAATCATTTTCATAATAATATACTTTTCTAGTAGTATGTGCCATTGGGTAATCATAAATAGAAAATTGCCATTTTAAAAAATAAGGGCCGCCCCCTGGGATCGTAGGATTCACTGTACTCACAAACATACCAACAAACCATACATGTTAGGTCACATGAGCCAATTAACAGACAGAGTTGTGTCTTTTACTTCCACACTTCTTCCTGTTACAGTTAGAGCGGAAGTATTTCTGGTCAGGTGATCTCTGAGGCAGCACACAGACCATCACAAAATGGTGGCTCAAGGCAAGAGATGTAAAAGAGATGTAAAAGAGATGTAAAAGGGCAATATTTACTTAAATATATATTCCAGTTTGGTAAGATTCTTTAATATGCCACTTAATATGATATGAACTATCTGTTGCTTAAGTGTTCATTTTGGGGGTATAGTTTTCCTTTAAGGCCACGCTTGTAATTAGGGATGGGCGAATTTGACCCATTTTGTCAAAAATTCGATGCCGGCAAAATGTCGGCAACGCCCATTAAAGTCTATGGGCGTCAAAAAAATTTTTGTCGCGTAGTGAATTTTTTTTGACGCGCATCTTTTTTTTTGTCGAATAACGCCATACATGTCTATAGGTGTCATTTCCACATGATTTGAAGCTGCGCTCCCCTCTGCTCAGCTTTTTTCAATGGGGCTGTACTCACACAGGCGCATGTAGGCGCCGAACGCAGGTTGAGACGCAACATGCTGCATTTTTCCTGCGTACGGCACCTACACGCGCCTGTGTGAGTACAGCCCCATTGAAAAAAAGCTTAATGCGTCTATTCCTGCGCTCCCCTGCGACTGAACGCAGAAAAACGGAACGCTGGGGAGCGCAGCTTCAACCGCTCGCCAGTAAGAGCCCTTAAAGATTTGGTTGAAATAAAGCCATCAGCATCGTCCAATGGCATTCAGCTGAAGGGTATAGTTCAACTGGAGAAACACAGGTTGAACGAATGTGTGTTCTCTGGTGCGCCACAAAATGCGAGTTACGGGTGTAGGTGCTGCCACACTCTGTGCACGCATAAGGCCTCTCCCCCGTGTGGCTTCTCTGATGCATGACCAACAGCGAGATGTGAGTGAAGCTTTTACCGCACTCATGGCAGTCATGTGGTCTTTTCACCGTATGGTTCTTTTGGTGCCTAGCAAAAGCCATAAAGCATGACATAAGTGCTGTGCCAACGAAAATATTGCCAATTCTGCTGATATCAGGGTTTCTATTGTATCCATTCCTTGTTGTCCAAGTCACCACATAAGTGAGATCCTTGAGCCTGGCTTCCGTAGGTTAGTAAGCTGCATGGATTTGCTCGTAGTCCACTTTACTACTGTTCAGTTCATACTGATAATAAGCCAACATTTATATTGTGTAAAAATCACCCTACAAGCATCAACCTGTACCTGTGTTCAAATGAAATACGCGTTTCATCATTCTAAATTGTTTCTCAAGTCATTACAAATCATTGTAGCATTTACAGAGACAAAGAGGGAAGCATTTCAGGTTTCATTACATATACAAGCAATGAACTGCTTTATTGTCAGGACTTGCCTGCGCACGAACTCTTTGCTGTATGTTGGACTGGTCCTGTATTACCATGTTGAGCCACTGGAGACCTTTGGGATTCACTTTTACGCATATTGTTAAATATCAACTGGTTACCCAGTGATCATACTCATCTCCTCCTCCCTAGTGAAACTCAGGTGACAGCAGTCTGGCAATTACTGGGGTTTTAAAAGTCTATTGCACTGGTTCAGCGGCATAACAATTCATGTTCAGACCCTGCAGTTGCTACGTGGAACAACCCCCTCCCAAGGGTTTATGCAGGCTGATCCAGCGCTGGGAGGAAGGGTGCACACTGTAGTTATGCCGCTTTCCTGGTTGTGCGATCATTAAATACTCACAACCTGATCCTGCCTGCATCGTAAATTCCTGCTTGTTCTCCTGCCCGTGTTCCTGTCCTTTTTCTGCCCATGGTCCACCTCATTCTCTGCTCCATGACCTAGATCAGTGATCCCCAACCAGTAGCTCATGAGCAACATGTTGCTCTCCAACCCCTTGGATGTTGCACCCAGTGGCCTCAAAGCAGGTGATTATTTTTGAATTCCAGACTTGGAGGCAAGTTTTGGTTGTATAAAAACCAGGTGCACTGCCAAACAGAGCCTCAATGTAGGTTGACAATCCACATAAGGGCTACCAAATGGCCAATCACAGCCCTTATTTGGCACCCCAAGAACATTTTTCATGCTTGTGTTGCTCCCCAACTCCATTTACTTCTCAATGTTGCTCATGGGTTCAAGAAGTTGGGGATCCCTGGCCTATATCCTCTGCTCCAGTTTCCTTTGTCTGGTTTCTGCAAGATCTCCTGGTATTTGACCTTGGCCATTTTCTCGGACTACTCTGTCTTCAACCTGCCCCTAACCTCAGCCTCCTTGCTAGCCGCCTTCCTCTGACATTGGCCCAATAAAATGTATTATTTTGCTTTGCATTTAACCAGTTGTATTGGCTTATCATATTAATAAATCTTTCTTCCCCATAAGAACATGTTTTCGGCCTATCAGCACCCGTGTTATACAGCCCCTAGACTCCTACCTGCTAGCCACTCACATGTGGCTCAACCTGACAGCTATATAATAAAAGGGACTAAGTTTGCCCAGGAGCAGTGACCCATTGTAACCAATCAGAGAGTAGAATTTACAGGTCACCTGTTTAAAACCAAATATCTTATTGGTTGCTATTGGTTACTGCTTCTGGGCAAACTTAGTGACTTTTAATACATATGGGGCTTAGTGTCCAATTCACTTGGTTTGGGGGTAGTTGTGGCTAGTGATGTAGGTGGTGGCGTTTTTCACAAATACATTCTGTATACAAAACTTCTATATTGTCAGATAGGCAATAAATGCATCTTCTAACCTGCCTAGGAAAACTAATCTGAACGTGTCTCTCTGCCCTTAATGACTGCATTTATCAAACAGTTGATGTATAATTTTACTAACTTCCCTTACAGCACCCACAATGGCTGGAAAGGGGACATATTCCTGTCTCAAAAATCTAAAACAGCACAAGAACTACTTTTGGGTTCTGACCATTCCTGGTTCCATGGCAGCAGTCACACATTATTCTTGGTGCCCAGTGTCGGACTGGCCCACCGGGATACCAGGAAAACTCCTGTTGGGCCCAAGTGTTAGTGGGCCTCTTGCTTCTAAACTTTTGGTCTATTTCAGGGCCATTCCCTATTTCTTTATGGGGAAAAAATGCTTAAAGGGATACTGTCATGGGAAAAAACATTCTTTTCAAAACGCATCAGTTAATAGTGCTGCTCCAGCAGAATTCTGCACTGAAATCCATTTCTCAAAAGAGCAAACAGATTTTTTTTATATATAATTTTGACATCTGACATGAGACTAGACATATTGTCAGTTTCCCAGCTGCCCCTGGTCATGTGACTTTTGCTCTGATAAACTTCAATCACTCTTTACTGCTGTACTGCAAGTTGGAGTGATATCACCACCCCCCCCCCCCCCAGCAGCCAAACAAAAGAACAATGGGAAGGTAACCAGATAGCAGCTCCCTAACACAAGATAACAGTAAGTGTAGAGAAATTGTTTATTGAGACTAGTTAGTCTATACAAAATAGAAGTGAGCGACATGCGAGGGTGATCCCTGCCTGTGGGCAGACATTCATTTGTAGTGCTCATATGTTTTTACTTTTGATAGGCTTGGTGCAGTTTCTTAAGTATTTAAAGTATTTAATTGTATTTATTCCAACAGGTTGGACTGTTATTTATGGACTATTTTTATGGGATTTTTTCACATTTTTGAGATGGTATTCCTGTTATTGGGATATATTTGTACATGCAACAAAGGAATGGAATTTTCCATGATGTCACAAGTATCACCTGGAACACCAAAGAGGTGGGGTTACAATGGTTACTTAATGTGTGGTAATTGCTTTTGTTCTTCACTTGAAAAAGGGACTGGTTCCCGAAACATGTCGTGAGTAAAAATACACCAATAAAGGGTGTTTGCAGACTAAAGTACTGCCTGTTCCTGGTCTGTTTCCTATACTTTCAAATTGAATGCTTATCACATGATGGATGGTGTGTGTTGAAACAGCAGGTCTATACGTATCTGATTTCGTTCGCTCATCTTGTTCTGAATATTGTCAGTTTCCCAGCTGCCCCTGGTCATGTGACTTTTGCTCTGATAAACTTCAGTCACTCTTTACTGCTGTACTGCAAGTTGGACTGATATCACCCCCTCCAGCAACCTAACAAAAGAACAATGGGAAGGTGACCAGATAGCAGCTCCCTAACACAAGATAACAGCTGCCTGGTAGATCTAAGAACAACACTCAATAGTAAAAACCCATGTCCCACTGAGACACATTCAGTTACATTGAGAATGAAAAAACAACAGCCTGCCAGAAAGCATTTCTCTCCTAAAGTGCAGGCACAAGTCACATGACCAGGGGCAGCTGGGAAACTGACAAAATGTCTAGCCCCATGTCAGATTTCAAAATTGAATATAAAAAAATCTGCTCTTTTGAGAAATGGATTTCAGTGCAGAATTCTACTGGAGCAGCTCTATTAACTGATTCGTTTTGAATATAACATTTTTTCCCATGACAGTATCCCTTTAATAATGGAAGAATAGAGTAACTAGATATAAAAGACTAGGTTGAGTGAGGAGGAATAATAGTTTTCAAAGTGAACCCATGGTCTATGATTTTCTGGTGGGCTCCTGGCATTCCTGTCCGACACTGTTGGTGCCTATCTGACTCCGCACCTTCGGGCACATGTATCTCAATGTCTGGGCCCTAGAGTCTGTCTGACTGCTATACCTCTTGGCTCCGGGGAGAGCAAAGCAGACGGCTGTCGATAGGGTCACATTGGGTGCTTGAGTGAGGATAGTATTAAAAAGTAATCCTTTAACAGAGATGACAGTATAAAATGGCTAGTGACTGATCTGAGCCTTTGATGTTTGTTTGGCAAACAGCTTCACGCTGCCTAGAGGAACAGGATAATCAGAATGCACAGCAGGCCCCCTTCTCTACAGATATTGCTGCAGGTCTCTGTAAATAACATCCGATCCAGCCAGAGGGTCTGCCTGTTCTCATTTAACTCTGTGGGGTCTGATTATTAGCACATCGATGCTGAAACGCCTACATACAATACATACGACTTTTAACTACACAGTGAAAAATATATCTGTTGCACTCTGATGTCAGAGAGTGGCAAATATATAAGGAATTAGGTAACATGCAGTTTTTTTTGTGTCCCTTGTTTGTTCCATTATTGTAAGACTCCTTGTAACTATAAGGGTCATGGCACATGCTCAGATTCAGGGAGATTAGTCGCCCGACGACAAATCTCCTCTTTTTCGTTGAGACTAATCTCCACGAATTTTCTCCCACCGGCTAGAATGTAAATGCCAGCGGAATGGCACTCGGAGCTCTTCATTTTCCGAAGTGACCCGAAGTTTCCTCGTGAGGCAGTTCGGGGAGATTAGTTGTCCTGAAGAAGAGGCGATTTTCGCCGGGCAACTAATCTCCCCGAAGCTGAGCGTGTGCCCTGACCCTAATGTGGCGTTTATACAAATGTCCTGTAGGTGTCACTGTGCCCAGACTTATACTGTGCATACTTCCTGACAGCTTAAAAGTGAAAGTTATTGTTGTGTAATGCCTGCATGAGTCTCTGCTAATAAAGCACTGTTATACTCTACTCATCCTCGGCTACCCAAAACATAACAAATTGACGACAAGATGTCTCTTCTACCTCTGCAGCAGCTTGCAGCTTTTCTTACAAACCCTGGTGAGACTACCATACTTTTACTGCTTGGATCCGTATGTTTGAAAATTACATTATTGCTGCTGACCAAGGGGAGATCTCTGCTGCTAGAAAGCTTTACTTATTCACTGCCTGGGAGCAGAGGGACAGCGTATATTCTATACATTACCATTACCTGATGACACTTATGAAACTGCTCTTACTGCTATAAAGAACTTTTTCGTGCCAAGAGTAAAAGTGGTTACTGAAAGATATAATGGTGAATCCACAGAACAATTTGTAGCAGCTTTGAGAGAACTGGTTGTTACCTGTGAGTTTGGGAATCTAACAGATGAAATGCTAAGAGACCAAATAGTGGAAAAAACAAACTCACCTCGCATTAGAGAGAGACTGCTCCTAGAGCAGGATTTAACCCTTGCAAAGGCTATTACAGTTGCTAGCCAAATTGAAACAGCAGTGGCAGAGGCTAAAACTCTCAGTCAGGGAACTGCTGTTCTGCTAAAGATGTTCATGAAGTCACTACTACAAAAGTCACAGCATTGAGTGTGGATAAAGCTGGTACATTTATTCCCGACAAGTTTATATGCACTGTCAGTGTCAGTACTGCTTCTGCTGACAAAGGACACTCCATTAACCTGATGCTTGATACAGGTTCAGCTGTTTCTATACTACCAAAGGATATTTTCGTGAAATACTTTGCAAAAGATCCGCTTGTTGCACCTGCCCTGAAACTGGTCAGTTACTTAAAGGATCCAATCCCTGTGCTTGGTTGCTTGCCAGTGACTGTACAATTTGAATCAAATTCTGCAAAATGTGACTTTTACATTGTGAATAAGGGAACTGCTATACTTGGAAGGGATCTCTTTGCTGCATTAAACCTACAATTAGTTGATGGTCTCATTACTACAGCACCAGTGCCTGCCACACAGGCAGTGTATAAAATTCCACAACTTCAGTCAGTACCATTCCTTGATTCAGCATGGGAAACACTTGCTATTGATATTGTCGTCCTTTTACAGATGCTCCTATAGATTGTAGATTTGCTATAACCTTGATAGACTATTACAGTAAATGGACAGAAATTGCATTTGTTTCTCATATAACATCAGCTACAGTGATAACATTTCTGTCTACAGTCTTCAGCAGAGAAGGTAATCCAAAGGAGTTAATAACAGAAAATGGACCACAGTTTGTCTCATATGAGTTTGAATCCTTTCTAAGAGAGGAATATTGTGCATAGGAAATCTTCAGTGTATTACCCACAAGCAAATGGAGAAAACAGAAAACGTGGTGCCAGAGAAGTACACTTTCAGCCTGGATCTTTAGTCAGAATTAAGAAACCAGGAATACTGAAACAAGGACAATCTAAATTTACTACACTACTTGAAGTGAGACGCTAGCGAGGACCATACACATATAAACTGTCTGCATATGGAATGCAAGTCGTCTCACTCCTGTTAAATATGACTTTGGAGAAGCTCCATTTGATGAAGGATATTTTCCTACTCCTAATGTCAACTGCAATAGGATAAAGAAGAACAGTTAGAAAGGTAGCGTGAGTCCATGCAGGAAATCCAGCAGCCGGTGTGTCCTGTCCGTGGCAAACAACCAGTCCGAAATAAATAGATGCGGACTCCACCGGAGAGACATTAATCCACGTGGGAACTAGTGATGGGCGAATTTTCGGGAATTTATTTTTGCGCTAGCAAATTTGCACTGGCATAAAAAATGGACGCTGGAGTCAAAAAACGGATGCCGGCGTAAGAAATGAGACACCGGCGCAGGAAACGAGACGCCGGTGCCGTTTCACAAATTTTTTGTTGTTTCTCGAATTTTGCTCAAAATTCGCAAATTTTTCGGCAAAGCGAAATGCCCCAAATTTGCCCATCTCTAGTGGGAACCAAAAGTATAAAAAGTTCCAAGGCTTTATTGAATATTGCATTAAACTCAAACAAATAGCGGGCAGGGGAATGTGCGCTCTACGCGTTTCGTGACTTTTGTGTCACTTCATCAGAAGCATGTGCATTGATTGGTATGTGTATGTGTAACAAAATATGAGAAGGTTCCACTGCAAGTGCACGAGCCATGGCTGTTTTTTAATATATGTGTGTATATGTTTCATTAAACAACAAGTTAATGAAGTGTTTTTTTGGTGGAGAATTTTTAGGGCGTTCTTTCATTCTGTAACAGAATTATTTATGTTTATATGGGACCTGTTGTCCAGAACGTTGGGGACCTGGGATTTCTGGATAATGGATCTTACCGTAATTTGGATCTTCATACCATGTCTTCTAGAAAATCATTAACATTTATTAAACTCAAATAGGCTGATTTTACATCCAATAAGGATTAATTATATCTTAGTGTGGATCAAGTACAAGATACTGTTTTATTATTACAGAGAAAAAGAAAATCGTTTTATAAAAAATTGGTTTATTTGGATATAATGGAGTCTATGGGAGACGGCTCTTCTGTAATTTGGAGCTTTCTGGATATGGGTTTCTGGATAACGGATGAAATACCTGCACAGATTTTAAGAGTATTGTGAGGATATTGTTGTATACAGTATCTAATTCG
This sequence comes from Xenopus laevis, assembly GCF_017654675.1. Lineage (NCBI taxonomy): Eukaryota > Metazoa > Chordata > Amphibia > Anura > Pipidae > Xenopus > Xenopus laevis. Next base: position 144,946,487 of record NC_054375.1, read on the forward strand.
TTAACAGGAGTACATCTCCATAACTTTGCTTTGTGAGAGTCTTTCAGGAGTCAGAACCAGAAGTGCAGAAACTCTTTGGTCATAGGGTGATGCTTATGGCAATGAGGGCAGAGATTTCAAATGCTGCCAAAATAGATACACTGTTTGACTCCTGACGAAGGTCCATGTGGGGCAGCAAAACGTTGAGCAAAATAAACTTTCGGAAGATTGATTCAGCAAGTCCTGTCAGTGCCGTTCTTCTGCATTGCTTATAGGGATGCACCAAATCCATTTGGATTCAGCCAAATCCTTCTGCCAGACCGAACCGAATCTGAATCCTAGTTAGCAAATGCAAATTAGGGGTGGGAAGGGGAAAGGTTTTTTACTTCCTTGTTGCAAATGCAAGGAGTCTGACTGGTAAAATGGGAGAGCTGGAGCTGCTGGTGTTGGAAGGAAAATATGATGTGATTGGTGTGGCCGAAACATGGCTGAATGAGTCACATGACTGGGCAGTAAATATCAGTGGCTATACTTTGTTTCGGAGGGACAGAGGCAATAGAAAAGGAGGAGGGGTATGTCTGTATGTTAGGCAGGATTTAAAAGCTCATATAAAGGAGGAGGTTATGTTAGAAAATGAGGGGGCAGAAGTCTTATGGGTGGAGTTCTTCACCAATTGTAAAGAATCCAGCAAATTAATTGTAGGCGTATGCTATAGACCCCCTAATGTAAGTGACGGGGAGGAGGCGAAGCTTCTGATGCAAATAGAAAAGGCTGCTAGTTTAGGTAAAGTAATGATAATGGGATATATTAATTACCCAGATATTGACTGGAGCAACAGTACTCTTAGATCAGTTAATGGGAACAAGTTTATAAACTTATGCACGACAATTTTATGGCACAGGTTGTTGAGGAGCCAACCAGAAAAAATGCTATTCTGGATCCAGTGATCTCAAATGACCCAGAACTTATAGCAAATGTGCAAGTCATTGAACCCCTGGGTAATAGTGACCATAATGTTATATCATTTAATGTCTGGTGCAAAAAACAAAAATATACTGGAGCCTCGAGGGCTGCCCTACAGAGCATCAGTTAAAAACACAGAACAGAAATGGTTGTCATTTAAAATTATATTAAATCATTACTGTTCTCAATTTATTCCCTTAAGGAGTAAATGTAGAAGCTCTAAGAATCATCCTGTGTGGCTTAATACAGAAGTAAAGAAGTTAATGGGAAAGAAGAGAAAGGCATTTTAAAACTACAAATCTATAGGGACAGAAGCTGCATTTAATGAATATAAACACTGTAATAAATGTTGTAAATCAGCAATCCGGAAGGCAAAGAAAGGAAACGAAGAGTTGATTGCGGTGGAGGTGAAAACTAACCCTAAAAACTTTTTTAAATATATAAATAGTGAAAAGATGCAGGTTGAGAGTGTTGCTCCATTAAATAATGGTACCAGTATGGGCGTAAAAGATACAGAAAAGGCAAATGTGCTAAATCAGTTCTTTTCTTCAGCGTATACAATAGAGGAGTCTGAGTTCACAGGCTCACTTTATAACTGCACTAATGGCTCAGCTCAATCTAGTCAGTGGCTGACTCAGGATATGATTCAAAACGCTTTAATACAAATTAATGTAAACAAGGCTCCAGGGCCTGATGGCATACACCTCAGGGTTCAAAGAGAGCTTAGTTCAGTTTTAGACCAGCCCCTATTTCTGATTTTCTCAGATTCACTTTCATCTGGTATGGTGCCTATGGATTGGAGAAAAGCTGATGTTATTCCAATATTTCAAAAGGGATTACGATCTCAACCTTTGAGATCGTAATCCCTTTTTAAATATTGGAATAACATCAGCTTTTCTCCAATCCATAGGCACCATACCAGATGAAAGTGAATCTGAGAAAATCAGAAATAGGCCAGTAAGCTTGACATCTGTGGTGGGCAAATTATTTGAAGGCTTGTTAAGGATCACATTCAAAATGTCCTAGTCAATGGCTTTATGAGCAGCAATCAGCATGGCTTTATGAAGGATAGGTCATGTCAGACGAATTTGCTTTTTATGAAGAGGTGAGTAAGATGCTGGACAGTGGGGGGGGGCAGTAGATCTATTTGGATTTTGCCAAAGCATTTGATACTGTGCCCACAAACGACTGCTTTCTAAACTAAGGTCTGTTGGGCTTAATGAAGTCGTTTGCACATGGATAGGAAACTGGCTACAGGATCGGGTACAGAGGGTGGTTGTTAATGGGACATTCTCTACTTGGAGTAAGGTTCTTAGTGGGGTCCCTCAGGGCTCAGTATTGGGTCCACTTTTATTTAACTTGTTCATTAATGACTTAGGGGAGGGTGTTGTAAGTAATGTATCAGTGTTTGCAGATGACACAAATCTATCCAGCCCAATTAATTCCATCCAGGATGTGACATCCTTGCAACAGGATCTTGACAAACTGGCAATCTGGGCAGCTAAGTGGCAAATGAGATTCAATGTTGATAAATGTAAAGCCATGCACCTGGGATGTAAGAATATCCACTTATTCCCTTAATGGGACTGCACTAGGCAAATCCATTATGGAAAAGGACCTTGGAGTCCTTGTAGATGATAAACTTGGCTGTAGCAAGCAATGCCAGTCAGCAGCATCAAGGGCAAATAAGGTCTTGAGCAGGGATGGGCGAATTTGACCCGTTTCGCTTCGCCAAAAATTCGCCGCCGGCGAAATGTCGCAGACGCCCATTAAAGTCTATGGGCGTCAAAAAGATTTTGTCGCGCGGCGAAACTGTTTTGACGCGCGTCTTTTGTTTTTTGACGCACGCTGCCATACGAGTCTATGGGCGTCATTTTTTCGGCGAAACGAGGCGAAAAAATTCGCCCATCCCTAGTCTTGAGCTGTATTAAAAGGGGCATAGAGTCACGGGAGGAGGGGGTAATTCTTCCACTGTATAGAGCACTGGTAAGGCCCTATCTAGAATATGCTGTACAGTTTTGGTCTCCATCACTCAAACAGGACATTATTGTATTAGAGAGGGTACAGAGAAGGGCAACTAAGCTGGTGAAAGGTATTGAAAATCTTATCTATGAGGAAAGACTGGCCAAATTGGGGATGTTCACACTGGAGAAGAGGCGCTTAAGGGCTAAATGATAACTATGTATAAATATATAAGGGGATCATATAATAATCTCTCTAATGCTTCATTTATCAGTAGGTCTTTCCAGCTGACACAAGGTCACTCATTCCGATTAGAAGAAAAGAGGTTCCGCCTAAATATTGGACGTGTGTCTTTTATAAAACCTTACTTACTATGTTACTATGTTGTTCGAACCCTGAACCGAATCCTGGATTCGGTACATCCCTAATTGCTTATATATATATATATATATATATATATATATATACATATATATATATATATATATATATATATATATATATATATATACATAATCTCTATAAAAGTACTGTGGATATGTATCGGCGCTGCATAAAAACCAGGAGAAGAAAAAATATTAGTAAGAGGAAGTGCAAAGCAGCATTGCATAATTAAAAAAGGAAAATATGGCGTGACAATATAACTGTAAATGACCTCGACATTGGCGGCTGGATCATAACAGATTAGAAGAGAGAGCACAATAAAAGAGACCACCAAACAAACAGCCCCCACAGCTTGTATAAAGGCTTTACCTTGCCCCGCAGAGCTGATGCCGCAGAAAGGGAGGGGCGTACCAGCAGATTTCATCTCTTCACACCAGGGCCCTGGACATCGGCATCCTATAATAAAGCCTTTAAATACTACCACATGTTCCGCTGTTTGTTTTCACGCCACTCACATTACCACTTTAGGCTGAGAGTCAGGCCAGTCAGTGCTGAGAAGATGTGGCTCATCTGCTGCCGCTTCCCCTCAGGCCTTGAATGAAAGCAAATTTTATAAAACTGTGTCAGGGATAGCAAAGCAGATGCTGGGATTTGTAGTTGATAACAGCTGGAGAATTGGGCCATTCTGTGGCCTTTGCCCTTCCGGCTGTATAGTCACCCTCTGAGCAGAGAGAAGTGGCAGAGATGACTCCCCAGGATTCATACAGAGGCCTCCAAATGCAGTACATAGTCACGCCTAGGGTTGCCACCTGCCTGGTTGCCCTGGTCAAAATTGACTGCCCGGTATTCCAAATTAGGAAAACCGGGTAAGATTCCCAATAATTGTCGCAGCAACTGGTCGACCTGTGCATAATAGCCCGCCCCTGATGTCACAGCCACACCCAGCACATCACTGCCCCGCCCCACCGTGTCCCGGCCCCGTCCCCTGTCCGGGTTCCACGGGGCAAAAAAGTGCCAACCCTAATCACACCCTTATAGTGAGGTTTGCACTCAGCACAGGGCTTCAATCAGTAATACAAAAACTTCTGGGTCCCCTGGGCCCTGCCCACCACCACAAGCCCCGCCCTAGAGACCCCACAAACCAAAAATCCACACAAACAGGGCCGCTATAACCTATTGGTGGCCAGGGTCCCCCTTACAAGTTAAAAAAACAATTGGTGGTCAGGGGTGGTGGCCAGCCTCCCCCAACAAGTTAAAAAAAAAAAACATTGGTGGTCAGGGTCCCCCCACAAGGTAAAAAAAATAATTGGTGGCCGCCCCCCCCATACAAGTTTAAAAATACACTGGACGGGTTTTTGAGGGGGCAGGTCCATGGTGCAAGTGAAGGGGCAATAACACAAATAGGTTTGAGCCATGACAATCGCATCATTTTCGGAGGGTATTTTGAGCAGGAAGTCATACCTCCCATCATTTTGGAAATAAAAAGAGGGACAAAAAAATTGTCGAAATTTTTTTGTTTGTGCCCATTTTTGTGGCCACACCCCTAATTACCATGTTCATTTTACAAAATTTGACAGGTTATGAAAGTTTGAACATATTTCAAGCTGAGTCCTATCCTGTTATCTTATATTGTTACAATGACTTATTTGCTTATCTCGAAATTGTTACAAAAGTATCTTATCTGGCTGCTCTGGGCTCGCTGCCAAAAGCCAATTCAGTTAGAAACATTGTTTCTTTTTCTGGTTGCTCAGTGCAGTTTCCAATACAAACGAGGGACTGCCGGTTGAGCTGTCAAAAGAGGGACTGTCCCTCTAAAAACGGGACAGTTGGGAGGTATGCAAAGGGGGGTGGGATTGAGAGGGGATTTTGGGCAGATCTGAGGCATGCTGGCAGGAGGACTACTTATTGAAAATATATCGACAAGAACATTGCCAGTACATTTTTGTAATACCAGCCCGACCTTGATTGGTACGTGGTAGGCTGATGATAGAAGTCAGGTAGAAACCCTACTTGGGAGCCTGACCAGAGCGTTCTGCCTACAAGTAGAACGGAGCCCCATGGATGCATGGCCTGATCAACCCCAGTCATACCAATTATACAAAAAAACTCACCCATGATCCACTTCACCCGTCCAATCTCCCACAAGCCTGACCCCTTTATGACTTGCACTTTTACATCTCCTGGGGCCCCTACCTGCCATGGGATTCCTGACTGCAGCATCCCCTGTACTTCAGTGATGGTAGCCTACTGGTTTTGCACTCATTGTGGAAGGCTTTAGGTCAGGCACATTTTGGGGGCAACTCTTGCGTCCCCTTCGTTGCTAGTAAGAGAGCAGCTGGGTGAAGGGGGTTTTCTTTAGGGATACACCAAATCCACTATTTTGGATTTGGGCGAATCCTTCATGAAAGATTCGGCCGAATCCGAACCCTAATTTGCATATGCAATTTAGGGGTGGGAACGGGAAAAACTTTTTTTACTTCCTTGTTTCGTGACAAAAAGTCACGCAATCTCCCTCCCCTAATTTGCATATGTAAATTAGGGTTCAGATTCAACCATGCACAAGGATTCGGCCGAATCTGAATCCTGCTGAAAAAGGCCGAATCCCAAACCAAATCCTGGATTCAGTGCATCCTAGTTTTCTTATTAGCAATAGGGGATTTTGAACAAGAGACTGGAATATGAATAGGAGAGACCTGTATAGAAAGAGTAATAAAAAGTAGCAATAACAAAAATTGTGTAGCCTTACAGAGCATTTGTTTTTTAAATGGGGTCAGTGACCCCCATTTGAAAGTTGGAAAGATTTAGGAGAGGAAAAAGGCAAATAATTCAAAAACTATAGAAAATAAATAATGAAGACCAATTGGAAAGTTGCTTAGAATTGGACATTCTAAGGGTCTGGCAACACGAGCAGATTCGGGGAGATTAATCACCCCAATGACAAATCTCTTCTTCAGGGCTACAATCTCCCCGTACTGCCTTCCCCCTGCCTTCTGCCGGCTAAAATTGTCGCCCCGAAGAAGAGGCGATTTGTCGCCAGGCGACTAACTCTCCCCGAATCTGCTCGTGTGGCCAGACCCTTAAAGTTAACTAGAGGGTGAACCACCCCTTTAAGCCATTATACCATTTTAAATGAAAAAAGGGCAAATACTAAAAGCATTGGCCTGGCAATACCCAGAATGGATTATTATCTCCCTGGTGAGTGTAATGATTATTACAAAGACATATAATTGTTGATTGCAATTTTGGCAGCACTTTTACTAATTACATTGAATTACCTTCTATTTATTGAAATCAATAGTTAAAGGGGTTGTTCACCTTCAAGTTAATTTTTAATATGATATTCTATTGGCCAAAAGCGGTTTCAGTCTTGAAGGGGTTGTTCACCTTTGATTTTACTTTTAGTATGAAGTAGAGAGTTATATTCTGAGACAATTTGCAATTGGTTTTCATTTTTTATTATTTGTGGTTTTTCAGTTATTTACCTTCATATTCAGCAGCTCTCCAGTTTTTCGTTTTCTGGTTGCTAAGGTCCAAGTTACCCTATCAACCATGCATTGATTTGAATAAGAGGCTGGAATATGAATAGGAGAGGCCTGAATAAAAATGTGGTTAATTAAAAGTAGCAATAACAATAAATGTGTAGCCTTGCAGAGTATTTGTGTTTAGTTGGGGTCAGTGACCCCCATCTAAAAGCTGGAGAGAGCCAGAAAAAGAAGGCAAATAATTCAAAAATTATAAAAAAAAAAAAAAAGAAATAACGAAAACCAATTCAAAAGTTGCTTAGAATAGGCCATTCTAATTATATATAGTTAACTTAAAGGAGAATTAAACCCTGAAAATGAATATGGTTAAAAATGCCATATTTTATATACTGAACTTATTGCACGAGGCTAAAGTTTGAGCTTGTCAATAGCAGCAATGATCCAGGACTTCAAACTTGTCACAGGGGGTCACCATCTTGGAAAGTGTCTGTGACACTCACATGCTCAGTGGGCTCTGATTGGCTGTTGAGAAGCTAAGCTTAGGGCTTGTCACTAATTATCCAGCAGAAAATGAGCTTCCCCTGTAATATAAGCTGATGCTATAGGGCTGATTATTAAATTCTGATGCTAATTCCACTGGTTTCTGTGCTGCCATGTAGTAATTATCTGTATTAATTACTAATCAGCCTTATATTGTGACATTTCTATTCTATGTGTACTGTATATTGTGAGTGGGTCCCTAAGCTCAGTAAGTGACAGCAGCACAGAGCATGTGCAGTGAATCAGCAGAAAAGAAGATGGGGAGCTACTGGGGCATCTTTGGAGACACAGATCTTTACTGCTACACCGGCAGATAAGCTGCCGAAATTTGTCTAAAGGACCGTTATCGTCAGCTTTAAAGGGCATGTAAAGTGTAAAATAGAATAAGGCTAGAAATGCTGTATTTTGAATACTAAATATAAACATGAACTTACTGCACCACAAGCCTAATCAAACAAATAATTTATGCTTTCAAAGTTGGCTACAGGGGGTCACCATCTTGTAACTTTGTTAAACATCTTTGCAAGACTAAGACTGTGCACATGCTCAGTGTGGTCTGGGCTGCTTAGGGATCATCATAAACAAAGCTGCTTGAGTTCTGCATGGCTGGGAAGTAAGGCGGGGGCTCCCCCTGCTGTTCATAAGTATGATTGTTTCCCTGCTCAGCAGTTAGGGACCATCTGACAATTCCTATCCACAGCAGTAAATGAAGGGAAAATTTCACTGCATACAGTCAGGTTTCTTATAAAAACGGTGCACATTTTTTAATTAAAGTATATTGGAGATAGGTTTCTTTTTCATTAAAGAAAGTAAAAATGGGATTTGATTTTTTTGACTTTACATGCCCTTTAATCTGCCCGTGTATGGCCACCCTTAGACCACGGACTGTAAGGCCATTTCTGGGATCCAAAGAGGAAAGAATTGGCTGTTTTAAATGTACAATTTCTTACTGGAAAATCTGTATTCCCCTGGCTGGATCTGACTGTTTCACCCAACAACAAGCGCATGTAACAGGATTTGTGCTGCTTTTTTTTTCCCCCCTGGTCCTGCTTTTGGTTGATCCAAAGCATTACCTCATCAGTAACATTATGCACCTTGTTAGCCCAGAGCATTCTGCCTGCCTTACTCCAGCATGGAGAGGGTTACAGAACATACTCTCTGCGTGACATGGACACTGCGTGCAGGCCACTTGCTGGTACTGACTCATGAGGAAGGGGCCTCTCTCAAAGCAAATATTTATAGGCCTGGAAAACAGTCCCAGCTGCAGAATGTCAGGCACTGAAATATGGGGCAGCCGAGAAGCATGTTCTATGGAGGACTCAGTGGATGGGCATGGACATGCAGCTTGAATTAAAGGAGAAGGAAAGCTTAAAATTAAGTAAGTTTATCAAAAAGATCTATATAAATACACCAGTAAACCCTCAAAGTAATGTTGCTCTGAGTCCTCAGAACACCACATTTCTTTCCTTCTATTGTGTATTCATGGGCTTCTGTATCAGACTTCCAGCCTTCAGGTTAAACCTCCAGGGCTTGGGCTTGAGCATGCTCAGTTTGCTCCTCTCTCTCTCCCTCCCCCCTTCTCTACTGTAATCTGAGCTCAGAGCTTTAAGGGAGCAGCGAGAGACTCAGGCAGAAAGGGATTTCACAAGCGAATATGGCAGCTGCTATCCCAAACAAACTGCACTATTGCAGCTAATCTATTCGCAATAAAATGTCTCCGTAGCTTTCCTTCTCCTTTAAACCTAAGTGGAATTCATTTGGCATAAATAACAAATCTATACGGATCCTAAATACAAAATTAAATTGTGTGATGCTTCAAAATATTGCCAGTGCAGTGGGTAAAGCCATTTCTTACATTGATGTTAATCATCTTTGCTTTCCATGGATAATAACAGGGGTCCCCAATCTTTTTTAGCCACATTCAAATGTAAAAAGAGTTGGGGAGCAACAGAAGCATGAAAAAGCCCACACGGATGCTGAATTAGGGCTGTGGTTGGTTGTTTGGCAGAACCTATGAGCACTGGTTGCCTATAGGAGGCTCTATGTGGCAGTACATCTGGTATTTATACAACAATAATTTGCCTCCAAGCCTCGAATTAAAAATAAAAAAGCACCTGCTTTGAGGCTACTGGGAGCAACATGCTGCTCGCGAGACACTGGTTGGGGATCACTGGATAAAAGTCTATGGTTTGTAAATGAAATTTTAACAACCACGTTATCAGGAACCTTGTTCCAGGCCCGGACTGGAATCTGTGGGTTCTGGCAAATGCCAGAGGGGCTGCTATAAGGTCCCATAGAAAGTCAGTATTTAGTGGGCGGGTGGGGGCTGTTTGGGCCTCTATGTGGGCTGATTGGGCCTTTGTGTACCTGAAATGCCAGGGCCTATTTTAATTCTCAGTCCGGACCTGCCTTGTTCAGCGATAAAACCTGCGGATGCACAGGAGAACCCAGTGGGTTCCGGTGTTCACCCTTTTGGGGCCCGAGCTTTCTGCTACGGAATCCAACAAGGAAGTGCGTGGACAAAACCGTAAGCGATGTACTGGTAGGGGTGAAGAAGAGATGTAGTTAAAGTCAGGCAAAAGGTTCAAGGCAGGTGGCAGAAATCGTAGTCGAGAGTCAGGCAAAGTAAAAAAAACAGGAATCTAGAATCAAACAACGCTTAGGCAGGATCAGTAAACCGGAACCAGCTTGGGCACAGAAAAAATGGAGGACTGGCCTTTTAAAAAAAATGTTGGTGCCAAAATTGCGTCAAACGCCCGCGTCATACCAGGCGCGAACCAGGAAGTGCGCGCCTGTGCACCAACAGGCGTGGAGAGACGCGCCGGGAGGTAAGGGACTTCAGCAATCTCCCAGCGCGTCTCACAGAAATGTAACCCCTTACCACCACCCTGCTTTTGTAAGTGGTGAAGCACCCACTCTACACACCCACAAGTTCACCCTCCAACTGTAATGTTATAAAAAAAATAAAAAAAACAGCCCCTCCCCTTACCTGGTATCCAAAGGCAGAGTCCATCATCGTTTGCAGCCGCCATGTTTGGCCATGTCATATCCAATGTCTGGCACTCAGTACCAAACAGGAGCATGGACATTAAACTAGAATGCAATGCTCCTCTTCTTTGGGGCGACTAATCTCCCCGCACTGCCTCCCCCCGGCTAGAATGAAAAGTGCCGGCGGGGTGGCACTCGGAGCACTTTGTTTTCCGAAGTCGCCAGAAGTTTCCTCATGAGGCAATTTCGGGCGACTTCGGAAAACGAAACGCTCCGAGTGCCATCCCGACGGCGATATACATTCTAGCCGGTGGGAGGCAGTTCGGTGAGATTAGCCCCGAAGATGAGGAGATTTGTCACTGGACGATTTATCTCCCCGAATCTGAGCGTGTGCCCTGACCCTAATAGTCTCTAAATAGTGCTTAATCCCTATTTACTATAGTATGAGATGGAATCATGAGGAGCTTACCATCTTTACCGAGATATTTGACAACTAAAACAGGATTATCTGCTTCAGAAATCACAGAGCCAGTCATCAAACAAAGAGGCCAGAAATCCAGCAGAGAGAGAGAGACTGCAGCCCCCCTTATATCAGTCTGGTGGGCAACACCCTCTGAGTTTGTGAGTACTGGTGGGGGAACCGAATTCCATGAATGCTTCAGAAATAAGATTTATTTTCTTATACCCATCCCCCTGCACATGCCTTGGTCCAGACCGGACTGGCAATCTGTGGGTTCTGGCAAGTGCCAGAGGGGCTGCTGTAAGATGCCATAGACAGTCACTATTATTGGGCTGGTGGGGAGCTGTTTGGGCCTCTGTGTACTTGAAATGCAAGGGTTTATTTTGAATCCCAGTCCAGACCTGCCTTGGTTCTCTCAAATTGATGCCTTTGGTTCCTTTTAAAAAGGAAAAAAGAAATATCCTGGCCTGGGTGGCATCTTTTAATGAGAGCATTTCATATATTGATATTGATAGACTTTCCACAGGGGTCTGGAATCAGCTCTGAACATATCAATTCTGTAATACATTTAAAGGAGAAGGAAAGCTACGGAGGCATTTTATTGTGAATAGATTAGCTGCAACAGTGCAAGCTAGAATGCTATATTTATTCTTTAGAAAGTTTTACCATATCTGAGTAAAAAGCTCTGTTTGTTTAGGATAGCAGCTGCCATATTCGCTTGTGACATCACTTCCTGCCTGAGTCTTTCCCTGCTCACTCATAGCTCTGGGCTCAGATTACAGCAGAGAAAGGGGGGGAGGAGAGGAGCAAACTGAGCATGCTCACGCCCGGGGCAAGGAGGTTTAAGATGAAAACAGGAAGTCTGATACAGAAGCCCATGAGTACACAATAGAAGAAAAGAAATGCTGTTTTTCTTTTGACAGAGGACTCAGAGCAGCATTAATTTGAGGGTTTACTGGTATATGTAGGTGGACCTTTCTGATAAGGCTTACTTAGTTTTAACCTTTCCTTCTCCTTTAAACATAAATTTTTTGGTATTACTGTTCCTTTAAGCCATAATGATCTGATTGGATTTTCCAGCATCGAATGAGTGGTTGATTAATGCCAAAGTGTCATGGCTGACAATGGTTTGTGTGTTTTGCTTTTTGAGTGTCTGAGCAGCTTCTGCTTTCATTTCTTCTCCATTCTGAACTGGAACATTGTGACATAAGGTTTGCCTCATGCAGAAATGTAGAGAAAAATGAATTGTATGAAGAGGCAGCCTGGAAACTCTGATTCATTCTTTGCGTGAAATGCAAAATAATAGGAAAAAGACCAGTAATAAGCAGAGTTCACATAAGGTGATTTCCAAGGACAGAGTGAAATGAACACACAAACTTTATACATTATGAGACTCATATTATTTGCTACAGGTCTTTGGCATGGAAATGATGTCACATGTGTCTATAGATCACTGTTCTTCTTATTGTAATGCAAGCCGTTTGCTCCAGAATACATTAGCTTTTTCCCAAAATGTGTTATTAAAGGAGTGGTTCACCTTTAAGCTAACTTAAAGTATGTTATAGAATGGATAATTCTAAGCAACTTTTCAGTTGGTCTTCATTATTTATTTTTTATAGTTTTTAAATTATTATTATTATTATTATCTTCTGACTCTTTCCAGCTTTTAAATGGGGGTCACTGACCCCATCTAAAAACAAATGCTTTGTAAGGCTACAAATGTGCTTTTGTTGCTACTTTTTATTACTCATCTTTCTATTCAGGCCTCTCCTATTCATATTCCAGTCTCTTATTCAAAGCAATGCATGATTGCTAGGGCCATTTGGACCCTAGCAACCATACTGCTGAAATTGCAAACTGGAGAGCTGCTGAATAATAAAACTAAATAACTCAAAAACCACAAGTAATAAAAAAAATGAAAACCAAATGCAAATTGTCTCAGAATGTCCCTCTCTACATCATACAGGAGAGACATTTATCAAGGGTTGAATTTCAAATTCATGTGTTATTTTAAACTAGGGATGCACCAAATCCAGAATTCGGTTTGGGATTCAGCCTGGATTCGGCCATTTTCAGCAGGATTCGAATTCGGCCGAACCGAATCCAAATCCTAATTTGCATATGCAAATTAGGGGCGGGGAGGAAAATTGCGTGACTTTTTGTCATGAAAAATGGAAGTAAAAAATGTTACCCTTTCCAACCCTAATTTGCATATGTAAATTAGGATTCAGATTCAGTTCGGTATTCGGCCGAATCTGTCGCGAAGGATTTGGGGGTTCGGCCGAATCCAAAATAGTGGATTCGGTGCATCCCTATTTTAAGCTCCCTTAAATTGGATTGAATTCGAAATTCGATTGGGGAAAATGTATTTAGAAAATCTAATTTTTAATACTCGGATGTAATTTACCAATCCGAAAATTCTAATCGAATTTGATTCGAACTATGCAAAACTTGATTCAAATTTTTTCTCTTAAAAAAACTCGAATGCCAGGAATGCTACAAACATCACCAAATTGATCCCTCGACCTCTCCCGTTGACTTATACAGTAATTCAGCAGGTTTTAGGTGGCGAATAGTCAAATTCAAATTCTTAAAGGGCCAGAGTATGATAAAAATCTAATAAGAATTTTTTTTTAAAAAAACTCAAATCGAGTTTGGATAATTCCCTAGTCGAATTTGACAATTTCGACCATAAAAAAATTCGAAAATTTGAATTTATAATCCGACCCATAATAAATCTGCCCCTAACTCAAAGGTGAACAACCCCTTTAAAAGGAATAGCATCCTCCCCCTGCAGAAGGCTGTGTATTTAGCTAGAGGGTGTCCCGAAAAATTCCTAAAGATATGGGGTCCTTGGCTTGAGTTGCCTGACACTGCTACTCACTCATTTCAAGCAGTGACTTAGGCATGGTTGGGTTGCTCTTCATGAAGCAAATGCAGGCATATCGCTTTGTTGTACCTAATATGTAACCTCTGACTACCCTAGGTAGACAATTGTAAGACTTTCTTTTGTTTTCTTCTGTACTTTTGTATGTCTTTTTAAAAAAGTTAATAAAAACAAATTTTAAAAAAAAAAAGGAATAGCATCGAGTACTGGCTACTCTAGCAAAAGGCAATCTTCTTGTACATCAGTGTAGCAGAGCTGAGCATTTAGTTCTAGTGCGGGGGGTTGTGTGCAAGTTGTGATTTATTTGTGTACAGATCAGCTGTGTCTGATATGGAATAAACACTGACTAACCCAGACAGAACTGCAAACAGCAAGCGATTTCCATTAGAGAATCCGTTGGAAATGCGCATTAATGGGGCCAATTATAAAGGCTGTGCCCAGCAGAACAGAATGTACAGTGTAGCTGTGAGTTTTTAGAAATACTTTGCTGGGTCAGTAGGAATGTACAGTGCAGCCGAGCCCTTCTGCAGAGTTGTATTGGCCTGCCAGAGTATTAGGGCATCTCCCAATGGGCCCCAGCCAAGGACAATTACCATAAGCCCTTTCCAATATCCACCATAGGATATAACCGGGACTATATTAAGGTCTGGTGCTATCCTATGCAAGATCTAAACCTATTCACATATGTACCATATAGATATATACCATATATACCCGTGGGCCACCTCCTGAAAGCTGCCACTATAGGCACTGGCCGACAAGTCCCTATATGATAGATATGGCCCTGTCTACATTTAATTGCTTGAGAGTGGGTCCCCTATACCATGTTCAGTGTCGGACTGGGACACCAGGGGCCCACCAAAAAAACTTAGACCAGGGGCCCACAAAAAAACTTTAGACTCATGGTCCACTCTCAGTACTATTATTCTTCCTCTCCTCACTCAGCCTCTATTCTACTAGTCTCTTTTCTTTACATACTATAATCTATTATTCCATCTATTTAGCCTCTTTATTCACATAGAAATAGGGAATGACCATGAAATAGGCCAAATGTTTAGTAGCATGAGGCCCACTGACACCTGGGCTCACCGGGAGTTTTCCTGGTATCGCTGTGAGCCAGTCCTCTCTGGTAGAGGAGGCTCAGTTTGACTGAATAGGATTTGAATAAGAGACTGGAATATGGAATAATAGGAGTATAAGTAATAAAAAGTAGCAATAGCAATACACTTGTAGCCTTACAGAGTTTGGTTTTTAGATGGGGTCAGTGACTCCCATTTGAAATCTGGAAAGAGTCTAAAGATGAAGGCAAATAATAAAAAACTATAAAAATAAATAAATAATGAAGACCAATTGAAAAGTTGCTTCGAATTGGCAATTCTATAACACACTTAAAGGAAAACTATACCCCCAAAATTAACAGTTAAGCAACAGATAGTTCATATCATTTTAAGTGGCACATTAAAGAATCTCATCAAACTGGTCTGTATATTTAAGTAAATCTTGCCCTTTTACATCTCTTGCCTTGAGCCACCATTTTGTAATGGTCCGTGTGCTGCCTCAGAGATCACCTGACCAGAAATACTGCAGCTCTAACTGTAACAGGAAGAAGTGTGGAAGCAAAATACAAAACTCTGTCTGTTAATTGGCTCATGTGACCTTACATGTATGGTATGTTTGCGTGCACAGTGAATCGTTTGATCCCAGGGGGCGGCCATTATTTTTTAAAATGGCAATTTTCTATTTATGATTACCCAATGGCACATACTACTAGAAAAGTATATTATTATGAAAATGTTTTTTTTACATGAAGCAGGGTTTTACATATGAGCTGTTTTATGCAATATCTTTTACAGAGACCTACATTGTTTGGGGGAGATATAGTTTTCCTTTAAAGTTAACTTGAACTTATAAAAATAAGACATTTGTATTAATGTATACTGAGGCCGTTTATCCGCCAGTGTCCCACTGGGCCCCATATCCTTTTAAACACCCCATTAATTGCAGGGTCTGCTTCCTCTGTTATTATAGCCCTGCCTGGAGCCCCCTCCCCCTTGCTCTCATCATTATGTGCTGTAGGGGGTCCAGTGGGGTCCACAACGTCTGCAGAGGTGTCCAGGAGGCTAGTGCAGAGAGCACAATTGCACCCTCTGCGCTAGAATTTTCAGTTTTAAAACTGGAAATTCGGCTTTTAAAGTTACAGGAGTGGCATTTTGCACCCCTGGTAACTAGTGGGGAGCTGCCATCTGGGGTGAGTTTCTCAATTCGCCTTATTGGTGTAGCCATGCCTGGATTTGTGGAAAGTCCACCTAGGCCCGGATTTTAGGGGGGCGGCATGCTTCCCAACCACACCCACATTGGTTCAAAAACACTCGGGATGCGCTGGAGAAACAACCATTTTTTCAATTTCCCATGTACCAATCCCCATTGCTCCTGTCCCCCTGGAGGGGACAGGGCCGATGAACGGCAGTGGGCCTAGGGGCGCCCACTATGTAAATCCGGCCCTGGGTGCAGCGCCCCTGATAAACAACTAGTGATTGTCTGCTTCCATCTATGCTAATGCTTACTTACTGGCTACTATATATGCAGAGGAGTATATACTGTTGAACTGAAGAAGCTGCTCAGATAAGTAGTGTAGTGTCTACAATAATTACTCAGCAAGTCCCATTGCTCTAAATTTACTTCTACTAGATCAGGGGTCCCCAACCTTTTATATCCATGAGCAACACTCGAATATAAAATAATATTGCAGAGCAACACAAGCATGCAAAAAGTTCCTGGGGCTTCCAAAAAAGGGCTGTGATTGGGTATTGCTAGCCCCTATGTGGACTTGCAGCCAACAGGAGGCTCTGTTTGGCAGTATACATATTGCTTGCCTTTAAGCCAGGAATTCAAAAAGAAGCATCTGATTGGGGGCCACTGGGAGCAACATCCATGGGGTTGAAGAGCAACATGTTACTCACGAGCTATCACTGTACTAGATATACCATGTTCTGGATGTATGAAAATTAGGGATGCACCGAATCCAGTATTCGGTTCGGGATTGAGCCAGGATTCTGCCTTTTTCAGCAGGATTTGGATTCGGCCGAATCCTTCTCCCTAGCCGAACCAAATCCGAATCCTAATTTACATTTACAAATTAGGGGCGGGGAGGGAAATCGCGTGACCTTTTGTCACAAAACAAGGAAGTAAAAAATGTTTTCCCCTTCCCACCCCTAATTTGCATATGCAAACTAGGATTCAGATTCGGTTCGGTATTCGGCCAAATATTTTGAGAAGGATTCAGGGTTTCGGCCGAATCCAAAATAGTAGATTCAGTTCATCCCTAATGAAAACCTTCATAGACTTATTGGCTACTAGTTTTTGCCTTCAGTGGTTTTATGTATTTAAATGGCTGCAGATGTATTCTAGTTATATATATATTAATTTTCTACTCTGGTCCGATCAGTGTTTGCACTCTCTGATTGGCTAAACGTTTCTCGTCCGGCCAGTTAAAGAGCAGCTTTATTTACTTATTATCACACCCAAAGGCAGGAGATTGATGTATCACACCCACGCAATGAGCAAATCACATAGACAGACTAGGCTTGATGTTAACCTTTAGCTGATATATAAAAAAAAAAGTTATTTTTAGATCATGGTGCAAAATCTGCAAGAGCATTTCTACATTTCATAATGTTATACTTTTGGAGGTTGATGTGGTTATAATAAAATTCCCCTCAATCAACAGAGAAGAACCAAACGTGCCTATTTTATACAATATGTGATGTAGAAATGACAGATATATAAGAGTAAAGTAAAAAAGAAACTTTCCATTACAGTCAGCTCCTTGCCCCGAGATGAAGGCTGGACTCTCAGTATTACTTGACTGCATTTGACTGCACTGGGCACTACCAGGCGATACCCATAAGGAGCCGTTTCAAGGATATTTTTGTCCCCTGCCCATGGAAATACAAGATTCTCAAACTGGTCATAGACGCAAAGATAACATCTTATGAAACAAAGGTTAATATAATTTTCGGACTATGTGTGGAGTGTCCTGACATTTTTCGTACAATGTCGATTGTTCAGGTTAGAAGATTTCTGTCGGCTAATGATAATATCTCTGCATGTATTGCCTGTCTGACGATGTCAGTGGGTCACTATTATTTGTCGGATGTAAAATTTGTACATTTGCTGTTTGTCAATTAATGGCCGTAACGAGGATACTCCGGTCGACTTCGGAAAACGAATCTGCCCATGTGCCCTGCCCCTAAAGCTGGCCATAGATGTTGAGATTTTTAAAAGATCAGATCCTCATCGTGAGACCGCGATTATCTCGGAACGATCGTACGAATTGTCCATCAACTAAAAAGACCAATTTGCCAGGAAAACAAAGGGGAGCTGCCGGCTTGACCCTCCAAACATAGATAGATTGCGCTGGGACCGACAAAGATTTTTTAACATGGCCGATCAATTTCCTGACAGATGTCAGGCGAAAAATCGTAAGATGTACGATCGTTCGAATCCCACTAACCGCATGATAATTTCGAAGGATTGGTCGGACTTCGCTAAAATCGGTTGTTCGGCAAGAGAAATCTTTGCGTCTATATGGGGATCTTTATACTCCCAGCATAACAATAACACACACTTGCTAATGAACTGCCTCTATTTATTCTCAATGTGCTGCTGGGGGGCGTCTGCCTCCTGCCACTTCAAAGCAAACCTTAAAAATACACCTCTTACATTTGTAAATTTTACCTTTCCCCCCCACCTGACAGTCACACCCCTCCCCCCGCTGAACTATCCCTGCATGTGGATTATTTGACTCCCAATAGGAATAAGCAACAGTAGTGCAATTATACCTCTTTGTGTTGTTTTTAATAACAAAACTGTGCTCCAAAATAGGAAGTGTATTGGGCTATTTACACTGTGCCAAACAATGTGTTTCATAAACCATCCCCGTGGGGCACAGACCAGACACTCAAGTGCCATTGGGAAGTGGGAACAATGGGAGACTTGTGCCAGTCACAGATACTATGGCTGCTCCTCTCTTGTCTTGTGCTTTAACTAACAACATCCTGAATACGACTGTACCCAGCTGCATTCATTTGCAGAAATGTGTACATTATTCCCAATAATACAAGTATGGTACTCAGCATTTACTGATCCGTGTAATGTACAGCTTTGTTTCTTTATAATGAGCCATTAGCAATTACAAATACAGTTATCATTTATCATCATTTATTTATATAGCGCTGTCAAGATACGCAGTGCTTCGTTATAATTTACTGAATGAGAATGAGATATGTTATATCTTTACTACTACATTTAACATAACATAATTTATAATAATGTAACATAATTTACAGTAGGACAGGGGTATAACTACAGAGGAAGCAGATCCAGGGAGTATAGGGGCCCCAACAGGCCCTAATTAATGAGTAGTTTTATTATATATGGAACAGGACAGCCTCTGGAGAGTTTTAGGGGCCGTAAAATTATTTTGCTGTGGGGCCCTGTAACATCTAGTTATGCCACTGCAGTAGGGGGTACATTATCCCTTATAATACATGAGTGATACTTAGCGTTCCCTGTATAACTCAACCTGCAGCCTTGTGTCTTTATATGGTCACAGAACAACCCCTCAGTGACTTCTAATATCTTTATCATTTACAGTAGGGGGTACATTATCCCTTATAATACATGAGTGATACTCAGAGTTCCCTGTATAACTCAGCCTGCAGCCTTATGACTTTATATGGTCACAGAATCCCTCAGTGACTTCTAATATCCTTATCATTTACAGTAGGGGGTACATTATCCCTTATAATACATGAGTGATACTCAGAGTTCCTTGTATAACTCAGCCTGCAGCCTTGTGCCTTTATATGGTCACAGAACAACCCCTCAGTGACTTCTAATATCCTTATCATTTAAAGTAGGGGGTACATTATCCCTTATAATACATGAGTGATACTCAGAGTTCCCTGTATAACTCAGCCTGCAGCCTTGTACCTTTATATGGTCACAGAACAACCCCTCAGTGTCTTCTAATATCCTTATCATTTACAGTAGGGGGTACATTATCCATTATAATACATGAATGATGCCCAGAGATCCCTGTATAATTCAGCCTGAGGCCTTGTGCCTTTATATGGTCACAGAACCCCTCAGTGACTTCTAATGTCCTTACAATTTACAGTAGGGGGTACATTATCCCTTATAATACATGAGTGATACTCAGAGTTCCCTGTATAACTCAGCCTGCAGCCTTGTGCCTTTATATGGTCACAGAACCCCTCAGTGACTTCCACTTTGAAAATGACCCCTACTGGGCTGTTAGTCAGTGGAGAATAATAGGAGCTGTAGGCCTATCACAGCTGGTTCACAGGAGGTTGGCTTGACTGACCTAAGCATTATAGAATACCAACCATGGAATATAATATATATAATATATTATTATGATATTATAATATTATTATAATTAATATTCCTGATGTTCGAGTTTTTTTTCAGAGGGCTTAGCCCGAAAACTAGAATAATTCGAGCTATCCGTGATTTTTCCAGCTGAAAACTCGATTAATTTGAGTTTTCGGGGTTTACAACTCAAACTCGCAGAATCCAGTTTTTTCCCATTCAAGTTTTTTTTCCTAAATAAGATACCATTTGCGTTCATTCGAATTCATCTGGGTACTATTGGTGGGCCCCCGTTCAATTGTTTTCCCTTGTCCTCTCTCTGCTGCACGGGGGAAGTTCCAGCTGGGTAACAATGATAGTTCAGTGTTCTGACTTCAACTCTAAAGGATAGGACATAGCTTGGTATTAGGGCTGGAAAAAGGGGTACTCTGCAGGGGCACAAGCTGCCCACCAGCTGAAATACAACTCCCAGAGACCTTGCTCACCCGGCTGTTGCTGTGGATGTGGCACTGTAATCTGAATATGAGCACAAATGGTCTATGCTGATTTTATGTTGTGTTAATTGTTTCCTGGGGTTTTCCTGTTCTGGTTTCCGTTTATCTTCTTAGGCTGGTGGCATGCGTGAAGATTCAGGGGAGATTAGGGGCACACAGAGTGGAACCCATAGTCGGCAGTATTCGAACCTGCGTGGGGAGACCCTAATAGATTTCAAGTGCATCGCCTAACTAAGCTCCCCTGAATCTTCACGTGTGCCACCAGCCTAATGCAGGACTCCTATCACCTCCATATTGTATCACAGCACACCCTAATGCCCGTGTTTACAAGCTACCCCTTTGCATACACTCATAACCCTACCAACACATCTATCATAAATGTTATGGAATGTGAACTGAAAGTCCTATATAAATTGAAAAGCTTTGTTGAGACTACATTTGTAACACTGTCATGATGAATAACTGCTCTGATATCTGGAAACCTGCTGTTTTGAAAAAAACAGGATTAATTTTAAAAAAAAAAAAACCTTAAAAAGTAATTTTTACTAAGTACATTTGTCATCAACCTTCCAGCTGAGTGATGGGTGGGAATGACAAATGTCCTCTGTGACTTGCACCAAAACAACCCTCCCTTTATAGGGAGAGGGGGACAGGGACTGACACATAGGGGGGGGTATTTATTTAGTATCACTAGCAATCATTCTGCAAGCAGCCAGCTTCTTCGCCTCTGCACAGAATACTGAGTGATGCAGCACAGGGCTTCCTGTTGCAGCGCTCTCTCTAGCAGCTTTAGCAGAGACCAGAGCTCTCTTGAGAAGCACCAGGGTGATACAGAGGGCACAATCAGTTGTGTTGTACTAGGATTAAGCACATGATAAGTGTGAAAATATCCTGATTGTATCCCCAAACCCGGCATCAGACTCTATGTTTTTTTTAGGGAAATCTTTCCTAAAACTGTGATAAAGAAAGAAGAAAAATCAGATCTCTCCCTGCTAACTAATGACTTCAAGACTAACCCAGCAGATTGCGTGTGTAGCCTGGCACCCAAAGGACTGTCACAAACAGTGAGAGGAGGGAGCTCTAATGGTGTTTAATCCAGCCCATGTTGTAACTTGATTCTGAGATGTTGGAAGGATGTTAAATCTTAATTTGCCCCCTCCTGAGTATCTCACCCCCGCCTCCTCTCTTTCTCTCTCTCTGCCCCTTTTCTCTATTAGCAGACAAGATACAATCCATGTGTGGGGATACAGAACGGAGATCCTTACAGCTGGCATTCACATACAACTATATTTACATTTCATCACATTTCATATACATATAATACAGCACTTATATATTATATACACTGTAACAACAAGCACCACTTACAGTCAGGTACCAGGACGACCTACCCCTTGCTGATCATTGAGATGGAGCACATTGGCACTTCTGCACAGTGACTGGCGGAGACCTGCTTGGTGGTTTAGGATCAATTCTATATCACAACCTGCAGGATCTGAGCTGAAGACATTTCCCTACGTTTCTGGGTGAGTGATATAAAATCATTGTTCTTTCAGCTCTTGCCTATTTCACTGTAGTTCAAGCTATTGTACAAGAAAGCAAACTGCACACTGCGATCAATCGAATTCTGTTATTATTACTATTATTATATTATTTTGGAGCACTAGAACATTAGCCTAGTCCTGTGCTTACTGACTATGCATTACCTTGTGCACCTTTTCATCTCCAATTTGTGCCTATATGTTACCCTTCCATCAACTTAGACTGTAAGCTCTAGGGGGCAGGGACCTCCAACTATGTCTCTTACTGCATAAAACTTAAGAGTCAGGGTACACAGGCAGATTCGGGGAGATTAGTCGCCGGCGACAAATCTCCACTCCTTTGGGTTTACTAATCTCCCCGAACTGCCTCCCCTGAGGCTAAAATGAAAAACGCCGGCGGGATGGCACTCAGATCTATTAATTTTACGAAGTCGTCCGAAGTTTCCTTGTGAGGCAATTTCGGAAAACCAATTGCTCCGAGTGCCACCCCCCCCCCCGGCGATTTTCATTTTAGCCAGCGGGAAGGCAGGGGAGGCAGATTCGGGGAGATTAGTCGACCCGAAGAAAAGGAGATTGGTCGCGGGGCGACTAATAGCCACGAATCTGCCTGACCCTAAAGGGGTTGTTCATCTAACTAGTTGTTTTCAGATAGATCACCAGAAATAACAACTTTTTCCAATTACTTTTTATTTTCTATCTGTCAGAAGTGTATAGAGTCATCTTTCACCTTCTAAAGCAGCTCTGGGAGGGGAAGTCGCCGACCCTGTAAACTGTTCTAAATGGATACATTCAGTTGATACATTTCTTTTCTTTGTCCCTGCTGAGCAGAATCCCTGAGTTTCATTACAGGCAGCTGTTAGAATTGATACAATAGTTGCTAATACTCCAGAGATGCTGCTGAGAAATCTACTAAATGTTGCAAAATTGTTCAGAATCTGCACCTGAATTACTGAGCTGTCAGACTCAAACATCAGAGACAGGAACATTCAACTTTAAACTTAGATTTTGGAAAAACAGTAAAAAAAAAAATAAACAATGGAAAGTAATTGAAAAAAAGTCTCTATTTCTGGGGAACAATCTAAAAACAACTGAACTGAAAAAAAAGTGTTTGGAAGGTGAACAATCCCTTTAAGCTCTTTGTCCTGATATGAATTCTGTGTATATTTATTATGTGATTTATCTTCCCCGTGTTTTCTTATATATATATATACTGTATATATTGTACTTTTATGCATTGTGCAGCGTTACGGCTCTTTAACAGTGCTTTACAAATAAAGTTATACATACATACATACCAATGACAGGGCATAAAAAACGCTGGCACTGCAATTATTGTTCTATTAAAATACCCAGCACTGGAGAGAGGGAGGTGTTCGGGAGTTGCAGTTCAGCACAATAGGGTGTTGCAGAAATGCAGAGGGGTGCCTGTCCCTTTGGCATACTCTGAAGGACAACAATTATTTCCAGGAAATATAAGTTTATAAAGGACTTGTGTATTTCTCTATTAAAGGGCAAGTAAAGCTCATTTTCTTTACTGGAGTACAGAGGGTTGCTGTGTTGCTTCCAACATGCAAAAGTCTTATGTCTCATACACTGAAGCTGTGTAACCTCCGCTTACTTTCTCCTGAGTTTTCTCCTGATTTTGTCCTGAATTAGGGCTGACGAGCGGTTGAAGCAGCGCTCCCCTGCGCTCGGTTTTTCATCGTTCACCCGCAGGGGAGTGCACGAGTAGACGCATTTAGCTTTTTTCAATGGGGCTGTACTCACACAGGCGCGTGTAGGCGCCAAACGCAGGTTGAAACGCAACATTTTTCCTGCATTCGGCGCCTACACGCGCCTGTGTGAGTACAGCCCCATTGAAAAAAGCTAAATGCGTCTACTCCTGCACTCCCCTGCGGGTGAACGATGAAAAACCAAGCGCAGCCCCATTGAAAAAAGCTAAATGCGTCTATTGCTGCGCTCCCCTGCGGCTGAACGCAGAAAAACGTAACGCAGGGGAGAGAAGCTTCAACCACTCGTCAGTAAGAGCCCTTACTCTCCTCACCCAAGTCCAGGGCACAATGGGGTGAAATCAGCTCGAGGCAAATTAGCAGCAGACACATATTAAATACACGTCCTACACAGCTGATTAGTGGTGTATTTAGGTGCTTGCTGCAGACTGAAATAGTATCTGCTCAGCCATGCAATATGCATCTGAATTAATTGCTAATGAGCCAAGCATGACTAAACAGAGCTTGGCCAAGAGGTACTGGCACAAAATACAAGCACTTCTTGTCCCTGTTACTTCTCACCAACCAGGCCCTCCCTGCTTATTCACCAGTGGCTCACTCCTGCTATTAATGTAAATAGGCTAAACCATCTATAGGGGGACCTATCATTCAATAATATGTGTCCCAAATGTTGATTTTGCACAAGAAAAAGGATTTTTTTTTTTAAGCAAGTCCTGTGAGTGCTGAGTCATTGCTCAGCTCAGATGGAAAAAGAAAATCTGCATTTGTCTGTTATCCAGTACCAGTTTCACAGCAGTAATTTTAGTTTCGATATGCCAAGCTATCTACTTTCCATTTACTACCATGTAACAGCTGGAGGAACGCATGGCATCTCTGTTAATCCCAATGGAATGTACTAATACATTACTAATACAATAAACTAAAGCAGTGGAGGAATTACTATTTTCTTCCCAAAAAAAGTGATGCTGTGGTTGGTCCCCAGGATGACCATAAGGGGGTAGTGGATAACATTCATAGGAGCAGATTTACTAAAGACCGTTTTAAGTCACTTCGCCTATTTACTAACGGGCTCATGTGTAACTTCGCTAGCGAAAGAGACAGACGCTATCGCTCATTCGCACTCTATCGCCAGGCGAATTTTCGCTCTGGCAAATGGACATTACTCAGCAAATTCACTAAGATGTGGATTTTACTGAACGTTACCTCTTTCGCCAGACTTGCCTTCACCAGCTCAGACCAGGCCAAGTGCATAGATCTTCCTCAATCTTTTAGGGGAAAAAGATTCAAAGTCCCAAAAAACGCTGGTGTCTCTTCCTTTTTTCAGAGTGAAAGGCTGCAAAAGTCCTTAAAATATTTTTTTGGGTAACCGGGTTCCCCTAATACATTTTCTAACATATGGAACATTAACTATACACTGGGCTCATGCGCAGGGCATTATAACAACTCTATTTTCTTTTATTAAGGACTTGTGTAGTAGTAATGTATTTGCTGCAACATATACGTCCATTAAATTTTATAATTTCCCGCCGTATGCAAATTAGCCTGAGCAAAGACCTCTAACGAAGTTGCACTAGGCATAATTGAACGCTAGCGCATCTTCGCTTTGATTTTTTGCCTGGTGAAGCGTAGAGATGTGTGCGAAGCCGTCGCTAGCAAATTTTCGCAGATTAGGGAATTTGTCCCATAGAGTGTATCCTAAAAGCACCCCCACAGGATCAAAGAAATCTGGAAATGGCGTTGCATTTATTTTCAGGAACAGCAGTGACGACTCATTTACTATTACTGGGCGCAATACATGATTTTCATCATACTGTTAAAGGGGTGGTTCCAATTTATTATGTTATAGAATAGTAAATTCAAAGCAACTTTTCAATTGGTCTTTTTTTTTTTTAAATAATTTTGAATTATCTGCCTTCTTCTTCTGACTCTATCCAGGCTCACTGGCCCCATCTAAAAACAAAATTTTTTTTACTCTTTATTACTCATCTTTCTATTCATTCCCTCTCCTAGTCATATTCCAGTCTCTTATTCAAATCAATGCGTGGTTGCTAGGGTAGTTTGGACCCTAGCGACCAACATTCTGAAATTGCAAATGGGAGAGCTGCTGAATAAAAAGCTAAATAACTCAAAAACCACAAAAAAAAAACAATTGCAAATTATGTCTGAATATCACTCTCTACACCATACTTAAAGTTAATTTAAAGGAGAACAACCCCAACATTATTTATTATATTGTACACCATACTTTATAGATTCTGCATTCTGCCACAAGGTGGAGCATGTCAACTTTCTGCAAAATGCATTGAAAGAACGGCGTTGCTGCATAATCAGACCATAAGGAGTCTAGGGTGGCCTATAGCTTAGTAACAACCAAGAAACTTGATCATTTTAGCTGTGTATCTGGTCTGAGATAGTGGAAAATAATACAAAGAAAGTCTCTTTCTGAGGCAGATGTACCTGTAGATTATATATAGTGAATAAAGTACCCCCTCTTGTAAAATATATAGTGAATAAAGAACCCCCTCTTAAAATATAAGGATATTATAAGTTACATGACCATATAAAAAACACGAGGCCGAAGGCCTTCTAATATCCTCATATTTTGCAACTGGGGGTACTTTATTTATTATAATACACAAATTTCATCATAAATAAATGATGATGATGATGATGAGTCATGTGACAGAAATGACATCAGAACTCACCATTTATAACTGATGATATCAGAACTCAACCTTTATAAGGATATAAAAAGCCATGAATATCCTTGTAAATTATATCATTATAAACGGTGACAGAAATGACATCAGAACTCACCGTTTATAACTGATGACATCAGAACTCAACGTTTATAAGGATATAAAAAGCCATGAGTGAGTAATGATGTCATTTTTGTCACATGACTCAATAAAACTTGTGTATTATAATAAATAAAGTACCCCTTGTCAGAATATATGAGGATATTAGAAGTAACCTCGGAGTTCCATGACCTGTATAAAACCTCATGCTTTTATATGGTCATAAAACTCCTCGGTGACTTATAATATCCTTATATTTTACAATAGGGGGCACTTTATTCACTATATATTGTTTTTATACAGGTCATGGAACTAGGGTTGCCACCTGTCCAGTTGCCTGCCCATTTTTCCAAATTAGGAAAAGCAGGATTTCCTATGTGGCTACATTATAGCTCCACCCCTGATGTCATGACCCACCTCCATTACATAAAGGCCCCGCCCCCTGTAGCATTCCACAGAAGGTGGCAACCCTACATGGAACTCTGAGGTTACTTCTAATATCCTCTTTATTTATTATAATTCATAAATTTCAGTGAGTCACGTGACAGAAATGACATCACTAAGCTCCGATTATAACCAATGACATCAGGTCTGGACTGGGGTTCACAATAGGCCCTGGCATTCCAAGTACACAGAGGCAGCAAGCAGCCCCCCACCAGCCCAATAAATAGTGTCTGTCTATTGAAAACTTACAGCAGCCCCTGTGAAATTTGCCAGAACCCACAGATTGCCAGTCCGGGTCTGAATGACATCACTAAGCTCGATTATAACGATGACATCACAAAGCACCATTTATAATGTTATCATTTACAGGATATTCATGGCTCTTGTGTATTAAATATATCCTTCACAACAAGAGACCGACTACCGTATATAATTATACTGTCTATAAGGATATATTTTACTGGATATTCGAGCCTTTTGGGCTTTATAAGATCATACTTTCTTGGCACAAGACAAGTGTTGGTATCTTGCTTGCAGATTGTTGCAAGGATTCCTCATTCCAGTCTCCTGCAAAACTAAATTGTTCTTTCCAGTTTAAAGTGCCATTGTTTCTGCTCTGTATTAATATCAAGCTGAAAGCTCTAATCGGGGGCCCATTTATATGAGGGTGACCTTCACTGGAGACTCTTGTCTGTTTTTCTTTTTAGTGTGAATCCAGAATATCTCGCTAAGTCTTGTGACTATTTGTGCAGAAGGATTTTGCTGGGCAATGGGATATCAGGATTCATCTTGGACAGAACCTCTGTGGGTTTTGGCTCCGAATGAATTATTTTAATCCAAGCCACAAACCTTTTAAAGAGGAACAGTCCATTAAAGTTTTAGCAGGGGCTGAGGCTTTTGTGATGTTCCGACCCTCAATGGGCAAATGTACAGGCACAGAAATGAATGCACCACACAATAATAATAATAATAATAATACAATTAGAAGCCTCAGATCAGTTGCTTGGCTGTATAAGATATAAGACAGGGCATCTCTGTTTTTAACGGGCTATTCATACGTTCTGTGTATTATAGAGCAGTGATCCCCAACCAGTAGCTCATGAGTAACATGCTGCTCTCCAACCCTTTGGATGTTGCTCCCAGTGGCCTCAAAGCAGGTGATTATTTTTGAATTCCAGGCTTGGAGGAAAGTTTTGGTTGTATTAAAACCAAGTGCACTGCCAAACAGAGCTTCAATGTGGGTGGACAATCCACATAGGGGCTACCAAATAGCCGATTACAGCACTTATTTGGCACCCCAAGAACATTTTTCATGCTTGTGTTGCTCCCCAACTCCTTTTACTTCTGAATGTTGCTCATGGGTTCAAAAGGTTGGGGATCCCTGATATAGAGGTTAAAATGCTCCATATTTTAATTAAAAAAATATTAATATTTTATGTCATTAAAGGGGTTGTTCAACTTTAAGTTAACTTTTTAGTATGTTATAGAATGCCTAATTCTAAGCAGCTTTTCAACTGCTCTTGATTTTTCCTTTTTTTTTTATAGTATTTAAGTTATTTGCCTTCTTCTTCTGACTCTTTCCAGCTTTCATAGTTTTCCAGTCACTGACCCCATCTAAAAAACAAACGCTTTGTACTTTGTATTACTCGTCTTTCTATTCAGGCCTCTCCTATTCATATTCCAGTCTTTTATTCAATTCAGTGCATGGTTGCTAGGGTAATTTGGACTCTAGCAACCAGACAGCTGAAAACTGAAGAGCTGCTCAATTAAAGGACCAGTAACATCAAAAAACAAATTTTTATAAAAATTTGTTAGTATAGAATGAAAAAAAAAACACCAAGACAAATTAAACTTTAAAATAGGTCCCGTTATTGTGCGCGGTGCTGAATGGGGAGTTCTCCCGGCATCTCCTCGCCTCGGTGGACACGGTTCTTTTCGACTTCGATGGGGTGTTGTTGCGGGGCATGAGGCAATCGCGTGTCGCCCGATCTTATTAACGGGTTGAAGCGAGCAGGGAAACGGGTGTTTTTCCTCACCAACAACAGCATGAAGACCCGCTGCATGTATGCGGAGAAGCTAGGGTGGGTGGGCTTCAAGGCTGAGCCGAGGGAAGTGTTTGACACTGTGCACTGTACGACGATCTATCTGCGGGACATCTCCCGACTTCAGAACAAAGTCTATCAAATTGGGGGTCGGGCACTGAGCAAGGTGTTCGGGCCACGGGATCCCTCACTTTGGCTGTGGAGCTGACCTTGTGATCGGCTCCCCCAAGGACTGGGCTTCGGTGGAGACAGACCCCGAGGTGAAGGCTGTGGTGGTTGGATTCGATGAGAATTTCAGTTGCATGAAACTCAACCGGGCACATCAGTACCTACAGGATCCCTTCTGCCTCTTCATTGCCACCAACTGCTGTCCCAGTCACCTTTTCTGGGAAAAAAATACCGGTCTTCCTATATATTTATCTTTTTTCCCTATTAATAACATTGGGATCAACCATCATTTTTACCGGCCAGGCCGGTAGAATAACGGCCAGATGGCAACCCTAGTCCCAGTGTGGGAGCTAATGGGGAGCCCACTGACATCGTCTTCCTCTGTGGCAGTCGTTATGGTACAAGAACACACGCTGTCAGTAGAATATGGGAGAAGAAATCGAGGGAAGATGGATCGTCGTCGCCCTGTCGCCTTTTCTGTAGAGTACAGGAAGCAGAGTTTTTGTAAGTTATTTTTTAATAAAGGCTTTTTCTATTTTAAAGTTTAATTTCTCTTGGTGTTTTTATTTCGCTCTATACTAATACATTTTTTTTTAAAAAAAAAAATTTGATGTTACTGGTCCTTTAAAAGCAAAATAACTCAAAAAACACAAATAATAAAAAATTAAAACCAATTTGCAAATTGTCTGAGAATATCACTCTCTACATCATACTATGGGTAAGTCCACACTGGGTGTTTTGGGGAGATTTGGTCACCTGGCGACTAATCGCCTCGTCTTTGCGGCGACCAATCTCCCCAAATGCTTTCCCTGACTCTGCGCCGGCTTAAAATGAAAAAACACCGGCGCTAATCACACACGGCGGTTCGTTTTCTGAAGTCGTTCGAAGTTGCCTCACGAGGAAACTTCGGGCGACTTCGGAAAACAAATCGCCGCGTGTGATTAGCGCCAACGTTTTTTCATTTTAGCCGGCGCAGAGTGAGCGCAGGCGTTTGGGGAGATTGGTCGCCGCAAAAACTCCCCCAAACGGCCAGTGTGGACTTACCCTTAAAGCTAATTTAAAGGTGAACAACCCTGTAAATGCACCTCTCATAATAAAATTATAAGTCCAAAACATTCCTTGGACATATAAAGGCATAAGACCCAGTACTTTTATACAGATCATGAACACTGTCTCTGACACTTAACAGGTTATTCATGAGTTTTGGGGATTATATAGAGAATAAAGTGCCTTTATTTTAAAAATAAGAATATTTTATGCCATTAAGGAGTTCAGTCACCATACACAGGCAGAAGGAAGGTTGAGCAGTTTTATAGCTTCTAACTTTTTTGAATTCCACAGTCACCTCTCATATCTTTATATTATTCTTATAAAAGCCACGTTTCAGTGGATTATGTGGCATCTGTAAGCAGCCATTCTAGTTTAACTTAATTTGGAATTAAACATAAGATGCAGGCAGTGATATAGTGAGACTGATCATTTCAACTGGTCTTTTTTTATTTTTTTGTTGCTATTGAATGATTTAGTTCAGGAGCTCTACAGTTTAGAAATTCAGCAGCTACCTTGTTGCTATGGTCTAATTTACCCTAGCAACTAGACAGTGGTATGAATATAAGACTGTAAAAAATACTTAATAAAACTGCTCCATCCGTGCAAATGCCTTGCATAGGTGAAGCTGTTTACTGAGTATACAGTGAGGGTCATCCAGGGTTACTAGCCGTCAGGTTTTTAACTGGACAACCCAGTTTTTCAAGGGGTTGACCTGTCAAAATTTCAGGTTGTTTTTTTAACATTGATAAAACCAGACAGAAATCCAGCCACACAATTAAAAATGACATAATAACCCTTCCCCCAACATAATACACCCGCCCTCACATCATTATGCCTGCCCTTAAAGTAACCCCAAAAAATTAAAACATTTTTAAGTTACAAAAAACACGGTGCTGTTTTGCGGACCTGGTACAACTGGCGTGTTTGTTTCAGAAACTCTCTTATAGTTTAAATAAACAAGCTGCTGTGTAGCCATGGGGGCAGCCATTCGAAGCTGAAAAAGGAGAAAAGACACAGGATACACAGCAAAAAAACAGATATGCTCTGTAGTATACAAAAGGATTCTTCAGAACTTATCTGTTATCTATTGAGTATCCTGTGCTTGAATGGCTGCCCCCATGGCTACACAACAGCTTGTTTATATAAACTATAGTAGTACTTATCTGTTATCTATTGAGTTTCCTGTGCTTGAATGGCTGCCCCCATGGCTACACAGCAGCTTGTTTATATAAACTATAGTAGTACTTATCTGCTATCTACTGTGTATCCTGTGCTTGAATGGCTGCCCCCGTGGCTACACATCAGCTTGTTTATATAAACTATAGTAGTACTTATCTGTTATCTACTGTGTATCCTGTGCTTGAATGGCTGCCCCCATGGCTACACAGCAGCTTGTTTATATAAACTATAGTAGTACTTATCTGTTATCTACTGTATATCCTGTGCTAGAGTCCTGCAGTGGGTCGGTTACCCGCGGGTTACCCGCAAAAACCTGCGGTACCCTGCGGGTTGCGTTTAGAAGTTCCGGGTGCGGGTATACCCGCGGGTCGGCGATTCTGTGGTTTTGCGGGTTGCGGGTCGGGCCGCAGTTCTTCTCAATATCGATATTCACTCCTTTTTTCTGGTCACGTCTACTTCCGATGACGTCACTTCCGGTTTACAACGACAGCACTTCCTGTTTTACTCCTTTTTTTCTGATCACGTCTACTTCCGATGATGTCACTTCCGGTTTCCAATGACAGCATTTCCTGATTCTTGATGGTCAGCGGGTTGCAGGTCCGGGTTTGCGGATAAGGTACTTGCGGGTAGGGTCGGGTAGCGGGTCCAAGCAGGTAAGAATGTGGGTTGCGGGTCCGGGTTGAGGATTGCAGGTTGTGGGTACGGGTCAGGTTCGGGTCCCAAAAAATCTATCTTGTGCTTGAATGGCTGTCCCCATGGCTACACAGCAGCTTATTTATATAAACTATAGTAGTGTTTCTGAAGCAAACACAAGTGTGGACCAGTGCAGGGCAACAGTATATTATATTTTCATTATTTTAAAACATTTACATTTTTTGGCCTTACTGTTCTTTTAACATCACTGCCCTTCCCCTGACAGTATCAGTTACGCACTCTTTGTCTGGGTTTTGCCACCAGAAAGGTGACTGACAACCCACTCATCCTTGCTATAAACCAGGGGTCAGCGACCTTTACTATCAGAAGAGCCATTCTGCCCCGTCTTCCACTAAAGAAAAATAGTCTGGAGCCGCAAAACATAACACAGCTTATAAACTCTTAAAAGTTTTAACCTTTTCTTAATTTTAATTGTTACAAAAACAGAATACAACAGACAGAAGTGCAGTGTGCATGTGTTAAAATGCTATTAAATGCTATTAAATGCTAGTGTTCTCATCTGTTTAATGTGACTTCTGTTTCTGAGGCTCCATGCTGATCTTCTCTCTCTTGTCTTGAGTGTGTGACCGCGGTAAGGACCAGGATGAATCATCTTGCTGCTGCTCCGTCTTGCCTGTCCCTCCTGGGACGTCTATACAGCCCTCGCACCTGATGGTGGCTTCCTGAGTGTGCCACCGCGGTAACCTAACTGTTAGCTTACCATGGTCACACACTGAAGAAGCCGACAGCAAGTGTGAGGGTCTGTATAGATGACGTGACAGGTAAAGCCGCAAGACAGAGCCGCGGCAAGCAGGATGAAGAGCCACATTAGGCTCCAGAGCCGCATGAGGCTCCAGAGCCGTGGGTTGCCCACCCCTGCTATAAACCATAACTCTTGTACCCAGGAAATGTTCCTTTCATTTCCAGTCACTCTCTCGATTCTTCCCTAACCCCATTCAACCCTGAATCTTTCAGTATTGCAGCTCAAAGAACCGTCCTGCATAAATAAGGACAGTACAAAAACTGTAGGCCCCAATTTTGATCCTGCTAGTTAGAATAAGTTCAGCCAAAATGGTAACATGTGCAAGACTTTACTTTCAACCTCATTTGTTAGTAATACTATATAATACACAGAAACCATGAATGTCTTGTAAATGATATTCTTATAAACGGTGAGTACTGATGTCATCAGTTATAAACGGTGAGTAGTGATGTCATTCTTGTCACATGTCTCACTGAAACTTGTATATTATAATAAATAAAGCCTCGTGTTTTTATGGTCATGAAACTCCTCTGTAACTTATAATATCCTTATATTTTACAAGTGGGGGTACTTTAATAACTATATAAACTATGTCAGAATCACTATTCCCCTCCTGGAGGTGATTCTCTCCACCCCTACAGGCACTGACTGTAAAGTTGCCAGGCAACTTTTTTTTTTTAAATTTTCCACACTTATTTTCCCCGCCTGTAACGGCATTTCTGCAGTTGGCCCAGTTTGTTCCCTTCAGATGTTTCTGGAAGAGAGACGAACACTAATGAGAATAAAATGTCTTCACGGGAAGCCACACTCAGAGCTCCTCTATGTAAAGTGAGAGCCACTTCAGTGAATAACTTCCATAAAATAACATAAGGAGTGGTGAGTCTTATGCTTCACCAGGAGACTGTCCAGCCATTATTAGCTCCCAAGGGAAGTCTGATAAAGCTATGACAAATTGTCCCCTCATCAGTAGCGAAACCTACTCCAGCGTGGATTTTTTTTTTTTTACAAAAATTGCTGGTTATAGTCTTTTTTTAGTCTTTTTTTTAAAAAAGAAAAAAAAACATATAGGAGCTGCCATGTATTGCTGCTGATTTATTTATTGCCCATGGGGTCACAATATCAAAAAAATCAAGTCTGGCCTATTTGGAATGCTGCAAACTAAGCTGATATATTTTCAGCTATGTAGCATTGATAATGATTATTGGCTGATCAGCTCTGTAAGATGTGGATTTTATTTTATGAGGTGGGAACCCTATTTATGACCTAAACATATCAGTTTCATGTAGCTAAAGGTGGCCATAGATGCAAAGATCCTATCGTACGAATCGAGGATACGTACGATTTTCAGACCGTGTGTGGAGAGTCCTGACATTTTTTGTCCGGCGGAGATTGGTCATTTGGTCGATCGGACAGGTTTGATTTTGTTCCGAACGTCCTGCCAGAGCCGATTGCGCTCTCATAGTAATCCAATCGTTCGGCCATAGGTCCGGCCATTCAGATTACCCCCGACATAGCCATGCCCGTTAGTGGCATATCGGGGAAAAATCGGCTCATTTGTCGATGTCGCCAAATGAGAGGATCTTTGTGTCTATGGCCACCTTAAGGGTGGTGGCACATGGGCCTGTGATAAATCTTCGCTACTACAGGCAACTAATCTCCCCGAAATGCTTTCCCACTGGAGAATGTGAATTGCCGTTGCGATGGCATAAGTGTAGGATTGCCATCTGTTTGGTTTTGGCCAGGACAGCCTGTTTTTTTAAAGGGCTGTCCTGGGTCAAAACTACCTGCCTACTTTTCCAAATTAGGAAAACCGGATTCGATTCCCTGAGATTTTGAGATCGCAGATCGACATGCTATAACCCCGCCTCCGATATCAAAATTTTGCCCCTGCAGAAGTCATGGCCCTGCCTCCCCGCCCAGAGTTAGACGAGAGGAAAGGTGCCTACACAAGCGTCGCTTTGGAAGTTTCCTTGAAAGGCAACTTCGGGCGACTTCAGAAAACCGAAACAATGATTATGCCATCCTGCCAGCGATTCACATTCTTGCCGGTGGGAAGTCATTTCGGGGAGATTAGTCACCCACAGAAGCGAAGATTTATTGCAGGCCACTAAATCTCACCCTAAGGGTGGTGGCACACGTGAAAATATGAGGATATTAGAAGTCAACTTGGAGTTCCATGACCCTAAGGGTGGTGGCACACATGAAGATTCAGGGGATATTAGTTGCCCAGCGACAAATCTTCTCTTCTTCGGGCGACTAATCTCCCCAAAATGTCTTCCCGCCAACAAGAATATGAATCGCCAGCAGGATGGCATACAAATTGCTACTGATTTCCGAAGTTTCCTCGCAAGGCAACTTTGGGTGACTTTTGGAAATGTATGCCATCCCGCCGGTGTTTAGTATTAATTAAATGCTTGCGGGAGGCCATTTGGGGACATTAGTCACCCGAAGTTGCTGGGCCACTAATCTTCACGTGTGCCACTACCCTAAGAGTAAGGGCACACGCTAAGATTCGGGGAGATGTAATTGCCCAACGACAAATCGCCTCTTCTTCGGACGACTAATCTCCATGAAAGCCTTCCTGCTATAATCAAAATCGTCATCGGGATGACACTCTGATCGATTCGTTTTCCGAAGTCACCCAAAGTTTTGATTTAGATTCTAACCAGAGGGAAGGCTTTTCAGGGAGATTAGTCGCCAGGCAACTAAATCTCCCCGAATCATCCCGTGTGTCTCTGCCCTTAAGATATATACCCGTATTACTTTATAGGCATAGGCCACAACACCTGCTGTGTGGGAAGATGCTATTGTCACTTCTGCTGATTTAATCATCTGAGAAGGAATGAATATTCTGAGTTTAATAGTTCCTTTAGAATGTCATTCCGGTATAAACAAAGGCTTTGGATCGCTTCTCTGATATTTATCTAAAGGCTTTTGTTCCGAAATACAAAAAAGCATTTGTCAGTTTAACTTTGCCTTTTGTTTCCAAACTACATGATAATGTTAGCCAAAGACAGATAAGCACCATGAGATAAGAGGCTAGAGGGGTTATGTAATAAAAGGCACTAAGTTTGCCCAGGAGCAGTAACCCATAGCAACCAATCAGCAGGTAGAAATTACCAGTCAAAAGCAAACAGCTTATTGGTTGCTATGGGTTACTGCTCCTGGGCAAACTTAGTGCCTTTTATTACATGAGTTGTTGTGTATTATAAGGACCACGCAGCTAACAGAGTGACCACGATCAGGTGCTTCTCCAATAAAAACAATGTTGTAGGATAATACACCTCCTATGCCTGTACTGGTCTGAGCCAAACACCATACCTCCCAACATTTGGAAATAGAAAGAGGGACAAAAGATTTTTAAACACGCCCATTTTATGGCCACACCCCCTAAATACCACATCCGTTTTAACAAAATTTGGCAGGTTAAAGAAAGTTTGAACACATTTCTGGGAGTTTTAATGTCAGGTTTTCCGTGTTATTACAGTTTTGCTAATGAAGGTGAATTGCCCTTTAAGCTGCAAGTCACAGTTTCCCTGCTTATCTTAAATTGTTGCAGTTGTATCTTTGCTTATCTTAAATTATTATAAATGTATCTAAGTGCATCTGGCAAGTATTCTGGGCTCTCTGCCAAAAGACAAGTACGTTTTACAAACTTCGTATCTTTTTCTGGCTATTCAGTGCAAGAGATCAAAGAGAAATAGGGACATTTCAGTTAGGGTCAGGCCACTTTCGTGCGACTTCGGAAAACGAAGTGCCGCGTGTGCCTTCCCCCAGGCGATTTTCATTTTAGCCGATGGAGGGCAGGGGGAAGGCAGTTTGGGGAGATTGTGCCCCTACGAACAAGAGATTTGTCGATGGGGCGACTAATCTCCCCGAATCTGCTCGTGTGGCCAGACCCTAACAATGTGGGACAGTCCCGGTTTTGTCAGCTCAACCCGCACTCTCTACATTATACTAAAAGTTAACTTAAGGGCAGTGACATGCTGCTATTTCGGGAGATTAGTCGCCCAGCAACTAATATCCCCAAACTGCCTTCCCACTGGCTAGAATATAAATCACTGGCGGGATGGCACTCGGAATGCTTCGTTTTCTGAAGTTGCCTCACGAGAAAACTTCGGGCGACTTCGGACTTTCCCGAAGCGTTCCTAGTTCCATTCCGCCATCGATTTACAGTCAAACCGGTGGGAAGGCAATTCGCAGGCCCGGATTTGTGGAAAGGCCAGGGCCGTTCCGGCCATGAGGCAAGGTGAGCACCTTACCTCAGGCGGCAGTGAACGGCCAGTTACAAGGGGCGGCAAAAAGCCCCCTCCTGTAACTTTAAGAGACGAATTTACGTTTTTTAAATGGGAAATTCGGCTCTGCTAGTGCAGAAAGCGCAGTACGTACTCGCTGCGCTAGCGATGCAGCCCCCTTTGACCAGCTCCAATGCTTAACTTTTAAGCACGGAGCAGGAGAGGGGGGCGGCATCGGGGTTGCTGCCTCAGGCGGCAACAGCTCGCGAATCGCCCCTGGGAAAGGCCACCTAGGCCCGGGCCTAGGGTAGCAGGACTTTAGGGGGCAGCATGCTGCACAACCACACCCACATTTGTTCAAAAACACTGCGGATGCGCTAGAGATACAATCATTTTTTAAATTTTGCAATTTCTGGGCCAGATGCTGAAAATTTGCATAAAGGGGAGGGGACAGAGGCGACGAATGGCAGTGGGCCTAGGGGCGACCGCTGTGTAAATCCGGCTCTGGCAATTCGGGGAGATTAGTCGCCCGAAGAAGAAGTGATTTGAGCCTGGGCAACTAATCGCCCGAAATAGCAGTGGCGGCGATTTGTGTTAAAGTATTTAACATTTAACTGGTAGGAAACAATTGGTAATAAAGAGAAGAATGCAAATATATAAGGCAGGGATGCAGCCCAGTAAAATGAGCAGACAGTAAAGGTGCAGGTGCCTGTGGGCAGATAATGTTTGTGGAACTACATAAGTAGTAACTGACGTTGTGTTCTTCTACCTTGAGCCCAAGAAAGAAGGGGTTAACTCGAACCAGTTTCAGTCAGTCGTGCTGCAAAGGCCACGCCCCCAGGCACACCTTAGCCTGGCCCCTCCCACTGGGTTACACCTTGCAGCGGTGTTTGAGTGGGACAGCGTTGCCCCGCCCATCTCCTCTCAGTGTCTCACTGAGCCTGTGCCTGATATTTGGCTGCAGGATCTGGGTTGTGTAGGCGCGCTGCGGCTTGTCTCTAGGGCCCGTGCTCTGATGGAGGGAGAGAGGGGACAGGCGGAGGCTGCGCTGTAACATTGGAGGTAAGGAGTAATGGGGACGCGGAACTTTACTGGACTGTGGGAATGTAAATGAGTGGGGACAGTGCGCATTCACACACAGAGCAGAGAAGTGCTGGGTGAAGAATATTAAACGGAAAGATGATGTGGGGACAGTGAATAAAAAAGGGGAGATAGGGAGGGACGTGTCCTGTGAGTCTAGTGCAGAGGAATTCGTCAGACTGACTGTAGGGGAATCACAAGGCAGAGCAGAATGCAAACAAAAGAGAAAACAAATAGGAACATAGTTACTGGCCCTACTGTAACCTGGGTGAGCCAGAACTAACCAACCCCTTCTTAACAGGTAAGTGCCTGGAGCTGTGTGTGACTATTCCATGCTGGGAGATGTAGTTCAGCACAATGGACATCCCTGATGCTGATAGTACAGGATATCTTTATACATTGCTTTTTGTTGCCTGCTTTTCTGTTTTTGTTAATTGTCAGCAGTGTCTTACATATAATAACCTTATAAATGGTGCTGCATCAGCTGTGTATATTGTGTCACGTCTCATTAGAAAACTAGACCTTCTGTTGTAAAATAAGAGTCACCGTGGAGTTTCACCTCTTTTGTCTGCTCATCAGATTCCATGGTGACTTCTAGTATCCTTATATTTTACAACAGGGGGTACATCATTCCCTATATACTGCACTTCTTGATGCACATATACTACAACGGAGTTTCAGGGGCTGCTGACCCCCCTCCTGCTCCACGCTTTCAACTTTTAGGGGGTTTTTTATTAAAGGCTGAATGCCAAGAACTCGAAAAGATTTAGTTTTTTTTTTACTAGGAAATCCGAATTTTTAGTGGAAAAAAAATACACATTTTTCAAGATTTATTATACCCCTGAGGATGCAAAAAGTCAGAATGTGAAAATACTCCCATTTTCAACCTGTCGAGGTCCTGTAGAAGTCAATGGCAGAGGTCCTATTTGCAGTTTGAAGATGTTATGGTCTGCGCTGGGTTTCTTACAATAATCCAAACATTTCTGGCTTTTCCACCAATTCCTCTGATTTCACGAAAAATTCGGACTTTTTCAGCCGTCAAAATTAAAACAATCAGATTTTTCGTCCGACAATCCGAAAAAGTTGCGATTTTCATGCAACGTGTTTTTTTAATGAATCCAGGATTCGGTTCGGGATTTGGCCAGGATTCGGCCTTTTTCAGCAGGATTTGGATTCGGCCGAATCCTTACGCCCAGCCGATCCGAATCCTAATTAGGGGCAGGGAGGGAAATCGCGTTACTTTTTGTCACTAAACAAGGAAGAAAAAAATGTTTTCCCATTCCCACCCCTAATTAGCTTATGCAAATTAGGGTTTGATTCGGTTCGGTATTCAGCCAAATCCAAAATAGTGGATTCAGTGCATCCCTATAAATAAGAGTAAAGCGTGGATTCTAGTTTTGTCAGTCTTTTTTTATTTATAATACAAGAAAAATTAGGATTTTGATAAATACCCCCTTGGGGGGAGCATGTCCGGGTGGGGGATACATCACTAGTGCAGTGAATGCTATTGCACATATATATATTGTTTGCCAAATAAGATATATTTGTAGAATTCCTTCAGGTGATGAAAAAGTGAGATTTTATTGTAGTCCGTTTAATTATGCGAAACAATTATTTTAGGGAGGAATTCCCCTTTACTCATTTGGAAACACTCTGCAGTACAGCTATAGGATTTGTTATCTGCAAACCCGTTATCCAGAAAGCTCTGAATTACGGAAAGGCCCGTCTCCCATAGACTCAATTTTATCCATATAATCTAAATTTTTTTCTCTGTAATAATAAAACAGTAACTTGTACTTGATCCCAACTAAGATGTAATTGATCCTTATTGGAAGCAAAACCAGCCTATTGGGTTTATTTAATATTCAAATGATTTTCTAGTAGGCTTAAGGCTAGGGCCACACGGCGTGATTTTGCCGCGATTCTGCGCTGGGCGAGTTGCGAGTTGCGAGTCACTGCGGTTTTTAAGCCGAAATAGCTTTGTTAACTTTGGCGCTGGCGTCAATGCAAATCGCGGCGAAATCGCTGCGCTAATTCACACGCGGCGATTCGTTTTCTATTGTCGCCCGAAGTTGCCTCGCTGGGCGTTTCCGGGCGACAGTAGAAAAAGAATCGCCGCGTGTGAATTAGCGCAGCGATTTCGCCGCGATTTGCATTGACGCCAGCGCCAAAGTTAACAAAGCTATTTCGGCTTAAAAACCGCAGCGACTCGCAACTCGCCCAGCGCAGAATCGCGGCGAAATCGCGCCGTGTGGCCTTAGCCTTAGGCACATTATGAAGAGACAATAACTAAAAGATATAATGAGATTATAACTATGAGATTATAACTAAAAGATTTAATGAGGTGGCACAGCTGTACGGCAGCACAGGATGGGAAATGTGGTTTGACAGCAGGTTTAGAAATGTGCACAACAGACAGACATAGGCATATATAAAGCTTCTTTACCACTTCCTCAGTTTAAATGTGCCAGAAACTACAGACGGTCGTCTATACATAACATTTGTGTTTGTTACATGTGCAGGGTGTATTCAACTAATATAAACAGGCTAATCAACAGAAACTAATTAGGTCCAGTCAGGGTAGATGGGATTACTGAACTCATCCTGGAGCATTCTCAGCACATCTGGGTTTAGCCAACAGCAGGGAGTGCCAACGAGAAATACTCAGGATTTCTAAATCCTGTGGATAATGGCACATGTAATGTTTCACCTCTGTGCCTCCTGTCATTGATAAGAGTGGAAGTTGTGGTTTCTATACATATTAATGATAGTAGGCTCGGCTAGGTATCAGGCGTTAGCTCCACCAGCTGAAATACATATATGTTCCTTAAAGGGATACTGTCATGGGAAAACATGTTTTTTTCAATACACTGTCCGACTACTTGGCATTTGACTACCAGTTATGGGGAGGGCATAATGCAGTGCAGTTCAGGAGGGGGCACCTACAGGGTCTGTATTGCTTTCCTTGTCCCGCACACCTAATTCTAACTATTGAAGGATCTACAGCAGTTGCTGAACCGAAACCCCCAGAGTTTTTAAGGAGTTTCTGGAAGTCGGAGCCCTGTTTTGGAACTTGAAAACTTCTAGTCGCTCATTACACTGTATCAAAGTAGCTAGTTGGTTCTATATTTAATGAGACATCAATAAAGTCAGTGTGAATAGATGTACGATGGCTGGTCCATTGATTTGACATTTGTACTGCCCCCATACACACACTTCAGGATTCATTGAGGTCTGGCATAATGCAGAGAAACTGGCGAATTGCTAAAAAGTATCCCGTTCTCAGCCTCAAAACTATAAACCAGTTAGTCTGACGTCAGTAGTAGGAAAGCTTTTCAAAGGATTAATAAAGGATAAGATACTGGACTATATAGCAAATAATAATACTATGAGTTTGTGCCAGCATGGTTTTATGAGTAATAGATCTTGCCAGACTAACTCAATTTCTTTTTATGAGAAGGTAAGTAGAGACCTCGGTTCTGGGATGGCAGTGGATGTGATTTACTTAGACTTTGCTAAAGCATTTGATACAGTGCCACACAGAAGGTTACTGGTTAAATTAAGGAATGTTGGCCTGGAACATAGTATTTGTACCTGGATAGAGAACTGGCTAAAAGATAGACTACAAAGAGTGGTGGTAAATGGAACATTTTCTAATTGGACCAGTGTTGTTAGTGGAGTACCGCAGGGCTCTGTACTAGGTCCCTTGCTTTTTAACTTGTTTATTAATGACCTGGAGGTGGGCATTGAAAATACTGTTTCTATTTTTGCAGATGATACTAAATTGTGCAGAACTATAGGTTCCATGCAGGATGCTGCCACTTTGCAGAGGGATTTGTCTAAGTTGGGAAACTGGGCAGCAAACTGGAAAATGAGGTTCAATGTTGATAAATGCAGATTATGCACTTTGGCAAAAATAATATAAATGCAAGTTATACACTAAATG
Organism: Xenopus laevis; assembly: GCF_017654675.1. Classification (NCBI taxonomy): domain Eukaryota; kingdom Metazoa; phylum Chordata; class Amphibia; order Anura; family Pipidae; genus Xenopus; species Xenopus laevis. The sequence continues at coordinate 144,988,691 of NC_054375.1, forward strand.
GCAGTGTGTTGGGAGTTTCCTTAAATGAGAAGGATCTAGGGGTTTTTATAGATAACAAGTTGTCTAATTCTGGACAGTGTCATTCTGTGGCTACGAAAGCAAATAAAGTTCTGTCTTGTATAAAAAAGGGCATTAACTCACCGGATGAAAACATAATTCTGCCTCTTTATAGGTCCCTGGTGAGGCCTCATCTGGAGTATGGGGGGCAGTTTTGGACTCCAGTCCTTAAGAGGATATAAATGAGCTGGAGAGAGTGCAGAGACTAAGTGCAACTAAACTGGTTAGAGGGAGGGAAGACTTAAATTATGAGGGGAGACTGTCAAGGTTGGGGTTGTTTTCTCTGGGAAAAAGGCGCTTGCGAGGGGACATGATTACACTTTACAAGTACATTAGAGGACATTATAGACAAATAGCAGGGGACCTTTTTACCCATAAAGTGGATCACCGTACCAGAGGCCACCCCTTCAGACTAGAAGAAAAGAACTTTCATTTGAAGCAACGTAGGGGGTTCTTCACAGTGAGGACAGTGAGGTTGGGGAATGCACTGCCGGGTGATGTTGTGATGCTGATTCAGTTAATGACTATAAGAGGGACTTGGATGATTTTTTGGACAGACATAATATCAAAGGCTATTGTGATACTAAGCTCTATAGTTAGTATAGATATGGGTATATAGAATTTATGTCAAAGTAGGGAGGGGTGTGTGTATGGATGCTGGGTTTTCATTTGGAGGGGTTAGACTTGATGGACTTGTCTTTTTTCAACCCGATTTAACTATGTAACTATGCAGTCCAGACACAGAATCTGCTACAGGTAACTACAGCCTGGTCTGACTAATGTGGTCGGTCTCGTGGAAGTAGAGTTGATCCCAGATTTCCATGTGGCTTCCCAGTTCCCACATCTGCCATAATGAGTAAAATAAATTGTTCAATGCCCCTCACATCCAACCAGTGTGCAGCGTTCATGTGAAAAGACACATCATTGGGTAAAATATAGCTGCGCCTGGAGGCCTGAGGCTGAACAAGTTGTGACATTCTCCGGTTCTCATGTTAAACTTTTTAAAGAAGAGAAATATTTCATTTGCCTTTTTTTTTCTCTTTTACATTGTCGCAGTAGGCAGAATTTTATAGGTTGGCCGACAATTTTATGGGCACCTGACTGAATTCTTTAAAATGGACTTGTGACAGAGAGGGGGGGTTGCAGGGGTGTCTGATAATATAAATATATGTGATTTTTTTTTGTTATTCATGTTTTCAAATTTTAGTACAGGTATGAGACCTGTTATCCAGAATGCTCGGGACATGGGGCTTTCCGGATAAGCAAATTTTCCATCATTTTGATCTTCATACCTTAAGTCTACTATAAAATCATGTAAACATTAAATAAACCCAATAGGCTGGTTTTGCTTCCAATAAGGATTAATTATATCTTAGTTTGGATCAAGTACAAGCTACTGTTTTATTATTATTATTATTATTATTATTATTATTGTTATTATTATAGAGAAAAGGGAAATCATTTAAAAAAAATTGGAATATTTGGATAAAATGTAGTCTATGGGAGCCGGCCTTTCCATAATTTGGAGCATTCTGGATAATGGACTTCTGGGTAACGGATCCCATACCTGTACCTTTTGTTTGTTGCATGTATATGCCCTTTCTTCCTGTTTATCAGTCATCAGTTTCCAAATGTATTTTTTTCCCTTAATCTGAGGCTGCGCAGACAATCTGGACAATCTGCAAGATACGGGTATTCTATTGTTAAAGGCACAGTACACAAGGGGAGCCCTTAATAGAATTAATTAGAACAATGGATGAGTCAAGGAAGCAAACAAGTGGCCCATTATCTTACAAAAAAAACCCCAGAATTTTTCACAAAATGACAAAGGGAAGTAGAAACAGACATCCATGTGTTGCTGCTGTGTATTGAGAAATCTCCTTATTCTGTGTGTTTGTATTAGTAGGGACAAAACCCTCAGTGTGGTCCTGCTCTTATGTCTTATGCAGACTAAAACTGAAGCTGCCCATAGCTTCAAAGATAAAGTTGTATTAATCTTCGTTTCATGCAATTTTTGGACCATGTGTAGAGCATACCCATACCTCCCAACTGTCCCATTTTTCACGGGACAGTCCCGATTTTGACAGCTAAAACGGCAGTCCCGAATTGTTACTGAAATGTCCCGACTTTCTCTTTGATCTCCTGCACTGACGCCAGACAAAGATACAAAGTTTCTGATTGGCTTTTGGCAGAGAGCCCAGAATATGAGGCACTTCAATACTTTTGTAACAATTTAAGATAAGCAAAGAAACAATTGTAACAATTTAAGATAATCAGGTCTCTTGGGAGAACTGAGATAAGCAACAGTAAAGGGCAATTCACTTTCATTAGCAAAACAGATAAAAACCACAGAAATGTGTTCAAACTTTCATAACCTGCCAAATTTTGTAAAATGAACATGGTCATTAGGGGTCACAAAAAAAAATTATTTTTGTTTCTGTTTGCAGAATGTTGGGAGGTATGCATCCCTACATTCGGACAGGCTAGGAAATTTCTGTCGGCTAATGATAATATCTCTGCATGTATTGCCTGACGATATCAATGGGTGACTGTCACTACTATTTGTAGGACGTAACTTCTGTGACATACTAAAATTATCTTTATTCCTTTAACTCTGAATTGAAAGGTCCCTGTGCGGTTTTGCTGCAATAGTCGCCAACATGGGACTGCATTGGTTGCTTTCTATGGGTTTAACTAAGTTAATGTTGGAGTGTTGAGTCCCCCAAGTCGCCCCGTCATGTGCCTGTACCCTAAGAGCAAACCCAGATTCATGAGCTACAGATTTTCATTGTTGTCGATAAACTGTTCAGCAGATAATGTAAAATTACAAATTAGAAGTAGATTCTAACTTTGCTTTTTGGGTATCGGCCTGATTTGCTGTGATGCTGATAAGGCTCTGGCACCCAACGCGTTTCCATTGTCGCCTTATAATAACAGTAATTGCTATAGATCTTTCTTTAGACAAGACTTGGAATTCATGCCATTGATTGTTTAAGAGAGTTTCGGTTGACGGTTTTAGAGCTGCTCATGGCACATCCCATTGTTGGTATTGGAAATTGACCCCTAGCGATTCTCCTGCATTTTGGTGTCGGCTGCTGGAGTGAGTGAACAGGACTGAATTGAATTTAGATGCGTTTCCATGGCCTTATGAGTACAGGTATGGGATCCGTTATCTGGAAACCCATTATCCAGAAAGCTCCGAATTACGGAAAGGCTGTCTCCCATAGACTCCATTTTATTCAAATAATCCAAATTGTTAAAACTGATTTCCTTTTTCTGTGTAATAATAAAACAGTAGCTTGTATTTGATCCCAACTAAGATATAATTAATCCTTATTCGTGTGAGTTTTATTTAAAATTCTATGAAATTCGAATATACTCGAAATTCGACTGGGGGGTTATTTATAAAAAAAAATTGAATATCTAAAACTCTGACTCATTTTACTGACCCAAAAACTTGAATCGAATTCGACCAAGCTCAATTTTTTTCTCCTGACTCAATGTCAGGAAGGCTACAAACATATCCAAAATGGTCACTGGACCTCTCCCATTGGCTTGTACATGAATTTGGCAGGTTTAAGGCGGCTAATAGTCAAATTCGAATTCTTAAAGCACCAGAGTCTCAAAAATCGAATTTGAATTTTTTACAAAACTCGAATTGAGTTTGGATAACTCCCTAGTCAAATTTGACAGTTTTGACCATAAAACTAATTAGAAAGTTAGAATTCAAATTTTCATTTCGACCCTTAATAAATCTGCCCCTTAAAGTATAAAGATCTGAATTACAGAAAGATCTGTTATCAGGAAAACCCCAGGTCCCGAGTATTCTGGATAATAGGTCCCATACCTGTAATAATTTTGCATTCAAGTCTTTTCTCATATAATTAGTGGCTCTGCTTCTAGGTGGGATGTTTAGAACTGTCTTATTAGTCCGTTACAGATAGTAATACAAGTGAAAAGTGTCAGCTCTGTGGTCCTAAGTTTAGGTTTAAGTCAGATAGTTGACTTTTTTGAAACTAGAGAGGGAGATGACCCAACAGCCAAACATTTGTAAGGCCATTGACGTACATTGGGTTCTGAGTAAACAGAAATAAATGGAATTGCAGTTTGATCATGTCAAATTATTTCTTGTTAAATTTCCTTGTTATAAATGTTTATTTCTCTCCCTCTAGGTCACGAACAAGCGCATCAAGATGAGTCAGTGCTTTTATAATGAGAGCATTAAGTTCTTTTACAACAATAGCGGGAAAGAACTCTATGACACATGGAGGACCAAGGACAAGCTGGTGGTGGGCTTGGGACTTACAGTGTGTGTCTTTGTGATGTTGTTCAACCTGCTTGTGATAGCCGCCATTATCATCAACAGAAGATTCCACTATCCAATCTATTATCTCCTGGGGAACCTGGCTGCAGCCGATCTGTTTGCTGGGGTTGCTTACACCTACCTCATGTTCCACACGGGGCCAAATACATCTAAACTGACAATAAAGACCTGGCTCGTTCGACAAAGTCTACTGGACACGAGTTTGACCGCATCAGTGGCCAATTTACTGGCCATAGCTGTAGAGAGGCATCAGACAATATTCACCATGCAGCTCCATAGCAAGATGTCCAACCAACGGGTGTTCATCCTCATTGCCTGCATTTGGATTATAGCGTTGTTGCTGGGTCTGATCCCATCTTTTGGTTGGAGTTGTATATGCAACATAAGTGCTTGTTCCAGAATGGCTCCTCTTTACAGCAGGAGCTACCTGATCTTCTGGGCAGTATCCAACTTGGTGGCTTTTCTGATCATGATGGGGGTCTACATGCATATCTTTATCTACGTCAAGGGGAAGATGACCAGGATGTCCCAGCACACGTCGTCTCAACCCAAGTATCGGGAGACCATGATAAACTTAATGAAAACTGTCTTCATTATCTTAAGTGAGTAAAATTTTAAGCATTTGTTTTTTGGGTGGTTTAGGGTAAGGCCACACAAGGAGATTCGGGGAGATTTTGTCGCCTGGCGACTAATCGCCTCGTCTTTTGAGCGACTATTGCGCCGAACTGCCTCAGCGTTTTTCCCCATAGGTTACAATGAAAAGTCACCTGCGCTAATGCACACTCGGCGATGCGTTTTCTATAGTCGCCCGAAGTTGCCTCAGTGAGACGAGGCGATTAGTCGCCAGGCGACAAAATCTCCCCGAATGTCCTCGTGTGGACTAGCCCTTAGAGGGACCAGTGCTGTTTGGTTTTATTTCAGGGAAGGGGAAAAAGCTGTCACCACTTAAAAGCCCTCTGTATAATGAGCTCATCCTTATCTTAAAGCCTGGCAAGCTGCTGCTGTGGCAAGGGAGGGGTTTGTTTGTACAGAGGGTGTCTCAGTGGGAGGCTGATTTGGATTTCTCATACAAACAACAAAAAGTTGAATGTGATCATTTTAGATTTTGCCCTGTGTGGTGCGCGAGATAACAAAACCTTCATGATGGTAATACTCTCAAAGTGGTACTACACAACCTATAAGTTGAAGCCCACATATAAAAATACAAATGGATGTTGGTGGAGATCTAGCAACATTGACCTATATATTTTGAAATTGTTCATCAATTAGTCTTTTTTTTGGGGTCAAGTGTTCAGGATTGCTGACCAGATTGCAGGGTCAGGGGCGATTCTAACCCCTCTGCTGCCATCCCTCCCCCACACGATTAACGATCGGAATATGATCGTACGATGCAAAAAACCCTATGAATTAGACTTCGAATTTCGTAGTATTCAATTAGATGGTCGAATTTCGAAATTCGACCCTTGATAAATCTGCCCCTTATAGTCTTATCAGTGATCTCACTAGATATCACTGTGCCCCACAGCAAGTTATTTTTCAGGACCCCAAAATGTCTAAAGGTTGACCTGTTTTACTAATATGTATTGAAATTTTACATGAAGTAGGGCTTTGTGGGACCTATAAATCTCCTGGTATTTGTACTAGTGTTTGTACTTAAATCTTTCTAATAAAAATAATATTTAAAAAACATATCTTCTAATTAAAACAATAGGCAAAAGTATGTTCAGCACAAGTCCTATTACGAAAAAGATCTGGTTGCTAGGCTCACTGTGCCTAGCCACAAGCCAGTGTTTTAAATTCTGAGTGCAAGATAAACTGGAGAGACACTGACCATGCCAGCTCTTGGCTTTCTGGGTGTGGCAGGGAGTTGTAGTTTGTTGCAGGTGGCAGAGCTCCAAACCCACCTCCATAGTTAACTTGATTTTATTGGGATAATTATATTCACAGTGCTTGATGCAGAAACCTGTAATAAGCTTTATTAAAATCTATACTAAGAACGGGCAGGAATGAACTTCCCCAGCAAGTGCTTTATTTTTAGCCGGGAAGCACTACAGAGAAACAATGAAAGTAATGTAGGTCTGAAACCCAAGTTCCTTTTTGTTAAATCAATCACAGTCAGCAGTTATAGTTATCAGCAGTGATGGTTCTAGTTGTTGGTAATAGGTGAGGAAAACTACTTGTGCTGGTTGGGTAGATTCCCAGTAAGGGCTCTTACACACGGGCGTTCCGACCTGCGCTCCCCTGCGTTCCGTTTTTTGGCGTTCAGCCGCAGGGGAGCGCAGGAATAGACGCAAGTCATTATTTGAAATGGGGCTGTACTCACTCAGGCGCGTGTAGGCGCCGAACGCAGGAAAAATGCAGCATGTTGCGTCTGAACCTGCGCTCCCCTGCGGCTGAACGCCAAAAAACGGAACGCAGGGGAGCGCAGGTCGGAACGCCCGTGTGTAAGAGCCCTTACTGTTGACGGGCAGAGTATAGAATTTTAAGGTTCGGAGAAGTCCTTCCTAATAACTCTATTAGCTGCAGCCTGCTTTGTGTACCATTGTTAAAGGGGAACTATCACGAAAATGAAAATCGAATATAAGCTTAATCATACGGAATTAAGACACTTTCTAAATACAGCCAATTAAATACTGTGCATCATTTCTGAATTAATCAAGTTTATCTTCACTATTCCTCTCTCCGCATCTATTTCTCTTCATTCTCTCTTCATACAACAGTTGGGTGTCAGATATTCATTGACAGTTAGATCCAATAAATCTTATAGGGGGTTTCCTGTCCTAGCAGATGTATTAGAGCTCACTCAAATAACTGATTCCAGTACAAACAAAATCTAACAAAATAACTGCCTTTTGCACAAATTCTGCATGTAGAGAGACAGGATTTCTGGTGATTTTAATAGAGTGAGCTCTAATTCATCTTCTAGGCAAAAGGAGCTCCCCTATAAGATATATTGGATCTAACTGTCAATTAATATCTGACACCCAAGAAGACAGAATGAAGAGAAACAGATGCTGAGAGAGGGAAAGGGAAGATAAACTTGATTATTTCAGAAACAATGCAGAATATTTAATTGATTGTATTTAGAAAGTTTCTTATTTCAGTATGATGAAGCTTATATTCAATTTTCATTTTCGGAATAGTTCACCTTTAAGAACTGGCAGCCCCTTGGGGCAAGATTAATTTTTTGCATGTGGATCTGTATGGTTGCATGCAAAGGGGATGTTAAGAAACTTAAACGGATACTGTCATGGGAAAACATGTTTTTTTCATAATGAATCAGTTAATAGTGCTGCTCCATTTTTCAAAAGAGCAGTACAGCAGTAAAGAGTGATTGAAGTTTATCAGAGCACAATTCACATGACTGGGGGCAGCTGGGAAACTGACAATATGTCTAGCCCCATGTCAGATTTCAAAATTGAATATAAAAAAATCAGTTTGCTCTTTTGAGAAACGGATTTCAGTGCAGAATTCTGCTGGAGCAGCACTATTAACTGATGTGTTTTGGGAAAAAATATGTTTTTCCATGACAGTACCCCTTTAAGATGTACCAGGGTAGGGGTATATATGTGGGATAATATGTACGTTAAGGCAAGGTAATTTCCAGGTGATATTGTAACCTTGGTATAGTAAGACAAGATGATGTAAGAGTAGGCTGGTGTGTATAGAATTGTATATATAGCAAGGATAGTTAGGAATAAATGTAAAAATGCCCATTGTCGGCTGAGTGTTAATTAGAAAAAGTACAAATGATCTGGCAACTGATATTCACTTGTCACTGAATAATTGATTAGTAGGAATTTCTAGCCATGTAGCAGCATATTCTGCACAGTCTGCCTGGGCTCTTTTGTCTCAGTGATTGGAATGAATATTTAAAGGGGATGAAAGAAACACACGATTCTTGGCAGCTTTCCAGTATACATTCATTACACATTATCAGTGGTTTTGAAGTTGTGTAAATGAAATGGCTTCTGAAATGAATGTCTGTCTGTCTGTCACTTTTGTGTGGTGGTTCTGACTCGAAACAATCTAGTGGAAGGCAACCAGCTAACAGACTGGTAAAAGAAGCACACTGCTGATTTCTGCTATGTTGTTGCAATAGACAGAACCAGCAGTGCACAAAGGAACAGTTGCGATTGGGGGGTTACTTCCCCTTTAAATGGTAGAGATGATTGTTTCTCTCCGCTTAATGCCATATGATTTATAGGAAGGGGGGAATGTTTAGATGTTCTTTTTGTTGTTATTATTATATAAACCTTTTCCATAATACTGCATTGTGTATTAAGTAAACAAAACCCTTTGTTCGTGTGTCTTTATAAATGGGCCATTGTCGCTGCATCATTTTCGCTATGGGTGGCACAAGGTTTATGTCTCTGGGCTATAGCATAAGGGTAGGACTGCACGGGCGATTTAACCTGCGATACCTTCCTTTCTGACACGATGAGACTAATCACAGGGGTCGTGTCGGATGCGCCGAATCAAATGGTGCACGTAGACATTGCATTGCACCCGGAACGACACAACTGTCACACGCGACCACTGCATGTTGCGTCTTCATCCAACAGTCGCGTCAGATGCCATCAGTTTCTACGTGCGACATTTGTAGTAATTACATTAGATTCGGCGCATCTGACGCGACGCCTGTGATTAGTCTCATCGTGTCGGAAAAGAAGGTATCGCAGGTAAAATCGCCTGTGGAGTTCTACCCTTAGGCTTCTGTCTCTGGGCTATAGCATAAGGGTAGGACTACACGCTATCCGACGCTACACAACAAAACACACGCGTCAAGTCGGATTCGACAGGAACAAGGTAAGTAATATAAAATCGGATGGTGTTGCAACGGTTATCCGACGTGGCATGACTGTCGGATGCAAAAGCTGCTACTGCATCTGACAGTCGTGTCGCGTCGGATCACAGTTGCGACACCATCCGACTTTATATTACTTACCTTGTTCCTGTCGTATCCAACTTGACGCGTGCATTTTTTCACCCAGCATCGGATCCGACGGAAGCGCTTCAAAGTCGGCCGTTTAGTCCTACCCTAAGACAACTTTAAATATAAAGTTGGATGGTGTCGCAACTGTGATCCGACGCGACACGACTGTCAGATGCAGTAGCAGCTTTTGCACCCGACAGTCATGCCACGTCGGATAACCGTTGCAACACCATCCGATTTTATATTACTTACCTTGTTCCTGTCGAATCCGACTTGACGCGTGTGATCCTTGCGAAAGCAGATTCTCCGCAGGCAAAGAATCCATTGCCCTGCTGCACCCCTAGCCTTTGAACTGCAGGTGGATGTAAAATGCCGCATTTCGAAATCTGTCGCGACTGCCAGCGGAAACAATGCTTCCGGGTGCGGGCAGACCGGGGCAGATGGGCAGTTTTAGGTTTGTTAGGGCAGTGGCACACGATAAGATTTGAAAATGCCTCTCCAATGCCGGTAATTGAAATCACTGGCGGTATGTCCAACCGATCGCTAAATCGCCCGAAGTTTCCTCCTTTTTGAGCACTTTAGAGTTCATTTAGACATACCTCCAGCGATTTCATGGTTTTCGGTGGAAAATCTGAAAAATGTGTGTTTTTTTTTCTAGTTTTTTTCCTGCACTGCAGTTTTTAGGGAAAATATATTGATAAATAAGGGTAAATAACCCATGCGGATTTAGTCAGAGTATATTTCATAAAATAAAGAGATAAATTCAGGTTTTGATAAATAACCCCCTTAGTGTCTATGATGGCAGCCGTGAGGGGCTCATCTAGGTACTGCAAACTTGATAAACTTGATAAACCTGAGTATAACGAGACTTACTATTTAAGTTATTCTGTGTTTCCAGCTTCCAGAAGTTTTACAGAATTACTTATGGTTATTCTTTAAGGCCAGACCACCTGGGAGACTAACTTGCCCTTCCCTATACCCTTTGTAGAGAGCAGCAGTGTTATGCTGGAACAGAGACGACACATGAAGAATTACATGTACGACCCCTGCTCATACACTTATTGGCGTGGTCTTAGTTCCAGAGTTTCAGCACTGGGTACATATTACAGGATTACAGGAGAGTTCTGCATTGTGGGTTTATGGTGAAAAGGTGTGGCTCTCAATGACACCAGTATATGTGTCTATATACTATTAGTACTGAACAAATATTGCTTAAGTACATCAGGTGTGAATTAGGGCAGGTGAGGAAGGAAAAGGTTACAAGTCATATAGTAGTCACCAGACAAGGGTGTATGTAGCACAGGCACTTTTTCTCCGGAGAAAATACTGGCCTAGGTAGGTGGAAGCAACAAGAACATGGGGGTTAAAGGAGAACTAAACCTTAAAATGAATATGGCTAAAAATACCATATTTTATATAGTGAACTTATTGCACGAGGCTAAAGTTTCAGCTTGTCAATAGCAGCAATGATCCAGGACTTCAAACTTGTCACAGGGGGTCCCCATCTTGGAAAGTGTCTGTGACACTCACATGCTCAGTGGGCTCTGATTGGCTGTTGAGAAGCTAAGCTTAGGGCTCGTCACTAATTATCCAGCAGAAAATGAGGTTGGTCTGTAATATAATCTGATGCTACAGGTTTGCTGATTATTAAATTCTGATGCTAATTGCACTGGTTTCTGTGCTGCCATGTAGTAATTATCTGTATTAAAGGAGAATTCAACCCTTAACTAAAAAAAGCCGACCCCTTTCCTCCTCCCCCCCCCCGCCCCAGCCCCGCTGCTACCCCACTACTTACACCTCGGTGAAGACTCACGGCAGCCATCTTCAGGGTCTTCGTGTCTTCTTTCGGCTCTTCGTCAATTTCCGTTTATTTTGGCGCATGCAAAGTTGTTGCGAACTGAGAAATTGCTCCAACTGTGCATGCGCCACTTTGCCGGTCTCAGTCTCAGATGAACAAAGACCCGGTAAATGGCTGACGTGAACTGTGATCCCTGAATTTGCACCGAGGGGTAAGTAAAAAGTTTGGGGCATTTTCCCAGGTTAGTAGCTAGACTGGGGGGGGGTCTACGTAGGGTAGGGGGGGGTAGGAGATTTTTTTTAGTTAGGGTTGAATTCTACTTTACTAATCAGCCTTATATTGTGACATTTCTATTCTATGTGTACTGTATATTGTGAGTGGGTCCCTAAGCTCAGTAAGTGACAGCAGCACAGAGCATGTGCAGTGAATCAGCAGAAAAGAAGATGGGGAGCTACTGGGGCATCTTTGGAGACACAGATCTTTACTGCTAAAGGGCTGTGGTTGCCTTGGGCTGGTACAGAAGCACAAAGCATCATGTACAACATTTCTAGCCTACGTCTTTAGTTAAGCTTTAGTTCTCCTTTAAGCTTTTCATTGCCAACAATAAAAGTAACCTGCTGAGTTTATGAGCGGCTTTCTATTATTTCCCTGGCTGGGTGACAAGCCTTATTGCCCGCATCACGTTCCTTTCCATTGAATACATGTGATGTGCAGCCGGCTCCGTTTGTAAAAGTTGTTTGATGTGCACCACAAGCTTGTGAGCCTATAGGATTGTGTATAGCAGCTCCCACATACATGGCACATGATATTGCCTATATTACAATGAATGAATGAATTTAGTGCCAGGTAGACAAATTGCAGGAGGCCCTGCCCAGCTCAGGGATAGGCTCACTCTACTCTAGTGATTCACCCAAGGGTACTGGGAGTTATGATGCAGTTGAAAAGCGGCAGTTTCAGGATTGTGGCTTTCTTGTATGAGAGCAGAAAATCCTGTTTCTCGTTCACCTTGAAAAATGAGGCCGATATTTTATTGCTTGTTTCATGAGTTATAGTTTTCTGAAGGGTTTCCGCTGAATAGTCTGTGCGTATCTGCCCATTACTGATGTGCTGGCTGATCTGTACCCGTGGGCGTCAGGCTTTCCATTTGTCGTTATTGTTTGAATACTAAACGCACCAGGGCTTTGTGTTTGTGTGATATGTTCCCTATTGTACAGATGTCACCCTCCGGCCGTGGGCTTTTCAACTGACACACCTGGTTATCCTTGTTTCCATTATATATCCCTCCAAGAACATTTATGACCCCCCGAGCTCATAGAGGGAGATTTTGAGTAAGATTGTAATATGCTATTACATACCTCCCAACTGTCCCATTTTTCACAGGACAGTCCTGCTTTTGACAGTTCAAGTCGCAGTCCCGGATTGTTACTGAAATGTCCCGACTTTCTCTTTGATCTCCTGCACTGAACAACCAGAAAAAGATACTAAGTTTCTAAAACTTGGCTTTTGGTAGAGAGCCCAGAATAGATGGCAGGTGCACTTAGATACATTTGTAACAATTTAAGATAAGCAAAGAAACACTTGTAACAATTTAAGATAAGCAGTAGTGATGTGCACGTCGGTATTCCCCCGACCCTAACCTGGCTTCCCTTAGCCCGCGCCCTCCCGCATCTGACTTCTTGGTTGCTTTTATAGATCCGCACTGACCTGCCCCGCCGATGACGTCACAAAAGAGACAGGTGAGGAAGAGTGCGAGGTCAGCCCAAACCTGCCCAACCCATGGGTATCGGGCCGTCCCGGCCTTCACTAATAAGCAGGTCTCTTGGGGAAACTGTGACTTGCAGCTTAAAGGGCAATTCACCTTCATTAACTGCAAAAACTGTAATAACACATAACCACAGAAAAGTGTTTATACTAGGGATGCACCGAATCCACTATTTTGGATTCGACCGAACCCCCAAATCCTTTGCAAAAGATTCGGCCGAATACATAACCGAATCCTAATTTGCATATGCAAATTAGGGATGGGAAGGGGAAAACATATTTTACGTCCTTGTTTGTGACAAAAAGTCACGTGATTTCCCTCCCTGTCCCTAATTTGCATATGCAAATTAGGATTCGGTTCGGCCAGGCAGAAGGATTTGGCGGAATCCTGCTGAAAAAGGCCGAATCCCGAGCCGAATCCTCTATTCGATGAATCCCTAGTTTATACTGCCATATAACCTGCCAAATTTTGTAAAATTAACATGGAAAATAGGGGGTGTGGCCACACAAGTGGGCGTGGAAAAAATTCCAGCAAATCTTTTTGTCCCTCTTTCTATTTCCAAAATGTTGGGAGGTATGTTATTAAAATGGCATATTAAACTTCTAAACCATATTCAGTCCCTGCCCTGTAAATGTATTGGCTGAATTTTATTTATGAGAACCAGATGAAAAGCAGTGTGCACATTTCAGACACAGAGCTTACAATCTAATCATGACTACTGTGCAACTAAACCCACACAGGCTGACTAGTGATCTGATTGTGGACTGAAAGACTGATTGGATGGTGTAAGTTTTGGATTGCCAAAATGAAATTTGAGTTATGGAACCCCCTAGTCATTTTGATCAATATCTTTAATTAGAAAAAGGAAAGTGGTTGCTTCCTACAGTTAAAGACCCTGGGTTACAGGTAACTGGGAAATGAGCGTCTCCATTGTACAGTGAATTTACCTTTTTATTCTGTCTCTTGTTCACAGTGAGACTTGTAAAGCTGCCAGGGCTATTAAAGGAAAACTATACCCCCAGACAATGTAGGTCTCTATAAAAATATGCTGCATAAAACAGCTCATATGTGAAACCCAGATTCATCTAAATAAACCATTTTCATAAAAATATGATTTCTTAGTACAGGCATGGGATCCGTTATCTGGTAACCCGTTATCGAGAAATTATGGGAAGGCTGTCTCCCATAGACTCTATTGTAATGAAATAACTCGAATTTTTAAAAATTAAAAAAATTCCCTTTCCTCTGTATTAATAAAACAGTACCTTGTACTTGATCTCAACGAAGTTATAATTAATCCTTATTGGAAGTTAAACCAGCCTATTGGGTTTATTTACTATTTAAATTAGTAGACTTTGGTATGGAGATCCAGATTACGGAAAGATCCATTATCCGGAATACCCCAGGTCCCAAGCATTCTGGATAATAGGTCACATACCTATAGTATGTGCCATTGGCTAATCCTCAGTAGAAAATTGCGATTTTAAGAACTAAAGGCCCCCATAAACAGGCAGATATAAACTGCAGACGGATTAAGTCGGAAGTTTATAGGCAGTGTATGGGACCCTCCAACTGACTTAACTGATATTTTGGGCAGATGCTGATTGGGTGGGTTTAAACATCCTGCCGAATCGAGAAACACATTGGTTTATTGATGCGGCCCTCGATCTGCCCACCCGTATAGATCGTTGGGCCCTAGGACCCACAATTGGATCAGCCCGATATCGGCCAGCTGAAGGTGGGCATATTGGGGAGAGATCTGCTTGTTTGGCAATGTCGCCAGCTTAAGGGCCGCCCTCTAGGATTGTACGATTCACAGTGCACACAAACAAACCAAGGGCACACAATGCATGTTAGGTCACATGAGCCAATTAGTGCACTGAAGGTGGCCATACACTATTAGATCCTCTCGTTTGACAAGGTCGCCCAAAGAGTGGAACTCAACCTGATATGCCCACTAACAGCTGGGCGATATCGGTGGAATCCAAACGTTCGGAGGACCGCATCAACTAGCCGATGCGGTCCTGGATCATACAAAAAAAAAATAATCAAACTTAAGGGATCGATATCTGGCCAATTTTTGGCCTGATATCGATCAGGAGGACCCGTCGGGAGCATGGACAAATAAGATGCCGAAACGGTCTAGGACCGATATCGGCAGCTTTAATCTGCCTGTTTATGGCCACCTTAAATTCTTCCTGTCACAGTTGGAGCTGCAGTATTTCCTGTCAGGTGATCTCTGAGGCAGCACACGGAGCAGCACAAAATGGCGGCTCAAGGTAAAAGAAGTGGCAGTATTCACTGCTATATATTCCAGTTTGGTAAGATTCTTTAATAGGTCACTTAATATGATATGAACTATCTGTCGGTTAAATATTCTTTCTGGGAGAATAGTTTTCCTTTAACCCGCTCAACCAGAAAGAAGACTGATTCCTAGGCTAGATTATATTTGTTATTGTTATCATTTTGTATTGGGTTATCCTACTCTCTCCCTTTATTGGGACATTACAATCAATGGCTGCTTTTTAGCTCATCGCTTATATTGAGCACCATTACAAACATGAACGTCCGCGTTTAATAAGCAGAAATGACACTGAATGAACGTCTGTACCAGTAGACGGTTGGCTGTCACGCGGAGTCTCTTTGCGAGGCTTGTGGTACATGATTTCAGTATCTTTTATTTATCTTTCCTTTTGCTTATCAGTTCAAGACTTTGGTTGGTATCAGACACATTGGGTGCCAGACACATTTTCTATGCATTGTGACTCTGAATCTCTTAACTTGCCATCAGCAAAGTCAGTTTATCAAATGGCAGAGAATGTGCACAACCTCAATTTTGAGGAAATGGTTCAGTTCGATGTATAAAACACACACGTTACCTGAGCTGATATGCTGAGAAAACAGCTGATAAATACAAGCTTTGTGCTTAGTTCGGGGGATCCTATTCTGCTATAGTTTTATGATATGTCTGTGTATGGGCAATTAGCGGTATTAAAGGGGTTGTTTGACCCTAGCAACCATGCATTGGTTTGAATAAGAGACTGGAATGTGAAAAGGTCTGGATTGAAAGACTAGTAATAAAAAGTAGCAATAACAATAAATTTGTAGCCTTACAGAGCATTTGTTTTTTTTTTTAGATGGGGTCAGTGACCCTCATTTAAAAGTTGGGAAAGAGTCAGAAGAAAAAGGCAAAAAACTCAAAAACTTTAAAAAAAATAAACAATGGAGACCAATTGAAAAGTGGCCATTTTATAACCTCATACCTCCCAACTGTTTTCAGCATGACAGTCCCGTTTTTGACAGCTCAATCCGCATTCCCGCGTTTATACTGAAAAGTCCCGACTTTATCTGCACTTAGGCAGAAAAAGAAACAAAATTTATAACTTAATTGGCTTTTGGCAGAGAGCCCAGAACATCCACTAGGTGCAACTAAGATACTTTGTAACAATTTTGAGATAAGCTAATAAGTAATTGTAACAATTTAGATAAGGAGGTCCTTTGCGGAAAGTTAGACTCTAAAGTTAGACAGTTTAAGGGCGCTTCTTCCCGCCGGCTAGGATGAAAATCGCCGGCGGGATGGCACTTGAATCGCTTCCACTTTCTGAAGTCGCCCGAAGTTTCCTCGTGAGACGACTTCGGAAAACGAAGCGTTACGAGTACCATCCCGCCGGCGATTTTCATTCTAGACGGCGGGAAGATTTTTGGAGATTAGTCGCCTGAAGAAGAAGCGATTTGTCGCTGGGCGACTAATCTCCCGAAATAGCAGCGTGTGTCTCTGCCTTAAAGGGAAACTCACCTTCATTAGCAAAAGTGTAATAACTGGAAAAGAAACCTGAAATATGTTCAAACTTTCATAACCTGCCAAATTTTGAACAATGAACATGGTAATCAGATGGTGTGGCCACAAAATGGGTGTGGTCAAAAAATCCCCACGCTACGCACAGCAAATATTTTTGTCCCTCTTTTTATTTCCGAATGTTGGGAGGTATGAGACATACTTAAAGGTGAAGCAACTCTTCATGCTGGTATTGCTGCACTTAGATTACTCCAGCCATTGTTCTATAGCAATGCTATTGTTGCTTTATAATGAGACAAACAGTGGAGTTTTAGGCAAGACTGAAAATGCTAGAGAAAACAAAGCAAGAAGAGCATAATTAGACATTGCTATTAAACGGGTGGAATTGAAATGAAGGTTTAGAGGCCATTTAATGTTTGAGTAGAAAGAAAAGAGCGACGGTGAAGTGCAGGGAAATCTTATACTTTTAGCCCTAGAGTTTCAGAGGGGAGAGGAAATGAGAAACAGAAGAAGAAGGTGACATGAATATAACATGAAGGGGGGAGAAGAGACATCTGCGGAGAGACCAGGGAGGAGATGACAACAAATAATTGAGTCTCACAATTACAGGCAGCTGCTCTGTCTCTGTCGTGTGGATTTATATCCTCCTGGGGTTGGTCCCATGTTTACTTGATCCCACAAAGGAGGATTCACTGGAAAATAAAATAATGTTCTTGATAAGAGAAGAATGTGTTGGAGAGGGAAAGGTTCATGCTGCAGTCTGACCATCACCCATTCACTGGGCTTTAATAAAGATACCGGGCTAACCTTGTGACCGTAGCAGACTCCCAGCATGCCCCAGTGATGAGCCGGATTGAATAATTCAAATTTCAAATGATTCCGATTTTTAAAGATGATTTCATTCTTCTCTGTAGTAGTAAAGCGATACAGGTATGGGACGGGTTATGCAGAATGCTCTGGACCTGGGGTTTTCCAGATAACAGATTTTTCCATAATTTGGATCTTCATACGTTAAAGAGATACTGACACTAGAAATTATACATTTTTTACATCTATCATAATATTGGCTTTGCATGCTACTTGGAATTTTGCCATAAAGTATTTGCAGAATGCTTTTCCCATTACCTGTCTGTTCTAGTGATGTGTGGGCCGGCCCGATACTCGCGGGTCGGTCAGGATCTCGCACACCCCCGTGAGCTCTTCTTCCTGCTCTCCCTGTTCTCCACCTTGCACTGCTGTCTTCCTCTTTTATAGCCGCGCTCCAGCTCACGCCGCCCCTTTCGTGACGTCAGCGACGGGGCGGGTCTATTAAAGGAACCCAGAAGTCGGGTTTTACCCGACCCACACATCTCTAACGTGTTTGTCTATGAGGGGGCTGCCATATTTGTGCCCAATGTGTAAAAGAAACGGATCCGCACACACACCGATTAGTGCAGTTGGGGATTATCCCCTTTTATTCAGCCACCAAACATCAACGTTTCGGGGGGGAACACCCACCCTTCATCAGGTCCTGATGAAGGGTGGGTGTAGGGTGGGTGTTTGGGTGTTCCCCCCCGAAACGTTGATGTTTGGTGGCTGAATAAAAGGGGATAATCCCCAACTGCACTAATCGGTGTGTGTGCGGATCCGTTTCTTTTACACATTGGTTGCTAAGGGACCCGGCCGGGTCAACGGAAGGAACGCACCACCAGCTTGCAGGATTGGTGAACTACAGGTGTGCGGTAGGAGAATTACATTGCCATATTTGTGCAGCAGGAGTCCGTTACCATTTGAAACTTTTACTGACAGGGTAAGATGTGACAGTCAGGTTGGCAAAACAGTCAGGTTTAGGAACTTCAACTAACAATTACTTACAAAAACCAACCTCTCAGCAAAAAAACAATCAACATAACCTATAGGTAACTTTTAATGTACATTCATATTTTCAAAATTAGTTTTTTAGTGTCAGTATCACTTTAAGTCTACTAGAAAATCAAACATTAAATAAACCCAATAGGCTGGTTTTGCTTCCAATAAGGATTAATTATATCTTAGTTGTAGTGGTGTGCTATTCCCCCACTATTTATAGACCTGCGCCCGGCCTGACTTGCAGTGATGTCACAAGAGGGGCGGGTGCAAAGGTGGGTGTGAGTAAACCAACGGATTTTGGGCCGGCCTGCACATCACTACTTAAGGTGGCCATACACGGGCAGATTTAAGCTGCCAATATGGGTCCTTTAGATCGAATCACCTCAGGTCCTCTCGATCGGTATCAGGCCAAAATTGGCCAGATATCGATCGGTCAAGTTTGATTTTTTTCTATGATCCAGGACCGGATTGGCTAGTTGATGCGGTCCTGTGACCTGTCTGATTCACCCGTTATCACCCAGCCGTTAGTGGGCGTATCAGGTTAAGATCCACTCGTTTGGCGACCTTGTCAAACGAGCACATCTTATAGTGTATGGCCACCTTAAGTTGGGTTCAAGTACAAGGTACTGTTTTATTATTACAGAGAAAAATAAAATCTAGAGCAAATTGCAGGTTCTAGTACAGGTCTACATGTTGCTCCCACTGGCCTAAAAGCAGGTGCTTATTTTTGAATTCCTTGTTTGGAGGCAAGTCTTGGTTACATAAAAACCAGGTTTATGGCCAAACAAATCTTCCTGTAGACTGGTAGTCCACATAGGGGCTACCCCTCAAAATGGCACCCCCAGGAACCTTAACATGCTTCTTTTGCTCCCCAACTCTTTTTACATTGAATGTGGCTCACGGGTAAAAAAGTAAAAAAAAATTTTGGGGACCCCTGATCTAGGGTCAGAATAATGAAGATAAGGAACGTTTATTTTTCATGATTGGTGACATATTCCTTTAATTCCTGGAGTCATGTGATTTGTAGCTGCTTTGTCCTACCATAAACAGAATAGCAGTGTCACTCTAGGACAGAGCCGCCAAACTCGTTTTTTATGATTGCAGGCAAAATGAAATCGTTTTTTACAAATTTAGATTTTTTTGGATATAATGGAGTTGACGGGAGATGGACTTACCATAATTCTGAGCTTTCTGGACAACGGATGCCATCCCTGTACCTTGTGCTTGATACTAACTGAGATATAATTGGACCTGCTCGTTTGTGATGTGCGGGTCAGGTTTCCCCGACCCTAACCCGCCCTGCTAATACCCGCACCCACTTCTGGGGATCCTTTTATAGACCCGCCCCGTCGATGACGTCACAAAAGGGGCGGGGCGAGCAGACGCAACACTATAAAACCGGAACCCATAAGTCGGATGCCGGCATTTGAAGGTGGTGGGCGGGGAGAGCAGGAGAAGAGAGCAACCCGCACCCGCCTGCCACCCGCGGGTCGCCCACACATCACTACTGCTCGTCTATCACTCATCTATGGGGAGACACAGTAAAAGGATAGTGCATTTTAGCCCAAATCTAAATCAGGTGGCATATATAATTTATAAGGGTAATTTTTATAAAATGCTATATGTATTCATAAAGAAAAAAACATTCACTTTGACTCACCTTTTGGCCAGTAGTCAAAGTAGTATCACCTAAGGGAATAGAGGGAAGGGGCTATTTGGGTCACGGAGGGTTTTGTGCCTATAGAACAGGAATAGGCAACATCTGGATATTCCAGGCTACTTCTGTGAAATCAAATCCATCAGCTGAATGTTTGCACAGCTGGAGACAGCTCAGCCTTTGTAAGCCATGTATAGATAGGCCTGGCTCCTCTAAGCTGGTGGCACTGGCAGTAAGAGTTATAGATGTTGGAGTGTGTCTGTGCCAGAGAAATGGATCATATAGTCTGTCCCCGAATGACACATGATCACGAGTGACGGCTAATAATGGTTACACCTAAGGGAGTGTGACCTTACGTCTCGCAATGCGGCCCAGTAATAGTCAGAATTTTGCTGTTCATGAAATAAAACCTTTGTTCATCCCACCTACACACAGTGGGGGAGGGGAGTGAAGGTAAGGTCTTGTGCAGTGATCCCCAAACAGTGGCTTGTGAGCTGGAGTCCTGCAGTGGTCTGCATTTAAACTGCCTGGCTACCTGGCTAAGGTGTGGATTCATGTAGATTTGGAGTGATGTCACTTTTGGTCCTCAGCTATGTCACTTTTGGTCCTCAGTGATGTCATTTTTGGTCCTCCGTGACATCACTTTTGGTCCTCGGCGACGTCACTTTTGGTCCTCAGCGATATCACTTTTGGTCCTCATCGACGTCACTTTTGGTCCTCAGTGACGTCACTTCCAGGCCGCAGTGACATCACTTCCGGTTTCAGTGTCCCAGGTTAGAAAGTTAAGTTGACCAAATGTGGGCCGGGACAGGTAGAGGATCAGTGGAAGCAAATTGTAGGTTCTAGTACAGGTCTACGTGTTGCTTCCACTGGCCTCAAAGCAGGTGTTTATTTTTGAATTCCTTGTATGGAGGCAAGTTTTGGTTGTATAAAAACAAGGTTTATGGCCAAACAGATTGTCCTGTAGGCTACCAGTCCACATAGGGGGTACCAAATAGCCAATCACAGCCCTTATTTGGCACCCACAAGAACCTTTACATGCTTGTGTTGCTCATCAACTCTTTTTACATTTCAATGTGGCTCACGGGTAAATAATTAGAAAAAAACTGTTTGGGGACCCCTGATCTAGGGTCAGAATAATGAAGATAAGAAACATTTATTGTTCATGATTGGTGACGTATTCCTTTAATCCCTGGAGTCATGTGATTTATAGCTGCTTTGTCCTACATATAAAGAGAATAGCAGTGTCAATCTATGACAGAGCCGCCAAACTAGTTTTTATGATTGCAGGCCACTGGAAATACCAATGATTCTTTATCTGGAATGCTTCTGGTTGTAGCTCACTGACGAGCTTTAGCATTTACTATCAGTAGAAAGAAAAAGATACGAATCATTAACATGAATGTGAGCAGAGCTCAGCTAATGGCACAGGCATAATCAGAAGTGGTGGAAGCAATGTTTCGAGTTGACATCCGGCACATGTCAAGCAAGTGTCCTTTTATGTCTAAATTATGGCTAGAATCACTCTCTTAGAGCCAAACAAGTGGATGTATGTGTGGACTTGTATGTAGGGCTTTGGTGATTTGTCAGTTACTGGAGACTATAGTATTTTTGTCAATTTGAGACACTGGTTTCTGACTTATTTTTGGTTTTAAGCCTTCCTTTGTGGTCCAACATTTGGGCACGGCTAAATATAATATATATGTATATATATGTATACACTATACGTATATGAAAAGCATTGCTGTTAAAGCAATTCACCTTCACTTCTAAGAGTATCTAGGGTAGAATATAAGGGGGTTATTTATCAAAATCCAAAATGATCTTATTATTTTCTGAAATATACTTAACCAAATCCGCACGGGTTATTTCCCCTTATTTATCAATACATTTTCCTGAAAAAAATCCAGTCCATATGAAAATTCGAATTGTATGAATTTTTCAGATTTTTTTGCCCAAAAACTCTGATTTTTTTTTTTTGATTTTTGCCTGAAAACCACAAAGTCTTATTGCACGAAACCCTGCGTAGATCAGTATATCTTAAGGACTTCTCCCATTGATTTATATACAACCTCAGATGCCGGGTTTTCAGCTTTGGACTTTTTTCATCCTTGGTGTAGAATAAATTCGGAATTTTTTTTTTTTTTCACAAAAATTCGGATTTTATAGTCAAAAAAACTAGAATTTTTCAAGTTTTTGACATTCCGACTTCAATAAATAACCCCAAAGTGTTCATCCAAAATCTCACCCTGAAAAAACTATAGGATGGGCGTCCAGGAGTATGAAGGAGAGCATGCATGTAATATCCCCAGATCTCACCCTAATTGGCTCTAGCTGTCATTATCATACCTAATGTAGCAAAAGACTGACCTTCATATCTACCACCATGGGTGCCAGAACCACTCCCTTAAAAAGCCTTGAGTAAGTGCAATAGAGGATACAAAGGTTGCCTACAAAAACAGATGTTACTAGACTTGTAGCAAACTTTGCAAGTTTGAGTAGTCCCTGACTTTTGTTCCTGCCATAGGCTAGAGTGGTTTAACTCCTCCCCCCCCCCATGCCCCTCAAACACTACAGGAGGTTAATGGTAATTTTGTAATAGTCATGTAGAACAATGAAGCGTCTGCTTAGACTGAAACTGCAAGCTGAGCCAGTAACGTCTAACAAAACTAATAAAGCTAGTAATGTTTCCTTTAGATTGATGTGTTACGTTGAGGGCATGTTCACCTCTGTAATGTTGGCCAGTGTGATATTGACAAACAGCTTTATTACTCATAGCCAGATTTTTCTAGTGCTGTAGGTAGGGTTGCCACCTGGCCAGTACAAATGGTGGCTGATCCCAATGTTATTAATAAGGGAAAAAAGATAAATATATAGGAAGGCCGGTATTTTTTTTCCAGAACAGGTGGCATACCCTAGCTGTAGGTCTTCTCAAATGGTCTACTATAACCTCTTTATTTTATAGTACAAAATGCACTTTACTACATTCATTAAGTTTTGTGAAGAGATGGTCCTTGACTTCATGTGTATCCTTTACTTTCCTCAGGTGCCTTTGTGATCTGCTGGACCCCTGGCCAAGTTGTCCTCCTCCTGGACGGTTTAAATTGCAAGAGCTGCAATGTTCTGGCCGTTGAGAAGTATTTCCTGCTCCTGGCTGAGATCAATTCCGTCATCAATCCCATAGTGTACTCCTACCGGGACAACGAGATGAGACTCACCTTCAAGCAGATTCTTTGCTTCTGCTGCAACAGGGGTTCCAAATACTCTCCAGGACCCCTGAAGTCAACTAACACCGAGAGGAGAGCCTTGGCTGACAATGGACATTTAATGAGAGAATGCAGTCTTTAGGCATGTTTTTTTTTTGTAATGTTCTCTGTCTGCCGGGAGCACCAAATCCACGTGAGATGCTAACACTTGCAGTGAGGCCCGGCCCATCTGGACACAAAGTAACGTGCATCAAGATGCATTGGTGTTAGGAAGTTTATCCTTGGAATGTTCCATGGAAGGACATTCGATGATTGAGACAAATGCGCTGCCTTATTTTTTAGGATGGACCCATGTATCCTATGTCTACAGAGGCTTCTCAAACTACTCTTATAGATTCATACCACTATTGGGAACCTCAAGACTCAATAAGACGTCTCTAGACTAAGCCACGTTTAACAGCATGGTGTCATTTACAGTGTAATCATTTTAGCAGGCTGTTTGTCTTTGCCCATTTTGTGTACAGTACCATCTTCTAGAGTAAGATGGCTAGTTCACATATAGCCACTGTGTCTCAGTGGGATGTGCTAATATACAGATATGACTCCAGTTATCAAGGACAAGGAGGTTAAGGAGCCCAATATGAGGGCAATCTGGCTTTATTATGGCCTTACTTTTTGACCATCACTTCGTTCATGGGCCATTTTGACAAAGTGCCTTGAGATCACACTGGATCTCACTTGGTTTGTCCCATCAGATTTTCCAGCCTACCATTGCCAGCCATAGTCGGAAGGGGGAATATAGTCATAGGGAATTTCTGTAATTGGCACTAATGTTTGGAGCATTTGTGTAAACTGAACTTCACCTATCTTCCAGTGGAACCCTGCATCTTTGTTTTACGAGGTGTTGTACACTGCCCCAGCATTGGGGTAATGAGTGTAGTACCCTGTACATCTACTATGCCCTTGACTTTGGAGAAGAGGGATTATATAGGGGCATCAAAAAAGGACTGTAAGCTTTGGGATGTGGTATATCAACCCTATAACTATACAAAATAATTAAAATACGGCTTTATTTGCCCTTTTCCCAATGGCAAAGATGGGTGTTGTGTTCCGGCATTACTCCTCGTGGATCACCTTCCATAAACTAGAAAGGGAAGCACCACGGGTTTCCTGGCATAATCTTAACAGAGCAACAGAATTGTGGGAAGGCCAAGTTATACCACAATGTGCTGAAAGGGAATAGCATTTATCCTGTATTATGGTTTTAAGCACCTTGTTATTTTCCTGATTAGTTACAGTCTGACTGTATAAATAAAGGACACTCGGAGAATTGAATCTGTGACTTGCGAAAGGGGCCAGCAAATGCGGGTGCCACTCTATTATGAAATAATATATATTTTGTTATTGTCCTCTTTTTAGGGATGCACAGAATCCAGGATTCGGGCTTTTTCAGCAGGATTCGGATTCGGCCGAATCCTTGCGCCTGGCCGAACTGAATCCGAATCCTAATTTGCATATGTAAATTAAGGGCGGGTAGGGAAATCATGTGACTTTTCGTCACAAAAGATTCTTTTTCCCACTTTTTCCTTCCCTGCCCCTAATTTGCATATGCAAATTAGGATTCAGATTCAGTTCAGTATTCTGCCGAATCTTTCATCAAGGATTCAGCGAATAGTGGATTCGGTGCAGCCCTACCTCTTTTATATAAATCTTTTTTGTTGTGTGGTTCCAATTGACTTTTGCTTTATTTTTTGGGGGGAGGGGGGTAATTAAATAACTTAATCACTGATAATGACCCTTTTTATTGACCTCTTAGTAATTTTAAAGACATTGGATTTGTAAGACGCTGATAATTAGACTGAGAAGCTGCCATATCACTTCGCTCTACGGAGGCACGTAACAAGGAATTCTATAGACCAGGAGATTTACGGCAATAAACAGATATTGCAGCTTGTATGACAGCTAATAGACAATGGAACTTGTTTATAAACGGAGCACAAAAAGTTCTTCTATTCCCCTCTGGCCTTGCGCGTTATATTTTAAATTAATCAAAGGAAAGTCATAGCACTTCACCACTTCTTGCTGTGCAATTATTCCTTAATTCAAGCACCATTTACCACTCAAAGTACAGAAGAACATTTCATGGGGTCTGCACCTTCCTTCAGGTACAGAAGTGAGCAAAAATGTCCTTTAATTCACTCCATAAACCCCACCCCTATTGGGTAGGGTTTCTTTTTTTAGTTAAGGGTTGAATTCTCCTTTAAAGGACGATTCACCTTTATTGGCAAAACTGTAATAACTAGAAAAAAAAACAGAAATATGTTCAAACCTACTAAATTTTGTAAAATGGTAATTAGGGGGTGTGGCCACAAAAGAGGCGTGGTCATGTGCAGTGGACTGGACACACCTACACTAATGATGTCATAGGGCTGTGCGGTTTATGGAGTGAATTTAAGGACATTATTGGCTCACTTGTGGAACCTGACGAAGGGAGGCGCAGACCGGCCTGAAATGTTGTTCTGTACTTTGTCTTGAATAAATGAAGAAAAATTGCACAGCAAGAAGTGGTGAAGTGCCTCAGTCTGTTTCTATGAAGCTCGATATTTTTATAAATCAAAATACCTGTCGTTTTTGCACTTTGGGGGGGTAAGCCTGAGTGGGTGCAGCTTTTGATAATCAGCCTACTTGCCGGTTTTAAAGGGCATGTAAAGGCAAAAAAATAAAATCCAATTTTTACTTTCTTTAATGAAAAAGAAACCTATCTCCAATATACTTTAATTAAAAAATGTGTACCGTTTTTATAAGAAACCTGACTGTATGCAGTGAAATTCTCCCTTCATTTACTGCTGTGGATAGGAATTGTCAGACAGTCCCTAACTGCTGAGCAGGGAAACAATCATACTTATGAACAGCAGGGGGAGCCCCCGCCTTACTTCCCAGCCATGCAGAACTCAAGCAGCTTTGTTTATGACGATCCCTAAGCAGCCCAGACCACACTGAGCATGTGCACAGTCTTAGTCTTGCAAAGATGTTTAACAAAGTTACAAGATGGTGACCCCCTGTAGCCAACTTTGAAAGCATAAATCATTTCTTTGATTAAGATTGTGGTGCAGTAAGTTCATGTTTATATTTAGTATACAAAATACAGCATTTCTAGCCTTATTCTATTTTACACTTTACATGCCCTTTAAGGGAGTGTGGCAATGATTGAGATTGTGTCTGTGACCATCTGGTGGTTAGTGGGGTCAATGCAGGTCATTTTCAGGAAAGCACAACTTATCCAAGAGTTACCTACTGGGATTTCTGTTATTTTCAATGGGCATCTTATTACTAAAACTGTCCGGTATATCCAGTATATACTATAAATATGAAATGAGTGTTCCCTATGCTGCTTTTGGAAGGTTTTTCACTAGACTCCAGCACTTCTGATTCACCATGATCAAATCACCTCTGTCTAAACCCTGCAGATAATCCACTGCCCTGCAATAAAGGGGACACTAGATCCACTGGATAGAGAACCCTTCTGCACTTGTAGACCAAAATAAAATCACATGCCGCTATTTATCTTTATTTGTAGTATAAAATGAGGGGCCTGGCATATAACAACCCACCTGGCTGTTTCTCATAGTTTTTTTTTAATTATTTGACTTCTTCTAAATCTTTTCAAGTTTCAAAGAGGGGTCGCTGACCCAAGCAGCCAAATGACTACTGTTCTCTGAGGCCACAAGTTAATTGTTATTGTTAGTTTTTAACTAATCCTAATCATGTGCCAGTCTCTCATCCAAACCACTGGCTGGTTGATAGGATAAATTGGACCCTAGCAACCAGACAGCTGCTGACATTCCAAACTGGAGAGCTGCTGTACAAAAATAATTTGGCATTGGACTGGGGGGGTAGGGTTGCCACCTTTTCTAAAAAAAAAAAATTACTGGCCAGTGCAGGGGGCGGGAACTAAAGGGGCAGGCTGTGATGCAAAAAGGGGCGGGCTGTGTGGTTGTGCCACAAAAGGGACGGGCAACGTCGCCATAAGCCAGAAGATAAAGAAAAAATAAAAGTTTCCACTGGAGGGCAAGGGCTTTTGTTAAGGGCATTACAGATTACCAGCAGCTACATTGCTGGTAAATTTATAATCCCGGCCCTGGCAGGTGTTTTACTGGCTAGGCCGGTGGCAACCCTAGGGGGGGTCCAGGTTCACTAGGGCTGCAGCATTGGGGCCCACACCCACCACTGGCCACCACCTCCACGTCCCCCCGCTAGCACGTACCTCTGCTTTTTGCAATCGGGGCAGGTGACGGAGTGCCATGAGGAATGGGTCTGGGCTGCCGGGGGCCCACCGGGTTTTTTCGCGGTGTCCCTCCAGCCCAGTCTGACCCTGATATAAGTGAACTAAACCTTTAACTTTTAAACTTGTTTATTTCAGGCCTGAACCCACCTGTCCGGTCATGACTAAATCGTTAGTTAGTTTCCTGGTATGCTCTGGGTTTATTATCTCATTGCTTTTTATAATTTACCGTACACCTCTGTATCATGGACGAGCCAAAGCATTAGCTGCCACTACTATACTGACCCTTTGTCTCAATGTGGGATTTTGTATTAGGGGCTGCCAAGTATCCAACCAGCCCAAGGAAAAAGAAATTGTAACAAAGCTGCTATTCTAACAAGAGAAATGTTATTTCGGCTCAAGGAACAATCAGCCGTTTGTGATGTATCTTTACATACACCCTGAAGTCCAGTGTTCAATGGTGCGTTCCCAAAAATAGCCAGTTGCTTTCATGCTAATAAATAGCTGATATTGCATTATGTTAATACAGAACAGGGATAGTAGCTGATTGGGCAAAGTTTGGCATTTACAAAGAGGGTAGAAATAACATTCTATTTGATAGTGTGTAGATTAGCCCTCTGTGATGTCACTGCTGATTCCATGGTCTGGCTCAGTTGTGATTGGTTGCTGCCGACACCATGGGCCAAATCTGGATGGCTGTATTATAATTAGGGATGCACCGAATTCAGGATTCAGTCGGGATTTAGCCTTTTTCAGCAGGATTCGGCTGAATCCTTGTGCCTGGCCGAATTTAAACCTAATTTGCATATGCAGATTAGGGGCGGTAAGGGACTTTTTGTCACAAAACAAGGAAGTTAAAAAAAATGTTTTCCACTTTTTTCTTTCCTGACTCTAATTTGCATATGCAAATTAGGACTTGGATTCACTTCGGTATTGAGCCGAATCTTTCACAAAAGGATTCAGGAATTTGTCTGAATTTAAAATAGTGGATTCGGTGAATACCTAATTATAATGGGGATTAACGGAGACCCATTGAGAGTGGACCCCATCAGCAAACCAATTTTCGGCCAGATACTCGGCCTACTGAAAGCCCCATATGTGGATTAATATTATGGTGACTCGGTTTGGTGGGGTTGAGTAGACCGGTTTTGACAAGTAGGATACTGGTGTTGCTTAATCCCTATAAAATGCAGGGAAGACCTGAGAAATGATGGTAGAAGATGAATAATTCTAGGTGTGGATGGGATCCCAAACAGGCCCGCTACACAAAAACGCAGGCGTCCGGTCAGATGCGATGGAAATAAGGTAAGTGATTCTATTGTTGGATTATGTTGCAGCGTTGATGCGACACTACTGTCGGATGCAGACGCTGCATCTGCATCCGACAGTCGCATCAACAATGCGACATGATCCGACAATAGAATCACTTACCTTATTTTCATCGCATCCGACCTGACGCCTGCGTTTTTGTGTAGCGGGTCGGATCGCAGCAGAATCGTCCATGGAGTTCTGCCTTAAAAGTATCGTTTTCATTACAGAACTAGGAAGAAAAGTTCCAGTTAATTTCATCTATTTGGACCATTCAAGCTCTTGTTTCAGCCGAGTAGAAAGAGACAGAGATGTGTATTCAATAACACAATAAGTGTGTTAAATAACTCAGTGCCGTTGTTGCATTTACAAAACCTTTTGGAATCTTGAAGCCAACCAAAGACAGAGGCAAAGTCCAAGTTCAATAAAATGCTATGAGGCTTGCCAGGCAAGATCTGTCTTGTACCAAATGATGCTGATTCACGTTTTTAGTTTCGTTATGCAAAACACATTCCTGCTTATTCTTGCTAAGTACCCTGACACATTTCCAGCAGACGTCAGTTTATTGTTGTGTTTGTTACACAATGACCTGTAATTCAGATGGGGGAAGGGCAAATGCCAATTTAGTATCAGGAAGTTATGTTTTAAAAAGGTTAAACTTAATGAACTTATGCCGAAGGCTGCCCAACCCCTACAGGAGCTTCACTGAATGCCATCTGAAGTAGCTGACAGTTTGCTACCCCACTCCGTGCTTACCTCTTCCGAGCTCCAACCAGGGGGAGGGGGCCACAGTGCTGCTGCAGTGAGTTCTTGGCATTTAAAGGCACCGGGGGTGACCTTTTAAAGTGCAGGCCAAGGATTATCACACTGGATTCAGTAGGCTTTATAGACAACTGTCTAAACTATTTGATTATGATGACAGTTTGATGCAATAGTTGCCGGGAAAACTTTAATTAATTGTAACAATTTAGCGAGTCGGTATAATGTAGAGAGTCATAGTTCTGGTTTTTAGTGACAATTCTTGCAATTATTTTATTAAATTAAAAGTTTCCAACACCCTTTAACATAGTGAAAGCAAAGCCTGATTCATTTCATGCCTTACATGGGGCACTTAGTCATAGGCTAAGACTAAATGATCATACCAAGTGTCGTATAAGGCACAAAATGCATCAGGCTTTACTTACACTGTTAAATGGCATTGGATCCTTTTAATTTAATAACAAAAAAGGACAGCATTTATTGACTGAGGTCCAGTTTGTGCCAACTCATTTTTTGCAAGAAATGTCTGGTGTTTCTCTTTAAGTTGAAAGTCTAGGGCATGAGCACCCTGGTGTGATTTGTGAGTCTACCTTTTGTGTTCTTTTTTTTTTACAAGCCTCATTCTGGTTTGGGTTGCCAGGGTCAGTGACGCATATTTTATACATGTAGGAAATTAGTGCAAAACCATTGCAATTATCCCTGTAAGAGATCAGGCACAGAGACTATGTCTGTGTGCTGTAAACTGTTACCTAGCAACCAGCTGGTCAGTGATGTCAGTGCAGCAGGAAGTGACACAACAACTAGTGAGTGGCTGGCAGGAAGAGGAAGTTGCAGTTGCTGGCAGAAGAGAAAAGCCTGGCAGAAAGAACCACATGGTGGACAGAGATAGACCAGAGAGCTGCCGGTGGGCCCAGAGAGCTGAGAGGCTTCACCAAAAGCATTCATTTGGATCGGGCTGGCACAGAGAAGCCACATACTGTGCCTGGAGAGACAGAGAGTGTGAAGGGATCAAGACTGGAGGAACAACCAGCAGGAGATTCCCATCTCTTACCTCCCAACTGTCCCGTTTTTAGAGGGACAGTCCCTCTTTTAACAGCTCAACCTGCAGTCCCTCATTTGTACTGGAAAGTCCCGTTTTTCACTGCATTGAACAGCCAGAAAAAGAAACAAAGTTTCTAACTTAATTGGCTTTTGACAGAGAGACCAAAACAGCTACAGCTGCAGATAAGATACTTTTGTAATAATTTCTAGATAAGCAAATAAGTAATTGTAACAATATAAGATAACAGGTCCCTTGGGAAAAGTTAGACTCACAGCTTAAAGGGCAATTCACCTTCATTAGCAAAACTGTAATAACTAAAAAAAAAACACAGAAATATAGGTTTCATAACCTTCCAAATTTTGTAAAATGAACATGGTTATTAGGGGGTGTGGCCACAAAATGGGTGTGGTCAAAAAATCCCTGTGCTACCCGCGGCAACTTCTTAGTCCCTCTTTTTTTTTCCAAAATGTTGGGAGGTATGCCATCTGAGCATCCAAAGGGGCTGGTAGTCTACTATGTCTGAATGTGCTGGACTCGCCTGAAGAAAAGCATCCAAAAAGAATTTGGAATGAGTATTGATATTTAAAGTGAAAGCGTATTAAAGGAGCACTTGAAGAATACTACTGATTTGTATTACTTGGACTGTGAGGATCCATCCATTACTTTAGGACTTAACCAGTTATTTAGTCAGACAGATTACGAAAGCAAGTTAGTTAGTGAGGCCCTATTGCTACCGGTTAGGAGTGCTGCATGTATTAGTTGCCAATTTATTTTAGATAAACATTTATTCAGTTTAACCAATACTGTGTTTGTGTTATTACTGTAATACTAGTGGGGCCACCGTAGGTGCATTCCCGGATCCCACTAGATTGATAGGCACTTGCTATTAAGTACCAGGTACCCAGTCTCTCCCAATACCACTGGGGAGTGGCTCAGGTTTGTCCCGTGTCATCGGGTAAGCGCCACATGTGGATTGTAACACTGACAAAGGGGTGTCGAAAGTTGCAGGATGGAAATTGGCAGAGTAGGATGAGTATTAATTTAAAAAGCATATACAATTCACAAGGCAAATGCTTATAAAGTGTGCCTGTTCCATAATAAAATGGGTTAAACATCAGTAAGTATTGTTTTCTTCTTTTGCTTCATTTACTCCCACAACATTCTAATCATAGCAAAGTAATTGTGTCCCCCGGGCCCCAGTGTATCACTGCATGTGGTATTGCCAAGCTCAGATAGGAGATGATACATCATTAGGGAGTTTGGATTAAGTCCTCCGTGTTCTTATCCTCCCTCATTCCCTTTGCTCTGAATTTTGCATTGTTGACATTATTCTCCCATATTCCTCAAACATACCATGACCCGAGGGAACTAGGGATAGTCTCTGGGATACATCACACACAATGCTGACAATCTGGCTGGGCTGATAGGTCCTGCAAGACCCCTGGGATTTATTGCTTCCCCACACCTGGAACCTGGGCACTAACTAAACAGAGAATAGTGTAATGTACATATAAAAGTAACAGTCTAAGGGGCAAATTCACTAAAGGGCAAAGTGGTTAACGCCGGTGAAAATTCGGAAAAAACGCTCTCTGTAATTTCGCTAGCGAAGGAGATAGACTCTGGCACAACTTCAGACTCTAAATTTCTAAAAAATTTTCTAAGTCCCAAAAAATGCTGGTGTCTTTTCCTTTTTTCAGGGTAATAGCCTGCAAAAGTGCGTACATTTTTTTTAAGGGTACCTGGCTTCCCCCCTACATTTCCTAACATATGGCACATGAACTATACAGTGGGATCATGTGTAGGGCAATATAACAACTTTATTTTATTAAGGTTCCCTGGACTTGTGTAATATAATGTATTTGCTGCAACATATACGTCCATTGTACTTTAACTGCACGCCATATGCAAATTAGCCAACGGTAGCGGAACTTCAAACTGCTGATCATATTATTGCAAACGCAACTTCGCAAGCGTTCGGTACCCTGTGCGCAACTTTGGATCTTCATGAATTAGTGTTGTCCAGGTGAATTTACGCCTGGCGAAGTGTTGTGATGTGCGCGAAGCCAGCCCTGGCGGATTTTCGAAGGTAAGTAAATTTACCCCTAAAGGTGGCCATAAACGCACCAATAATATCGTATTAAACAATTTTTCGTATTCTATTCTGTGTGTCTATGGCGGGAGAGGAGCTGACCGATACTGGCAGAAGACTTTGATATTGGTCAAGCTGACCGGAAACATTTTTTCGACGCCTTTAAAGGCACCCGAACATTGGCCATTGTTAGTTAGTTACTGAATCGTCAGATACTGGTAGAATTCTATTGTTTCTCCCTGTATATCGGACAATTCAGCTCTACACGTGTGTATTGAAAAGAACGATCTTTCCAGGAAAGATCTTAATTGTAAAGTCTATGGCCACCTCAATGGACAGATTTATCAAAGGTCAAATTTCGAAGTTATGTGAATTTATTTTAACTCTAATACGTTTGAATGTACTCACAACTCGAATGGGAGGTTATGAAGGAACTAGAAAGTCTAATATTGGATCAAATACGAACGACCCGAAAATCCGAATTTGAATCGAGTTCGAGAATCGAGAATTGAAACTTGATTGTCAGGAAGGCAATTAACATCTTCAAATGGTTCAAGGGACCTCTGCCATAAATGAACTCGGCGGGTTTTAGGTGGCGAATATTCGAATAAGAACTGTTTCCAGGGTCGAGGTGTGATCAATCTCACATTCAAATGCGTGGTTTAAAATTTGAAATTTGTGAGTTACGACCATTAAAAAAAAAATTAGAAAATTCAAATTTACCATTCGAAACTTAATAAATCTGCCCCTATCTGTTGATGAATAAAAAACCCCAAAGCTAGCCCAGGTCTAACAACCCACCAGATGTTTGTTTCTAAATAAGTGACCTGTTGCTATGGGTGACTAGTAAACTTCCCATCTCTTATTACAATGCACGATAATGTACCTTTCATGTTAAAGGGGTTGTTCACTGTTAAATGAACTGTTAAAATGATGTAGAGAGTGATATTCTGATACAATTTGCAATTGGTTTTCATTTTTTATTATTTGTGCGTTTTGAGTTATTTAGCTTTTTATTCAGCAGCTCTCTGGTTTGCAACGTCAGCCATCTGGTTGCTAGGGTCCAAATGACCCTAGCAACCATGCATTAATTTGGAGAAGACTCCTGAATCCTTCTCGGCTGAACCAAATCCTAATTTGCATATGAAAATTAGGGGTGGGAAGGGGAAAACATTTTTTGCTTCCTTGTTGTGACAAAAAGTCATGTGATTTCCCTCAGATATTCAAATTAGGGTTCGGATTCGGTTGGCCGGGCAGAAGGATTTGGCCTAATCCTGCTGAAAAAGGCCGAATCCTGGATTCGGTGCATCCCTAAGCCTTACAGAGCATTTGTTTTTAGATGTGACCCCCATTTGAAAGCTGCAAAGAGTCAGAAGAAGAAGGCAAATCATTTAAAAACTATAAAAATAAATAATGTCAACCAATTGAAAAGTTGCTAAGAATTGGCCATTCTATAACATATTAAGGGTCAGTCCACACCAGCAGATTCGGGGGGATTAGTCGCCCTAGTGACATTCCCTTTTCTGGGCGACAATCTCCCCGAACTGTCTTCCCCCTGCCCTTCGCTGGCTAAAATCAAAATCGCCTGGGCAATTCACACACGGTGCTTCATTTTGCCTCACAAGGAAATTTTGGGCGACTTCGGATAACGAAGCACCGCGTGTGAATTGCCGCAGGCGATTTTCATTTTAGCCTGCGAAGGGCAGGGGGAAGACAGTTCCCTTTTCGGCCAGAAAAGGGAATTTGTCACTGGGGCGACTAATCTCCCCGAATCTGCTGGTGTGGACTGACCCTAAAAGTGAATGACCCCTTTAAACTTTTGAATCGGTCTTCATTATTTTATTTTTTTTAATTATTTGCCTTTTGCTTCTGACTCTTTCCAGCTTTCAAATAGGGGGGTCACTGACCCCCATCTAAAAACAAATGCTCTGTAAAGTTACAAATATATTGGCATTGCTACTTTTAATGACTCCTCTTTGTATTCAGGCCTCTCCTATTCATATTCCAGTCTCTTATTCAAATCAGTGCGTGGTTGCTAGGGTAATGTGAGCCCTAGCAACCAGCCTGCATAAATCACAAACAGGAAATTGGCCGAATAAAAAAGCTATACGTCTGCTTCTAAAGAAACAGCTCCAGCCAACATATAACAAAACATTAGATCATTGTCCGTAGCAAGGGGATTCCCTAAATATCTGTTTTGAATGTAAGCAACAGAGAGAAACAGCAGCCTCCTCCAAAGACCTAAGCGAAGACTAAGGACTTCCCGATAACAAGCGTGACTACGTCAGATTACTATAGATGTATCCGCCCCCGGATAGAGAAGCTTTAGCGTACTATAGAGAGCAGGCTGGCGGTATAGATAATACCCGGAAGTGAGGCGAAAGCGTTCTAACTCCCTATTGGTGGGAAAGGGGAGCTTACTGAACTGATATTAGGCTGTGTGCAAATGTTTTGATAACGTCCTGACTTCACGTCTGCTGTGATTATTCGTTCCGTATCAATAGTCCCAGTATTTTTGCT
The DNA here is from genome assembly GCF_017654675.1 of Xenopus laevis. Classification (NCBI taxonomy): domain Eukaryota; kingdom Metazoa; phylum Chordata; class Amphibia; order Anura; family Pipidae; genus Xenopus; species Xenopus laevis. The sequence continues at coordinate 145,024,075 of NC_054375.1, forward strand.
GCCAGTATTTTCCTTAATAAGCAAGTAAGTCTGGAAGCCTCGGGGCTGAACTGCTGCCACAGGGCAGAGGAATAGGACATTGCTGTGACTGTGTGGGGGTGTCTTGTTGTACCTAAAGGGAAATAGACGTATACCTTATTGCAAAACTTGAATTGTCCCTAGAAAGCAGTATTTGGTTCTCTCCTGACTCTTGAAGTAATGTAGCACAGGCCAGTTGTGTCTGTTGATCAGCTGTGATGTTTCAGGAGTCAGAACTGGCAGTGCAGTGAGTAGGACACAAACAGCAGCAAATACCCCTACTAATAACTGCACGGCCCACTGAAAACGTGTACAGAAAAGTCGCTTTGAACGACATTTTTTTAAATTTCCATCATGTGAAACATTTGCACGAATCACGATTGCTATAGAAATAACCGTTTTTCCCCGTGTCTTTTAAGGAAAAATGATGATCGAGGTTGTTTGTAACGACCGGCTGGGGAAGAAGGTCCGAGTGAAATGCAAGTATCCTTTCAGAGCTGTAAGATCAACACGATGCTGTGGAGGCGCAGGTAAGAGGTGTGTAGTTAAAGGAGACATACACGTTAAGGGCTAGTCCACACTGGGAGATAGCGACACGTTTGCGGTCGCGGCGACAAAGCACCGCAACAGTCGCCGCGACCGGCGCAGGCGACAGTTTTGTATGGGCGCCTATGTAAAAACGCCTGTGCTAACCACACGAGGCGATGCGCTTTTCAACAGTCGCCTGAAAATGCCTCGCCAGGCTTTTTCAGGCGACTGTTGAAAAGCGCATCGCCTCGTGTGGTTAGCACAGGCGTTTTTACCATAGGCGCCCATACAAAACTGTCGCCTGCGCCGGTCGCGGCGCTTTGTCGCCGCGACCGCAAACGCGTCGCTATCTCCCCGTGTGGACTAGCCCTAAATCTAACCCCCTAATCTTGTAGGCAATTGTGTATACTGTATGGTGCTGGGTTTACTTTTGGCCAAAAATGTATATTTTCAAAACCGCCCCTTTATTGAAGCTCCTTATGGATCTGCCATGGTCCCTGTCCAAGTTTCAAATGAAGGGTGGGCGTGTCCTAACGGTCCCTGCCAGAAGCACAGTAGGAGGGAGACAGCCAATCACAGCCCTGCAGTCACACAAGCAAAGACAGGCTTCAGTTCCCTATCAGGTCAGCCTAGCTGCTGATTGGTTCCAATCATACAGTGCAGTGAGCTGCCTGCTCCCCTGCACAGCCTGGGAAAGGAGGCAGCAGGAAGTGGAACAGATGGGCGGGACTAGTTGGGTTTTTGCAGAACTTTTCAATAAAGTAACCAGAAACAAAATGTTTTAAAGGAGACATATAGGATAAATGGAAAAACTCTAATTTTGTAGGCAATTATAAGTAATATATGGTGTTGCTTTTACGTGGTGCTAAAAATTAATATTATCTTTAAAAATAGCCCCTTTATTAGAGCTACCTATAGATGTTCTCTGGTCCCTGTCTGTGTTTCAAGTGAGGGGTGGGCGTGTCCTAACGGTCCCTGCCAAAAGCACAGTAAGAGGGGGACAGCCAATCACAGCTCTGCAGTCACACACAGACAGGTGTCAGTTCCCTATCAGGTCCTGCTAGCTGCTGATTGGTTCCTGTCCTACAGTGCAGTGAGCTGAGTCCACAGCCTGGGAATTCAGGGAGCAGGAAGTGGAAGAGAAGGGAGGGATTATTAGGGTTTTTGCAGAAATATTCAATAAATCAGCCTGAAACACTACTTTTTAAGCACAATTCTTCTATATCTAAATAATATAATGCACTGGTACATTCTTATTTTTTACACAAAATGTCTCCTTTAAAGCACATTCCTTCTATATCTAAACCATTTAATGCCCTGGCGCATTCTTGTTTTTTACATAATATGTTTCCTTTAAAGGGATACTGTCATGGAAAAACATGTAGGATTAAATTACTTTCTGGCAGGCTGTTATTTCTCCTACTTAATGTAACTGTATGTGTCTCAGTGGGACTTGGCTTTTACTATTGAGTGTTGTTCTTAGATCTTCCAGGGAGCTGCTATCTCATTACCTTCCCATTGTTCTGTTGTTTGGCTGCTGGGGGGGGGGGGGGGGGGGGGAAAGGGGGTCGATATCACTCCAACTTGCAGTACAGCAGTAAAGAGTGATTGAAGTTTATCAGAGCACAAGTCACATGACTGGAGGCAGCTGGGAAATTGACAATATGTCTAGCCCCATGTCACATTTCAAAATTGAATATAAAAAATCTGTTTGCTCTTTTGAAAAATGGATTTCAGTGCAGAATTCTGCTGAAGCAGCACTATTAACTGATGCGGTTTCAGAAAAACATGTTTTCCCATGACAGTATCCCTTTAAACACTGTCTATTTCTTCTGTGCAGACCCATGAATACACATGCATAGAACGCCTCCTATATTTATGACATGAGCTGCAGTTATCATACATATTTCCCAAGGTTAAATCAATATCTAATTTCTGTAGACTCAAGTGACTGAGGGAGCCTAACAGCCTAAATCTTCATGAACCTTGAATCATACAGTGACTTATTATCCTATTAAACACACAGTTTTACCTCCTTGACTCTTCTCTTAAGCTCGGATGACACCATTAAAGATCTGAAGAAACTCATTGCAGCGCAAACCGGGACTCGGTGGGATAAGATTGTGCTTAAGAAATGGTGAGTGCCAAGATCAGTAACATATCTGACAGTTTATACACAATACACGGGAGCTGCACTGGAATGTGCAAATTAATATATATCACCTGTATTTGTATGAGGGGAGGACATAAATAATAATGCTATGCATTCCAGTGGACTATCACTTAATGGGCAGAACTGATGTCACAAAGTTCATTTTCTCCTTTAGAAGATTAACATCAGCATAAAAAATCCATTAAAGAGATGTTTACTGTAGAGTCCTGTAGCGGGTCGGGTACCCCGCAAAAACCTGCAGTACCCTGTGGGTTGTGGGTAGAAGTTCCGGGTGTGGGTATAGATGCGGATCTGCGGGCCTGGGGTCTTCTCAACAGCACTTTTTACTTTTTTTTCTGGGCACGTCTACTTCCGATGATGTCACTTCCGGTTTACAATTACAGCACTTCCTGATTCTTGATGGTCAGCGGGTCTGGGTTGTGGATAAGGTACTTTGGGTCGGGTAGCGGGTCCAAGTGGGTAATAATGTGGGTACGGGTCGGCTACAGGTTCCAAAAAGTGGACCCGCACAGGACTCTAGTTTACTGTAAAATACAGGGCAACCACAACCTAAGCCATAAAATACAGGGCAACCACAACCTAAGGCATAAATAAGACTAGAGCTACTGGATATGGTATAATTACCCAAAGGTACTGCAGCTGTCGACTCCGAATCTGTCTTTTCTTCATTATCCCTCTCTTTGCTCTATGAAGCTCACGTGGGCTCAGTATAATAGAGTGCTGTAGCTAAACCACTTTTAAGGATTGTCATAAAACAGCAGAAAGTGAGCTAACGTCTGTCAAGTTACCCTTTATATAGTGTTAAACTGTTGTTCGCATTTGACTATACTTTTAGTGTGATGTAGAAAGTGATATCCTGAGACATTTTTGCAATTGGTTTTTATTTTTTGTGGTTTTTGCGTTATTTAGCTTTTTATTCAGCAGCTCTCCAGTTTGCAATTTCAGCAACCTGGGCGCTAAGGTCCAAATGACCCTAGCAACCATGCATTGCTTTGAATAAGAGACTGGAATATGAATAGGAGAGGCCTGAATAGAAAGGAGAGTAATAAAAAGTTATAGCAATAACAATAAATGTGTAGCCTTACTGAGCATTTGTTTTTAGATGGGGTCAGTGAGTCAGAAGTAAATATTAAATATTAAGTTATGAAGATGGGGAACTGCTGGAGACATGCTTAGAGGTACAGGTATGGGATCCGTTATCCGGAAACCCATTATCCAGAAAGCTCTGAATGACAGAAAGGCCATCTCCCAAAGACACCTGGAAAGGGGGTTGCTGACTCTCTAAATCAGCGGTCCCTAACCTTTTTTGGCCTGGGGACTGGTGTAGAGCCAAATTTTTTTGCACGGACCGGGGAAGGGGGTCGGGAGGGGTCGTCGTCCAACTCGACGCACCTCATTAATTGTCCCCTAGGCTCGGCAGCCCAGTTCAAGACTGTCCAGGCCACGGCCTGGCGTTTGGGGACCCCTGCTCTAAATTGTTCTTAATTGATACATTTAGTTGATAAATTTCTTATCTTTGTCCCTACTGAACAGAATCTCTGAGTTTCTTTAAAGGGGTGGTTCACCTTTAAGGTAACTTTTAGTATGTTATAGAATGGACAATTCTAAGCAACTTTTTCAATTAGTTTTCATTATTTATTTTTTAGTCATTTGCCTTTTTCTTCTGACTATTTGCAGCTTTCAAATGGAGCATGTCTCCAGCACTTCCCCATCTTCATTACTAAATATTTAATATGTAATATTTACTTCTGACTCTTTCCATCTTTAAAATGGGGGTCGCTGACCCCTTCTAAAAAGCAATGCTCTGTAAGGCTACACACTTATTATTACTGTTACTTTTTATTACTCATCTTTCTATTCAGGCCTCTCCTATTCATATTCCAGTCTCTTATTCAAATCAATGCATGGTTGCTAGGGAAATTCAGACCTTAGCAACCAGCTTGCTTGAAATGCAAATTGAAGATCTGCTGAATAAAAGGCTAAATAACACACAAATCACAAATAATAAAAAATGAAAACCAATTGCAAATTGACTCAGAAAATCACTATCTACATCATACTAAAAGTTAACGCAAAGGTGAACAACCCCTTTACAGACAGCTATTAGAATTAATACAATAGTCAATAATACGCCAGTGCGATTCCCCCATGTTTCTACTGGTCCCAGTTGGGATCATACAAGGAGCACTTGGGAGAAGAAGAAACCCTTGGGCTTGTTCCACCCTACCTAGGGTAAAAGGTTAGGGATTTTCTCACTGGGGTTCCCCCAATGTATTATAGAGTGTAATTATATTCATTTTTTCCAGGTACACGATATTCAAAGACCACGTGTCATTAAGTGACTGTATCCTTTGTACTTGATTGCTTCTTCAAGGAGTCTTGGAAACTGCCAGTGTCTGATAGACAGTTTTCACCAGAGCCGGCTCTAAAGTAACCCCTTTGCTATGTGAGAGTTAAAGGAGAACTAAAACCTAACTAAAGAAGTAGCTAGAAATGTTGTACATTATGTTTTGTGCTTCTGTACCAGCCCAAGGCAACCACAGCCCTTTAGCAGTAAAGATCAGTGTCTCCAAAGATGCCCCAGTAGCTCCCCATCTTCTTTTCTGCTGATTCACTGCACATGCTCTGTGCTGCTGTCACTTACTGAGCTTAGGGACCCACTCACAATATACAGTACACAAAGAATAGAAATGGCACAAGGCTGATTAGTAATTAAAGGAGAAGGAAACCCCCTGGGCGCAAAAACCCTCCCCCCTCCCCTGTGTTGCTCCCTCCTCCCCCCTGACCTACCTGTCCCGCTGGGCAAATGCCCCTAACTTGTTACTTGCCCTTCTATGCAGGTCCAGTCCACGGAGTTCACAGACGCCATCTTCTTCCACGCAATCTTCTTCCTGCTTTGACCGGCGTTTTGGCGCATGCGCAGTAGGAGCAATCCGCCGGTACGGATCTACTGCGCATGCGCCAAAAGTCAAAAGTGACTTTTGGCGCATGTGCAGTAGATCCGTACCAGCGAAATGCTCCTACTGCGCATGCGCCAAAACGCCGGTCAAAGCAGGAAGAAGATTGCGTGGAAGAAGATGGCGTCTGTGAACTCCGTGGACTGGACCTGCATAGAAGGGCAAGTAACAAGTTAGGGGCATTTGCCCAGCGGGACAGGTAGGTCAGGGGGGAGGGGAAGCAACACAGGGGAGGGTTTTTGCACCCAGGAGGTTTTCTTCTCCTTTAATACAGATAATTAGTACATGGCAGCACAGAAACCAGTGCAATTAGCATCAGAATTTAATAATCAGCAAACCTGTAGCATCAGCTTATATTACAGGGGAAGCTCATTTTCTGCTGGATAATTAGTGAGGAGCCCTAAGCTTAGCTTCTCAACAGCCAATCAGAGCCCACTGAGCATGTGAGTGTCACAGACACTTTCCAAGATGGTGACCCCCTGTGACAAGTTTGAAGTCCTGGATCATTGCTGCTATTGACAAGCTGAAACTTTAGCCTCGTGCAATAAGTTCACTATATAAAATATGACATTTTTATCCATATTAATTTTTAGGGTTTAGTTGTCCTTTAAGGAGCATGAGAACAAATCGTGATGTTCTTTTCTGAAGAGTCCCGATCAGAGATGAGCTGTACCCACTTCCAGTGTTTATAGAGTGACGACTCATTATGGCACGTGCCGGGGATTATTTGGTCCCACTCATTTCCTCTGTTTTGATTTTCCTTTAGATTATTAGAGCTTTGTGTGAAGGAGCAGTGCAGGGGAGATGTATCACCCTGTTATACATACAGCTGAATCCCTGGCACAGAAAAACACTTAAAACAGCAATTAGTCAGTTTTTCATGAGCAGCGCAGGCTTGGAACGTGCAGCAGCGTTTAACACTTAGGGATATAAAGGGACCGTTACATTAGAAAATAGTAACACCCATATTCCTTGACACTATTCTTCAAGAATGGTGTTACTTTCATGTTTTTGCCCCAAATCATAAACTTGATTGACCTGAAACTGAACGGGCAGTTGCTTTTTTTGGCAATTGATAAAAAGGCAAATGTTGCTTACTTGTACAAATAGTATTTATTGCTTAGTAGAACCCAATGTTACATTTTCTCAGAACCAATGTTTTGTTTCACACACCCATACAGGCAAAGTGCATTTTATTTGTTCTTGTACGATTTGTTTTCAGAATTTAAAGGGATATTGTCACGGGAACACGTTTATTTCAGAACGCATCAGTTAATAGTGCTGCTCCAGCAGAATTCTGCACTGAAATCCATTTCTCAAAAGAGCAAACAGATAGTTTTATATTTCATTTTGAAATCTGACATATTGTCAGTTTCCCAGTTGCCCCCAGTCACGTGATTTGTGCTCTGATAAACTTCAGTCACTCTTTACTGCTGTACTGCAAGTTGGAGTGATATCATCCCCTCCCTCCCACCCAGCAGCCTAACAACAGATCAATGGGAAGGTAACCAGATAATCGCTCCATGTTAGATATAAGAACAACACTCAATAGTAAAATCCAGGTCCCACTGCGACACATTCAGTTACATTGAGTAGGAGAAACAACAGCCTATCAGAAAGCAGTTCTATCCTAAAGTGCTGGCTCTCTTTGAAAGCACATGACCAGCAGAATGACCTGAGATGCACCTGGAAAACATGAACTTGAGGTTGTTCTGTATTTATAAATGTCTATATAAAGCTTATGAATGAGACTGAGCACAGCTATAACATAAAGCTTGGTTATTGGCACCCTGTCCTGTACATACCTGCCTGAAAACCAGCAAGAAGTGTGAGTGCTGTAATGGTGTATTGATAGAGTTCTCTCCTAGCTCATAGTATGATCCAATTTGTAGCCCGGGGACAGATGATTAGATGAGTCTGATCATCCTTTTCTAAAGATTTTATGGTCGTTTTTCCTTGACGCTTCCTGTAGATGAGATTCACGATGGAATGAACCTGGAGTTGTACTACCAGTAACTTTCCCTTCTCCTGCTGTCTCAGCCCACGACCTCCAGTCTGTCAGACTTCTCTCCCCTGCGCACTTCCCAGGGATCCTCCATTTGAATCGGGATCATACAAGTAGGCCGCTGCAGAGATGTTTTGTTGTTAAAACACATTATCATATTTATCTTGCATACGGGATGGACTTGCCCTTTATGTGAAGGGAAGTGGCTCATCTTTTCATTGGAAAATGATAGTTAGCAAACAAACTTTGTTTTTTTTTTTACTGTAATAAAATGTTAAATTGAGTTTATTTCCCTTTGTTTTCACGTAAAGTTAGGTGCACAATCTGAATATAGAATCTGAATATAGAATCTGAATATAGAATCTGAATATGAAATCTGAATATAGAATCTGAATATGAAATCTAAAAATGGAATCTGCATATAGAATCTGAATATGAAATCGGAATATGGAATCTGAATATAGAATCTGAATATGAAATCTAAAAATGGAATCTGCATATAGAATCTGAATATGAAATCGGAATATGGAATCTGAATATGGAATCTGAATATGGAATCTGAATATGGAATCTGAATATGGAATCTGAATACAGAGGAAACTGGTAGAATTAATGGATCTTGGTCCCACACATTCCCTGCTGTACTCATGGCACACAAGATGTAATCTCTTCCCGTGTTTTTCAGACAATTCAGGGAATTCTCCTGAATATGAATAACATTGGCTTTTATTGAAACCACCGCAGCAAGCCAGGTCTCCAAGCAATACTTGCCTGACAAGCAAACACAACCCCTGTTTCAAAAAAGACTAGGGATTTATTCAAATTCAATTCAAGTTTTTAAAAAAAAATTGTAATTGATTTTCGAGATTTATCATACTCGGGCCCTTTACAGGGCATGTAAAGGCAAAAAAATGAAATCCCATTTTTACTTTCTTTAATGAAAAAGAAACCTCCAATAGACTTCAATTAAAAAAAGTGTACAGTTTTTATAAGAAACCTGACTGTATACAGTGAAATTCTCCCTTCATTTACTGCTGTGGATAGGAATTGTCAGACGGTCCCTAACTGCTGAGCAGGGAAACTATCATACTTATGAACAGCAGGGGGAGCCCCCGCCTTACTTCCCAGCCATGCAGAACTCAAGCAGCTTTGTTTATGACGATCCCTAAGCAGCCCAGACCACACTGAGCATGTGCACAGTCTTAGTTTTGCAAAGATGTATAACAAAGTTACAAGATGACAGCCCCCTGTGGCCAACTTTGAAAGCATAAATCATTTGTTTGATTAGGCTTGTGGTGCAGTAAGTTCATGTTTATATTTAGTATACAAAATACAGCATTTCTAGCTTTACTCTATTTTACACTTTATATGCCCTTTAAAGGAGAAGGAAAGGCATCCGTACACTTGGAGGTGCCAAATGTTAGGCACCCCTAAGTGACTGTATTGAGTTACGTGAACCCAGGGCTGGTGCTCCTATCAGCAGAAAACTGCACCGGCCCGGGGTTATACCAGTGAGCACCATGGAACAATCCTCTTCCAGTGTCTTCTTTCTTCGTGCGGCTGCGCATTCGCAGAAGAACAATAAGCCGAACTTTAGCGAAAAAGTCATCTATTACGTTAGAATGTGCATGCATTTACCTCGGGAAATTCAAAGAAACTAGAAGCCGGAAGATGATAACTCCGTGGTGCTCACTGGTATAACTCCGGGCCGGTGTAGTTTTCTGTTGATAGGAGCACCAGCCCGGGGTTTCAGGTAAGTCAGTACAGCCTAACATTTGGCACCCCCAAGTGTACAATGCCTTTCCTTCTCCTTTAAGGCTGTGGGTTGTTTAAAAAAAAAAAAAAAAAGGGAGGGGCATATTTACTACTTAAACCAACACTGATAGATATAAGCTGCCGACAGATTTATTGCTCAATGTATGGGGTCCTCCGACGGGCTTCCCTGAAAGTTGGACAGATGTGGATCGGCCAGGCTTAAAAATCGAGTCAGATCGAGGACCACGTCGGTAGATTGATTCTATCCTCAATCAGACCACCTGCTTTCTCCTCATTATGATCCAATCACTGTGCCCTACAGCCTCAAGGTGAGAATATCACTGAGAGATCCGCTCGTTTGGTGATCTCTTCAATCTCCAATTGAAAGATCCCTGGGCCAGATGGGTAATCCTCTCTCCTCAGGGCATAGGGAATGGAAGAAGGACGTCTGAGCCAATACAGATTCACTGCACTCACAGCAATGTGTTGGACTGGGCGCTGACATAAGAACTATAGGAGAATGGGATTTCTCTGCTGAAATCTGCTCTAAACCCAGGATAATGTGTGAGTGCAGACTCGGGAGTAAATCAGCTGATTCCTGACCTGCTCCAGGGTTGAGACTCAGTATCGTGTGGCACCAGCTGTGACCCCTTTGTCTCTCCAACATTAATATTTCCCTCATTTATTAAAGATTCCTGACTGTCCAGAACATGTTTAGAATGTGTGATCAGCTCCTGCTCATATTAGTCTCTTTGCAGTAGAAGTTCTCCTCCTTCTATGGGTTTTAGTCCAAGTAGGAGGCTGTAGAAAGATTATGTTTATATCAGACAGTTCCAGAAGGTGGCGCTGCCCGTTAGTGGAATGTGTCCTCATTGTATCAGTGGAGGGAAGTCTCATGAAACATTCTCAGTGAATTGATACATTTATTGACGCAGAGAACAGGGACAATTTATAATCAAAGTCCTTTCTGTTTCACAGAACAACATTGCTCAGTGCTGGTCCTAACTAGGAATGCACCCAATCCAGGATTCGATTCAGCCGAATCCTTCTGCCCGGCCAAACCGAATCCTAATTTGCATATAGAAATTAGGATTCGGTTCGGTATTCGGCCGAATCTTTCGCTAAGGATTCGGGGGTTTGGCCGATTCCAAAACGGTGGATTCAGTGCATCCCTAGTCCTAACAGACCACTGTCATCTATCCAAGTCTTTACTCCCTTAAGGGTAAGGGCACACGCTAAGATTCGAGGAGATTTAGTCGCCCGGACACAAATCGCCTTTTCTTCGGGCGACTAATCTCACTGAAAAGCCTTCCCGCCGGCTAGAATCTAAATCAGCGGCAGGATGGATCTCAATTTCTGGTGTCAGTATCTCTTTAGGGTAAGGGCACACGCTAAGATTCGGGGAGTTTTAGTCGCCCGGCAACAAATCGCCTCTTCTTCGGGCGACTAATCTCCCTGATCTCCCTTCCCGCCGGCTGGAATCTAAATTTCGTTCGCATTCGTTTTCTGAAGTCGCCCTAAGTTGCCTTATGGGGAAACTTCGGGCGACTTCGGAAAACGAAGCTCTCCTATTGCCATCCCGTCTGCGATTTAGATTCTGGTCGGTGGAAAGGCTTTTCAGGGAGATTAGTCACCCGAAGAGGCGATTTGTCTCCGGGCGACTAAATCTCCCCGAATCTTAGTGTGTGCCCTTACCCTAAAGAGATACTGACACCAGAAATTAAACTCCTTTTTTTATCATAATTTTGCCTTGGAAAGCTACTTATAACTTTGCCATAAAGTATTTGCCGGATGCTTTTACATTACCGGTCTGATCCCCCATGTTCCTGTATGAGGGGGCTGCCATATTTGTGCAGCAGGAGTCCGTTACCATTAGAAACGCTGATAGACTGAGATGGGACAGTCAGGTTGGCAAAACTGTCAGGTTTAGGAACTTCAACTAACAATTACTTACAAAAACAAACCTCTCAGCAAAAAACGATCAACATAACCTATAGGTAACTTTTAATGTACATTCATATTTTAAAAAGTAGATTTTTAGCGTCAGTATCAATTTAAGCGAATCACAAGCAGGCAGAAAGAATACAGACATCCTGGTTTGAATCATTCCAACACTGAAAATAAATCGTATCATTGGAAAGTCTGTGTTTGTCCCCCACTTTTATACATGTTGCACCTCTTTATCAGATCACATAAATAAGTGTGACTTTTGCCATATAAATACAGTGCTCCCTACCCTGCACCCACCAACATCCCTAATATCTTCTGTATTTATTGGGCGGGGGGTGCCGGCCTCTGTGCTCTGTCTTTGGAGTCCAGTGACCTGCAGCTATATTTTAGGTGCAGGGCTTGGAGCAAAAGGCGCGTTGTGTATTGGGCCTGTTTTATTGCACTTTGCACCCTGCACTTAAAAGAACAGTAACACCAAAAAATTAAAGTGTTTTAAAGTAATGACAATATCATGTAGTGGTGCCCTGCACTGGTAAAACTGGTGTGTTTGCTTCAGAAACACTACTATAGTTCATATAAACAAGCTGCTGTGTAGCCATGGGGGCAGCCATTCAAGCACAGGATACACAGTAGATAACAGATAAGTACTACTATAGTTTATATAAACAAGCTGCTGTGTAGCCATGGGGGCAGCCATTCAAGCACAGGATACACAGTAGATAACAGATAAGTACTACTATAGTTTATATAAACAAGCTGCTGTGTAGCCATGGGGGCAGCCATTCAAGCACAGGATACACAGTAGATAACAGATAAGTACTACTATAGTTTATATAAACAAGCTGCTGTGTAGCCATGGGGGCAGTAATTCAAGCACAGGATACACAGTAGATAACAGATAAGTACTACTATAGTTTATATAAACAAGCTGCTGTGTAGCCATGGGGGCAGCCATTCAAGCACAGGATACACAGTAGATAACAGATAAGTACTACTTTAGTTTATATAAACAAGCTGCTGTGTAGCCATGGGGGCAGCCATTCAAGCACAGGATACACAGTAGATAACAGATAAGTACTACTATAGTTTATATAAACAAGCTGCTGTGTAGCCATGGGGGCAGCCATTCAAGCACAGGATACACAGTAGATAACAGATAAGTACTACTATAGTTTATATAAACAAGCTGCTGTGTAGCCATGGGGGCAGCCATTCAAGCACAGGATATACAGTAGATAACAGATGCAATCTGTAGAATCCCATTGTATACTATTTTATCTGTTATCTGCTGTGTATCCTGTGCCTTTTCTCCTTTTTAGTCTGAATGGCTGCCCCCATGGCTACACAGTAGCCTGTTTACATAAACTGTTGTTGTCTTTCTAAAGCTTAAACATAACTTTTACCAGTGCAACGGTATATTTTAACTACTTAAAAACTTTTCTATTTTTTGGTGTTACTGTTCCTTTCATAAATGACCCCTAACAAGTCCTTTTCAGGTGCAGGTATGAACTTTGGTTTGACGTTGGTGTCTCATTGGCTTTCAGTTGTTTGGAGCTTTCCTTGTGACATCACAGACACTCACAGTAGAGGCTTTATATTCTATTGCTTCTCCTGTAGAAGAGACACAATAAAGGTAAGGATGCAGATACAGTAAAACATGGATTCTCTTTCATTAAAAAGGACTACTCCAGGCATAAGGATAGATATAATTTACAAGATATTCATGGTTTAAATACACAAGAGCCATGAATATTCTGTAAATTATATCTTTATAACGGTGAGTTCTGATGTCATCAGTTATAAATGGTGAGTTCTGATGTCATCAGTTATAAACGGTGAGTTCTGATGTCATCAGTTATAAATGGTGAGTTCTGATGTCATCAGTTATAAACGGTGAGTTCTGATGTCATTTCTGTCACATGACTCACTGAAACTTGTGTATTATAATAAATAAAGTGCCCTTGTTGCAAAATATGAGGATATTAGAAGTTGCCTCGGAGTTCCATGACCTGTATAAAAACACTCGGCCTTCGGTCTTGTGCTTTTATGTGGTCATGAAACTCCTCGGTAACTTTATTCACTTTATATTTAAGAAACAACTATTCCTTATGTAACTGTAACATAATAAATTTGTGAATAAAAAGCATGTAACAGGAGGGTGATTTAGACAAGCTGATTGTTGACAGTGTCTTGAGTAGTGATGGGCGAATATATCAACTGGCACGAATTTGCGGCAAATTTCTGCGTTTCGCCGACGGCGAATAAATTTGTGAATCTCCCTCGAAAATTTGCCTGCATCAAAATTTTTGTAGACGAGCATTCGGATGCCCATTGACTTTAACACCAGCATCAGCTTGGACGTGAATTTCAGTTTTTCACGATTTTTCATGAAAATGTCAGATTTTCAAAGAAATGTTGTGAAAATGTCCAAATTCACGATTTTTTTCATGCATGTTTGCATTTCACGTTTTTTTTTTTTGTGAAACTTTCCAATTTCACGATTTTCCCCTGAATTTTTCGCTGTTTCGTGAATTTTGTGGCGAAACACGACAAATTCGCTCATCGCTAGTCTTGAGATCTACTGACCACCAGCTAAAGGTCTACTGGTTGGGCAGCCCTGAGCTATTGTATAAAACTGTTAACATTTTGGAAGATTGCTGATCCGGCCGGCAGAGTTTCTATGAGGGAGAGAAAAAGCAACAAATTAATCTTTATTATTATATGTGTGGTATTATAATCTACTCACCTCTCCTGTATGTATTCACTGATACGGGTTCTGATCTTCTATACCTCTAGCCGGAAAGAACAACAAGGGAAATACAATGACTAGTAAAGTGCAACTGCCATATATTGTGCTGTGGGGGAAGGAGAGTTGGGGCAGGGCAGTTTGTATGTTGTTTATGCAGACTCTATGCCACTCCTTTCTCCACACTTGTGACCCTGTTCTCCAGTCTGGGTTGGGGGTGAGGTTATTATTCTAGAATGGGACGTTACCAGGGGTTTGCTGTCCAAAGATAAGAAATGTATCAACTAAATGTATAAATTTAGAACAGTTTACAGAGTCGGCGACCCCAAAGTGGATAAAGTTAAAAAATATCATACATGCTTAAAGGAGACAAATGAAAAATCCCTAATTTTGTATTCTATGAGCAATATTAATATTATCTTTAAAAATAGCCCCTTTATTGGAGCTCCCTATAGATGTTCTCTGGTCCCTGTCTGTGATTTAAATGAGGGGTGGGCGTGTCCTAACGGTCCCTGCCAGAAGCACAGTAGGAGGGGGACAGCCAATCACAGCCCTGCAGTCACACAAGCACAGACAGACTTCAGTTCCCTATCAGGTCCTGCTAGCTGCTGATTGGTTCCTGTCCTACAGTGCAGTGAGCTGAGTGCACAGCCTGGGAATTGAGGAGCAGGAAGTGGAAGAGAAGGGAGGGATTATTAGGGGTTTTTGCAGAAATATTTAATAAATCAGCCTGAAACACTACTTTTTTAAGCACAATTCTTCTATATCTTAATGAGTATAAAGCACTGGTACATTCTTATTTTTTACACAAAATATCTTTAACCTCAGCTTGATGGAAGAAAGTCTCTCAATCCACCATTTATTTAGTGGTGTTTCATTCATATAATGACCCTCAGGTAGGGAATATCATAGGACACAGCACAGTTTTCAGCATAGAAATGGAGTCTGACACCACCTGTAGGTTTAAATGCAGCTTGGCTGGCTTTTATTATACACTAAACAATGCTTCAGTGCACTTGCTTCAACATAGGGAATAACAGTCCCGCTCTAACACCCTCATTGGTGTTCACACAACATTTCCAGCACTCACAGGTGTGGACGTACTCAAGTCCCAGCATCCTCTCTGGGGCTCATTTTAGAGCTCTCTCAGTCGGGAATCACACTCTCTTTCTCAGCTACACACAATAAAGTCCTGCAGCGGGTACACGCAAAAAAAAAACGGGCACCCTGCGGAACGAGGGGAGGATTTCCAGGTGTGGGTATACCAGTGGGTCTCCTCTAAATTTCTTATCTTATGTAATATTGTCTATATTTTACTCCTTTTAAAGTTTTACAAAAGTTGTTTCTGTCCCCGCCCACTTTTGAGGATGTCACTTCCGGTTTGCAGCACCATCACTTCCTGTTTGATGGAGGTCGGCGGGTTGCGGGTAAGGCATTTGCCGGTCTGGGGCGGGTTGCGGTCCAGGTCTTAGAAATTGGTTCCGCGCAGGACTCTAACACACAAGTCTCCTTCCTTCATTCAAGGAGGTTGTGACGGCCCCTCACCCTCCTCTACTCAAGGAGGTCTCTTTGGCAGGCCCAGATTTGTGGCTAGGCCACAAAGACCTGAGGGGCGGCATTGGCCCAGCCACTTTTTGAGGAGCACTGGGGATTCGCAGCTCTCCAGTGGTCTTGTGCTCTTGCGTTAGGGGCGTGGCCTAGGGGCGGACGGCAAGGAAATCGGGCCCTGCTCTTGGGGAAGCTCTGAGGTATAATCTCACACTTCCTTTTAACTACAGCTCATCTGAAGCCTAATTACTTAGCTACCTTTACCTGAGCATCTGCAAAACACTTCATGGAGCAAGGAATGGAAGCCCACCCTGCATTCACTCCACGCACCCGTTATCCAGCTTTTCCGAAGCCGCTACACAAATTCAGCAACGCTTGCTGCAAAACAATACATATTTCCCTGGAGTTTTATATTCACCAGTCTAACCCTGGTGAAATCCGCACAATATTGCAAATACATATCTGACAATATCTTCTTTATACTGCACCCCTTGTTAGTTTGTCTAATAAAAACAAGAGCTGAATGTGTGTTTATTTTCCTTTAGTTCCTTATTCTCTTCCATGAAAGAGATTCTTGTTGAATTAGTGACTAGACGCCATTGTCTCCACCCTGAAGCCTCCGATTGTGTTATAATCTCATCACTAGAGGCTGGAAGAGAACATGGTCTCACGATGAAGCTGTAGGGTCACATCTAACGTTCCCTTTAATTCCTTCTCAGCTATGGGGGACAAAATAATTTGTGCACATTTTCAACGTGTGTGGGTATTATTAGATATGGTGTGATCAGGTCAGAATAAATAGAAAATGTTTTATTTTCACGCAAAATGATTTTGAGCACACAGCTTAAAGGGAACATTGGTCACATCCCTAGATTTATTCACAGCCTGACTATAATATACCTGGTTAATATTCAGTTTATTGTTGTCGGAGTTCTTATTCTTATGATGTACAATAACTAAGCTGTGGCTGTTGTTTGAAGGAGGACACCGTGTCTGGAATCATTACTTGTGCTCAGCAATATAACATTGATTTATAATTATACACCCTCTCCAGTTTGTAAACCTACAAGAAGGAGAATTTAGTAAATGGGGAACTTACCATACAATATGTCAGCACTGCAACGAATCCAACTTTCATGATCAGGATAATGGAGGTCATGAGGGTGAAATTCAGAAAAGAATCTTGACCATGACCTAATGAATAGAATATATTATATTATAACTCAGCCTGCAGCCTTGTGCCTTTATATGGTCACAGAACAACCCCTCAGTGACTTCTAATATCCTTATCATTTACAGTAGGGGGTACATTATCCCTTATAATACATGAGTGATACTCAGCGTTCCCTGTATAACTCAGCCTGCAGCCTTGTGCCTTTATATGGTCACAGAACAACCCCTCAGTGACTTCTAATATCCTTATCATTTACAGTAGGGGGTACATTATCCCTTATAATACATGAGTAATACTCAGAGTTCCCTGTATAACTCAGCCTGCAGCCTTGTGCCTTTATATGGTCACAGAACAACCCCTCAGTGACTTCTAATATCCTTATCATTTACAGTAGGGGGTACATTATCCCTTATAATACATGAGTGATACTCAGCGTTCCCTGTATAACTCAGCCTGCAGCCTTGTGCCTTTATATGGTCACAGAACAACCCCTCAGTGACTTCTAAAATCCTTATCATTTACAGTAGGGGGTACATTATCCCTTATAATACATGAGTGATACTCAGAGTTCCCTGTATAACTCAGCCTGCAGTCTTGTGCCTTTATATGGTCACAGAACCCCTCCGTGACTTCTAATATCCTTATAATTTACAGTAGGGGGTACATTATCCCTTATAATACATGAGTGATACTCAGAGTTCCCTGTATAACTCAACCTGCAGACTTGTGCCTTTATATGGTCACAGAACAACCCCTCAGTGACTTCTAATATCCTTATCATTTACAGTAGGGGGTACATTAACCCTTATAATACATGAGTGCTACTCAGAGTTCCCTGTATAACTCAGCCTGCAGCCTTGTGCCTTTATATGGTCACAGAACAACCCCTCAGTGACTTCTAATATCCTTATCATTTACAGCAGGTTGTAAATCCCATCCCAAACATGTTATTGTGTTGATGTAAAACTCCTCCATTATGACCCAGCCATTGGAACATCTTGACTCAACCCACCAGAGTGGCGGCCAAATATCTGATCGTTAACAAACTTGCCATATGATCAGATCTTACCATGTTTGCTCAGATTACATTGCTTCCTATTGGACTGAAAGATTTGACCTTTTGGTTTGTGTGTAGCTCAATCCTGGCCTAGGAAAGCAGTCAAGAGTTTAAATATAAACCAAGGTGTTCTGAATCCCAGAAGCCTCATTGGTCGTTTAGAACCAGCCAATCACTGCTGATGTCTATATATAGACCTTTCCCTTTTATCTGAGCCTTGCCATGAACGCTGTGGGTTGCCCCAAATACTGCCTGTCAGGGGCGGAACTACCGGGGGAGCAGGGGGTCCGCACCCGCACCCCCTCAGGGCCCCCCGGCAGTCCGCCCGCCGCATGTTCGGTGGCCAGTTCCGGGTGTACGGAGGGGGGCGGGGGCCCGGCTGCAAGTCCTACGCCAGGGCCCGTCCCCCTCTAGTTCCGTTTTTGCTGCCTGTCCTGTCTCTAGCCCTACGTGTTTTCCTAAACCTGAGTTTTTTTGTACAATTTTGTTTATACACTTTTGTTTTCCAACATCCTAACAAAGTTGTGTCCAACTAAATCTGGCAATGGATTGTGTTGGGCTCCCATTATTGCACCTACCAAATAAGCTCTCCCTCTAGAAATAACTGTGGAAATAATGATTTCTTGCAGACATTATATATATTTATATAATACACAAAAGCCATGAATATATTGTAAATTATATCCTTATAAACGGTGAGTTCTGATGTCATCAGTTATAAACGGTGAGTTCTGATGTCATTTCTGTCACATGACTCACTGAAATTTGTGTATTATAATTAATAAAGTACCCCCAGTTGTAAAATATGAGGATATTAGAAGTTACCTCGGAGTTCCATGACCTGTATAAAAACACTCGGCCTTCGGCCTCGTGTTTTTATATGGTCATGAAACTCCTCAGTAACTTATAATATCCTTATATTTTACAAGAGGGGGTACTTTATTCACTATATATCAGCCTTCAGTGTTCAGTTACTATGTGACTCACCACAAAGGTACAGAAAGGAAATGGAAATAGTAAAAGCGATCAGTAAGTCATACAGGACAGGAAACATTGCAACAACTATAGTCATTAGCATATTAGCATACAATTAAGTCATTAGCATTCAATAAAGACATTAGCATTCAATTAAGGGTAAGGCCACACGAGGAGATTCGGGGAGATTTTGTTGCCTGGTGACTAATCGCCTCGTCTTTTGAGCGACTATCTCCCCGAACTGCCTCGGCGTTTTTCCCCATAGGTTACAATGCAAAGTCGCCTGCGCTAATGCACACGCGGCCTCACTGAGGCAACTTCGGGCGACTATAGAAAACGCATTGCCGCGTGTGCATTAGCGCAGGCGACTTTGCATTGTAACCTATGGGGAAAAACGCTGAGGCAGTTCGGGGAGATCGTCATAGATAGATAGCATTCAATTAATACATTAGCATACAATTAAGACATTAGCATACAATTAAGTCATTAGCATACAATTAAGACATTAGCATACCAATTAGCACATTAGCATAGCGACAAGGAAAACTGGGGAGCAAACTGACACAGAGTGACATTGACAGGCCTTCAAATCAAAGAGAATATGTCGGCTCATGAGATTCTTAGGGGGCAAATGTGCTAAATAATTGTATTTTTCCCAGTACACAGAAAAAAATCTCAATAGTACATGGATGGCAGTGAAAGTGCCTTATTGCACAGACAGCGTTGGCAACATATTCAGCCCAAATGAATGTTATCAAACTACCTGGCCAATCAAATAGAATTGCACTAAAACCATGACTTGTTATGCACAACATTCTATCTGGGTATTATTTAAAGGAGAACTAAAGCCTAACTAAAGAAGAAGCTAGAAATTTTGTACATAATGTTTTGTGCTTCTGTACCAGCCCAAGGCAACCACAGCCCTTAGCAGTAAAGATCTGTGTCTCCAAAGATGCCCCAGTAGCTCCTCATCTGCTTTTCTGCTGATTCACTGCACATGCTCTGTGCTGCTGTCACTTACTGAGCTTAGGGACCCACTCACAATATACAGTACACATAGAATAGAAATGTCACAATATAAGGCTGATTAGTAATTAATACAGATAATTACTACATGGCAGCACAGAAACCAGTGCAATTAGCATCAGAATTTAAAGGGCATGTAAAGTGTAAAATAGAATAAGGCTAGAAATGCTGTATTTTGTATACTAAATATAAACATGAACTTACTGCACCACAAGCCTAATCAAACAAATAATTTATGCTTTCAAAGTTGGCTACAGGGGGTCACCATCTTGTAACTTTGTTATACATCTTTGCAAGACTAAGACTGTGCACATGCTCAGTGTGGTCTGGGCTGCTTAGGGATCATCATAAACAAAGCTGCTTGAGTTCTGCATGGCTGGGAAGTAAGGCGGGGGCTCCCCCTGCTGTTCATAAGTATGATTGTTTCCCTGCTCAGCAGTTAGGGACCGCCTGACAATTCCTATCCACAGCAGTAAATGAAGGGAGAATTTCACTGCATACAGTCAGGTTTCTTATAAAAACGGTACACATTTTTTAATTAAAGTATATTGGAGATAGGTTTCTTTTTCATTGGGATTTTATTTTTTTGCCTTTATATGCCCTTCAATAATCAGCCCTGTAGTATCAGCTTATATTACAGCCAGGGAAGCTCATTTTCTGCTGGATAATTAGTGACGAGCCCTAAGCTTAGCTTCTCAACAGCCAATCAGAGCCCACTGAGCATGTGAGTGTCACAGACACTTTCCAAGATGGTGACGCCCTGTGACAAGTTTGAAGTCCTGGATCATTGCTGCTATTGACAAGCTCAAACTTTAGCCTCGTACAATAAGTTCACTATATAAAATATGCGATTTTTAGCCATGTTCCTATTTAGGGTTCAGTTCTCCTTTAAAAAAAAAAATATATATATATATATATAGAATCTTCATCAAGCGACGGCACTCCTAGGAAGTTTTAAACCACAGCAACAGCATTAAGCAAAAGTGGAGGTTTAATAAATCCTGCGTTTCGGTTCCTTACCGGAATATACAGTATATATATAGTCTGTATATGTCTAAATATAAATGACACTTGTGACACCTAATTGTTAACCAATTATGTGTTTCCTGTGTGGGTGATGGGGGGAATATTCAGGTAAGAAAAACGGCCCCTGGTCAGGAATGAGTCAGAGACTCAGAGCGAGAAAATAAACCAGTTCTGCCCACTGATTGACCCAGTTAGGACAGAGCACATTTACCATTAGAATTGTTTGCAACCAAAAGATTGATTCGGAGAAAACAGTTCAGGCAGTTAATAACTTTGCATAAAACAGTCCCACTGGTTTTCAATAGTTTATATAAAAGAAAGGGAATAAAAATAGAGCACTCAGGAGTTGTAGCCTAATGTGGACAAATCTCCCCAGACTTGCAGGGCCATTGCTCTATTAGTTTAGTGATTGTCAGCCACAAATATCAATTCTGATTGGTCAGCATCCAACGTGCTCCAAACTTAACATCCATCTGGCGAATTGCCCCCCACTGGCTTATCTTGAAGTATCTCTTCCCTCCAAAACCCCCAAATGCTCTGTGAAAGCCCACCGGATTCACTGCACTCTTGACTTGTGAATGGTCAATTGTTTTTAAAGGGATACTGTCATGGGAAAACATTTTTTTTTTTTTTTTTGAAAACACATCAGTTAATATTACTGCTCCAGCAGATTTCTGCACTGAAATCCAGTTTTTAAAAGAGCAATCTGACATGGGGCTAGACATATTGTCAGTTTCCCGGGTGCCCCTAGTCACGTAACTTGTGCTCTGATAAACCAGTCACTCTTTACTGCTGTACTGCAAGTTGGAGTGATATCACCCCCCTCCCTTTCCTCCCCAGAAGCCTTACAACAGAACAATGGGAAGGTAACCAGATAACAGCTCCCTGGTAGATATAAGAACCGCACTCAATGACTATGAAGATTTTTATTCATCCAGGTCATGGTATATCTAGTATTGGTAAATTGGTAAATTTAAAACAACTGGACTTGCTGAGTAATCATTGAAGACGTTTCACTACTCATCCGAGCAGCTTCTTCAGTTCAACAGCACTCAATAGTAAAAATCCACGTCTCAGTGCACCTCCTTCTGTTACATTGAGTAGGAGAAACAACAGTCTGCCACAAAGCAGGCTCGGATTTGAGGAAAGGCCGCCAAGACCCGGCCCTAGGGCAGCAGGATTTTAGGGGGTCAGCATGAAGCCCAACCACATCCACATTGGTTCAGAAACACTGGGGATGGGCAGGAGATAGAATAGTTTTTTAAATTTCCCATCCTAGGGTTGCCACCTTTTCGGTTGTGGAATCCGGGCAGGGGGCGGGCCATTACGCAGCTGGGGCGGGACGGTGACATGGTGGGTATGGGGCTGTGATGTCGGGGCTATGACTCGATGAAAAACGATTGGCCGGTTGCTGCGTCAATCATAGGAAATCCTGCCCAGTTTTCCTAATTTGGAAACCGTGCAGGCAGTTTAGACAAGGGCAGCCCTTCAAAAAACCGGGCTGTCTGGGTCAAAACCGGGAAGGTGGCAACCCTAGCCAAACCCCAGTGCTCCGACCTGATGATGAGGGGATAGGGGGGTGACAAACTGCAGCGGGCCTAGGGGCTCCCACTATGTAAATCCGGCCCTGCCAGAAAGCAGTTCTTTCTGAAATCACATGACCAGGCAAAATGACCTGAGATGCACCTACACACCAATATTACAACTAAAAAAATACACTTGCTGGTTCACGAATTAAATTTTATATTGTAGAGTGAATTAGTTGCAGTGTAAACAGTGTCATTTAGATATAAAAACTACACCATAAAAATCATGACAGAATCCCTTTAATATTCTTACGTCTCAACTGTTCCCTCACCTTTTAGTGTAAGTTGTTTGAGAAGGGCCCTCTGATCATAGGAACTTACTAAGAAACTCAGGCCTGAATGGACCAAACCGTCCGTAATTAGTCTAACTAGAGGCAGCTTAGTCCTCACCTTAAAGGTGACAGTCATTTAGGTTGGCCAGTAAGGGTGTCTGTAGCCCCATCAAGGAGACTGATGGTACGACATGAGGCCCAAGGTGACTGTGCACGTGTTAGAGATAATAATAAGTAGGAGTAGGTTAGTGTGGAAACAATTGGGATCACCATTGTGTGTGTGTGTGTGTAGTGGGGGGGAGCAGCAGAAGAATTGTGAATGGTTCTGGGTCTGACAGAGATGTATAGGGGACAATGGTGCCTCCAGAAGGTGGTCCCCATGAAGCTTTCAGCTGTGGGTTCTATATTCTGGCCACGTATGCTGCATGTGAGCATCAAACAAGAGTGGACATCCAGGAGAACCAGTGCAAGGGCCTCCAGTGCTGGGCAGGCTGTACTATAGGTCCATATGAAAAAGTGCTGCAATATAGATCAATATTTTGGGTTGATTGAAGAAGCGATACAGTAAAAGGTCTCATCCAACTTTTTTTGTAATTTTAAGTGACTATTCCAGCTATGACTGACCTGCTTCCAGGCCTATGTGCTTATTACCAACAGGTTCAGACTGGCCTTATAGTGTGACATTTCTATTCTACGTGTACTGTATATTGTGAGTGGGTCCCTAAGCTCAGTAAGTGACAGCAGCACAGAGCATGTGCAGTGAATCAGCAGAAAAGAAGATGGGGAGCTACTGGGGCATCTTTGGAGACACAGATCTTTACTGCTAAAGGGCTGTGGTTGCCTTGGGCTGGTACAGAAGCACAAAACATCATGTACAACATTTCTACCTACTTCTTTAGTTACGCTTTAGTTCCCCTTTAACTGCTTAATGGCACTGGTTTCAGTAATATAAACTAAAGTTTGAGGCTAAAGGCCAGTAGAACCATATTTAGTAATGAGAGGGTCCCCACAAATTCTGTTCCTATTTCATGTGCAACTCAAGATAGTCCTGTCTATTTGGACCCCCTAAAGAAAGCTCTATATCCGAGTAAGCAATGAGAATGGCTCTGGATTATATCAAAGGCCAAATATGAATATATTCCTGCTCTGTTATTGTATTGATCTCCATCTATTAATCACGGCTATATAAATAAAAATACCCCTGCATGCACACTTACATACATGTATCATATATACACATAACACCGTTAGTATTCATCTTCTTACCAGAAGCTTCTGATCCATATACAGTGAGCCAGATAGTTAGATTATCGAAAGAATCTCGGCTTGATAACTTATAAATCCCGGAGTCATTGAGTTGAGCATTTGGGATAAACAAAGAAGCATTTTCGGGGAAGAAGGTAAGATTATTGGGAAATCCTGGTGGCAGAAAGGGCTTTTTACTACAGTTGTTGGTGGAACCCTCCAGGCTTATGTAACAGCTCTGAGAACTGAAAAACAAAAGAAGCTGTCCATTGCGTTCCCACTTAAATGAAGGGATTTTCGTAATGGGTTCCTCCAGCAGGTTGTAAGTCACGGGTATCAGAACAGGTTGTCCAACACTTGCCTTGATGGTCTCTTTGTGGGCTTTCAATGCCATAATGTTCTGGGAGGCTATAGGAAGAGGAGGATATTGAGATCAGAGGGGAATAATCCAACATTACTTCTAATTAGGGTTGCCTAGCCGGTAAAACACCTGCCAAGGCCGGGGCCGGTATTACAAATTTACCGCCAATGTAGCTGCCGGTAAATGTGTAATACACCTAACTAAAGCCCATGGCTGGTCAAAACTCAACTTTTTGCCGGCTTCTGGCCAATCGCGCATCGTGTCTCTGCCCCCTTTGATGTTACGGCCCGCCCCTTTGTTCCCGCCCCCTCCGCCGGTGGAAATTTTATTAAAAGGTGGCAAACCCTACTTCTAATATTGTAGGAGTACAAGTTAGTAATTGTTAGTGATGAGCACGTTTTTGTCAGCCATGGATTTATGCAAATTTTTTCATGAAACTGCGGAAAAAGCTACGAGACAAAAATGTCGCAGGGACAAAAAAAAGTCGGCGAATGAAAAAAAAACGCCCATTGACTTTAACGTATTTGGAGCGAGAAAAACTTTTTGCGCTTGGAGCACATTTTGACACCCGTCGACTTCAATGCATTTCTCAAATCTTTAGCCTTTTTTGGGAATCAGTAGTAAGTGAAGGACGAACATTCAGAAGCACAGAAATGGATTTGGAGGGTGCAATATACTCCAGTGTTCAGTGAGTTCATTGTGTTGCACATGTTTTCTTTCAGGATAAGGGCACACGCTGCTATTTCAGGAGATTAATTGCCCAACAACAAATCGATTCTTCTTCGGGCGACTAATCTCCTGGAATTGCATTTCCACTGGCTAAAATCTAAATTGCCGGTGGGAAGGCAATTCCGGGAGATTAGTCGTGAGATTAGTCACTGGGCGATTAATCTCCCGAAATAGCAGCGTGTGCCCTGACCCTGAAAACACCACCTCCTTGGTTCATTAGTGCAGTTATGACAAGGATGCCACATCCTGGATGGAATTAATTGGGCTGATAGTTTTGTGTCATCTGCAAACACTGATACATTACTTACAACACCCTCCCCTAAGTCATTAATGAACAAGTTAAATCAAAGTTGACCCAATACTGAGCCCTGAGGGACCCCACTAAGAACCTTACTCCAAGTAGAGAATGTAGCATTAAAGGACAATTCAATCCCCGTAACTAATAAAAACCCCTACCCCCTACCATACATAGTCGCCCAAAGTTTCCTCATGAGGCAACTTTGCTCGACTTCGGAAAACGAAGCATTGTAGCTGGTGGGAGGCAGTTCAGGGAGGTTAGTCGCCCGAAGAAGAGGAGATTTGTCGATGGGCGACTTATCTCCCGGAATTTTCACGTGGGTCTCTGCCCTTAGTGTACCAAGACCACTGGGTCAGCCCCACCCAGTAATATCCTCCTTATCTGTAAACTTAAGCTACAACTTTCCTGACTATAAGGGTCAGTCCACACGAGCAGATTTGGGAAGATTTAGTCGTCTGGCGACTAATCACCTCTTCTTCTGGGCGACAATCTCCCCGAACTGCCTTTGCGTGTCTTCCCATCCGCTATAATGAAAAGTCGCCTGCGCTAAAGCACACCCGGCGCATCGTTTTCCGAAGTCGCCCGAACTTTCCTCGTGAGGCAACTTTGGAAAACGAAGTGCCGTGTGTGCATTAGCGCAGGTGACTTTTCATTATAGCTGACGGGAAGGCAGTTCGGGGAGATTGTCGCCCAGAAGAAGAGTCGATTAGTCGCCAGGCGACTAAATCTCCCCGAATCTGCTCGTGTGGACTGACCCTAAGACAAGGCAGAGGTAAAGAGAAAAGGGTTAAAGCTTGTTCTTGTTCGGAAATAAATGCAGTAGATATCATAGAATTCATGAAAGGTGAGGAGCCCCTCTCAGGTTAAAAGCCCATGGCAGATAAGTCTTTGCCTCTAATCATGTTCCTGGACTTGCCCGTCATTTTTATAGATGTAAATAAAAAGTGAAAATGTAGGTAGTTACCGGATAGTGGCGCACAGCACAGGGAATGGAGCAGCAGCAGCAGCAGCATGGAGCACAACCAGGACGATTGCATTGCCAGTTGGAGTTCTCATCCACTCGCTGTGGTTCACGAGAAAGACGGAGAAGTGGACACTTGAAAACCAAAAAAAGTTGATCTGAGTCTTCCTCCTTGTTGCACTTTGCACGGCACACAGGAAACAGATTGTGTAGTGTGCAAATGTGTGGCCACCACCTTTCCCACCCACTGCTACAATCACACCAACGTTTAGTATGTTATAGAATAGCGAA
The DNA here is from genome assembly GCF_017654675.1 of Xenopus laevis. Classification (NCBI taxonomy): domain Eukaryota; kingdom Metazoa; phylum Chordata; class Amphibia; order Anura; family Pipidae; genus Xenopus; species Xenopus laevis. Next base: position 145,050,756 of record NC_054375.1, read on the forward strand.
TTCTAAGCAACTTTTCAATTGGACTTATTATTGGAATAATTTGGCTTCTTATGACACTGTTTAAATGGGGGTCACTGACCCTCATCTAACAAACAAATGCTCTGTTAGGCTACACATGTATTGTCATTGCTAATTTGTATTACCCATCTTTCTATTCAGTCCTATTCCAGTCTCTTACTCAAATCAATGTATGGTTGCTAGGGTGATTCAGATCCCGGCAACCAGATTGCTGAAACTGCAAAGCTGCTGAATAAAACACTGTTACTTCCCATTTGACTCTTTAGATGTATATTCGAGGTTCCCAGTTTGTTTTCTTTTTAAGCTTTAGTGATGCAAGGGGAAACAGCAGCCCCTGTGGTTGTATGGGAAGTGGATCAGGAGGAGTATGGCTCCAATTTGAAAATACAGTATCTTTATACCTTGTATAAACCTTTATACAAGGTTTAGTGAATTGTGATGGGCAAATTTCCCGGAAAATGCGTAGAATTTGCGAAATGGTGAAAAATTTGTGAAACGCAAATTTTGGCGCCAGCGTCAATTTTGATGCCCGCATTAAAGTCAATGGGTGTGCGAATAATGTTTTGACGCAAGCGACTATTCCAACGCAGGTCCAAATTTACTTGGCGATGATGAATTTTCGTCTGCAAATTTTCACCGTAGTTTCGCTGCAAATTCGTGCCTGCCGAACTTATTCGCCCATCACTAGGACAAGGAAAGTCTAAAATAGAATAAGGCTAGAAACCTATCTCCAATATACTTTAATTAAAAAATGTGTACCGTTTTTATAAGAAACCTGACTGTATGCAGTGAAATTCTCCCTTCATTTATTGCTGTGGATAGGAATTGTCAGGCGGTCCCTAACTGCTGAGCAGGGAAACAATCATACTTATGAACAGCAGGGGGAGCCCCCGCCTTACTTCCCAGCCATGCAGAACTCAAGCAGCTTTGTTTATGATGATCCCTAAGCAGCCCAGACCACACTGAGCATGTGCACAGTCTTGGTCTTGCAAAGATGTATAACAAAGTTACAAGAGGGTGACCCCCTGTAGCCAACTTTGAAAGCATAAATAATTTGTTTGATTAGGCTTGTGGTGCAGTAAGTTCATGTTTATATTTAGTATACAAAATACAGCATTTCTAGCCTTATTCTATTTTAGACTTTACATGCCCTTTAAATAAAAAAGACATTTATTCACAAGTAGATACAGTGCAGCCATTTCAATGAATCTGTGCTTCGTGAATACAAAAACGTAAGCCCTTGCTGGGACAGCCGAAACATTTATAAGGTACAAGGAGGTCAATAAATTATGCAAAATTTTTGATTTTTTAATATGATTGACTAAAACCACTTTTTCATCAAAGAGCACGCTTATATACGTTTCTGAGAAGTTTTGCTATACCTCTGTTTGGTCACTAGAGGTCTATAGCAGCTATAACTTGACATTCACTATACATATATATATATATATATATATATATATATATATATATATATATATATATATATATATATATATATATATATATATATATATATATATATATATATATATATATATATATATATATATATATCTGTATCCAAGGTTTTTGCATGACGATGGGCAGTTTTATTGCTCAAACCACATTTTAGGAATGACTTCTTGGGGTTCACGTTTATCCAATCACAAGTTAACCCGTAGAACTCGAAGAAGACGAGGGGTATAGGGGCGGGTGTACTTGCAGTTCTCTATCAGGTCAGCACAGTGGTTATAAGATTTGGGCTGTGAGTGCGCAGACCCCCATACTGGAAAGTAAACATTGAGAGTGATTTGGAATCAGCAGCTCAGTGACTGCAGCCAGGCATGTTAGTGGAATAGCCAGTTGAATCATTTTAACTTATTGTAATACTACTGTAGCTATATGGGTATGTACTTATATATTAATAAGTAATTAGTAATGTTATAGTTCAGTAACATTAAGTATTGTATTAATAATCCAAGTGCAACACTATTTTTCAACACCTCCCATATGGTCTAGCGGTTAGGATTCCTGGTTTTCACCCAGGCGGCCCGGGTTCGACTCCCGGTATGGGAAGTTGCATTTTTTTTTATTTTTTTTTAACAAAGCAAAGGGGAAGATAATAGCAGTCAGTACCAGTTATGTGGCTGATTCCCATCAGTATGATAAGTGTATGTACACATATGAGCATGTATAGAAATGTCCAAATGTAATGGACTATTAAAGAGGTTGTTCACCTTTGAGTTAACTGTTAGTATGATGAAGAGAGTGATATTCTGAGACAATTTGCAATTGGTTTTCATTTTTATTATTATTATTTGTGCTGGTTTTTGAGTTATTTAGCTTTTTATTCACTTTGCAATCTTTTAGTATTCTGGCTGCTAGGGTCCAAATTACCTTAACAACTATGCATTGATTGGAATATGATAGGAGAGAGCTGAATACAAAATCGAGTCATAAAAAGTATCAATAACAATATATTTGTAGCCTTACAGAGAATATGTTTTTTAGATGGGGTCAGTGACCCCCCCCCCTCTGGAAAGAGTCAGAAGAAAAAGGCAAATTAATCAAATCTAAACAAAACAAAAAAGGAAAACCATAACATACTAAGAGTTAACTTAAAGGTGAACCATCCCTGTAATGCATTTGGACACAGAATAGTTCAATGATCCAGAGGCTCATCGCTTGCAGATTTAAAGGGGTGGTTCACCTTTAAGTTAACTTTTAGTATGTTATAAAATGGCCAATTCCAAGCAACTTTTCAATTATTTTCATTATTTATTTTTTTATAGTCTTCTTTTGACTCTTTGCAGCTTTCAAATGGGCATTGCCGACCCCTTTAATAAAACAAATGCTCTGTAAGGCTACAAATATATTACTTACTTTGTTACTTTTTATTACTCATCTTTCTATTCAGGCCTCTCCTATTCATATTCCAGTCTCTTATTTGAATCAATGCATGGTTACTAGGGGAATTTAGAAACAGTATTTTGTCCTTTTTTATCGTCTGAATTGCTGGTTCTGTTTCCTGAAACTCTCAGATTAGTGGCAAGAAGCAGCATGCAGCCAAGCCACATGTGCAGCGCCGGATTTCTTTGTGGGGCGCGCGGTCCTAGCGCCCGCCTACACATCCCCTTCCCAGCGCGCCGGCGAAAAAACACGTCCCCATAATGCGGCTGGGCGGCATGCCGCCCCTATTTTTTGCCGCCCTAGGCCCGCCGCAAATCCAGGCCTGCACATGTGGGACACTCTGGAGTTTAGTTGCAGGTCTGTGTGGCTTCTGACCCCTCTGCAACCGATTGAGTGTCTGCTCAATCCAGAGTAATGTTGCCACCTGGCCTGTATTTTACCGGCGTGGCCGATAAAAATGATGGCTGATCGCAATGTTATTAATAGGGAAAAAAGTTAAATATATAGGAAGGTCGGTATTTTTTTTCAGAAAAGGTGGCAACCCTTATCCCGAGAGGGGCAGGGAAGGTGGGTTATACCGGCCTCTGGGCTCCCACACATAAAATCCGGCCCTGGAAAAACTGCAACAACTATCAACCAAACTGTCACTCCATTATCTGTCTGTCATTCACCTTCCCATGCATTGCCAACCACTTGCTACAACAGAACCGGTTTCCTCTGTCTCTATCCCCTCTTTGCCACTCCAGTGCCCTCCCCCCGTCCACTCACCCATGCATTGCTTCCACTTGCCCATGGCCCAAGAAGCAAGTACATGTGTTGGGTGCGGTTAGTGGGTCCAGGTTGTGAGTCTGGATTTAAGAAAATGGACCAGAGCAGGACTCCTCAAGACTCCACCCTTCCCAAACTGGGGACTCACAAAACAACAGTTATTGCTTTTCCAGGCTAAAAATGCAGACTAGCACAACAGTGTTGGCAAGCTCCATCTTTGGCTACTTTAGGTCCTCGTCATTGTATTCTCACCACAGAAGCATATGCAGGTGAAGCTGAACTGCACCTTGCTTCAACAACGCCCCCCCCCCAAAAAAAAACCAATAGCTGCTGTTTTATGATAGGGGTGGAGGCCCATGGGGGCCTAGAGTTACTAAAGTAAGACTCAATTAAAATACCAGTTATATACATGCATGATTCCAGATTTGCTATTCTTTATTAGTTGAAAAAGTAGACTTACATTTCAATGTTTAAAAAAAAACTAGTCAGATTCCTCCTCAAAGATTTGCCTCTTTGGACGAATTCTGGTTACCTTTCTGCCAAGAATGAGAGAATGAAAATGTTCCAAAGGAACCTCCAGTGTAACACAGCCAAAGGAATCATCAAACAAAATCGGGAGCTCTACAACGCCTTTGGTCCAGGTGGTTCTACCTGGGGCCCAGTGGTACATGAATTTGTCGTTAAATTCCCTCATGCCAATTCCACCCATGACATAAATTCTGTCCTTCCACTTTACTACTCCTGGTGACTTAATGTTTTCAGGAAATGGTGGAACTGGGCAGTTGCAAAACTGCCCTTCGCTGTCCAAACAAAAACAGATGGTGGGGATAAAGCCAGGATTTGCACAAGGATCAGAGTATTTATAGAATTGGGCAGAGGCATGTGGCATGTAATATTTATGTTCAAAGTGCTGGTCAGTGGCACGTGGGTCAAATGGTTCATAGCGGTCCTGGTAAGTACGGGCATAGCCTACAATCACCAAGATCTTATCACTTAACTTAATTGCTCCTGCGGAAGATATTTGCATTTTTAAAGGAAAATGGCTCCATGTCTCTGAAGCTGTGTCATATATAAGAAACCCTAGATGTTTAACAATAGACTTTGATATTGTTGTTGATCCACCAATGAGATACAATTTGCCCTTTAACTGTGCACATCCAAAGTCATGTAAGCGCAGTGGAAGATTTGGAAGACTTTTCCAGCAGTTCTCTGGCACACTATAATACTCTGCATAATTAATGATTTCTCTTCCATCCCAGCCCCCCAGGGCATACAACCTCTGAGCATGAGCTACAAAACCATGGTTAACTTTTGGAACCCTCATAGAAGGTAACCGACTCCAATCATTCATTACAGAGTCATAAACATATAGTTCGTCCGTTAGAGTTTCATCCTCATTTTTGCCTCCTGATATGTATAAATATCTCCCTTCTACCAGAACTCTGGAATCTGAAAGGTACTTTGGGAAAGGCAACTTTCCCCAAATTCCGGAAACTGGATTATACGTTTCCAGAAGATAATCCTTTTTAAGTATATTGCGCTCTCTGTCCATAATATCCATGCAAATAATTCTATCTTCAAACATTCCTTGCCGAAGTTGGAAGGACAACGGTTGCTGGGAAGATATTTCCTTATGGAACTCTTCCTCAACCTCCTTTAGCTCTTGAGGGCTCATCAAATAAAAGCGGATGGTCTTTGCAAGTTCTTCAGGAATAGAGGTGTACCTGCAGCAGTTAAATCTCCACCAACGCTGGGCAAGATGGTAGACATCAAGTTCTGAAGAAACCATCAGTTTGTCTGAGGAAAGTATTGGAGTTAATTCTTTCAGATCAAGTTGGAGAAAGTCTTCTTCTTTAGAAATACTGATGAAATGGCAACCAATATATTGTATTGCGGCTTCCAGAAGGCACCTGCAGTTGTGGCTGTGAGCCAATCGGTAAATCCAAAAGAAACTGTCACTGTTCAGTGTTTTATTTAGGTAACTGAGAAAAAGAAGTTTTGAAAACATTTAATCAGTGGGGAGAGAGATATCCTAAATGTAAAGATAACTAGTACAGTGGGTGGGTGGTGCTCAGATTGACATACAATTTGGCTGGCTTTGTACACAACTGTAGTGGTAAACTACAATGGAGGGAGGTCGACGCAAATAGCGGGTGGTGCTGCTCAGCCTATAAGGACAATTTGGGTGACCTTGTACTCTGCTGGAACTGGTGAGCTGGGGTGGGGGAAGATCAAAGCAGTGAGAGGGTGGTGCTCAGCTTGAAGGACAATATAGGTGGCTTGTACAATACCGGAACTGGTGAGTTGAGGCAAGATCAAAACAATGGGTGGTGCTAAGTTTGATGGACCATTTTGGGTGATCTTGGGCACTACTGGAACTGGTAAGCTGAAGTGGGAGAAGACCAGATCAGTGGGTTGGGCTTAACTTGAAGGATAGTTCAGTGACTTTGGACACTACTGGAATTTGTGAGTTGGGGAAAGGTCTGAGCAGTGGGTGAGTGGTACTCACCTTGAAGGAAAGTTTGGGTAACCTTCTGGAACCGGTGACCCCTGGTGACTATTAAAGTAGTATTTTAATTCATCTGCAACTTATTTTATAAGCAAAGTAAGAACCTAAGTTTCAAAACCACTGTTCTATTACAAATACGGGGTAAGAAGAGAACGTGGCTTGTTTATGTCTTGTAAAACAACATTCGGTGCATTATGGTCTTCTTGATTTTAGAAGACTGAGCACAAAGTGATATAAGACCTTCTCTAAGTTTGCCCAGAAGCTTTACATGGAATAAGGGTACATCTGTAAAGGTTTATTAAATGGAAAATAATGTAAAGATGAAAAAAAATATATATTGTATAAAAATAAGGATATTTTTAAATACAATTATTTAAAGATTCTGTACCTGATTAATCAAGTTATACTTGATATACTTGATATACTATATTATAAAAACTGAATTTTTAGCAAAAAAACTAGAATTTTTCGATTTATTATACCCCGAGGACGGAAAAAGTCAGAATACGAAAATCCGGCATCTCAGACCTACCTGTAAGGGATACTTACCAGTGTTCCGGTCTGCTCCGATGCCATGGACAAGATGGCGGCACCCAGGAGTTCCATGTGGCACGTTCTGACGCCAATGTGTTAAAATGTACGCAGCGTCATGACACTGGCGTTTCACAATGTGCAGCGTCAATGCGTGACCGTGTCATCATGATCGTTTGGCGCAAAAAATCTGCCTATAAAAGACGCCAGAGCCTTGCAGACCTTGCCCAATTATAGGTTCAACTTATTGTGTTCCTGGGTGTGATTACTACTTCTGCCTGTTATATTGACTAAGAACCTTGCTGCCTGAACTGACCTTTGCCTGGATTTGGCTACTCTTCTTCTTTATCCCTTGGATACCGTGAACTGTGTTGGAACTCGCTGCTTCCTCCTAGCTCCACAAAGCCTTCAGGCCATTACACTACCGAGGTTGAATATAAATCAATGGGAGAGGTCCCTATCCTACTTGGAAGTTCTGTGGTCTGTTTTGGAATTAGCCCAAAAATCTGGCTATATCAGACTCTTCAGGCTATAATCCTAAATATTCAGGCTTTATTAGAAAAAAGCCCCGAAAAAAATCAAGTGATTTGGGGGAAAAAAACGAAGAAAAAAACTACGATTCGGATTTTCGCTCGATTTTGTCGTTTGTCCTCGATCCGATTTAGTGCTTTTTGTTAATAATAAATAAGGTCCAATCGTGGATTCTAGTTTGGTCGGACTTTTTTTTTATTAAAATACTCGGATTTTGATAAATATGTCCCCAAAAGTTATACAGTGTCTGCAGGCCTAGAGTGTCTCTAGGCGAGCCCACAAAGGCCCAGGCCTAGGGTGGCTAAATTGGAGGGGCGGAATGCCGCCCAGCTGCATCTAGAAATGTATTGTGAGCCAATTGCACGCTCATGGGGGATCACATGCGCAAGTTCTTCGGCAGGCGCTAGGACCTGGTGGCCGGCGCATGCAACTGAAGGGGGGGCGTGCGCACGAGCGGGTGCTAGGACCCAGGCAGCCTAGAGGCGCAAAAAACGGAAATCCAGCCCTAGTGTCTGGTAAAGCAGACAGTGGGGGTCATCTATCAACACTGGGCAAATTTGCCCATGGGCAGTAACCCATGGCAACCAATCAAATTGCTGCATTCATTGTTCTACTTGCTGCTGGCTTCAAAAAGCTAATCACTGATTGGTTGTTATAATTAACTGCCCATGGGCAAATTTGCCCAGTGTTGATAAATGAGCCCCAGTGACTCCTCAAACCTGCCGATTGAATCCACAGGGTAAAAAGAAGTCTAGTTATATTTTTCTGTTCAGGTCGATAATTATTCAGGTGTAAAACTTTTTGCAAAAATGAATATATGAGTAGATAGCAAAACAGACACGCAGTATCCCCCCTTACTAGGCATTGTGGCCTAATGGCATTTATATTTAACTTATTACAGAAACAAATGTTTATTTGGACTACTACATGTATTGGTGCTTTGGGAATGTACCCCACGGCTTTTGATTATTCAACAGGTCCGGATTTGTGGAAAGGCCACAAAGGCCTGGGCCTAGGGAGACAGAATGTTAGGAGGGTGGCAAGCCGACCAACCACATTCACATTGGTTCAGAAGCACTGGGGATTTGCAGGAGATACAGGGGGGCTCCTGCCCCAGGACCCCCCTGCAGTGTCGGCCAGTGTGGCGCGTCTGCATGCAGCGCCGTGGTTGTGCGCACATGTGCGTACAAAATATTTCCCCTGCAACCCCCGACAAAGGGGGTCGCGGTATTGAGCCACATGTGGGTGCGGACCTGGGCCCGGTGGGGCCCACAAGGGTTTTTTCCTGGTGCCCCGCCGGCCCAGTCCAACCCTGAGGAGATACAATATTTTTTAAAATTTCCAGTGCACCAAAGTACTCTGGACCCGATGCTAAACATTTGTGCATGTGCACAGAGGAAGGGGAGGGGGCGGGGCTCCTGCTATGTAAATCCAGCCCTGATATTCAAGCAGGTTAAAAGGCAAGTGCCAAAATTACTTCATCAAAATACAAGAGAGACATACGATCAGCCATAAACCATTCCTATTTTTGAAGCCTAAAAGGGGAAAATATATTCCTATCTCTGAGTCAAATCACCTTCCTCAAAGTGGTGTCTTTTTGGTAGTATTTTGGTTACTTTCCTGCCATGCAAAACACTATGGAAGTCATTGTCAAAGAAAAAAAGGAGCTTTTCATTTATATATTTAATATGTAAAGGTAACATAAGAAATAGTTCATGCAATCAGAGCTGACATGGCCGCCTATTACATATAACTTGTTGTCCAGCACCACTGCTCCTGCAGACGAGCCCACCATAGAAAGTAAAAACTGGCACAACATGTCTGACAAAGGGTTAAACATAAGGACACCCCTGCTGGGATGAGGGCAAGGTCAAATTTACTACACTGCACTTTCCCCCTATTAGATATAGTCTTCCTTTTAATTGTGCACATGCAAAAGATCACAATGGAATTGGAATAGGCATTCTGGATACACAAGACCAACGATCCTCTAGAAGATTATAATACTCAACGGAATCCATATCATTATTTCTTTTGCACCCTCCAAGAGTATACAGCCTCTGGCTTTATGCAACAAAACCAAGCATGTACCTAGACGAAAATATAGAGCTTAATTTGGTCCAGTCATTCCTAACAGAATCATAGACATGAAGTGTATCAGAAAGTGAATCATCTTTGTGCATTCCTCCAGCCACATACAAGCAGCTGCCTAAAGTCAATATTGCAAGGAACAATCAATATTTTAATGGAGAAGGGAAGGCTAAAACTAAGTAAGCTTTATCAGAAAGGTCTATATAAATACACCAGTAAACCCTCAAAGTAATGCTGCTCTGAGTCCTCTGTCAAAAGAAACACAGTATTTCTTTCCTTCTATTGTGTACTCATGGGCTTCTGTATCAGACTTCCTGTTTTCAGTATAAACTGCCAGGGCTAGGGCTTGAGCATGCTCAGTTTGCTCCTCTCTCCTCCCCTTTCCCTCCTCCCCTCCCTGCTGTAAACCAGAGCTATGTGAGCAGGGAGAGACTCAGGCAGGTTGTGATGTCACAACAAGCTAATATGGCAGCTGCTATTCTAAAGAAACAGAGAGAGCTACTAGAGCTGTTTACTCAGGTATTGTAAAGCATTCTGCAGAATAAATACAGTATTATACAGTGGTGTGAAAAACTATTTGCCCCCTTCCTGATTTCTTATTCTTTTGCATGTTTGTCACACTTAAATGTATCTGCTCATCAAAAACCGTTAACTATTAGTCAAAGATAACATAATTGAACACAAAATGCAGTTTTTAAATGAAGGTTTATGTTATTAAGGGAGAAAAAAAACTCCAAATCTACATTGGCCTGTGTGAAAAAGTGATTGCCCCCCTCGTTAAAAAATAATTTAACTGTGGTTTATCACACCTGAGTTCAATTTCAAAGGTTATAAAGCCATTTCTAAAGCTTTGGGACTCCAGCGAACCACAGTGAGAGCCATTATCCACAAATGGCAAAAACATGGAACAGTGGTGAACCTTCCCAGGAGTGGCCGGCCGACCAAAATTACCCCAAGAGCGCAGAGACAACTCATCCGAGAGGCCACAAAAGACCCCAGGACAACATCTAAAGAACTGCAGGCCTCACTTGCCTCAATTAAGGTCAGTGTTCACGACTCCACCATAAGAAAGATACTGGGCAAAAACGGCCTGCATGGCAGATTTCCAAGGCGCAAACCACTTTTAAGCAAAAAGAACATTAAGGCTCGTCTCAATTTTGCTAAAAAACATCTCAATGATTGCCAAGACTTTTGGGAAAATACCTTGTGGACCGACGAGACAAAAGTTGAACTTTTTGGAAGGTGCGCGTCCCGTTACATCTGGCGTAAAAGTAACAGCATTTCAGAAAAAGAACATCATACCAACAGTAAAATATGGTGGTGGTAGTGTGATGGTCTGGGGTTGTTTTGCTGCTTCAGGACCTGGAAGACTTGCTGTGATAGATGGAACCATGAATTCTACTGTCTACCAAAAAATCCTGAAGGAGAATGTCCGGCCATCTGTTCGTCAACTCAATCTGAAGCGATCTTGGGTGCTGCAGCAGGACAATGACCCAAAACACACCAGCAAATCCACCTCTGAATGGCTGAAGAAAAACAAAATGAAGACTTTGGAGTGGCCTAGTCAAAGTCCTGACCTGAATCCTATTGAGATGTTGTGGCATGACCTTAAAAAGGCGGTTCATGCTAGAAAACCCTCAAATAAAGCTGAATTACAACAATTCTGCAAAGATAAGTGGGCCAAAATTCCTCCAGAGCGCTGTAAAAGACTCGTTGCAAGTTATCGCAAACGCTTGATTGCAGTTATTGCTGCTAAGGGTGGCCCAACCAGTTATTAGGTTCAGGGGGCAATTACTTTTTCACACAGGTTTGGATTTCTTTTCTCCCTAAATAATAAAAACCCTCATTTAAAAACTGCATTTTGTGTTTACTTGTGTTATCTTTGACTAATAGTTAAATGTGTTTGATGATCAGAAACACTTTGTGTGACAAACATGCAAAAGAATAAGAAATCAGGAAGGGGGCAAATAGTTTTTCACACCACTGTAGCTTGCACTATTGTGGCTAATCTATTGGCAATAAATTACTTAGGTAGCTTTCCTTTAAAGCTGGCAACTTCTCCCAAATTTCCAGATTTTCCCGACCCGCAACCAACCCTAACCCGCCCTTCTTTAGCCCGCGTGCATCCGCGCTTCCGGGTTGCTTTTATAGATCCGTGCCGCTGATGACATCACAAAAGGGGCAGGACGAGCAGGCGCAGCGTCTGTAAAAGACGAACTCGGAAGCCGGCATTTGACGGTGGCGGGGCGGGGAGAGCAGGAGAAGAGCTCAACCTGCACCTGCTACCCGTGAAGAAGCGTGCAAGGTCGGCCCGAAACCACCCGACCCGTGGGTAAACCTGCTTGTAATGTGCTGGCCTGCACATCACTAGTAGGATCCCCTGATTACCCCAGTTACAAGACAGAACCCTGTGCTTGGAGGAAGCCATGTGGTGGGAATCTGTGCTTAGAGGTAACCAATCACATGTCGCTATGGTCAGTGGAGGTACCAAAAGTGACAGGATTTATCTAAAGCAGAGATCCCCAACCAGTGGCTTGTGAGTAATATATTGCTCTCTGACCTCTTGGATGTTGACCTCAAAGCAGGTGCTTTTTTTTTTCAATGCCTGGCTTGAAGGCAAGCTTTAGTGGCACAAAAACCAAGTGTACAGATGATTGTGCTGCTCTCCCACTTATTTTACATTTAAATGTGGCTCAAGGGTAGAAAAGGTTGGGGACCCCTGGTCTAAAGTAACAGACAATTCATCAGAGCTATACCAACAGAAAAATAACAAATAATGAAATATAAGCCTGCGAGGAAAAATAGGCTTATACTTTGGATAAAACTTGGGCCCGTTTTCATTATCCCCAGAAGAAACATCGGCCTGGATCACTTCAATATCCCTTTCCCAGCCTTTAAAGTTAAACCGACACTTAAAAACCACTCTATGATATATAAATGTGCATTACAAGTTGCCGATAGATCATGTTGATCATTTTTCGCTGATAGATCTGCTTTGCCTTAATCTGACTGTCCCTTCTCAACCCGTCAGTTATAGTTTCTAATGCTAACGGAGTACAGATGCACGAACATGGCTGCGCCCTCATGCAGCAACATGGGGGATCAGATAGGTAATGTAAAAGAATTGGGCAAATATACTTCTAGTACAAAATTATAAAAAGCATGCTAAGATTATGTTATGATAGATTTAAAAAAAAGTATAATTTCTGGTGTCAATGTCTCTTTACTCTCTCCATCTGATATGCAGTGCACCTGCTAGAAACCTGGTAGAAAGCGGGGTGTTTTTCGCCCTGTAATGATCTCTTTTATTAGAGTAATGCAGCCTCGCAGAGCTGGAGCCAGTAGAAAAAAAACCCTGCACCTTCAGACTGCACACAACTTCTCCTGGCCTGGATGCAGTGGGAAACCGCACAGAAATACCTTTCCATGTGGTTGTGTTGAAACCATTAAGGAACAGTTCAGTGTAAAAATAAAAACTGGGTAAATAGATAGGCTGTGCAAAATAAAAAATTTAACTAATATAGTTAATATAGCCAAAAATATACGGTAATGTATAAAAGCTGGATGTCTAACATAATAGCCAGAACACTACTTCCTGCTTTTCAGGTCTCTAACTCTGAGTTAGTCAACGACTTTAAGGGGGAACCACATGGGACATAACTGTTCAGTGAGTTTGCAATTAATCCTCAGCGTTCAGCTCAGATTCAAAAGCAACAGTTATGACCCTCCTCAAGTCACTGATTGGTTACTGCCTGGTAACCAATCAATGGAAACCAAGAGAGCTGCAAAGCAGGAAGTAGTGTTCTGGCTATTATGTTACACATCCAGTCACTCCAGCCTTTATAAATTACATTTTGGCTAACTAACTATATTACAATTTTTTTTTATTTTGCACAGCCTATCTATTTACCCACTGAACAATTCCTTTAAAGGAGACATATCGTTTGAAAAGCAGTGCATTTTACACTTTTAAATACAGAAGGAATGGATTTATAGAAGGCTTGATTTATTTCAAATTTATGCAAAAAAAAAAAAAAAAAACCCTACTCTGAGCACTCAATGCACTCAGCACACTAGTGATGTGTGGGTTGGATTTTCCCGACCCACACTTGACCCTAACCGAGCCCTACCTTAGCCTTGCGCCCACCGCATCCGACTTCCGGGTTGCTTTTATAGACCCACGCTGACCCGCCCCCGCCAATCATGTCACAAAAGGCGCGGGATGCGCAGGCGCATCGTCTATAAAAGACGAACTCGGAAAGCTGGCATTTGACTGTGAAGGGCGGGGAGAGCAGGAAAAGAGCTCAACCTGCACCCGCCCTTCACCCCCTACGAAGAGCGCAAGGTCAGTACCGCAGGTATCGGGCCGGCCCACACATCACTACAGCACACTGCACTGTAGGATGGTGACTGCAGGTTGAACTGTCAAAAATCAGAACTGTCCAGTGGAAAACAAGACAGTTGGGAGGTATAAAATGGCAAACTGAATCCTGAGTTTGGTGCATCCCTAGTTAATACCACTCGTTCCTTATCCTTGCACCCAAAAACTGTACTTCCAAGAACTGTACTTCCATTGACTTTGTTAGTGGTTACCTGCTGCATAGATCTTGCAGGGCGACGATTTGCAGCCGACTGGAAACTGTAAACAGCTCCTGAACTGTGTCCAGGTTGATGGTGGCCTCACCAGTGTAGATAAAGTTCAGCACTGTCTGTATTACAGGCGCTGGGATGTCTGCCAACACCACCTCTCCTTGCTCTGCTTCCCTCATAGAACTGCTAAACATTGCCCGGAAATAAGGACTGACCGACGACAGGACCACCCTTAGAAAAAGCAAAAAGAAAATGAAACATGAACAGAAAAGACCGATGTATCAGTGTAGCCAGTTCAGAAGGAAATCATGTAAACCATGTAAAGAAATAAATTCAAAATGCCCAGTATGTACTAAAATTAGTTCATGTTAACCTTTAATATGGACTAGACATTGTTATCCCAATTTGTTGTGCAATGGCTTAGAATTTTCTACGGCTTAATTACCCTAGCAACCAGACAAGCAGTATGCAAGTGAAACTGGAAGAAAAACCACCAATAAAAAAAAAAGACTTACTACAGTCTGCTTTTTGGTTGCTGGAGGGGTTAGTGACCCCACTAACCACAAAGCGTTTTCAGTTACAGGTTAAACTGAGACAGAATAGGAAGGATAATATTTCAAAAAGCAAAGACCAACTGAAAATTGACTTAGAATAATTCCATCTATAACACAATAAAAGCATATTTACATAAACGCCCACTATAATAACACATCTATACAATATTCACACATACATCCTACTTCCCCTGCACTGTACAATCCTCCAATATACAATCCTGCACTGTACAATCCTGCACTGTACAATCCTGCACTGTACAATCCTGCACTGTGCAATCCTGCACTGTACAATCCTGCACTGTACAATCCTGCACTGTACAATCCTCCACTATACAATCCTGCACCGTACAATCCTGCACCGTACAATCCTCCACCGTACAATCCTCCACTATACAATCCTCCACTATACAATCCTGCACTGTACAATCCTCCACTGTACAATCCTCCACTATACAATCCTCCACTATACAATCCTCCACTATACAATCCTCCACTATACAATCCTCCACTATACAATCCTCCACTATACAATCCTCCACTATACAATCCTCCACTATACAATCCTGCACTATACAATCCTGCACTATACAATCCTGCACTATACAATCCTGCACTATACAATCTTGCACTATACAATCCTGCACTAAAACATTAGTGTATTGTGCCCATTTAAATGAGATCTTCATGTCTGACTTTTTTAACTTTTAAAATGATGGAAAGATTGGTATTCCAAGACATTTGCAATTGGTCTTCATTTTTTTTTTAAATCATTTTTGAGGTTTTTCATTATTTTACTTTTGGTTGGGAATTCAGCAGCTATCTGGTTCTAGGCTCCAAATTACCTTAGGAACCAGACAGTGGTTTGATTGAAAGATGAATAGGAGAGGCCTGAATAGAAAGGTAAATAATAGAAAGCATTAACTACAATAAAATGGTAGCCTCGAAGACCAATCATTTTTTTTGTCTGCTGGAGTCAGTGACCCCCTTTTGAAAAAAAATCTACATTAAACAATGAATACCAACTGAGACGCTGCTTAGAATTGGTCAAATATGGATTAAAAAAATAATATATTTCTCCCATAAGGAAAAAAATATTGCTTAAGGTTGGCCATACACGGGCAGATTAAAGCTGCCGATATCGATTAGGAATGCTGCCTTTTTCAGCAGGATTTGGCCGTTCTGCCCTAATATGCAAATTAGAGGTGGGGAGGGAAATTGTGTGACCTTTTGTCACAAAACAAAGAAGTAAAAAATGTTTTCCCCTTCCCACACATATGCAAATTAGGATACGGATTCGGTTCAGTATTCAGCTTCGGTGCATCCCTTATATCAATCCTTTAGACCAATTTGTCATCTTATCTGCCCGTGTGTGTGGGGGTTTACGATGGGGCTTTCCGATCAATATCTGGCCAAAAATTGGCCTGATATCGGTTGGGCGGGTTTGATTTTTCCTGCGATCAAGGACCGCATTGGATAGTTGATGTGGTCCTACGATCTGTCAGTGCCCATTTCCTTAGTATAATCTGATCATTTGGCCCTAGGGCCGAATACTCGTATTAAACTGATACCGCCCTGCCGCTGGTGGGAATATCAAGGGGAAAATCCGCTCATTTGGTGACCTCGCCAAACGAGCAGATCTTATCGTGTATGGCCACCTTTAGTTTGAAGCCTCCCTCATAGAAATGCTCAACATAGCTGGGAAATAACGACAATATCCCACTGTTGCCCAATCTTGCCTGCAGAGGTTGCTGTCAACACAGTTGCGTATAATTAAATCAATACAGTAATAATGATGCAGACATTGTATACATTAAATACAAAAATACAGATAATTAAGACTGTCTGTGCACAATAACCAGTGCATGTGTTGGTATGGGGAAGCCAATATACAATCGATTTATTATCAGGGTATATTATATGAGCATATGACATGATGCAAGCAGTACAAAATATAATGACAGTACTCCTGACTGTAATATAACCATAGTCTAGAAGGCCCAGACTGGCAAACGTAAATTCTGGCAAATGCCAGAGGGGCTACTGTCAGAGATAGACAGTCACTATTTATTGGGCTGATGGGGGGGCTGTTTGGGCCCCTGTGGACTTGAAATCGGACTTATTTTGAATCCAAGTCCGGGTCTGTAGTCAAGCATTCCTTGAAACCTGAGCTTCATTTCATGTTTGGCCTCCTCTAATAAATGGGTGAGGCAGGGGGTAACTCTAGCACCATGTTGCACGCTTCCTCCATACAGTTCCATCAGATCTACAAACAATAAGGAATACCTGTGGCAGAGAAACCTTCTGCTTTCAGTAACCACCGTGGTGTCACAGAGCTCCTCAGCCTGGTATAACTCCCGCAGCCCTATGTAAACACATGAGAGAGCAGAGAGTCACTTAAGAATGGGCAGTTCTGGGAAAAAGTAACAGTCATGCCTAACGTCGGAGCTTAGTCATAGGGTCCAGTTGGCTACTAAGTGCCCTCATTAGGCACGAAAGGCATAAGATTGCTTTTAGTCAATTATTCCAACAAATACATTTTAAAAATGTTTTTTTTTTTTTAAAAACTTTTATTCTGCACCAGTTGTCTAGTTTCAGTGCCTGCTGTTATCTGTTAAAGTATTTGTTCAAGTTTGAAATGTGTGCAGTCTGGTTGCTAGGGAACAAATGACCCTAGCAACCATGCCTTGATTTGAATAAGAGACTGGAATATGAATGGGAGAGGCCCGAATAGAAAGATGACGGAGTGATACAAAGTAGCAATAACAATAGATTTGTAGCCTTGCAGAGCTTTTGTTCGTTAGATGGGGTCAGTGACTCCCCATTTGAAAGCTGGCAAGAGTCAGAAGGAGAAGGCAAATAATTATAAAAACTATAAAAACAAAAAATAAATAATGAAGAACAATTGTAAAGTTGCTTAAAATTGGCCATTCTATAATATACGAAAAGTTAAAATAAAGGTGAGCCATCACTTTTTCTTGCCATTCTCCCCTCGCAGACAGTCTGGGGCATGTACATCTGGCTATTGGCCATTTGTTATTGTGGATTCAGAAATCAACAGACGTTCACTTCAGAGGGTGGTTCAAACCAATCCCCATTCTAAACATACTACAAACATTACACAAAACATTATTAATCCAGGGCCGGAACTAGGGGTAGGCAGAGTAGGCATGTGCCTAGGGCGCAAAGCTGGAGGGGCGCCAGGCATGTACCTTCTCTGCCTCTGCTATCCTCTAGTCCGTTCCCCGCTCTGGCCGACGTGCGCGAGTGCGCATGCACGAAAAATACTAGTACGAATGCGCACTCATATCGCGTATTGGGCGCTTTGCTGGGCCAGGCTGCCTAGGGTGCCTGCCCGAGTTGGCCCGGCACTGTATTAATCATCTTTGACTTAAAGGAGACATTTTGTTTCTTGAAAGCAGAAAGGTTGGGAGAATGTTGGACAGACTGTGGGTAGGGTTGCCACCTTTTATAAAAAAAATTACCGGCTGCTGGGGGGGGGCCTCAAAGGGGCGGGACGTGACGTCAAAAGGGGCGGGACGTGACATCGAAAGGGGCGGGACGTGACATCGAAAGGGGCGGGCCACGCCACAGACGCTAGAAGAGGCAAAAAAAATGTAAGTTGCAGGGGATTGCGGGCGATTGGGGGCAGGCCGAGGGCTCCTTTTGATCTTATTACAAATTTACCGGCAGTTACATTGCCGGTAAATTTGTAATACCGGCCCCGGCCTTGGCAGGTATTTTACCGGCTAGGCAGGTAAAATACCGGCCGGGTGGCAACCCTAACTGTGGGGGAGAATTCCAGAGGAGGGTCACAGCCCTCACAAAGTCTTGAATGCGAGTAGCGCAGCACTGCTGAGGTCCCATGTAATTAGCGACTAATTGGTGCAGAACATGGGGGGGAACATGACAGGGGCAGGTTCCAAGATACATACCCTTTATCAACCTGCTCTCCACACTTTCATGATCCCCACAGGAGAGCTCCTCACTTGGGTCCATGTAGGACGGAAACTGCTGAGGGACATTTTCCATGGTGACTAATTGCCTGGAAGCCCTGAGGTAAATAAACAGGGAATAAATAACAAGGCAAAGTCACAGCTTCACTACTAAAGGGCCAATCAGCATTATGGAATACATTTAAATGACACTATACAATGACATTATACACAAGCCACACATTCTGCTTTTCAGGTGCGAATTCATTATTAGCTTCCACAGACATCCGCCATTCCAGCCTAGTCTCCATAGTTACCTGGTCCCACCCCCCGATAATTTTATCACACACGACTATTAGTACCAGCACTCCCGACCGCTCCAGCGCAGAATCAAAAGTGCCTTCTTGAACAGGAAGTACACTCATCGCCATCTTACTACACCCGGAAGTTCAAATGAGAAAACAGTGTTTCTGTGGTAGCATTTCTGTTTTGAAATAAATGAATAAAAATATAATCGGCAATGTGGATAATTTAAGGCGCATCTGTCTAAAAAGCATCTGTCATAAACCATTTACATAATTTAAGGTTAAAAATGGACTGCGTTGGCCGGGAATCGAACCCGGGTCAACTGCTTGGAAGGCAGCTATGCTCACCACTATACCACCAACGCTCTTGGGAGGCACAGCTCAATTTTAATAGTTCTACATTCTCCAGAGGTGTGTGTGTATTTTCCTATGTCTGTAATATTCCTGGTTGTCATTCACCATTTTATACCATCAAATTGCTGCAGGTTTGAGGCTCATTGTACAAGGGCAAAGGTGGAGTCTAATAAAGTGTAATGTCCCAACTTGGCTGCCCCAGAGGTTGTTCACCTTAAATTAACTTTTCATATGATGTAGAGACTGATATTCTGAGACAATTTGCAATTTTCATTTTTTATTATTTGTGGTTTTTGAGTTATTCAGCTCTTTATTTAGGTTCTGTGCAGTTTGCAATTTCAGCAATCTGGTTGCTAGGGACCAAATTCCCCTAGCAACCATGCACTGATTTGAATAAGAGGCTGGAATATGAATAGGAGAGGCCTGAAAATAAAGACGAGTAACAGAAAGTAGCAATAACAATAAATGTGAAGCCTTACAGAGCATTTGTTTTTAGATGGGGTCAGTGACCCCCCATTTGAAAGCTGGAAAGGGTCAGAAGAAAAAGGCAAATAACTAAAAAAGTAAAACATAGAAACAAAGAAGACCAATTGCAAAATTGCTAAGAATTGGACATTCTATAACATACTCAAATGTACCTCAAAGGTGAACCACTCCTTTAATGTTACCACCTCTGCTGGCAGCAAAAAAGAGGGTGGAGAGGGGACACGATGAGCAGACCTGATAAATCAGGGGGTGGGCCATGGATGTTGTGGGTGGGGTTATGATATTGCATGCCATGCATTTGGACAAAATTGTCCAGTTCTTGCAGACTTAAAAACTTGCCAGAGTAGGTTTTGTGCAGGACAGCCCCTTGAAATATCAGGCAGTTTAGTTTTAACCCAGACAAATGGAGACGCTACAGGATCTCCTCCCCCCAGTGGGGCTGACAGTGGTCGCTAAGGGCATTTTCTGGGCAAAATAGTGTTGTTTTCTATAATATATGCCCTGGGGGGCAGCATCGCTAGTGCATTAAGGGCAATAGTGATTTCTGCACTAGCGGAGCCGAATTTCCAGGTTAAAACCCGGAAATTTGTCACTTAAAGGAGACATATAGGATAAATGAAAAAATGAAAAAAATTTGTAGGCAATTATAAGTAATAGATGGTGTTGCTTTTACATGGTGCTAAAATTAATATTATCTTTAAAAATAGCCCCTTTATTGGAGCTCCCTATAGATGTTCTCTGGTCCCTGTCTGTGATTCAAATGAGGGGTGGGCGTGTCCTAACGGTCCCTGCCATAAGCACAGTAGGAGGGGGACAGCCAATCACAGCTCTGCAGTCACACAAGCACAGACAGGCTTCAGTTCCCTATCAGGTCCTGCTAGCTGCTGATTGGTTCCTGTCCTACAGTGCAGAGAGCTGAGAGCCGCCGGCTCCCCTGTACAGCCTGGGAATTCAGGGAGAAGAAAAGGGAGGAATTATCAGGGTTTTTGCAGAAATATTCAATAAATCAGCCTAAAACACTACTTTTTAAGCACAATTCTTCTATATTCAAATGAGTATAATGCACTGGTACGTTCTTATTTTTTACACAATATGTCTCCTTTAAAATGACAAGAGGCGGCTTTTTACCTCCCCTTGTAACTGGCCTCTCTCTGCCGCCTGAGGAAATGTTCTCAACTTTCCTGATGGCACGAGCGACCCTGTATATCATTGAACCCTAAGGGTTGAACTAGACGAGCGCTTTGGACGCGATTCTGCCGCATCTGCCGCAAAACGCAAGCGTCAAGTCGGATGCGACGGAAAACAAGGTAAGAAATACAAGTGTCGGACGGTGTCGCGGTGTTGGTCCGACGTGACACACGCTGCGTCTGCATCTGACATTTGCGTTGCATCAGAAGAACGCTGCGACACCGTCTGACATTGCTATTGCTCACCTTGTTTTCCGCCTGTGTTTTACGACGGATCCGGCAGAATCGCGTCCAAACGCTCGTCTTGTTCTACCCTAAATAGCACCTGTCTGAAGCACTGCCTCATGCAAGCGCACGGTCTTCAGAGTCTATATTTGTTTGTACATTAGATGAGAAAGAAACTAATTTATACCCACTGACAATACATTTTCAGAAAACTATGGTTATTGTGACCGGATTTTCTGCTATTATGGGAGTATTAGGAAATATTAAAATGTAAATTAAGAAAAAGCAGAGCCGCCCGAACAGGGACTTGAACCCTGGACCCTCAGATTAAAAGTCTGATGCTCTACCGACTGAGCTATCCGGGCTCTTGCAGCATGAGTGGTATTTTCTCCATGAACAACAGACACAAACCCTGAATTCAGTGGTGTAGAATTACAGGACGCTATTCCATGCCAAACTTGTGAAAAAAGAAAACACTTATTCATTGCAGTGTGAGGGAAGTTGTAGCCTTTGATGAAAAATGTTATTTGTGGCCCTGCTGAAAATGGAGCCGTTTGGATCCTCTCAGTTCTCTGTCAGCCAGGTGCATGATGGGAAATGCTGCAAAGAGCTCTGATTCAGGCTGCAGCTTTAACATAACAACCTGGTATTACTCCACTGATTGGTGCTTAGTATTTATGTACAATGGGCTTTTACATCTCATGGAAATATAAACATTAGGCTTCTTCTATAGTGAAGCCTCTAGTGTCGGCTTATTTGGATTAATAGACGTTAAAGCCAGTGATTGAGAGAAAGCAGAGTGGCGCAGCGGAAGCGTGCTGGGCCCATAACCCAGAGGTCGATGGATCGAAACCATCCTCTGCTAGTTTTTCTCTTTCTCTACAATAAGGGTTATTTATTTTTTTGGATCATCCTCTGTAAAAGGGGACACGGATCACATGTAAAATAGAAGGACAAGTTTTTGTTTTAAAAGTGTTGTTCACCTTTACATTAACTTTAAGTGCGACGTAAAGAGTGATAGTCTAAGACAATTTGCAATTGGTCTTCATTATATATTTGTGCTTTTTGAGTTATTTGCTTTTTTTATTCAGCAGCTCTCCAGTTAGCCGTTTCACCGGACTGGTTGCTAGCGTTCAAATTACCCTAGCAACCATGTGCTGAATGAGAGGCGTATGAAGGAGTCGGGAGGGGGTTGGAGAGGGGTCGGGGGGATCTGTGCATCTATGGCCAACTTTACAGAGTATTTGTTTTTTAGATGGGGTCAGTGACCAGCAGGGTGGGGGGGTCGGGAGGGGTGGGGGGGTAGGGAGGGGTCAGAGGGGTCGGGGAGGGGGGGGGAGGGGGTCAGGAGAGGGTCAGAGGGGTTGGGGAGGGGGGTTGGGGGGTCAGGAGAGGGTCAGAGGGGTTGGGGAGGGGGGTTGGGGGGGTCAGGAGGGGTCTGGGAGGGGTCAGAGGGGGTCGGGGAGGGGGGTCAGGAGGGGTCGGAGGTGGTCGGGAGAGGGTCAGAGGGGGTCGGGGAGTTTGTCGGAGGGGGTGGAGGGGTCGGCGTCCAATTTGGGTGTGCTGGCATCAAATTCTGCGCACTGCGTTCATGGTTTGGTGGCCCAGTACAGGACTCTCCGCGGCCCGTTTTTGGCCGCGGCCCGGTGGTTGGGGACCCCTGCTTTATAATACCTTCCAATTCAGATATTTGTGTATGAAAATCGTGCAAATTTTCGTTACACAACAAGGGTTGGAGTTTTATTCTGTAACTCCCTGTATCCAATGATAAACTGTTTATGTACCTTAATATTTATTTTTAACCTTATTATAAAATACAATAACTACCAACGTCTATATCATTGTGTTCAGGGTTAGAGAGAATAACAGTAGCCAAGTTGTTCTTTTGTGAACTGGATAACTGTACTAACTATAATAAATTCGCCTGGCACGAATTTGCGGCGAATTTCCACATTTCATCGCTGAAAATTCGCCGGCGTCAATTTCCGTTTTTCACAATTGTTTCATGAAAACGTTCGAATTGCTCGAGTTTTTGGTGAAAACGTTCGAATTTCACTATTTTTCGTGAACTTTCTGATTTCACAATTTTTGCCTTTTTGCCTTTTTGCAAATTTTGCGGGAAATTCACAAATTTTTTCATCAAAATCGCAGAAATTCGCCCATCACTAGTAATAAGTGAAATCAGCTGGTCTTGCTGTTTTCTTTTGCTTTGAAGATGTTTCAGCAGTCATTCAACTCGCTTTCTTTGAATTGCTGGACTGTCAAGAAATACTGCCAAAAACATACAAACAACTTTGTAGTTTGTCTTCGTTATTTATTCTTTGTAGTTTTCAAATTGTTTGCCTTCTTCTGATTCTTTTCAGCTTACAAATGGGGGGGGGTCACTGACCCCATCTAAAAACCAAATGTACAGCAAGAAATTTATGATTATTGCTACTTTTTCATACTCATCTTTCTATTCTATTTTTTGTCGCAGTGAATTTTCCCAAGGGGAATTTACACAAAAACATTCACGGCCGGCGAAATCTGGAAATTCTCTGTGTATGAATAGCTGGTATAGCAAAAAAACTTCCGCACACATAGGTCTTGATAAGTGAAAGAAAGCCTCCTGATGAAGGCTTGAGTTTGTAAGCCGAAAGCTTTTTTTCACTTATCAAGACCTATGTGTGCGGAAGTTTTTTTGCTTTATAGATATGATTTTTTTTCCCAGCACCTAGGCATCACCAATCACCATGGCTATCTGAGTGCACCTGTCTAGTTATATGTGTGTATATATATATAATACACAAAAGCCATGAATATCTTGTAAATTATATCCTTATAAACGGTGAGTTCTGATGTCATCAGTTATAAACGGTGAGTTCTGATGTCATTTTAGTCACATGACTCACTGAAACTTGTGTATTATAATAAATAAAGTACCCGCAGTTGCAAAATATGAGGATATTAGAAGTTACCTCGGAGTTCCATGACTTGTATAAAAACACTCGGCCTTCGGCCTCGTGTTTTTATATGGTCATGAAACTCCTCGGTAACTTATAATTTCCTTATATTTTACAAGAGGGGGTACTTTATTCACTATATATATATATATATATATATATATATATATATATATATATATATATATATATATATATATACACACACACATATATCCAATATAAAACTGTAATAAATTATATGGTCAACAACCCCTTAGTGAGTTTTAATATCCTTATCATTTACAGTAGGGGGTACATTATCCCTTATAATACATGAGTGATACTCAGAGTTCCCTGTATAACTCAGCCTGCAGCCTTGTGCCTTTATATGGTCACAGAACAACCCCTCAGTGACTTCTAATATCCTTATCATTTACAGTAGGGGGTACATTATCCCTTATAATACATGAGTGATACTCAGAGTTCCCTGTATAACTCAGCCTGCAGCCTTGTGCCTTTATATGGTCACGGAACAACCCCTCAGTGACTTCTAATATCCTTATCATTTACAGTAGGGGGTACATTATCCCTTATAATACATGAGTGATACTCAGAGTTCCCTGTATAACTCAGCCTGCAGCCTTGTGTCTTTATATGGTCACAGAACAACCCCTCAGTGACTTCTAATATCCTTATCATTTACAGTAGGGGGGGGGAGTTGAGGGCAGAGGGGGAATCTGGAAAGCAGTCAGCCACAAACTATTTCTATTAGTCTTACACAGTTTTACCAGTGTGCAGGAGCGCAGCACAGTGCAACAGTGGATGGGAATTTTAAATCAGTGTGTCTGCAGCTCATTGGCTGTTCTGCTGTGCTGGCGATCGCTTGTTCTTCACTGACGGAGGAAAATGACAGGCAGGGTCTCAGATTGAAGAGGATCGGGGAAACCTCTGTGACAGTCTGCACCAAGTAAAAGCTGCTCCTGGGTCCTAAATGCTGAGCGATCGTCCTGCCCTGTGCTCCTCTCCCTTCTCCTCAGCCTGACACGTGCAGGAAGGAAAAGCTGCTCCTACGCTGTCAGCGATCAGCCGGCCCTGTGCTCCTGTCCCCACCCCCTCAGTCTGACGCTAGTTTTAGATTTAAAGGCAGCAGGGCAGTCCTCAAAAAAAAAAACAGGGCAGAGTTTAAGTGCAGCACCGCTTCTAATAAGGTAGTGGGCGGCCCACTTGAATACAGGAGAGAGCGGCCCCTCGGGCATTTGCCCGAAACAACATATTATCAGTCCGGGCCTGGTTGTACTGATCACAAGCCAGTCCACCGTTTCTCTTGGTCCTGAACTGGTACAAAACAGCCGCTAGAACTTCGGCTATAGCATATGATTATAAGGAGCCCCGATTGGCCTCTCCTCCCTCATTATGAGCAAAGCAGCCTCATTTCCCCACTCGGTACTATAGCAGCCACTGTATAACACATGCGGGTGCCACCGGCTCTCATAGAACCAGTTGTTAAGAAATTATTCGATTAACTACAACTTCTAAAATATTCTAACAATAAATAAATAAAAGATATATAGACGGATGCAGCCTTTTGAAGGAATAGGTGGGTGGCCCACGGGAGAGGGTTCATCAAAGGGAGAATCAGTTTCTCCCTTAGATTAACCCTTATCACTTTGTATTCCTAGGCCCGGAGTTCTAGTTGGATCAGTTTTGCCATTAAAGGGCATGTAAAGGCAAAAAAATAAAATCCCATTTTTACTTTCTTTAATGAAAAAGAAACATATCTCCAATATACTTTAATTAAAAAATGTGTACCATTTTTATAAGAAACCTGACTGTATGCAGTGAAATTCTCCCTTCATTTACTGCTGTGGATAGGAATTGTCAGACAGTCCCTAACTGCTGAGCAGGGAAACAACCATACTTATGAACAGCAGGGGGAGCCCCCGCCTTACTTCCCAGCCATGCAGAACTCAAGCAGCTTTGTTTATGATGATCCCTAAGCAGCCCAGACCACACTGAGCATGTGCACAGTCTTAGTCTTGCAAAGATGTATAACAAAGTTACAAGATGGTGACCCCCTGTAGCCAACTTTGAAAGCATAAATTATTTGTTTGATTAGGCTTGTGGTGCAGTAAGTTCATGTTTATATTTAGTATACAAAATACAGCATTTCTAGCCTTATTCTATTTTAGACTTTACATGCCCTTTAATCAGTAGTGATGGGCGAATAAATTTGGCAGGCACGAATTCTCGGCAAATTCCCGCGTTTCACCACTGGCAAATAAATTTGCGAATCTCTCGCGAAAATTTGCCTGCTGCAATTTCCGATTTTCACGATTTTTTCGTGAAAACTTTCAAAATGCTCAATTTTTTCCGTGAAAAGGTTTGAATTGCTCGATTTTGCGTGAAAACGTCCGAATTACCCAAATTTTTCGTGAACTTTCCGCTTCTACGTTTTTTTGCGAATTTTTTGGTGTTTCGCGAATTTTGCGGGAAACTCGCTAATTTTTCGGCGAAGCGAAACGGGAGAGATTTACCCATCACTATTAATCAGGTTTCTGGAGGGCTTCGGTGGATTTCCTTTGGAGTCAGATTTGAAGTGGAGCATAAGCGGGTGTTCTCTACCAGCTCTCTTGTGCTCCATGTAATACACTGTGTTGTTCACCTTCCAAACACTTTTTTCCATTTAGTTGTTCACCAGAAATAAAGACTTTCTACAATTACCTTCTATTTTTTTATTGTTTTTCCAAAATTGAAGTTTAAAGTTGAATGTTCCTGTCCCCGGTGTTTCAGTCTGACAGCTCAGTAATTCAGGTGCAGATTCCGAACTGTTCTAATTCTGCAACATTTAGTTGATCCATTTCTCAGCAGCATCTCTGGAGAATTAGTAACTATTGTATCAATTCTAACAGCTGCCTGTAATGAAACCCAGAGAGTCTGCTCAGCAGGGACAAAGATAAGAAATGTATCAACTAAATGTATCAATATAGACAGTGGCGTAACTAGTTGTTACTGGGCCCCATAGCAAATTCAATTTAGGGCCCCAAAATATTTATAAGTTGGCCTATTTTACCAAGATATATTAAAATTGCTCATTAATTAGGGTCTCACTGGGCCCCCTACACTCCTGGGCCCCCCTGCAACCGCAGGGTCTGCTTCCTCTATAGTTACGCCCCTGAATATAGAAAAGAGTCTAAATTAGAGTCGGCGACCCCCCATCTTTTCATAGCTACTTTAGAATGTAAAAAATGAAACTTTACACTTCAGTATTAGAAAAACAATCATCAATAGAACTTGAAAACATCTGTGAAGTAAAACATCTGAAAACAACTAAACTGGAAATAGAGTTTGAAGGTGACCAACCCTTTTAATGCTTTAGAGACGAGACTAAGGTTTATGGATATGTACGAAACACAAGAGACAATATAGGGGTACAGCCTTTTCAAGAAATGGATGGGTGACCCTCAAAAGGGCCGTTTTGATCAGAATACAGAAGCGAGGGTTTAACCTCTTCCACGCTCTCATCCCCGTTCCTCTACAGACTTACATGACCTGATAGAGAACTGCAAGGACTGACTCCACCCCCTATTCCCTCGCAACAACGTTTCACGGGCCCCGCAATGCTGCGTTTTTTTTCTCCTCAAAGACGCTCAAAGCTTCCCGGCAACGAGAGCCTGTCAGTCCATTAACTCTCTCCGACCCTCCGAATAGAATGTTTAACCTCCCAGTGTCTGAGTTGCTACTCGCGGCACCTGGCACCACTGACTGACTGTCATACCTGGCATTTTCCAACTGATTTCACTTTTCCACATTGCTGCAATCTGTAAGGAGAGTGTTCATCTTAAGAAGCCCGTAAGAGGAGTTTGCAGGAATCTATGATCTGTCAGCTCCATTTGTTCTAGGGCAGTGATCCCCAATCAGTGGCTCCCCAACCCTCTCCTACAAAGCTCAAAACCAGTTTTTCTGTGAATTTTTTTCTTTTAAAAAAAAAAGTCATTGGTGCCAGGCCCCCCCCATAAAAGTTATAAAAAATAAATAAAATAAAGCATTGGTGGCCATGACCCCCCCCTTACAAGTTAAAAGGAAACATTGGTGCCCCAGAGAATATTTTTTTTAAAAAACATTGTTAAATATTGGTAGGCAAGGGCCTTTAGAGCATTAAAATAATACATTGGTGGCCAGGGGTTTAATCAAAAAAGAAAGGGGAAAAAAAACCACATTGGTGTTCAGTAGAACTGAACTCGTGGATTTGTGTCTTTAGCTTTGGCTCCTTTTGTGGCTTCGGGTCTTTTTGCGGCATTGGGAATCAGCAGTTCGGCATGACTTTGGCGCTGTCAAGGCCCAGGCCAACAGTACCCCCTGGGATCACATCACATGACCTTGAGTACTGGTCCATTGAGCCATTTTGCTTCAATTCCCCTTTAGCCAGAAGTCCAGCATTTGCTAAATACTGCTCCACATCTCATAGCAAGTTACAGGTAAAAGAAAACAATGGTGGAATAGCCACTTGGACACAGGTCAGGCCACCAACTAAGTAGGAGTCACATTTAGATACTGGTTACACTGTAATGTAACAGAGCTGGGGGAGGTGATAGAAGGTTGTAAATCACTGCATTATGTAGACCAGACGAAGGAGCGGAGCCTCTGAAACCTAGTGTGTTTTTGGCAAAAATAAAAGTCATGGAGTTGACCCTCTGAGTTAACATAGTAAGTTAGGTTGAAAAAAAAAAAGACACACGTCCATCAAGTTCAACCTTTTTTAAGTCTATATATAACCTGCCTAACTGCCAGTTGATCCAGAGGAAGGCAAAAAAAACCCATCTGAAGCCTCTCCAATTTGTCTCAGAGGGGGAAAAATTCCTTCCTGACTCCAAAATGACAATGGGACCAGTCCCTGGATCAACTTGTACTATGAGCTATCTCCCATATCCCTGTATTCCCTCACTTGCTAAACACCATCCAACCCCTTCTTATACCTATCTAATGTATCAGCCTGTACCACTGATTCAGGGAGACAACTCCACATCTTCACAGTTGTTCCCAGTAGGGCCGTAAGAATCACATTATTGCCTATGGCAAAGCTTTTATAGGAGTTTAGTCGCCTGCAGAAGCGGAGATTTATCACTGGCAATTAATCTTCTGGTGCGCCATTACCCTAAGACAACAGAAGTCCCACATGAAGGTCACTAAGGGTATCTATGAGAAGAAACTCCTCCCAAAACTCAACTTAAATGACCTTCAGACTGAGCCCTACCTCTGGCAAACCCCTGGGGGCAGCTGAACACTTTAGGGGTTGCTAATCTAAAGCATCCCAGTAAAAAATGTTCAGATTTGCTCTTTTGCTGCCTGCAATTGTTGAACTACAATCACCAGCATTCAGCAGTCACACAAGGCTGCCGGTGTTCAGAGGCCACAGAAAACACACTGTGACATGGACAGGCTCTAGGTCATGGGACAAGATTTCAATTTGGGCTAAAATGGATCATTAACTATAGAAGTGGCACCTTTATTTGTACTTACTACTGATCATCGGGGGTTCCTGTTGGAGTTAAAACGGAGCAGTGGGCTGAGCACAGCCAATCACAGCTATGGATTCATACAGGGATGGATGATTGGCAGTTCTCCATAGCTCCGGTCTTATGGGCAGATTGGGATCCGGCAGTGCCCCCATGTGTATAGACTGGGAAAGCAGCAGAATGCAAGTAAAGAAGTATGAAAAGCAAATTTAAGAAGAAATCCTTCAGTATTTGGAGGTGTACAATGCAATGGGAAAAACTTGTCTTTGACACTATCCACTGTGAGTCCCTAAATTCAGAACACTCATTGTTCAAACACATTGTGTATATGTCTATAGCAATGTTTTGTATTCCCAGGAGACAAGGAACACACAATTCCCCATGGACTCCTCAGTAACATTAACATTCCCTTCCCCTCCTTCACCCATTCGACCCCCCCAACACACAGACGGCAGCTTTAGGAGAAGAGTCAATGACCCGGGGCGATTTGCATTGTGTGTACATGGGCCCAATGTTGTGCCCACCCCTGGGTGTCATTTATAACACAAGTGCAGTTACACTCATACCCTGTATATTAAGGGAAGGCTACGAGAGTACTGGGAGCTGCAATCAATGTCCAGATGATACTGTTTAATTTGCCCTTTAAAGAGACACATTTGCCTACTGAAAAAAAGCCAATTCCCCGTAACGGTGTCAGGTGTTTTTGGGGGTAATAATATCACTAATATCACCCACCCAAAGTCCAAACCCCTTCAGTAAAGAAATATTTAAAATTCAACAATGCTCTTTATTTAATAAATTTAGGCGCTTTCCAAAAGCGAATTCCAGTAGAAAAAAAACGAGGGCTCAGTTTGTCACGTCCCAAATGTTCAAAGTTTCAAGTGTAAAGATGACAATCCCTTCCTGCTCATCTCGGGCTTTTCGCTTCTCACCTTCCCACACGCAGACAGACACACAGACACACAGACACATGCATACACACACACGCGCACACATACATACATACATACATACATACACACACGGACACACAGAAACGCACACAGACACACTAGTGCGCACACACAGACACACACACAGAGCTGATGGTGCCCAAGGAATGCGAATACTGAGCTGTAGCCAATCGTCGCTCTCGGCTTCTTGGTATTGGGACATCAGGAAGGCACTCGGAGTTTGGAACTTCCCAGGAAATACTGAAGGACGCGATCCACGGCCCACGCTGTGCAGAAGTCAACGAAGAGGACTTTGGCGATGACGATCTTAAACTATGTGCAAGAAATAATATGGTTGGATATAGAGCTAAATGCAATGCAGTTCCCCAAACTCCTCCAGTGACTATTTTGACTACAGTCTTCTATGGGGGGGGGGCTTATTACTAGTCCCCTGTAATAGCTGAAGCTTCCTCTGAGCACCAAGCAGTGTGTTCCTATAGTTATTCCACTATAACAGAGTAGATATTCCATTATACCCGATTTTAACGACCCTTTTATTGACATGAAAACATACAAGTCTGCCGTGTCTCTATAAAAAGGCCATTATTGCGCCATCTGGCTCTTTGATCTATGCTGTGCATCAGTTTCCATGGCAACACGCATCAACCATGTGAATTGGCAGCACCACTTAAAGGTTTAAGGTGGCCATAGACGTAACAATTGCGATATTTCTTAGAAAAGATCTTTCCAAAAAAGATCATTCTTTTCAATACACACGTGTAGAGCTGAATCATCAGATATATAGGGAGAAACAATAGAATTCTACTTGTATCTGATGATTCAGCACTAACAATGGCCGATGTTTTGGTGCCTTCAAAGGCGCCCAATCAAAATTTTCCATCCAGCCCGATCAGCGAGCCGACCGACATCCAAGTCTTCTGCCGATATTGGTCGGCTATTTTCCCACCATACACGCACTGAATATCGTACAAAAATTTCTTCTGTACGATATTATCTGTGCGTCTATGGCCACCTTTAAGCAGTAGATCGGGGCTTATTATTACCTCCATAGGGATGTCCACCAGGCTAAACTGGTCGTTGAACTCCGGAGAAGAACCAGATAACAGACCCAGAATGGCCACGCCTGACAAAATGATGCTCCAAAGTAAAGGCTTGTTCTCCCGCAAGCTTTCCATAAAAGGATGGCCCTAAAAGGAGAAGAAACACAAACACTTAAAGGAGAAGGAAACCTACTGGGGCAGTTTATTGCCAATAGATAAGCCACAATAGTACAAGCTATAACACTATATTTATTCTGCAGAATGCTTTACCATACCTGAGTAAACAGCTCTAGAAGTTCTCTGTTTGTTTACGATAGCAGCTGCCATATTAGCTTGGTGTGACACCACTTCCTGCCTAAATCTCTCCCTAGCACTTAGCTCAGATTACAGCAGGGAGGGAAGGAGAGATAAAAGGGAGGGGGAGAGGAGCAAACTGAGCATGCTCAAGCCCTAGTCCTGGAGGTTTATGCTGAAAACAGGAAGTCTGATACAGAAGCCCATGAGTACACAATAGAAGGAAAGAAATTAGGTGTTTATTTTGACAGAGGACTCAGAGCAGCATTACTTTGAGGGTTTACTGGTGTATTTATATAGACCTTTCTGATAAAGCTTACTTAGTTTAACCGTTATTTCTCCTTTAATTGGCAAAAGCCAGAATAACGTGACTTTATCGGTAGATATTTATAGGAGAAGTCTTTGAGCTGTCAAAATAAACTGGAACCACTGAAAAAGAAATCAATCCAACGCACAAGGGATGCAACACTAACCTGCCTGTGCTGTGTTTTATCATTTTGACTGTTGAAAAAGCAAGCGGAGGACTGTACACTCTTGTCTTGTTTTCAGACATTACTATTAT
This sequence comes from Xenopus laevis, assembly GCF_017654675.1. Taxonomy (NCBI): domain Eukaryota; kingdom Metazoa; phylum Chordata; class Amphibia; order Anura; family Pipidae; genus Xenopus; species Xenopus laevis. The sequence goes on from NC_054375.1 coordinate 145,083,018, forward strand.
TACGATTATTACTATTATTATTACTGCTGCAGTTGATGCGCTGGGTCTGTGGACAGGCAGAAAGTATCCAGACAGACAGACAAAACCCACTTACCTTGTAATTAATCGCGAATGTGGCCATCTGCATTGCCATGGACATGATATACACTGTGCTGTTCACAAGACTCGGCTCAAACTCTTTATATAAATCCACAAATTCTTCTTTCCTTTAATATGAAACAAAATGGCAGTTACAAAAGGTATGGACTCCCACTGGGAAATTTTAATCTTCTGAACTTGGGATATAGAGGCAGAATTGTGCCCTACGAGTGACTTGAGACTCACAGGGAAGAAGATGGAAGAGTTAGAATTCTGCTGTTTGGTCACTGTATCCGGGAACACGGTTTCTTAAAAAGTAGGGATGCACCGAATCCAGGATTCGGCCTTTTTTTTAGCAGGATTCAGATTCAGCCGAATCCTTCTGCCCGGCAAACCGAATCCGAAATTGCATATGCAAATTAGGGATGGGGAGGGAAATTGCGTGACTTTTTAGCACAAAAACAAGGAAGTAAAAAAAGTTTTCCCCTTCCCACCCCCAATTTGCATATGCCAATTAGGATTCGGTTTCGATATGCAGCTGAATCTTTTGCAAAGAATTCGGGGGTTCGGCCGAATCCAAAATAGTGGATTCAGTGCATCTCTATTAAAAAGCAGGATTTGCAAAATGAAGACCCCCTTTTAGGACTTGGGACACACTGGGCAATTTGGTGAGATTTAATCACATGGCGACTAATCGCCCCAACTTTTCTCCCGGAATGCCTCCCCTCGCTCTGCGCCTGGATAAAATGAAAAGTCGCCGGCGCTAATCACACACGGCGATTCGTTTTCCGAAGTCGCCCGAAGTTGCCTCACCTGAATAAATCTCCCCAAATCGCCCAGTGTGTCCCAGCCCTAAGAAGATTTGACTCGATTCCTAGTTTGAAAGGCTTGCTTATAAAAGTAACTTGCTTTAAGGGGACCTATTGCCCGAAAATATGATTAAAAATCCTATTTTATCATGATAGTCAAGCAAAAATAAACTTTAATTACACTGTATAAATGATTTGAATCTTGTTTCCTTCAGTCTGGGAACTCATAATTATAACAAGCAGGCAGGAGCCATTTTGTGGACACTGTTATTAAGACAAGTCTTGTATCATCTCAGAATCTTGTTTGTGCACCAGAATGAGGGACCTGATGTCCATCCCCATGTCCTGGATACACAATTAAATGGTGAAGAGAACTGGGGGAATGTGGGGAGAGCAGTGACATCTAGGAAGTGCTGAATGGAAAGTGAAAGTAAATGCCTAATGCATAGAGGAGGGACAGACAATATTTGATTGACAGCTGAGATTATAAATGAGTTTACAACAGATTTATTTATTTGTAAATGAGTTTACAACAGATTTATTTATTTTTTGGGGGCTGTTATCGTATTGTTTCTCTATTGCTGTAATGTAATGAAATTAATAAAGAATTGTTAAAAAAAGAAAAAGGCCGAATTCTAACCGAATCCTGGATTCGGTGCATGCCTACTTTAAAAAACGGTTACTTTAAACTGGTGAATTAAAGGCAACTGGCAGACCAACACATGAATGTAGAACCTTTGGCGCTGGCTCTCTGGATATTGACTGTCAATTCATGGTTTCTAGTTGGTATCAGCAGCCGTATGATCATCCCCAGTGGTGCTGCATAAAACAGCAGTCTATTCGTATGACAAGGGTGGGGTCTCACCTGGCCTCAGTCCGTGCTAAAGCCCCATGGTACAAGTACACGAGACTGCAGAAGTGGACAAGGAACTGTAGGAGCACCGTGAGGATTGTGTATAAGTTAAAGATGTTTGGCAAAGGCCGTTCTCTGGAGAGGTGTTTCAAAGGCTGAAAAACAAGTGAAGTCGGAGACAGAAGAATTAGGGGTCTGTACAAGAAATGTAGGCTTTTTCAGATTTGCCCTAATTCATTGCCACAACCCCTTGCTTTTAGTAGAACTAGAATTCCAAGATAAACATGACAATAATAGAGAGCATCAGGTTCCCAGCAGATGTGAATATAAAATCTCTTGTCATCCAAAATTACACTTAAAAGAGATATCCAGCATTTCCTTTTTAAAGGGGAACTATCGCAAAAATGATAATGTAATATAAGCTTCCTCGTATTGAAGAAACTTTCTAAATACAATCAATTAAAAATTCTGCATTGCTTCTGAAATAATCAAGTTTATCTTCACTGTTTCTCTTCATTCTCTCTTCATGCAGCAGTTGGGTGTCAGATATTCATTGACAGTTAGATCCAATATATCTTTTAGGGGGGCTACTTTCCTAGCAGATGTATTAGAGCTCACTCAAATAACTGATTCCAGTACAAAAACAAAATAATTGCCTTTTGCACAAATTCTGCATGTAGAGAGACAATTTCTGGTGATTTTAATAGAGTGAGCTCTAATACATCTTCTAGGCAAAAGGAGCCCCCCTATAAGATAAATTGGATCATTCATCTGACACCCAACTGCTGCATGAAGAGAGAATGAAGAGAAACAGATGCTGAGAGAGGAATAGTGAAGATAAACTTGATTATTTCTGAAACGGTACAGAATTTTTCTAGATTCTTTTTTCAGTATGAGGAAACATATTACATTTTAATTTTCATGATAGTTCCCCTTTAAAGTGGTCGTTCACCTTCCAAACACTTTTTCCAATTCAGTGTTTTTTAGACTTTTTTCAATTACTTTCCATTATTTTATTTTTTTTTACTGTTTTTCAAAAATCAAAGTTGAATGTTCGTGTCTCTGGTGTTTGAGTCTGACAGCTCAGTAATTCAGGTGCAGATTCTGAACGGTTACAATTTTGCAACATTTAGTTGATCCATTTCTCAGCAGCATCTCTGGAGTATTAGCAACTATTGTATCAATTCTAACAGCTGCCTGTAATGAAACCCAGAGATTCTGCTCAGCAGGGACAAAGATAAGAAATATATCAACTAAATGTATCCATTTAGAACAGTATAGAGGGTCGGCGACCCCCCCCCCTCCCAGAGCTGCTTCAGAGGGTGAGAAATGACACTTTTACACTTAAATATTAGAAAAACGGTCACACATAGAAAGTCATTGGAAAAAGTCATTATTTCTGGTGATGTATCTGAAAACAACTAGTTGTTTGAAGGTGAACAACCCCTTTAAATACTTTAGGCAACCCCCCCTCCTTTTCTAACCAGAGATGTAAAACAATGAACTTGACCCACCTTAGACCGTGAAATAAAGAGAAAGCAGCCAGCTAGCAGGAGGCCTTGCAGAGTAGCCTGGAAGTCGCTGAATTTCACACCCTCCAGGTACAGGACACTCTGGCCGTAGGCTAAGATTAGGGCATTCAGAGCCAGGATCTTAAACATCTGCAAGGTGGTGACTAAAGTACAGCGTCCCTGTTTAATTACATGGCAGACTGCAAGGAGACAAAGGCACAGGTCAGGATGAGTTCATCGGCAGTATAAAGGTGATCAAATGTGGACTTTCTTAAAGGAATTGTTCAGTATAAAAATAAAAACTGGGTAAATAGACTATATGCAAAATAAAAAATGATTCTAATATAGTTAGCGCCAAAAATGTAATGTATAAAGGCTGGAGTGACTAGATGTGTAACATAATATCCAGAACACTACTTCCTGCTTTTCAGCTCTCTTGGTTTCCACTGACTGGTTACCAGGCAGTAACCAATCAGTGACTTGAAGGGGGGCTTCGTGTTGCTTTTGAATCTGAGCTGGATGCTGAAGATCAATTGCAAACTCACTGAACAGTTATGTCCCATGTGGCCTCCCTTCAAGTCAGAGTTAGAGAGCTGAAAATCAGGAAGTAGTGTTCTGGCTATTATGTTACACATGCAGTCACTCCAGCCTTTATACATTACATTTTTGGCTAACTAACTATATTAGATACATTTTTTATTTTGCACAACCTATTTACCCAGTTTTTATTTTTACACTGAACTGTTCTTTTAAAGGACAATCAAGAATTAAGTTCAAATATACGAAGGCCTGGAGCTGCAAACTTACTACACTGTATGGACGACAGCTTGAATGTGAAGGGTGCAGCTATGCTGGCATCTCCCAACTTAACCACTTGCAACTGATCCTCTTCCAGTTCTTTCAGGACTTGGCTAATCCTTTCCTGGAAGGAACAACTGAAATCATTACAGATGTACAGCTGGCCATGACACACGTTGCACTTTACATACAGAGGGAAAGACTGGTGGTTTTTAAAGGAATACATAGAAAATTAAATATAGGTTCATTACTTTTTTGACTGGCCTTCCGTAAACAACCACTGAATCAAAGCATTGATATTAGATAAATGAATTAATTGAAGCAAGAACCGGAGTGCGTGAGTCTACACATTTATATATATGAAAAAGTTTTGGAACCCCTCAATTCTTTGGAGTTTTGTTTATCATTGGCTGAGCAACAATTTCCTTTTAATATATAACATGCCTTATGGAAACAGTAGTATTTCAGCAGTGACATAAAGTTTACTGGATTAACAGAAAATATGCCATATTAAAAATTAAATGTGGGCACCCCAACAGAGATATTACATCAATACGTAGTTGAGCTCCTTTTGCAAATGTAGACGCCTCCTATAGCCATTGATGAGTGTCTGGATAGTGGTATTTTTGACCATTCGTCCATACAAAATCTCTCCAGTTCAGTTAAATTTGATGGCTGCTGAGCATGGACAGTCTGCTTCAAATCATCCCATAGATTTTCCATGATATACTTCTCCCTCTGCATAAATGTCTTTGTAGATTTCCAAGTGAATTTAGGGTCATTGTCTTGTTGGAATATCCAACCCCTGCAGCGTAACTTCAACTTTGTGACTGATGCTTGAACATTATCCTGAAGAATTTGTTGATATTGGGTTGAATTCATCCGACCCTCGACTTTAACAAGGGCCCCAGTAGTCCCTGAACTAGCCACACAGCCCCACAGCATGATGGGACCTCCACCAAATGTGACAGTAGGTAGCAGGTGTTTTTCTTGGAATGCGGCGTTCTTCTTCCTCAATGCAAAGCGCTTTTTGTTATGACCAAATAACTCAATTTTTGTCTCATCAGTCCAAAGGACTTTGTTCCAAAATGACTGTGGCTTGTCTAAATGAGATTTTGCAGTGACTGTTTGTGTTTGAGTGCAGAAAGGGCTTCTTTCTCATCACCCTGCCATACAGATTTTCTTTTTACAAATTGTGCTGAATTGTAGAACAATGTACAGATACGCCATCTGCAGCAAAATGTTCTTGAAGTTCCTTGGAGATGATCTGGGTTGTCTGTAACCATTCTCACAATACTCCGCATATGCCGCTCCTGTATTTTTCTTGGCCTGCCAGACCTGGGTTTTACAACAATGGTGCCTGTGGCCTTTAATTTCCTGAATACATTCCTAACAGTTGAAACTGACAGTTTAAACCTCTGAGATAGCTTTTTGTAGCCTTCCCCTAAACCATGATACTTAACAATCTTTGTTTTCAGATCTTTCGAGAGTTGCCTTGAGGATCCCATGCTGTCACTCTTCAGAGGAGAGTCAAACAGAAGCACAACTTGCAATTGGTCTCCTTAAATACCTTTTCTCATGATTGGACACAACTGCCTTTGAAGTTCAAGGCTTAATGAGATAATCCAACCAATTTGGTGTTGCCAGCAATCAGTATTGGGCAGTTGCATGCATTCATATTAGCAAAATTACCCAAATTTTTGCACAGCCAGTTTTTCACATTTGATTTAATCTCATACAACTGAATACTGCCTCACTAAAAATCCCTGTTCAGAAAACACCCCAGTACTCAAATGTTCCTGAGAAATTAAATACATACCACTGTTATCTTTTTTTGTTGAAAGTGGAGTAAATAATTATTCAGGCTGAGAGGGGTTCCCAAACTTTTTCATATGACTGTATATATTATATATATATAAGGGATGCACCGAATCCACTATTTTGGATTTGGCCGAAACTCCGAATCCTTTGCGAAAGATTTGGCCGAATAACGAACCGAATCCTAATTTTCATATGCAAATTAGTGGTGGGAAGGGGAAAACATTTTTTACTTCCTTGTTTTGTGACAAAAAGTCACGATTTCCCTCCCCGCCCCTTAATTTGCATATGCAAATTAGGATTCGGCTTGGCCTGGCAAAAGGATTCGGTCAAATCCTGCTGAAAAAGACAGAATCCTGAACCGAATCCTGGATTCGGTGCATCCCTAATATATTTATAATACACAAAAGCAATAAATATCCTGTAAATTATATCATTATAAAAGGTGAGTTCGGATGTCATCAGTTATAAACAGTGAGTTCTGATGTCATTTCTGTCACATGACAGAAATGACATAATAATAATAAATTACCCCTAGTTGCAAAATATGAGGATATTAGAAGTTACCTCGGAGTTCCATGACCTGTATAAAAACACTCGGCCTTCAGCCTCGTGTTTTTATATGGTCATGAAACTCCTCGGTAACTAATAATATCCTTATATTTTACAAGAGGGGGTACTTTATTCACTTTATATAGCAAACTGTTAAAAGCACATTCAACAGACCAAAAAAAATAATTATTATTATAAATGAACCTTGAATATGTCCAATAGCCAAACCCAACTGAAACTAAAAAAAAAACCGGATTAAGTGCCCTTTAATAGGCTACTGTAGAGAATGATTTACTCTCTGAAGTGCTTGCTGCTCCTCACGCTGAGACATGATCCTGTTCTTGGCAGCCCTGGAAGTAGGCTTGATAGAATTGCTGTTAAAACTATGCCCTGATGGTCTTCCATCGCTCGTGGCCTCCCTTGGTTTCCTCTTCTTCTCGGGTAACCTCTCAGGTGCATTGGCAAGAAGGGCAACCCCTGAAACATGCAAGATAAAACTTGAAATTCCTTTAAATTCCTTGAATTTCCTACTTCCTGCTCTCAGTTATTTTACTTACCCACATGGGCATGTTTCAGAGCACCAACATCATTGGTCCCATCACCACACATCAAGGTAACATATCCAAGCTCTTTTAGACTAGTAATAACAAACTCCTGTAAAAAGACAAACAGAAGTCCAGAACATTGTGACTGAAATAAAAAGGGAGCCATTCATAGGGTTTTTGTTACCCTATGACCCCTGTTCACCTTTAAGTTAACTGTTAGTATGATGTAGAACGTTATATTCTGAGACAATTTGCAATTGGTTTAAATGTTATATTATTTGTGGTTTTTGAGTTATTTAGCTTTTTATTCAGCAGCTCTCCGGTTTAACATTTCAGCAAACTAGTTGCTAGGCTTCAAATTAACCTAGCAACCATGCACTGATTTGAATAAGAAACTGAAAAATGAAAAGGAGAGGACTTGACTGGGGCAGCTGGGAAACTGACAATATGTCTAGCCCCATGTGAGATTTCAAAATTGAATATAAAAAAATCTGTTTGCAGTTTTGAAAAATGGATTTCAGTGCAGAATTCTGCTGGAGCAGCACTTTAACTCATGTGTTTAACTTAAAGGAAAACTATACCCCCAAAATGAATACTTGAGCAACAGATAGCTTATATCAAATTAAGATGCATATTAAAGAATCTTATCAAACTGGAATATATATTTAAGTAAATATTAGCCTTTTATATCTCTTGCCTTGACCTAGCATTTTGTGATGGTCTGTGTGCTGCCTCAGAGATCACCTGACCAGAAATACTGCAGCTCTAACTGTAACAGGAAGAAGTGTTGAAGCAGAATACAGAACTCTGTCTGTTAATTGGCTCCTGTTACCTAACAAGTATAGTTTGTTTGGTATGTTTGTGTGCACCGTGAATCATACGATCCCAAGGGACGGCACTTATTTTTTTAAAATGGCAATTTTCTATTTATGATTACCCAATGGCACATACTACTAAAAAAGTAGATTATTATGAAAATGATTTATGTATTTGAAGCAGGGTTTTACATATGAGCTGTTTTATGCAATATCTTTTTATAGAGACCTACGGTGTTTTAAGGGTATAGTTTTCCTTTAAGGGTGAACCACCCCTTTAAGACAACGATAGCTACATGTTTGCAAATATGTATCGGATCATATCACAATCTAGACATGATATACATAAAGGTATACTTTTTTTTAGGGATGCACCGAATACACTATTTTGGATCTTTCACAAAGGATTTGGCCGAATACCAAACCAAATCTAATTTGCATATGCAAATCAGGGGCAGGAAAGAGAAAAGTGTTTTTTTTTTTTTTGTTTTTTTTAAGTGGACCTGTCACCCAGACATAAAAATCTGTATAATAAAAGTCCTTTTCAAATTAAACATGAAATCCAAATTCTTTTTTTTTATTAACGTATTCAAAGCTGTATTCATAGCTGTAAACTTGTTTAAAAATCTCAGCTGTCAATCAAATATTGCCTGCCCCTCCTCTATGTCTAGGCATAGAGGCGGGGCAGGCAATTACTTTCACTTTCCATTCAACACTTGCTAGATGTCACTGCTCTTCCCCACGTTCCCCCGTCCTCTTTACCATTTAATTCTGTAACCAGTGCATTGGAATCAACACCAGTTCCCTCATTTTGTTGCACAAACAAGATTTTGAGATGATTTTGAGATGATACAAGGCTTGTCTTAATAACAGTGTCCACAAAATGGCTCCTGCCTGCTTGCTATAATTATGAGTTCCCAGACTGAAGGAAACAAGATTCAAATACTTTATACAGTGTAATTAAAGTTTATTTTGCTTGACTAATGTGATAAATAGGATTTGGAATATTTTTTTCAGGTGACGGGTCCCCTTTAACTTCCCTGTTTTCCCCGTCACGTGATTTCCCTTCCCGGCCCTAATTTGCATACGCAAATTTTGATTCAGTTCAGCTAGGCACATGGATTCGAAAAAGGCCGAATACCAAACCGAATCCTGGATTCGGTGCATCCCTAATTTTTTTTACCCCATGAAATGATACACAGAGTAGTAAATACCTTTTGCTTGGGTGCAACTCTAGCAAAGACTTGTACGTGAGGAATAAGAGCCAACAGCATGTCTCTTCTTGCTGAATGCAGGTAGGAGAGTCCTTCTCCGGTCAAACACAGGTAATAGTTGGAAGTAAAAGCTTGCACATTGTCCGGGAATGCAGGCAAGGAGATTGTTCCATCGATGGATTGCCACAACCAGGGGGAATCTAAGCCGACAGACAGACATTGAGACTGAGATTTGTGTTCTCTTTGACTAGAAAACCGTTTATATACATCTCGTTTCTCCCCATCAACGTGTAGTAAATGGTCCATATGATAATTTCAGCCTAAGAGATCACCATAGGACTATCCCCATACGAATTTTAGTCGTTTGAGATCTCGGTGTGCACTTAAAGGATAAGTAAACCTTTAAAATAAGTGAATGCAAAATTGATGACGGTGCTATTTTTACAAGGTATATTCATTATTTATATTTTTTTTTATTTCCAAGCTATTATAGGATACATGTGCTGTTAATATGAATGAATTTGGTAATAACAGCGCCACCTGCTGGTCTTTTCTGTCCAGTCTGACCACCAAGTAGTCAAGGAAGTTGTCAGGAGAAAGAAAGAGGACTGTTCTGATGTTCTTCTTCTTTTAGGAAAGATTTGAGAAAGGTTTCGAATTGTTTTTTCTAACCAGAAGAAAAAGACCAGCAGTAGTAACAAAATTAATTTATGTTAACAATACATGTATACTTTAATATCTTGGAATTAAAAAGAAATAAATCATGAACGTACATTGCAAAAGTGCTCAGAATAGCAGTCTCCTCCATTTTACTTTCATTTGTTTTAAAGGTTTACTTATCCTTTTAAATGAAGGTGCAGTTTATCAGAGATACATGTGCCCATCTATATGAATAACACTCCATAAGTTTGTTTCTGATAGTTGTCCATTAGATCATAATACTCTGCTATAAGAAATAGGGATTTACACTATAAGACAAATGCAGTGATAGCAGAAGGGCAAGCAGAAACCAACTTGGATCAGACCGTACCTGAGCCTACTAACCTCGTGTATCCTGTGCAGGCTGCAGTATCAACGTGTGCGGTTTCTCGATGAAATTAAGCTCCTCGGCCACGTGGCAGGCAGTGAGGGGATTGTCTCCTGTTATCATCACCACCTGCAGGATAGAAATGTATCAGAAGGGATGCAGATTAAATAAACGTGTTTTCCCCTTAAAAACGATTCCACTGAATCTCCATGTTTTTAGCCATGTCCCCTTTCGAATGAAAACTTCAAGCAAAGGAGCCCTACAAGCTGGTCTTACAAGGAACTGTTTTGGCTAGTGACAAAGGGGTGGCTCATCTTTAAGTTAATATTTTAATATGTTATAGAATGGGTTGTTAACAACTTTTCAATTGGTCTTCATTATGTAATATATATATATATATATATATATATATATATATATATTTTTTTTTTTTTAATTTTTGCCTTCTTCTGACTCTTACCAGCTTTCAAATGGGGGTCACTGACCCCATTGAAAAGACAAATACTCTGTAAGGCTACAAATGTATTGTTATTTCTACTTTTTATTACTCATCTTTCTATTCAGATCTCTCCTATTCATATTCCAGTCTCTTATTTCATTAAATGCATGGGTGCTACGGTAATTTGTAGGGATGCGCCGAATACAGGATTCGGTTCGGCCATTTTCAGCAGGATCCTTTAGCCCGGCCAAACTGAATCCGAATTCTAATGTGCAGATGCAAATAGGGGCAGCGAGGGAAATCACGTGACTTTCTGTCACAAAACGAGGAAGTAAAGAATGTTTTCCCCTTCCCACCCCTAATTTGCATATGAAAATTAGGATTTGGTTCTGTATTCGGCCAAATCTTTCGCAAAGGATTCGGGAGTTCGGCCGAATCCAAAATAATGGATTTGGTGCATCCCTAGTAATTTGGACCCTAGCAACCAGATGGCTGAAACTGCAAACTGGAGAGCTGCCGAATTAAAGCTAAATAACTCAAAAACCACAAATAATAAAAATTAAAATGTCACTCTCTACATCATACTAAACGTCAACGTAAAGAGTTTGTTCACCTTTGAGTTACCCTTTAGTATGATGCCGAGATTGAGATTCTGAGACAATTTGCAATTGGTTTTCATTTTTTATTGTTTCTGTTTTTTGAGTTATTTAGCTTTTTATTCAGCAGCTCTTCAATTTGCATTTCAAGCAATCTGGTTGCTCCGAATTTCGAATAAGCAACCATGCACTGATTTGAATAAGAGACTGGAATATGAATAGGAGAGGCCTGAATAGAAAGATGAGTAATAAAAAGTAGCAATAACAATACATTTGTAGCCTTACAGAGCATTTGTTTTTTTTTGTTGAAAGCTGGAAAGAGCCAGAAGAAAATGGCAATTTGAAAACAACACAAAATAAATAATGAAGACCAATTGAAAAGTTACTTACTAAAATAACATACTAAAAATGAACTGAAAGGTGAACCACCCCTTTAAACAACAATATTGGGCAAGTAAGTGATTAGGTTAACTGTGTTTTTCCGTAATATACCAAACCCATTAACACATGGAACCTGCCTTCTCCTACATTTTCAAACCAAAAATCTGTATGTTCCTTGGATGCCGTTTGCACATACAAGTGCCTTACATTATGAGAAGCATTTTGAATCTCTTTAATCACTGCTTTGGAGTCTGCTTTCAAAGGGCAAGAGACCACGATGAATCCGGCGAATCTCAGATCACACTCCAGCATTTCTCTTTTCACTTCCCGCACCTGAAATCCATAAAAGACAATAACAACATCAGTCCATTATTTCATATTAAATATTTAGGCAACGTCAGTCCTGCACATGATGTGCAAAACCCTGTGGGAAACACAAGATCATGATCTGACCTGCTGATGGGTGAGATGTCCAAGCTCTTTGTATCCCAGGGCTAGAACTCTTGCTCCTTCTCGGGAGATTTCTGTGTGTACTTGGTTGTAATATTCAGGGCAGTGAGAAAACTGCATTTGGTTTAAACATAGACAAATTGGAAAATTAGATTTTCTGTTTGAAAAGCAAACAATTCATGAGAATGAGGATATGAGGAGGTCAACCACTTAGCATTGCCTGGAAAATCTAACACATACATATATTAGTGAAGGTTAACAAACTCATTAGCAGTTACGTAATAAAAGACATTAAGGAGGTTATTTATTAAAGTCCAAATGGAAAACACTTGAAAAAATTTTAGAGGGGAAAAAAAACCTAGAATTTTACGAGATTTATTATATATACCCCGAGGCTGCTAAAAGTCAGAATCCAAAAATAATCCATCTCCAAGCTGTCGGGGCCTGTAGAAGTCAATGGCAAAGGTCCCATTTCAAATTTCAAGATATCATGGTTTGTGCGGAGTTTCAGCCAAAAATCTGGAAAATGTGGGGGTTTCGAGTGATATCACAAAACATTTGAGCGTTTCGGACATAAAACCCAAAAAAAACCCAGTTTTTTTTCCGCAAAAACCTGGATTTCTTTATTTTTTTCCGAAACGATTTTATTGAGTTTTTTTAATGATAAATAAGGTCAAATCATGGATTGTACTTAAAAAAAATCAGATTTTGATAAATAACCCCCTAAGTTTGCCCAGGAGCTATTTAATAACCCATAGCAAGCAATCATAAGGAAGCATTTGCTGGTCACCTGTTTAAAAGCAACCCTCTTATTGGTTGCTATAGGTTACTGCTCCTGGGCAAACGTTGTGCCTTTTATTATATATGAAGCATTTTCTTTTATCAAACAGATATTTGCAAGGCTGTGGTCCTTTATGTTTAGTTACAAAGCAAAAAAACATCCCTGATCAGATTTCTATACAGCAAAACTGATGCAATACAGGAAGAAACGTATGATCCAATCACAGAGAGCAACGCAGAAACATTTCATAGGAATCCCGTTATACAGAAGAACTGGTGTTTCTCCATTAGCTCCAAGACGCGCCTTTGGACACTACGGGGCAGATTTATCAAGGGTCGAATAATAAATCAGAATTTTCGAGTTTTAAATGTCACACATTTAAATTCTAATCCCCCTGTTTTAATGTAAATTTGAATGTGAGATTTATCAAACCTCGACCATGGAAACAGTCCTAATTCAAATATTTGCCACCTAAAACTTGTCGAGTTCATGTACAAGTCAATGGCAGAGGTCCGTTGATCCATTTGGAGATGTTAAAGGGGTGGTTCACCGTTAAGGTAACTTTTAGTATGTTATAGAATGGCCAATTCTAAACAACGTTTCATTTGGTTTTAATTTTTTTAATTTTTTTTTTATAGTTTTATAATTAGCCTTTTTCATCTGATTCTTTGCAGCTTTGAATTGGGTGTCGCTGACCCCATCTAAAAAACAAATACTCTGTAAGGCTAAACATGTATTATTATTGCTACTTGTTATTACTCATCTTTCTATTGTGGCCCTTTCCTATTCATATTCAAGTCTTTTATTCAAATCAATGCATGGTTACTAGGGTAATTTGGACCCTAGCTACCAGATTGCTTAAAATTGCAATTTCAGGGCTGCTGAAAAAAAAGCTAAATAAATTAAAAACCACAAACAATAAAAAAATGAAAACCAATTGCAAATTATCTCAAAATATCCCTCTCTACGTCATACTAGAAGTTAACCCAAAGGTGACATTCAAGTTTTTTTGATTCGTACAAATCGAATACGATTCAAATTTTAGGCTCAGAACCATTCGATCGAATATTAGCCATTCAAATGTTTTCGTGAATAACTTCCCAGTTGAATAATGAGTATATTCGATTTAAAAAAAATTCACACAAATTTGAAATTCGACCTTTGATAAATGGGTCTCCCCATAACCAACTTCTGGGTGAGACTCTGCTCCTATCCATGGTCTCAGCAATGTAAGCCACAACTATATAAATATGTATCCAGGCACCTACCATTGTGTGCAGAGTCTCAGGAGCACCCTTCACAGTGGCCACGTAGCACAAATCTGTTGATCCTGGACGCTCATAGGAAGCCAGCACAGACATTCGTTTCAGAGAGCTGGCAAAATGAAACCTCTGATGGATTTTGAGACCCTGTGTTTTAATACTTTTGGAGAACACTTTCTCATCTGAAAAAGAAATGAGAGAGAATGAAAGTGTAAATAATAACCCATCAAACTAGAGTCAAAGTGGACCAATGAGTACAGGTTAGAGTCCTGCAGCGGGTCGGGTACCCACGGGTTACCCACAAAAACCTGCGGGTTGCAGGTAGAGGTTCCGGGTGCGGGTATAGATGCAGGTCGGTGGTTCTATGGGTTTGCGGGTTGGGCCATGGGTCTTCTCAATAGTGATTTTTACTCCTTTTTTCTGATCACGCCTACTCCAGATGAGGTCACTTCCAGTTTACAATGACAGCACTTCCTGATATTTGATGGTCGGCGGGTCGCGGGTCTGGGTTGTGGATAAGGTACTTGCGGGTCTAATCGGGTAAGAATGCAGGTTGCGGATTGAAGGTTCCGGGTACAGGTCGGGTGGAGGGAACAAAGGGGCGTGTCGTCACGTCAAAGGGGGTGGGGCGTGATGACAAAGGGGCGGAGCGACGGTACGTGAATGGATGGGGCAGATCCTGACGTCAAAGGCGGCGGAGCCACGGCGCGCGAAGCCGGCAAAAAAGGCAAGTTTTTACCAGACTGGGGGCAGGCCACTGGCTTTTGTTAGGTGTATTACAAATTTACCGGCAGCTACATTGCTGGTAAATTTGTAATACTGGCCCCGGCCTTGGCAGGTGTTTTACCGGCTAGGCCGGTAAAATACCGGCCGGGTGGCAACCTTAGGTACGGGTTACAAAAAAATGGACCTGTGCAGGACTCTAGCACAGGTACACTACAAATAACAGAGTTGTACTGACTCCCAGCGTGAGACAAAACACTAGCAATGCACAAATAACTAAGCTCAACTGTTTGTAGATTATTCTATAAAGGGATAAAAACTATACCACTCGCACAATGTAATTCTCTATAAAAAGATATCACATAAAACAGCTCATATGTAAAACCCTGCTTGATGTAAATAAACCGTTTTCATAATAATATACTTTTTTAGTAGTATGTGCCATTGGGTAATCTTTAATAGAAAATCTTTAATAGAAAATTGCCTTTTTAAAAAAATAAGGACAGCCCCTTATAGTGCACACAAACTTACCTAACAAACTATACATATTAGTTCACATGAACCAATTAACAGACAGAGTTCTGTCTTTTGCTTCCACACTTCTTCCTGTTACAGTTAGAGCTGCAGTATTTTTGCACAAAATTTTTTATATCAAAAGATATATGTCCCAAGACTCATCTTCAGTAAAAAAAAAAAAAAAAAGATATTTATTCACATTCTTTAAAAAGTATTATGATACATACTGACCCCACATGGCCCACCTTACACGTTTCGCACCCTCCGGCGCTTAGTCATTGGAGACACCTATGACTAAGCGCCGGAGGGTGCGAAACGCGTACTGAAGATGAGTCTTGGGACATCTATCTTTTGATATAAAAATGTTTGTGGGTTGATGGCCTTTGAACTGGGGCATGTCCCTTTGACTCTGCCTGAGGCGATTGGACTCCTGATTATAAAATAGTATTTTTGCTCAGGTGAACTCTGAGGCAGCACACAGACCATCACAAAATGGTGGTTAAAGGCAAGAGACGTAAAAGGGCAATATTAACTTAAATATATATATTCCAGATTGATAAGATTCTTTAATATGTCACCTAATTTGATATAAACTATCTGTTGCTTAAATGTTAATTTTGGGGGTATAGTTTTCCTTTAAAGGAATTGTTGAGGGTAAAAATAAAAAGTGGGTAAATAGATAGGCTGTGCAATAAAACATGTTTCTAATATAGTGAGTTAGCCAAAAATGTAAGGCTACAGTGACTGGATGTCTGACATAATAGAACAGAACACTACTTCCTGCTTTGCAGCTCACTTGCTTTCCACTGATTGGTTACTAGACAGTAACCAATCAGTGACTTTAGGGGGGGGCACATGGGACATAACTGTTGCTTTTGAATCTGAGCTGAATGCGGAGGATCAATTACAAACTCACTGAACAGTTATGTCTTATATGGCCCCCTTCAGACTAACTCAGAGTTAGAGAGCTGAAAAGCAGAAAGTTGTGTTCTGTTCTGTTCTGTTAGACATCCAGTCACTCCAGCCTTTATACATTACATATTTGTAACTATATTAGAAAAAATTTTATTTTGCACATACAGTCTATTTACCCAGTTTTATTGGTACACTTTATTTGTTCCTTTAAAACTGAGCACACTGTTCAGAATTTCACACCTGGACTGAAGAGAAGCCCTCACCTTTGGTTACGGTCCAGTCAACAGCTGTCAGCATGGCTTTCTCCAGAGGATCGCCAACAAGTGTCCCATCATCCATCTGCACTAAAGAGTGGCACGTCGCTACCACCCTGTGAGTATCCAGCGGAATATCTGAGATAGGAGTAACTTCCTTTCCATCCCTGCAGGACAGAAAATACAATTTGTCAGCGTTCTGATTAATCATCCTTAGTGAGAATACTGGATCCGTAGATGAAAACTAAAACACAGAACTATATGAAGAGTGCTGGCTGCTAACGGGACATTAGCAAATGTTGCAAACCCAGTAATAAAGCCTAAAAAGTGATAAAAAATGTTATCACTCAGATTACAGGTCATGTACGGACAACTCATGTACACAATTCATGTCACAATGATCTATGCACTTATATTACTCTCTACTTAAAGGTGGAACGATTGTGCAAATGAAAATTGAATATAAGCTTCATCATACTGAAATAATAAACTTTCTAAATATAAACAATTAAAAATGCCGTATGGTTTCTGAAATAATCAAGTTTATATTCACTATTCCTCTCTCAACATCTGTTTCTCTTCATTCTCTCTTCATGCAGGAGTTGGGTGTCAGATAATCATTGACAGTTAGATCCAATATATCTTTCTTTCCTAGCAGATGTATTAGAGCTCACTCAAATAACTGATTCCAGTACAGACAAAATCTCAACAAAATAACTGCCTTTTGCACAAATCCTGCATGTAGAGAGACATGATGTCTGGTGCTTTTAATAGAGTGAGCTCTAATACATCTTCTAGGCAAAAGGAGTCCCCCCTATAAGATATATTGGATCTAACTGTCAATTAATATCTGACACCCAACTGCTGCATGAAAAGAGAATGAAAAGAAACAGATGCCGAGAGGGGGATAGTGAAACTTGATTATTTCAGAAAGGCTACAGAATGTTTAATTGATTGTACAGGTATAGGATCCCTTATCCAGAAACCAGATATCTAGAAAGCTCCAAATTACAGAATGGCTGTCTCCCATAGACTCCATTTTATCCAAATAATACAAATTTTTCACAATGATTTCCTTTTTCTCTGTAATAATAAAACAGTAGCTTGTACTTGATCCCAACTAAGATATAATTAATCCTTATTGGAAGCAAAGCCAGCCTATTAGGTTTATTTAATGTTTAAATTAATTTCTAGTAGACTTAAGGCATGAAGATCCAAATTACAGAAAGATCCGTTATCCGGAAAACCCCAGGTCCTGAGCATTCTGGATAACAGGTCCCATACCTGTATTTAGAAAGTTTCTTACTTCCGTATTCCGAAGCTTATATTAAATTTTCATTTTCGCAATAGTTTCCCCTTTTATGGTAAACAATGAAGTAGTGTTACTTACTTGAGCCCAGCTACTCCCCGAACCACCAGGCTATCGCTAGTTAAAGTGCCAGTCTTGTCAAAGCAGCAAATTTCTACCTTCCCAGCAAAAGGAATCCGGAATGGCTCAGTACAGTAAACATCTAAAAAGAGATGTATGAAACTTACTGGCTTATTTCTTCTTGGTGATTGCCTCAGTAAAATACATTTTTGAGTGTTCTGATTGGCTACTGTTGGGTGGTCTAGCTCTGTCCATTATAAAAGTTGGTTGTACACATACTAAAATGCAGTAGATGCTGAATGTGTCCTGATCTCTCCATTTATGCCTAGGACAGCCCTTCCCAAACTCTTGAGCGCAAAGCAGTTGACAGGAAGCGCATAACATGAATACAGTTTAAGGTGTATGCAGATTTAAGATTATTGCTATAACAGGGTAAATATTATAGCAATGTTTCAATATATATGCACCCAGAAATATGTTGGGCTCAAATGGGTGCTCAAACCCAAAAAGTCTGATGACAATCAGGACAAAATTAAGAGACTGTACATCTCGTTTAATCATACCAGATATAAAAAGTATGTTTTCATTACAGACGCTGCGCTTGTACAAATGATACCCGTAGTACTCACAAAGCTTTGCCAAAGCAATAAGGGACGTATTCACTGCCAAGGAAAGTTCAATAGGCAGCTCTGGAGGAACGACAGAGGTCAGAATTAGGGTGCACTCCAAGAACAACTTGTAACGATTCCTGCTTGGGTCTTTAGTACCTGAAGCAAAGAGAGATTCACAGAAAATGATTACATGATCGGCACTCTAGACCAGTGCAGTGACAAGAGCAGCAATAAACAACAAATTTAAAAAGCCAGTTCATTCTACTTCAAGGTCCCTTAAAGGAGAACTAAACCCTAAAAATTAATGTGGCTAAAAATGTCATATTTTATATCCTAAGCTTATTGCACGAGGCTAAAAGTTTCAGCTTGTCAATAGCAGCAATGATCCAGGACTTCAAACTTGTCACAGGGGGTCACCATCTTGGAAAGTGTCTGTGACACTCACATGCTCAGTGGGCTCTGAGCAGCTGTTGAGAGGTTAAGCTTTGGATTTGTCACTAATTGTAAAGCAGAAAATGAGGTTGGTCTGTAAAATAAGCTGATGCTACAGGGCTGATTATTAAAGGAATAGTTCAGTGTGAAAATAAAAACTGGGTAAATAGATAGGCTGTGCAAAATAAAAAATGTTTCTAATATAGTTAGTTAGCCAAAAATGTAATATATAAAGGCTGGAGAGAACAGATCTGTAATAAAACAGCCAGAATCCAACTTCCTGCTTTTCAGCTCTCTAACTCTGAGTTAGTCAGTGACTTGAAGGGGGGCCACATGGTACATTTCTGTTCAGTGAGTTTTCAATTGATCCTCAGCATTCAGCTCAGATTCAAAAGCAACAGATATGACCCATGTGCCCCCCCCTCAAGTCTCTGATTGGTTACTGTCTGGTAACCAGGGTAACCAGTCAATGTAAACCAAGAGAGCTGAAAAGCAGGAAGTAGTGTTCAGACTGACATGTTATACATCAAATCACTCCAGCCTTTATTCATTACATTTTTGGCTAACTAACTATATTAGAAACATTTTTTATTTTGCACAGCCTATCTATTTACCCAGTTTTTATTTTTACACTGAACAATTCCTTTAAATTCTGATGCTAATTGCACTGGTTTCTGTGCTGCCATGTAGTAATTATCTGTATTAATTACAAATCAGCCTTATATTGTGACATTTCTATTCTATGTGTACTGTATATTGTGAGTGGGTCCCTAAACTCAGTAAGTGACAGCAGCACAGAGCATGTGCAGTGAATCAGCAGAAAAGAAGATGGGGAGCTACTGGGGCATCTTTGGAGACACAGATCTTTACTGCTAAAGGGCTGTGGTTGCCTTGGGCTGGTACAGAAGCCCAAAAAACATAGGGGCAGATTTATTAAAGTTCGAATGGTAAATTCGAATTTTAATTATTTTTTTTTGTGTCAAAACTCACAAATTCGAATTTAAAAACACCAATTCGAATGTAAATCTGAATGTGAGATTGATCACACCTCGACCATGGAAACAGTTCAAATTCAAATATTTGCCACCTAAAACCTGCTGAGTTAATTTACAAGTCAATAAATCACAGAAACCGAGAGCTCAAACTCCCAGGAAATGAAATCCAAGCAGTGGAATCTGTTGCTGACCTGGAAGACCCACGCCTGCCCCGGGTTCATAAATGTATCAAGTCAAGTTACCAGCAGCACACCAAGTCTGTTGAAGTAATGCAAAAAAAGTGATTTATTAAGCCCAAAAACACACATCGAACGGGCAACGTTTCAGGCCCTCAAGGGTTTTAAGGGCCTGAAACGTCGCCCGTGTGTTTTTGGGCTAAATAAATCACTTTTTTTTTCATCATTACAACAGACTCGGATTCGAATTTGATTTAAATTAAATTTTTCGGTCGGGTCTATTCTATCGAATATTAGACATTCGAGTCAAGCTTGACAAAGGGTTTTGAGGGTCCAAAACGTTGCCTGTTTGGTATGTGTTTTTGGGCTAAATAAATCACTTTTTTGCATTATTACAACAGACTTGGTGTGCTGCTGGCAACTTCACAATGTACAAATCATTGGCAGAGGTCTGTTGAACCATTTGAATATGTTAGTTGCCTTCCTGACATTCAAGTTTTTTTTTTTTTCGGATTTCGAATTTGATTTGAATTTCATTTTACAGTCGGGACTATCAAATATTAGACGTTCGAGTTTTTTCATAAATAACCTCCCATTCGAGTTGTGAGTACAATCGAATTAAAGTAAAAAAAAAAAATTCACATAAATTTGAAATTCGAACTTTGATAAATAACCCCCATAATGTACAACATTTCTAGTCTACTTCTTTAGTTAATTCTTAGTTGTCCTTTAAGCTCAGTTCTGAGCCAGGAAAAACAGGCGAGGCTTTTATGCAATAACAGAAGGTGCTATGTGTCTTCCGTGTTTTGTCGCGGCTACAAAATGCCCGAAAATACCCTGCCATTGACAATACAGAGAATTGTCTCTCCTAAAACACTCAAATTGCATAATGGCTCAAAGTGCCTTTGCTAAAACATTAATACAGCCCAGAGCATGAATTCGTTTGCAATACATTAAAAAAAAAAAAAAAAAAAGTGCAAATAAGCTCCTTATGATCCAGCATTGGTTAACAAATATATTAAGGACGTACCTTCTATCCAGACATAGGCAGCAGCAGCAATGGCAAAAACCAGGAGAAAGAGAATGAAGATAAAGGTCTCCAGATTATTAGCAGTCACTCTCTTCACTCCAAAGAGAATAGTCCGGAGTAATTTACCCTGAAAAGGAAAAAAAAAAAAAGAAAATTAATTATAGGGTAAATTTCTAAAATTCAGAGACAACCAACTGGCTCAGTAGTTAAATCACAGATTCATCGGGACTGGGGTTTAACTCCTTTACTGTTCTTGAGTCATGGACTTGTAAGTTTGGGCAAGTTTAAGTGAGAGAACATGAATATCCAGGTTGCCAGCTTAGCCTCACATTAAACTTCACAGACCGTTGTCCTTTTTATAAGACCAATATTTCTACATTTACATAATGATATCTGCTCATAGTCTATAAAAAACACCCAGGATGAGAGGGATAACTAGATAGATGAAGCTCCTTTTTACTGTGTACCACTTCTGAAATGTTACTCTTCACTCTCCCCCAACATCTAATTTTATTTATTTTATTTTCATGCAGGAGCCAGATTAGATTAGAGATTGGTGAATCAAAATCCAAGTCGTAATAAATCTTGGGGGGGGGGGGCTCCCTTACCTAGTAGATGCATTAGAACTCTTTCTATTCAGGCCTCTCCTATTAATCCAGTCTCTTACGCAAATCAATAAATGTTTGCTAGGGTAATTTGGACCCTAGCAACCAGATTGCTGAAACAGCAAACTGGAGAGCTTCTGAATAAAAAGCTAAATAACTAAAAAAAAAATGGTAGAAAATGTAAACCCTATGTAAGCCCTATGCTCCCTGTGTGTGTCATACTCTGCCTGCCCTATGCTCCCTGTGTGTGCCATACTCTGCCTGTCCTATGCTCCCTGTGTGTGCCATACTCTGCCTGCCCTATGCTCCCTGTGTGTGTCATACTCTGCCTGCCCTATGCTCCCTGTGTGTGCCATACTCTGCCTGTCCTATGCTCCCTGTGTGTGCCATACTCTGCCTGCCCTATGCTCCCTGTGTGTGCCATACTCTGCCTGCCCTATGCTCCCTGTGTGTGCCATACTATGCCTGCCCTATGCTCCCTGTGTGTGCCATACTCTGCCTGTCCTATGCTCCCTGTGTGTGCCATACTCTGCCTGCCCTATGCTCCCTGTGTGTGCCATACTCTACCTGCCCTATGCTCCTGTGTGTGCCATACTCTGCCTGCCCTATGCTCCTGTGTGTGCCATACTCTGCCTGCCCTATGCTCCCTGTGTGTGCCATACTCTGCCTGCCCTATGCTCCCTGTGTGTGCCATACTCTACCTGCCCTATGCTCCTGTGTGTGTCATACTCTGCCTGCCCTATGCTCCCTGTGTGTGCCATACTCTGCCTGCCCTATGCTCCCTGTGTGTGCCATACTATGCCTGCCCTATGCTCCCTGTGTGTGCCATACTCTGCCTGTCCTATGCTCCCTGTGTGTGCCATACTCTGCCTGCCCTATGCTCCCTGTGTGTGCCATACTCTACCTGCCCTATGCTCCTGTGTGTGCCATACTCTGCCTGCCCTATGCTCCTGTGTGTGCCATACTCTGCCTGCCCTATGCTCCCTGTGTGTGCCATACTCTGCCTGCCCTATGCTCCCTGTGTGTGCCATACTCTACCTGCCCTATGCTCCTGTGTGTGTCATACTCTGCCTGCCCTATGCTCCCTGTGTGTGCCATACTCTACCTGCCCTATGCTCCTGTGTGTGCCATACTCTGCCTGCCCTATGCTCCTGTGTGTGCCATACTCTGCCTGCCCTATGCTCCTGTGTGTGCCATACTCTGCCTGCCCTATGCTCCCTGTGTGTACACCATAATCTGTCTGTGTGTGTGCACTGGCTTCCATTATCGGCCCTCCACCATGTACACCAGAAAAATTCAGGCCCTCTGTACCACAGAAGTTGTACAGCACTGCTCTACATCATACTAAGAGTTAAGTCAAGGTGAGCAACCCCTAACAGACCATTTTTAGCTGTAAATAGGCATTTGTAATCTTGCACCCACATTCACACCCTGATTAGGTGACATGTAGTTCTTAAAAAACAGGTAGAAGAATCATAAATGATCTAACAGGAAGTTAAAACGTCCGTCTAGCAACAAGTCCAGTTAACAGTCTAGCAACAAGTCTAGCTAGCAGATCAAACATCATCCTGTTTCCAAATGAAGGCAATCAATGCAAGTGTAACTCAAAAACACAAAATCAGGATTACGTAGCCAACCATAAAACTAAAAAAAAAGATCCAAGACATGAAATTTTATATAGGCATCTTGGCGCAGAAATATACAAGGCCAACTCTACATACCTGCGAAGTGTTAAATCCTGTTCTTAGCACATAAGCCACACATCCATTATCCACAGCTATGAAGGGATGAAGAAAAAATAAATAAAAACTCCTAATAAACATAACAGACATAATCCTTAACTGACTGTAAATGCACTAATCTTGTACAGGTATGGAATCCGTTACCCAGAATGCTCCGAATTATGGCAAGGCCGTCGCCCGTAGACTCCATTTTAGCCAAATAATCAACATTTTTAAAAATGATTAAATTTTTCTCTGTATTATTAAAACAGTACCTTGTACTTGATCCAAACTAAGATATAATTAATCTTTATTGGAAGCAAAACCGGCCAATTTGGGTTTATTTAATGTTTACAAGATTTTCTAGTAGACTTAAGGTATGAAGATCCAAATTACACAAAGATCCAGAAAACCCCAGGTCCAGAGCATTCCAGATAACAGGTCCCATACCTGCAGTACTTTATTTCCATTGTGTTTCTAATTATGCACCAATAATGTGCAAGTATCGTTTCAGCAGCGACTGCAGCTTTGAGGTGACTTTGGGTAAACAGCAACCTCTAAATATATATTGAATCTACTCATTATTTGTATATACTTATTGTGCACAAAAAGGGACTCTAGTTTTGTCTTACAGACACACGGGGCGACCTCTAAGTCATATAGAACACATGGCACTTAGATTAAATAATGGTGTTTAGTAACAATCTAAGTCCACTAGGGTTGTCACATGTCCGGATTTCACCTGGACCGCCCAGTATTTGAAAGAGCTGTCCGGGTGAAAACTTCCTGTCCGGATTTCCTACAGGACTTTTAAAATAATCACCCAATCGCTGATCGCCATGTCACCGGCCCTGCCCCAGGACGGCACTGGTCCTCCGACATCATCCTGCCTGTTTTTCGGCCCCAGAAAAGGTCACAACCCTACGGTCCACAGCCTTTTTTTTACCCATTTACATTCAGATACTCACGTTTCAGACCACTTGTCGCCTTCTGAGGAGGAGTGTGCTGCACAACTTTGGTGCCTCCAGAAATGACATGCAGTTTGGAATCTGCACTTACATCAAGTATGTTCTCTGGATTCAGATCCTCAATAGGCTCCTGTGCACAGAAATCATTAAAACATAATCATATCAACGACAGAATAAAGGAGATTAGGATAGAAATTATGCACATTGTGAATTGAGTTTACACTGCTCTCTGATCCTAACTCACCTTCATCTGAGGCACAGATTCTCCAGTAAGCATGGCCTCATCTACTATACAGCGGCCACGGAGCAGCAACACATCACAAGGAACCAAGTTATCATTAGCTGATCGACCTACATTTAGAATAAAGCAATTTAGTGATTATCTCCAAGCAGGAAAATACACTCTCAATAGTCCAGGAGTGCCCACACTTTACTAATGCGAGGTCTACTTTTAGTGGTGTTGTCCCATTATGATCTACAACACTAAATTATTATTATGATCTACACCACGTAAAAGCATTTTAGCATTCTGTTCTGTGGAAAATGTTACTTAAATATTATATTGATTTATGAGAGTAGTTATATTTAACACTAACTTTTACTTATGTAA
The DNA here is from genome assembly GCF_017654675.1 of Xenopus laevis. Lineage (NCBI taxonomy): Eukaryota > Metazoa > Chordata > Amphibia > Anura > Pipidae > Xenopus > Xenopus laevis. Next base: position 145,107,872 of record NC_054375.1, read on the forward strand.
CCATAACATAATAAATATCTGAATGAAAAGCATGAAATGGGAGGGTGATTTAGTCGAGCTGTCTCTTAGGGTCAGGGCATTAGTCGCCCGGCGACAAATCTCATCTTCTTTGGGGCGACTAATCTCCCCAAACTGCCTCTCCTGCCGGCTAAAATGAAAATCGCCAGCGGGATAGCAGATTTGTCGATGGGCGACTCTGCCTGTGTGCCCTGACCCTAAGACAGTGTCTTGAGATCTACTGATCAGCAGCTAAAGGTCAACTGGTAGATCCTGATCTTCCTTTTGGGAACCCTTGCAATAGTCCATAGGCACAGTCATTAGCCAACAATTAGCTGTGCCTTCATTTTAGATGGAAATCTGAACTCTTTTGTTTTCCCTTCAGCTGAGCATGTGCGTTAGCTTTAGGGTTAGTCCACACGAGGAGATTCAGGGAGATTTTGTCGCCTGGCGACAGGCCTTACCCTTAGGGTGAAGACACACAGAGCTACTAGTAGCAGCTACATTTTGTGGCTACAAAATGCCAAAAAAAATACCCAGACAATACTAAGAATTGCCTCTGATAAAACACACATACCCCCATATGTATCATAAGGCATTAAGTGTGCCCAGCAGGAGTAACCCATGACAACCAATAAGATTCTTGCATTTAAAGAGGTGACTAGTAAATGCTACTTGCTGATTGGTTGCTATGGGTTACTGGCAAATGTAGTGCCTTTTATTACATAACCCCAGGAGTGTCTTAGCAAAGCCAATTATCCCAATTCGTACAGTTACTTTTGTTTTATGCAGGCAGTGACAGCATTTTTGCTCTTTCATTCCCCATTCAGCAGTGACAAGTAGCTGCTACTAAGTATGACCCACCAAGTATAACAACAACTCATCTATGGCCTTTTATTCCTATGCATGGTCATAATTATTATTATTTGCAGTTTGGGAGAAAACCATATTATATTGTCCTAGCTGGTATTGAACCTAAGAGCCCAGCGTTGCAAAGCAAACCCCTGCTAGCCATAAAAGCACTTCAGAATCAAAAAGAACACATTTATATTATACACATACATGGCTCCAAATTTCGTTTTGCCCAGCAAGAACTCTTACACAACAGGAAATTGCACCAGCTCCAAGTTTCCCAAGAACTTAACCGAAATGAGCATTGCTTCTGTATGGCCCTGGTAACGTCTACAGATGTTTGTTTTTTATCCTCAGGAAATATGTAGTTACTTTCTACCATGTCACTGCAGTATGATGAAAGAAAGAGCAGAAATGCTGACACTGGCAGCATAAAACTAAAAGTAAGAGAACACTACAAATATTCCCACATCTAAAGGGCTGGAAGAAGTTGGGGTAGGCAGCAGAGGTAAAGCCTTGGGTGCAACCATGGTTAAAGCAGGGGGTGCAACTTAAAGAGATACTGACACCTGAAATTAAACTTTTTTTTTACATCTATTATAATATTGGCTTTGCAAGCTACTTCTAACTTTGCCATAAAGTATTTGCATGATGCTTTTCCATTACCTGTCTGATCCCCCATGTTCCTGTATGTTCCTGTATGAGGGGGCCGCCATATTTGTGCAGCAGGAGTCCGTTAGCATTAGAAACTGTAACTAACAGGCTGAGATGGGACAGTCAGGTTGGCAAAGTCAGAGTGTCAGAGAGTCAGGCTTAGGAACTTCAACTAACAATTATATACAAAAACAAACCTCTCAGCAAAAAATGATCAACATGACCTATAGGTAACATTTAATGTACATTCATGTGCTAAAATTAATTTTTTAGTGTCAGTATCACTTTAAGAAAATATATTTATTGAGGTATGCATAGTGTCCGACACTTCCTAGTTAGAAAAAAATTGTGTAATTGGACTGGGGGCACACATCAGGAACCCACCCTCCGCTAGCCTCCAAATTTATTGACCTGCGCCCACCACGCCCTGTAATGATGTCACAGAAGGGGCGGGGCCATGCAGGTGTAAATCTATAAAAAACACTCAGTGGGGGAGAAAAGTGGCACAGTAAGGTCGAGTAAGGAAGAGATCAAACCGAACCTGCCAGCGACCCTACAATTGTATGCGGAAGTCTACCCAACATGGGCGTCCGTACATGGGGGCACGGTCTTAGGCCAATTGGACCTATTGTGCCCAATCGGGCCCTGCACAGCAGCTCAGATGAGGAGCTTTCTGCAGTGCAGTTTGTTGATCACACAGGGCCAGGAGTCAGGCTTTCCCAACCCAAGGGTCCTTACTGATTTTCTAGTAGACAAGGTATGCAGATCCAAATTACGGAAAGATCTGTTATCCGGAAACCCCCAGGTCCTGAGCATTCTGGATAACAGGTCCCATTACTGCTGCAAACAAGTTACCTTATGCTTCCCATAGGATAAAATTCACTGGAGAAATTCTAAAATTGACATTTTATAACAGGGAGGTTGATGCACTTAAATAGTGCATAATGGGGACCTTTATGTCACAAACATAGAAGCAATAAGATAGATCCGACATTAAAATAGAGACTCCTTGTGTTTAATTGTTCATGAGATGTCGGTGCTTCCAAGTTGGCAGTATAGCAGCAGTTTAAAAGAAATCTGATTTAAGGAAAACTTTAAAATTACCTATAGATACAATATCTCCTGGTATTATTTCATCACTGGGGATTGGCCTCCACTTTCGATTTCTGTAAACCTAGAAATAAAATATAAATATTTTTGTTTCATGTCATGAACTGAATAAAGCAGTGCACTCAGGGAACTATACCAGGCAAATGCCTCCGATCTCCTGCTGCAATTTTTCTTTGACTATAGTAAGAAACTCTCAACTTGTGGCAAATGAGGCCATGACAGCAAGGAAAATCTTGGAAATTTTCACTTAAAGGACCAGTAACATAAAAAAGAATTTTAAAAAAAATGTATTTCTACTAAACGAAAAAAAAAAAATACTTTTAACTTTAAATTTGCAAAGTCTTTATTAAGAAATAACTTACAGATTCTACCCTTGCGCTCCTCTTTAGAAACGCGACGATCCACCGTGTGGAGCTCGGTTTCTCCTCCCTGCCTTCTATAGGAGATAGCCAGGGAGGAGAAACCGAGCAGCGCACGATGGATTATCACCCTGTAGCTGTTTCTGAAGAGGAGAGCAAGAGGAGAATCGGTAAGTTATTTCTTAATAAAGACTTTGCGAATTTAAAGTTAAAAAGTGTCTTGGTGTTTTTGTTTTGTTAAGTAGAAACAACATTTTTTAATGTTACTGGTCCTTTAAAGGAGCAGTTCAGTATAAAAATAAAAACTTGGTAAATAGATAAGAGGTGGAAAATAAAAGATGTTTCTAATATAGTTAGTTAACCAAAATGTAATGTGTAAAGGCTGGAGTGACTGGATGTCTAACATAACACAACAGAACACTTTTTCCTGCTTTGCAGCTCTCTAACTCTGAGTTAGTCAGCGACTTTAAGGGGGAGGCCACAAAGGACAGTGAGTTTGCAATTGATCCTTAACATGTAGGTCAGATTCAAAAGCAAACAGTTATAACCCATGTGCCCCCCCCCCTCAAGTCTCTGATTGGTTACTGCCTGGTAACCAATCAGTGGAAACCAAGAGAGCTGAAAAGCAGGAAGTAATGTTCTGGCTATTATGTTACACATCCAGTCACTCCAGCCTTTATACATTACATTTTCGCTAACAAACTACATTAGAAACATTTTTTTATTTTGCACAGTCTATTTACCCAGTTTTTAATCTGAACACTTCCTTTAAAGGGGAACTATGATGAAAAAGATAACATAAGTGGCATCATACAGAAACCAGAACCTTTCTATACATAATCAGTTCAACATTCTGCACCTTTTCTGAAATAATCAAGTTATTCTTTATTATTCCGCATCTCAATATCTGTCCCGCCTCATGGTCTCTTCGTGCAGGAGTTGGGAGCAGGCCCGGACTGGCAATCTGTGGGTTCTGGCAAATGCCAGAGGGGCTGCTATAAGGTGCCATAGAAAGTGAGTATTTAGTGGGCTGGTAGGGTCTGTTTGGGCCTCTGTGTGGGCTGATTGGGCCTCTGTGTAATTGAAATGCCAGGGCCTATTTTAATTCTCAGTCCGGACCTGGTTGGGAGTCTGATATTGATTGACATTTATGCCTAATAAAGCCTTTGGGGGGGGAGGCTCCTTTTGCCTAGAAGATGCATTAAGAGCTCACTTCCTTATTTCCTTAGATTATGTTTGTGCTGGAATCAGTAGTGCTGAGTTAGCTCTAATACATATGCTAGGATTATTTTAACTGATTATGTTTAGAAAGTTTCTTATTTCTGTGTGATTAAGCTTAGATTACATTTTTATTTTCACCATAGTTCCCCTTTAAGCATTGAAAAGAGGTGCCTGGTAGTGATGTGCGGGTTGGGATTTGGCCGACCTGCACCCAACCCTAACCCGCCCTCCATTAGCCCGTGCCCACCCGCATCCGACTTCCAGGTTGCTTTTATAGACCCCCGCCAACCTGCCCTGCTGGTGACGTCACAAAAGGGGCGAGGAGAACAGGCGCAGCATCTATAAAAGATAAACCCGTAAGTTGGGCGGAGAGAGCAGGAGAAGAGCTCAACCCGCCAGCCGCTAGGAATAGTGCGAGGTCAGCCCGAACCCTCCCCGTGGGTATTGGGCCAGTCCGCACATCACTAGTGCCCGGTCTCCCTGAGCGCATCAACACAGTGGAGCAGCTTCATCAAAATGTGAGATTAGAGCTCACCACATAGAAATTCACCCACTTTCTAGTTATTCTTATAGGATTTTTTAAATATATATTTACCAGATGTTGAACTCGAACTTTAACCCAATTTGATAAATACGCTTCTGAAAATTCCATAGGAATGACTAGAAAGTGGGTGAATTTTTCCTGTGGTGAGTTCTCACATTTTTATGAATCAGCCCCTATGTGTACCCAAGTCCTTACATATTTCCGGATATCAGAAGAGGGCAAAAATATAATAAACAAAGGCAAAGATAATCTCCCTTATTTAGAACAAACTACCAACCTTCCCCCGGGTGGAATTTCAGCTGCAGGGGTTTGTAACAGAAATGAATGGCCCTTGTGAATCATAGATTGTTAATCAATTCTGGTTAGGGATGCACCGAATCCAGGATTCGGTTCGGGATTCGGCCAAGATTCAGCCTTTTTCAGCAGGATTCGGACAAATCCTTCTGCCCGGACGAACCAAATCCTAATTTGCATATGCAAATTATGCAAATTAGGGCCGGGGGGGATAGCCTGACTTTTTGTCACAAAACAAGGGTGTAAAACATGTTTTCCCCTTCCCCACCCCTAATTTGCATATGCAAATTAGGATTCGGCCAAATCGTTCGCAAAGGATTCAGGGGTACAGCCGAATCCAAAATAGTGGATTCGGTCCATCCCTTATTCTGGTTCAATAAACCATTTCAAAAACCCAATAAATGACAGCCCTCTCACCTGGATCATATAGGGCTTATTACCCATCTTCCTGATTTCGGAGAGATTTTTCATTTGTTGTTGAACCAAGGAAGCCTCGAATGCTACCAGCATGAAGAGAGTGAATACACTGTAGTACCAGTACTCGTCCAGACACCATAAACCGACGCAAAACACCTACACAAGAGTATATAAGATGTAACTAGCATACATAAAAAGCAGACAATAATACAGCTACCCTAAGCTAAAACTTTACATCACTTATGAAGCTTGATGTTTAACATTAGTGACCAGCAAGCAGTTTCTAGGGACTCATTTTTGTGCACTATTATTATGTTAAAAAAAGGGGTTTGTTCACCTTTAAATTAACTTTTAGTATGATGTAGAGAGTGATATTCTGAAACAATTTGTAATTGGTTTTCATTTTATATTATTTTGGGGTTATTTAGCTTTTTATTCAGCAGCTCTCCAGTTTGCAATATCGTCAATCTGGTTGCTAGGGTCCAAATTACCCTAGCAAACGTGCACTGATTTGAATAAGAGACTGGAATATGAATAGAAAGTGGAGTAATACAATACATGTGGAGCATTTGTTTTTTTAGAGGGGTTCAGTGACCCCATTTTAAAGCTGGAAAGAGTCAGAAGAAGAAAGCAAATAATTATAAAACTAATGAGCAATTGAAAATTTGCAGAGAATTAGCTGTTCTAGAACATTCTAAAAATTGAACTTAAAGGAAAACTATACCCCCCAAACAATGTAGGTGTCTATAAAAAGATATTGCATAAAACAGTTCATATGTAAAACCCTGCTTCATGTAAATAAAACATTTTCATAATAAAATACTTCTCTAGTAGTATGTGCCATTGGGTAATCATAAATAGAGAATTGCCATTTTAAAAAATAAGGGCCGCCCCCTGGGATTGTACGGTTCACAGTGCACACAAACATACAAAACAAAGGGTACTTGTTAGGTCACATGAGCGAATTAACAGACAGAGTTCTGTCTTTTGCTTCAACACTTCTTCCTGTTACAGTTAGAGCTGCAGTATTTCTGGTCAGGTGATCTCTGAGACAGCACACAGACCATCACAAAATGGTGGCTCAAGGCAAGAGATGTAAAAGGGCAATATTTACTTAAATATATAAACCAGTTTGGTAAGATTCTTTAATATGCCACTTAATATGATGTAAATTATCTTTTGCTTAATTGTTCATTTTGGGGGTATAGTTTTCCTTTAAACGTGATCCACCTCTTTAAAAAGGTGCAGATCTTGCAATATGAATGAATAGTAGGTGGTATGCCACACATCACTGGCCCTGATTTCAAGACATGGTCAGTATAGTCCACTGAACTGTGTGTACATTCATGCTTACCCAAATTTACTTGGCCAACCCTAACTGGGTGCCCAAACTTCACTGGGCAGTATGGCAGATTCTGACATTGCTACCAACCATCTAGGTGTGTATAAACCCTTGGGGGGACAGTTCCAAGTGCCTGTGCAGTAGTATTGTGGTCAAATTAAAAATGTCCAATGGTTTTTAATGTTATGTGTAAATGTAATCACAACTGAAAGGAGCAACATTTTTGGGGTTGACGTCTACTTTAGGGGTATCTTAGATATGTAGGATGTAAGTTTCATGATTTTAAAGACTTTCTAGTATATAAAATATATTTTTCATACACAGTCTGCTGTAAACAAAATAAAATTCCATAAGGCAATTTTGTCTGCACTCATCGTGTTATAACGACTCTACTTAGTAAAGTCTTCATAACGGCAGCAATAGACTTACCTGGAAAACGAAGAATGGGGCAATTGCTCGCTCTTTAAAAAGATGCAAGAAATCTGGAACCACCATTTCTGCTCTGAACAGAGAAAAAATATTTTGTTGCAATATATTATTTATTAAATATAATACACAAGAGGCATTAATATACTATAAAAGAGAGCTGAAAGCAGGAAGTAGTGTTCTGGCTATTATGTTAGACATCCAGTCACTCCAGCCTTTATACATTACATTTTTGACTAACTAACTATATTAGATACATTTCTTATTTTGTACAGCCTGTCTATTTACCCAGTTTTTATTTTTACACTGAACAATTCCTTTAAAGGGGAAGGAAACCTAGTCGGCGCAAATCCCCCCCCCCTCCCGTTTGTTGCCCACCCTCCCTCCTCCCCCCTGGCCTACCCGTCCCGCTGGGCAAATGCCCCTAACTTGTTACTTACCCTTCTGCGCAGGTCCAGTCCAGGGAGTTCACAGATGACATCTTCTTCCACGCGATCTTCTTCCAGCTTTGAACGGCGCATGTGCAGTAGGATCATTTCGCCGGTACAATCTACTGCGCATGCGCGTGACTTTTGGCGCATGCGCAGTAGATCCGTACCGGCGAAATGATCCTACTGCGCATGCGCCAAAACGCCGTTCACAGCAGGAAGAAGATCGCGTGGAAGAAGATGTCGTCTGTGAACTCCCTGGACTGGACCTGCGCAGAAGGGTAAGTAACAAGTTAGGGGCATTTGCCCAGCGGGACGGGTAGGCCAGGGGGGAGGAGGGAGGGTGGGCAACAAACGGGAGGGGGGGTGGGGGGTTTGCGCCGACTAGGTTTCCTTCCCCTTTAAAGTACCTAAAGAAAAACAGATAATCAAGTGCAAAGTGCCTCTACTGTATGTATGATATGTTTTGCTTCTTGGCACACAGCAATCATGGAACTTATGAAAAGAAAACTCGTATGTACTTGTTAATTCCGTATTTCTTTTCAGCAGCTTTTATATCCGCATCTTCTACGTATCCTTTAGCACTCTGGTAATAGGACAACGGTCGTTCCACAGGAAACACGACTTGGAAAAATCCCTTCTTCTCCTCCGCATCATATGAATATTTGATCTTCTGGAATTCAAAGGTGATGGTTTCTTTCCCATCCTCCTGCTGAGGAATAAGAAGTGTAGTATGCGCATGAACTCAATGAAAAATACATACACCTGCAAATACAAACTGTTGATTTTTCCATAGCTTATAAAACTTACTAATTACATTATTTTTCATCAAAAAGTTTATATTTGACTGGTGGAAAACATTAAAGGGGTGGTTCCCCTTCGAGTTAACTTTTTGGCTAATTCTAAGCAACTTTTCAATTGTTTTTGTCCCCCCATTTATTTGCCTTTTTCTTCTGACTCTTTCCAGCTTTCAAATGGGGTCACGGACCCCATCTAAAAAAGAAATGCTCTGTAAGGCTACAAATATATAGTTGTTGCTACTTTTTATTCTATTGAGGCCTCTCCTATTCATATTACAGTCTCTTATTCAAATTAGTACATGGTTGCTATGGTATTGTGGACACTAGCAACCAGACTGCTGAAATTGCAAAATGGAGAGCGGCTGAACAAAAATAATATAAATATATAATACAACAGAATAACTCAAAAACCACAAAAAATAAAAAATGAAAATCATTTGCACCGGTCTCGGAAATGTAAAAGTTATTTTAACGTGAACAAGCCCTTTAATTATTATGGGCATGCTTAACACCCAAACAGTAATGGAATCACTGGGAAGCAGGGAAAGGAAATCTGTCACTCAAGATGTTTCAAATCTACAACTGCTAGAAATATTACTAAGCTTTCAGTATGATGTAGAGAGCGATATTCTGAGACAATTTGCAGTTGGTTTTCATTTTTAGTTATTTGGCTTTTTATTCAGCAGCTCTCCAGTTAATTTCAGCAATCTGGTTGCTAGGGTCCAGATTCCCCTAGCAACCATGCACTGATTTGAATAAGAGACTGGAATATGAATAGGAGAGGCCTGAATAGAAAGATGAGTAATTCAAAGTAGCAATAACAATAAATGTGTAGCCTTACAGAGAATTTGTTTTAAGATGGGGTCAGTGATCCCTCATTTCCCAGGGGCAGCTGGGAAATTGACAAAATGTCTAGCCCCATGTCAGATTTCAAAATTGAATATAAAAAAAATCTGTTTGCTCTTTTGAGAAATGGATTTCAGTGCAGAATTCTGCTAGAGCAGCACTATTAACTGATTCATTTTGAAAAAAAAATTTTTTTCCCATGACAGTATCCCTTTAAATTATGAGGGGAGACTGTCAAGGTTGGGGTTGTTTTCTCTGGAAAAAAGGTGCTTGCGAGGGGACATGATTAGACTTTACAAGTACATTAGAGGACATTATAGACAAATGGCAGGGGACCTTTTTACCCATAAAGTGGATCACCGTACCAGAGGCCACCCCTTTAGACTAGAAGAAAAGAACTTTCATTTGAAGCAACGTAGGGGGTTCTTCACAGTCAGGACAGTGAGGTTGTGGAATGCACTGCCGGGTGATGTTGTGATACTGATTCAGTTAATGACTATAAGAATGGCTTGGATGATTTCTTGGACAGACATAATATCAAAGGCTATTGTGATACTAAACTCTATAGTTAGTATAGATATGGGTATATAGAATTTAATTAAAAGTATGGAGGGGTGTATGTATGGATGCTGGGTTTTCATTTGGAGGGGTTGAATTTAATGGACTTTGTCTTTTTTCAACCCGATTTAACTATGTAACTACATATGCATAAGAGTACACAGAGTATTATGGGCAGCCATAATATCTATACTCTGAGTACTTTGACACTACACTATGTAGTTACAGAGTAACAGAAACCAGCCCCACCCTTTACAAGAGAAAGGACCTATGTAGAGCAGATAAAATGCAAGTCTTAAGCAATCTGCAGGGTAAAGTGAGAAAGGGTGGGAGTGAAGTCCAACAGTGGAATCAGTTATATACAATATTATGATATGCTGCTTTAAAGGATAAGTCAAACTTAACAATAAGTGAAGTAAAATGTATGAGGGTATGATCACTATTTCCAAGATATTAAAGGATACATGTACTTTTAAAGGTACGGTAACATCAAAAAATTGTTTTAACGTAATAAAAATATAATGCAGTGTTGCCCTACACTGGTAAAACTGGTGTGTTTGCTTCAGAAACACAATTGTTTATATAAATAAGCTGCTGTGTAGCAATGGGGGCAGCTATTCAAAGGAGAAAAGGCTCAGGTTACACAGCAGATAAGCTCTGTAGAACTTAATGGTGTTATCTGTTATCTATTATTTAATCTGTGCCATATAGTCCTTTTCAATCACAGCAGCTTGTTTATATAAACTATAGTAGTGTATCTGAAGCAAACAGATCCATTTTACTAGTGCAGGGCAACACTACATTATATTTTCATTACTTAAAGGGCATGTAAAAGCAAAAAAATGAAATCCCATTTTTACTTTCTTTAATTAGAAATGTGTACAGTGAAGAAATCTGACTTATGCAGTGAAATGTTCCCTTCATTTACTGCTGTGGACAGGACCGCCATCAGAAATCGCAGGGCCCTATACAGCAAAATTTCCTGGGCCCCCTGGGCTGCGCCCACCACAAGCCCCACCTACAGTTCCGCCCTCCCCACCACACAGTAAAAAAACTAAAAAAATATTGGTGGCTAGGGTTCCCACATGTTGATAAAAAATAAAAAAATATTGGTGGTCTGGGCCCCCCATAATAAAACATTTGTGGCCAGGGACCCCCATTAAAAAATATTGGTGGCTAGGACCCCACGTGAGAAAAAAAAAATTGGTGGCCCCTTAAACGTCCATGCCTTCCAAAAGTCACCAGCTCTCAGAAAGATGGGGGGTCAGCTAATCAAGTAAGTGTGGCATGGCCGGGCCCCTACAACTCTCCCCCCTGTCCCCCCCCTGATGGCTGCCCTGGCTGTGGATAGGAATTGTCAGATGGTCCCTAACTGCTGAGCAGGGAAACAATCATACTTATGAACAGCAGGGGGAGCCCCCACCTTACTTCCCAGCCATGCAGAACTCAAGCAGCTTTATTTATGACGATCCCTAAGCAGCCCAGACCACACTGAGCATGTGCACAGTCTTAGTCTTGCAAAGATGTTTAACAAAGTTACAAGATGGTGACCCCCTGTAGCCAAGCATAAATCATTTGTTTGATTAGGCTTGTGGTGCAGTAAGTTCATGTTTATATTTAGTATATAAAATACAGCATTTCTAGCCTTATTCTATTTTAGACTTTACATGCCCTTTAAATCACTTTAATTTTTTGGTGTTACTGTTGCTTTAACATGAATGAATTATGTTACAACAGCGCCACCTGCTTGGTAATTTTCAGACCAGCAAGTAGTCAAGTAAGTTGTCTGGAGAAGAAAGAAGCTGATCTGATGTTCTTCTGGTTAGGGAAGTTTTGAGAAAGGTTTGTAAGCAGAAGAACATTAGAGCAGCCTCTTTCTTTCTCCTGAAAGTGCTTAGAATGTGCTTAGACTAGCACCCTCATCAATTTTACATTCACTTATTAAGGTTTACTTATCCTTTAATACAGCAGCCAGATAGACAGCATGTAACAAAACCCCTGTTGCCATCACAGTATTTGATGTACAGTAAACAAAACAGTCTCTGAAATAAGAGTCATAACCAGTTTGGGCCCGGACAGTAGGCAGCTATACTGGTTTTCAAGGTTATAGCAGGAAAAGGAATGTTTGTATTTCAGCAAGAAATATTTTGTTAGACTACAAGATACCAGTCCTCACCTTCTCCTTAATTAGTGGCACTAACTCAGGGGATCCATTGTTCGGAGTGGGTACTACTTTGGCTAAAGTGGCTGTGTGAATATTTGGCTCCTGAAATAAAACAACAAGAAAAGACAAGTATTAAACGAGACATTTTATGTAAAAAACAAGAATGTGCCAGTGCATTAAACTCTTTTAGATATAGAAGGAATGTGCTTGAAAAAGTTGTGTTTCTGGTTACTTTATTGCAAATTTCTGCAAAAACCCTACTAGTCCCGCCCATCTGTTCCACTTCCTGCTGCCTCCTTTCCCAGGCTGTGCAGGGACACTCAGCTCACTGCACTTTAGGACAGGACCTGACCAGGCTGACCTGATAGGGAACTGAAGCCTGTCTGTGCTTGTGTGACTGCAGGGCTGTGATTGGCTGTCCCCCTCCTACTGTGCTTCTGGCAGGTACCATTAGGACACGCCCACCCCTCATTTGAAACACAGACAGGGACCAGAGAACATCTATAGGGAGCTCCAATAAAGAGGCTATTTTCAAAGATAATATTAATTTTTAGCACAATGTGACACCAACACCATATATTATTTATAATTGCCTACAAAATTAGGGGTTTTTCATTTATCCTATATGTCTCCTTTCAACAATTAAAAAATCAAAATAATGACTACAATAAAAATAGCTATTACACTGTTCTTAAAACCCATGTGCTGACAAAGAAATGATTTTTGCTGTGGGTACACTAGAAACGTAAACAACCATTAATTATAACCCGGATGGAGATATATTTGTAAAATAAGAATCTTCTGATGCTTGAACAAGCTAATGAGGTCACATGATCCCACACAAGCTCAATTTGTCAGCACATTCCTTATCATCTTTGATCGACCTATAGAAAGCATAATAAATAAATCTAAGGATAGTTAAAAGTGGACCTGTCACCCAGAAACAAAAAGCTGTACAATAAAAGTCCTTTTCAAATTAAACATGAAATACAATTTCTATTTTTTATTTAAACATTCATAGCTGCTGTAAGCTCATTTAAAAATCTCAGCTGTCAATCAAATATTGTCTGCCCCTCCTCTATGCCTTAGGCATAGACACGGGGCAGACAATTACTTTCACTTTCCATTCAGCACTTCCTAGAAATCGAAGCTCTACCCACATTCCCCCGTTCTCTTCACCGTTTAATTGTGTAACCAGGACATGGGGATGGACATTGTGTAACCCATTCTGGTGCACAAACAAGATTCTGAGATGATACAAGTCTTGCCTTAATAACAGTGTCCACAAAATGGCTCCTGCCTGCTTGCTATAATTATGAATTCCCAGACTGAAGGAAACAAGATTCAAATAATTTATATAGTGTAATTAGTTGATTTTGCTTGACTGATGTGTTAAAATAGGATTATGAATAATTTTTTTGGGTGACGGGTCCCCTTTAAGACAGAGCCCCTGCCCACAAGCAGATTATTTCTTAACAAGCATGGGTCACCCCAACCGAATATTAGAGCCTAAAATAAAACAAATCAGGAGTCGAAGGTACAGGGGAGCCAACTGATTCAAAAGGGAACTACAAGTTCAACGAGAGCTGGTTAAGTCACAGTTTAACAATCATCGCTGGTAAAGACCCAAGAAGCTGCCCCCTCTATTTGAAATTAAAGGAGAATCTAACCATTAATTAAACCCCCCCCCCCAACCCTATGTAGACTTCCTGCTCTCCCCCAGTCTAGCTGCTACCCCTGGTAAATGCCCCTAACTCTTTACTTACAACTCGATGAAGATTCAGGGCATAGGAGTTCACGGGCGCCATCTTCTTCTCTCCGATAATCTTCGGAAAGAGAGCGGTGTATTGGCACATGCACAGTTGGAGCAATCTTCCATTGCATGACAACTGCGCATGCGCCGAAAGTCACGTAAATTGCTGAAGTGAAGGAAGAAGTCCCGAAGATTACCGAAGTGCCGGAAGATGGCGTCCGGGAACTCAGATGCCCTGAACCTGCACCGAGGGGTAAGTAAAGAGTTAAAAGCATTTACCCGGGGTAGCAGCTAGGTTGGGGGGAGCAGGGAGGGGGTCTATGTAGGGTAGGGGTGGGGTTTTTTCCCATTAAGGGTATGGTTCTTTAAAGGAGAAGGAAACCCTTTTGCAAAAAACCTCGTTCCCCCTCCCCCCCCCAGGCTAACAACCCACTGGGGAAATGCCCCAAACGCCATACTTACCCCTCAGCGCAGATTCTTCCAGCGGAGTTCCACGCATCAATCTTCCGCGTCCTCTGTAAGCTGACTGGGAGATCGGCAATTTCTGTGTTTTTCCGCGCATGCGCACTTGTCGCAAACCGGTAAACTGCTCCAACTGCGAATGCGCAGAAATACCGATCTCTCAGTTCGCTTACAGAGGAGCCAGAATATGGATGCGTGCAACTCCGCTGGAAGAATCTGCGCCGAGGAGTAAGCATGGAGTATTGGGCATTTCCCCGGGGGGTAGTTAGCCTGGGGGAAGAGGCTCTACCTGGGGTGGGGGGTAGGGTTTTTTTGCAAAAGGGTTTCCTTCTCCTTTAAGTAGGTGTCGTGTAGGGTTGGTAAAAATGGATTCAATATGTTGTGAAGTATGAGAATCATGCACAACGGCAGGTTAACTGCAATTCAGCTTTTTATTGTGTTACATCAATAAAAGGTTTTGTTTGGCAGCACAATAAAAAGCTGAATTGCCGTTAACCTGCCGTTGTGCGTGATTCTCATACTTCACAACATATTGAATCTACAATAGGATGTCAGAGACGGAGCATCCAGGGAACCACCACAAGAACTGATATACATAAAAAACAAAAGCTAATCACTGTAAATCTACTTTATGGGTAAAAATGATGGTTGATCCCAATGTTATTAATAGGGGAAAAAAAAGATAAATATATAGGAAGGCCGGTATTTTTTTCCAGAAAAGGTGGCAACCCTAGTGTAGTGCTGGGTGCAGTTCAACAACTGGACACGTCTCTATTCAATCGCATGAATCCAAATGAGTGAAGCTAGAACAATTGAGAACGCCGAGCCAGCATTTGTCTGTTTTTTTTTGGGGGGGGGGGGGGGAAGGGCAGAGAAAAATGTCACTGTTGTCCTGACAGAACCAATAACTAGGGATACAACGAATCCAGGATTTGGTTCGGGATTCTGCATTTTTTTCAGCAGGACATACACTTCAGAGTCAGCTCATAAATTTCCCCCAACTTTAATTAGAGGTGCACGTACCATCAGTGGTCCATCCTCCCCCGGGAACAGCGTAATAGAAATTTTCTGTACAGCACCTTATAGTGTAAAAATGCTCCTCAAGCTTGATAAAAGGCCACACTAAGGCCTCAAACGTTGCTGACCAGATTCTGCCATGAAAACTTGAATAAAGGCATTTTTACACTATAAGGTGCTGTACAGAAAATTCCTATTACGTTTTTTTCAGCAGGATTCGGATTCGGCCGAATCTTTCTGCCCGGCCAAACCGAATCCGAATCCTCATTTGCATATGCAAATTAGGGGCAGGGAGGAAACTTTTTGTCACAAAACAAGGAAGTTAAAAATGTTTTTCCCCTTCCCACCGCTAATTTGCGTATGCAAATTAGGATTCGGATTCGGTATTCGGCTGATTTTTTCGCTTAGGATTCAGCCGAATCCAAAATAGTGGATTCAGTGCATCCCTACCAGTCACACACACAATTGCCCCTATAAACACGATGTAAATAAAGGGTAATCACTGGTTTCCAATAAGTATCACTGGGAAACAAGCAGGTTAGATTTCTGCCAATAAGATAATTCAAGCCCCACCCACTGCAGCTGTCAGTTTTACTCTTTTGATCCCCAGCTGTCAGTTCCTGAGGGTGTAAATTGAATGACTCCCCTCCTTTATCGCCAAATATTGGAACAAGACCTGTCAATAAGAGAAAGTAATGAGAATTCTAATACATCTCGCCATTGAAGTCATCGCCCCCCACTAACCTTGCTACAGGTGAGCGCACAATGGGCGTGAACCGACCAGAGCCCAGAGAGAAACGTGAGCACATGAACGAGCCCGAGCGCTGCAAGAGCGATGAGACCTGCCTCCGGGTACTCGTCCGTTCCATACACCGCTACCCAGCAGTACAGCCATGCCGGATACAGGAGCGCGAAGGGCAGCACAGTCCCTCTCAGTATAAGGGATCGGCGGCGGTACAGGGTTACCGAGCGTACCAAGTCATCCTGAGCCTCTAAGCCGGCCCCATTCACTAAAGCCGCCGCCATTCCTTTTCCCCCCTGACACTTCCGGCTGCGTCAGCAAAGGCCCTGGCAACACCAACTTCCTCTTCTAGCACGTGACCAGACTTTTGACAAACTCGCTCACTCTTTAGGTCGCGTCAACCGTCCTGGAACTACAATTCCCATCATGCCGCGGCTCGTTAAGATAGCACGGGAATGACGGGAATTGTGGTTCAGCAGGAGGCTGAAGGGTTACCGTCGCCTATCTCTAGTGTATGAAAGCAATTAGACAGGAGAAGGCGAGGTGATAACAGACGAGTATATTTGCCACTCTCAGACCTAAGGAATTGTGAGGTTAAAGGGTTAGAGTATGTCCCAGCCAATCAAGCTCTTGCTTCATCTGACCAATCAGAAAGCGGGAGGCCGGCGCAGGAAGTGAGCGACCATGTGGGTTGCAGAGGGGTGAACGGAAGTCAGAGAACATGTAAGTGTAAGAGTTATCTTATATTTCTGTCACTGTGCTGAGCTTGTATACGCCTGTTGCTTAACCCTAACTCCTCGTTGTTGCTGGACTAGCTGAGGAAATGGATATAAGAATTCTGGGCTAAAGCAATTTACATTAATATGCACAAATATATTTGATGACACATGAGGCTCATTTATCAACACTGGGCAAATTCGCCCATGGGCTGTTACCTATAGCAACCAATCAGTGATTAGCTTTTTAAAGCCAGCTGCAAGTAGAACAATGAATGCAGCAATCTGATTGGTTGCTATAGGAAACAGCCCATGGGCAATTTTGCCCAGTGTTGATAAATGAGCCCCATTGTGAGCTGACTGGGCTGCCTTGCTCTGTGTAATGTCACACTAGCAGGGAGGAGTCCAAGGCATGATGATTATTTTGTGTGGGTGCCTCAGTTTCAGAGACAGTCCCAGGCTTTGCCTCTGACCTTTACTGTTAGTCCCTCAAATGACCTTGTCTTTCTATAACTGACAGACTGTAAAGACTAGAGAGAAATATAACTGCCCTTAGTGTGATAAGGTGGTACAGTAAGCTCTGCCGGTATTTTATTGACCGTCTAAGAAGAGATCCCAGCAGTCTGTTGTGATGGATTGACCTTGACCATACATTGTGGTTACAGAGACAAAGTCCATTCACTTTAAAGGGGAACTATCATGAAAATGGAAATGTAATATAAGCTTCATCCTAACTGTACTGTTTCTGAAATAATCAAGTTCATCTTCACTATCCCTCTCTCAGCATCTGTTTCTCTTCATTCTCTCTTCATGCAGCAGTTGGGTGTCAGATATTCATTGACAGTTAGATCCAATATATCTTATAGGGGGGCTTCTTTTGCCTAGAAGATGTATTAGAGCTCACTCTATTAAAGGGGACCTGTACCCTACTCATAAAAAAGTTGTGTGATAAAAGCCGTTTGCAAATTAAACATGGAATCCAAATTATTTTTATCATTAAAGCATCCATACCTGTTATAAATGTGTTTAAATATCTCAGCTGTCAATCAAATATTGTCTGCATAGAGGCGGGGCAGTCAATTACTTTCACTTTCCTTTTAACACTTCCTGGATATCACTGCTCTCCCCACATTCCCCTTCCCTCCTAACAATTTTTTAATTGTGTAGGGCAATGTGTATGGGCATTAGGTCCCCCATTCTGGTGTATACACAAGATTTTGAGATGATACACAACTTGTCTTAATAACAGTATACACAGAATGGCTTCTGTCTGTGTACTGTGGTTGTGTAATTCCAAGGCTGAAGGAAACAAAATGTAAATAATAAATGTAGTTTAAGTAAATTTTATTTTGCTCAACTAACATGATAGAAACTGATTTGGAATTTTTTCTTAGAGTGACAGGTCCCCTTTAAAATCACCAGACTTCATGTCTCTCTACATGCAGGATTTGTGCCAAAGGCAAAGTTATTTTGTTAGTACTGGAATCAGTTATTTGAGTGAGCTCTAATTCATCTGCTAGGAAAGGAGCCCCCCCCATAAGATATATTGGATCTAACTGTCAATGAATATCTGACACCCAACTGCTGCATGAAGACAGAATGAAGAGAAACAGATGCTGAGAGAGGAATAGTGAAGAAAAACCTGATTATTTCAGAAACAATGCAGAATATTTAGTTGTTTGTATTTAGAAAGTTTCTAATTTCTGTATGCTGAAGCTTATGTTAAATTTTCATTATCGCAATAATTCCCCTTTAAATCTAAAACTGAAATGATGCAGAAAAAATAACTGTTATTTTTCTGCCGTTACTGGAGTATTATGCCACAATGAAGAGATGTGATTTTTATCAGCATTATGCTCTGCTACAGTATTATATTACTGTATTATATATATATATATATATATATATATATATATATATATATATATATATATATATATATATATATATATATATATTGCTTGTCAGACTAGTAGAACAGTAGATGGCGCTGCAGGTTAAGCATTGGCTTTTATGAATAAACTTGTTTGAGTGTATCTGACCAGTTGACCTGGTTGAGGAGAAATAAAAAGTAGCAATAACAATACATTTGTAGCCTTACAGAGCAATTGTTTTTAGATGGGGTCAGTGACCCCAAAATGAAAGTTGGAAAGAATCAGAATAAGAAGGCAAATTATTTAAAAACTGCAAAAAATAAATAATGACAACCAATTGAAAAGTTGTTTAGAATTGTCCATTCTATAATATACTAAAAGTTACCTTAAAGGTTAACCAGCCCTTTAAAGGACAAGAAAAGCTTTTTTTCATAGGGAGGTACCAGTAAGTTACATTTTTTTATCTCCAAGCAAGTGCTCATTTATTAAAAAAACTGCCCTGGCTTGGGGGAAAAGAACGTATTGAAAAAAGAGCATGCACTTCCACAGACCAATCTTCCAGACAGACTTGTAAGTTAATAAGTAGTTTATTTCGGTACACAAGGATAAAGTCTTACTCGTTTTGTATCTTTCAGACACTTAATCATAGGCTAAATAATCCATTATCCCACAGCATATTTAAAGGGGAAAAAAGCACCTATGCCGCCATCTTATTAACCTTTCTCAGGCATCTTGACTTGGACTTTAAATTTAGACCAAAAATGTTGTCATCCCCAGTGAATAAAGCTTTTCCCTGTCCTTGGAATGGTATTGCTGGGCCCCATGTCAAACCCGAGGCCCTTTAGCTGTCAAACTAAAGCCACCGACGCTTCCCAGAGGATATTATCCTTCTCTGTTGTATTCACTGAGCACTTTATTATTATCTGGGCAAACTACTAACTAAATTCATTTGTTTATTTTTTATACAGGCAGGCAGCATTAGAAATAACCGCCAAGTATTGCCGCAATGAGATGGAGGAGTATGGGCAGTGTGTAACCAGCAAACCAGGGACATGGCAACAGGACTGTCACATGCTGAAAGTAAAGGTGGCTCAATGCACTTCTTCCCAGTAAGTCTCAGGCAAATACAGCAACTGGGCCTCTTTACATCCTCCTACCGTTATTATTATGTTGTTGTTGTTGTTAGGGGAATAAAGGCAAAGGAGCTAATCATGTTGAACGTGTGACATTTTCTAACCTTTGTGCAGCTTTGTGTATTTAATTTCACATCAGCTCCAAAGGAGAAGTAAAGCAGACAAGGCAATTTTAAAGTAGAGTGCTCACAAACAGTTTTTATGGGGGCATTGTCGGAATATTTGACTTTCAGGCAGGGCATTGGCTGCTGCTTTGGGCCACCCAAGGGAAACCCACAGTCTGGAAATCTCTGCTCTTTCATCTTTTCTATAAATTGTCCGTGTGAGTAAAGTAGTAACCAAGGACGACCTACCTGTTATCGGGTCTCTTCACTACCACATCCTTTGCTATTCTACATACCAACTTTGTCGCTTCTGTATTCTAGCCCAGTTATTAAGCGCATCCGCTCTCAGTGTGCAGAACCCTTTGGGGCATTTGAGCAGTGCCTGAAGGAGAACCAAACGTCTGTAGAAAACTGCACCAAGCACGTCACGGATTTCCTCCGCTGTGCGGAGAGTGTCAAGCTTGCGGAATAGGTAAACTTAAGAATAACAGTATGTGTGTATTTAATACTTACAGCCCGCGAATAACCTGTAAGATATATAGTGAATAAAGCACCCCCTATTGTAAAATATAAGGATATTATACCGAGGAGTTCCATGACCATATAAAAGCACAAGGCTGAAGTTCACGGAACTCCGAGGTGACGTCTAATATCCTAATATTTTGCAACTGGGAGAACTTTATTTATTATAATACAAGTGTCAGTGAGTCATGTGACAGAAATGACAACACTTAGCTCCGATTATAACCGATGACATCACTAAGCATCATTTATAGATATATATATATATATATATATATACAGTATATATATATATATATATATATATATATATATATATATATATATATATATATATATATATATATATATATATATATATATATATATATATATATATATATATATATATATATATATATATATATATATATAATTAGGGATGCATCAAATCCAGGATTCGGTTCGGGATTCTGCGTTTTTCAGCAGGATTTGGATTCGTCCGAATCCTTCTGCCCGGCCGAACCGAATTCTAATTTGCATATGTAAATTAGGGTTGGGGAGGGAAATTGCTTGACTTTTTGTCACAAAACAAGGAAGTAGAAAATGTTTTCCCCTTCCCACCCCTAATTTGCATATGCAAATTTGGATTCGGTTCGGTACTCGTCCGAATCTTTTGCGAAGGATTCAGGAGTTCGGCTGAATCCAAAATAGTGGATTCGGTGCAACCCTATATATAATGCACGAGCCGTGAATATCCTGTAAATTATATCCTTATAAATGGTGCTTAGTGATGTCATTGGTTATAATCAGAGCTCAGTGACGTCATTTCTGTCACATGGGACCTGTGAATCAAATAAATAAAGTACCCCCTGTTGCAAAATATGAGGATATTAGAAGTCACACTGGAGTTGCATGACCTGTTTAAAAACATTCGGCCTTTGGCCTCGTACTTTTATATGGTCATGGAACTCCTCGGTAACTTATAATATCCTTATTTTTTACAATATTGGGTACGTTATTCACTATATAAACAGTGCTAACTGATGTCACTTTTCTCTTGACTAGCTTAACTTGTGTATTATACTGCTATAAACTACTTTATAATAAAGAGTTGATGATGTATGATGTCACTGGTGTTCCTTGGCCTGTATTACGGTACTAAGAGTAGGGCCTTGTCATTTTTTTATGATTATAGAAGTCTTTGGAACTAGTCATATTATCTTTTGCAAAATGAGGCCGATTATGCAGAATGTAGAAACTGTTTCCTTCTTATTTCTATGGCTCAGTGCGATAGGAGCAATAGAACTGAGCAAAAAAGTGTCAGGAGACACTTCCTGTATCAATAGGTTAAATATTTGCTGCCTTTTCGGCCCCTGCCTTGAGAGAACTCTATTGCATACATGATATTCGCTCTGTAAAAATTGCTAATAACATGGAATATTTACAGAGAGAATAATATGAACTTTTACACTGCTGTATGTTTATGTATTCCCTTTAAATACCTCATATAGAAACCTCTCAAATGTTTTTTTTTTCTGTGCTCTAAAGAGACACCAAATAAACCAGCCTTTTCCTCTGTTACTTGTATATGTCCATTAAATCCACCCATTATTATGTTATACAGAGTCAGCACTAATGTCCCTGCTATTGTCTTTCTTTTCAGTGACTTAGTCTCCACTATGGAGTAAGGATGGAGTAAGGATTGCTGGCTGTTCTGAGCCCCTACTGGTATTACTTGCTGTGCAAGGCTGCACTCCTGCTCCGGGTGTAACACAATCCATGACCTAAGAGTTTAAAGGGCTCCGAAAACTGCCACTTACTTGAACTGCATACTTTGTAAACATATGTGCTTTATGTGATATGTTGTCCTTTGTAAAGTTAGGGCCTTGATGTATTTAGATCTTTTGACTATTAAACACCATATTTATTAACATGTGCCCTTGTGTTCCATGTCTACCTCTTCCCGGGAATTATTGTGTATGTTATTTAAGATGGGTGTGATACATATTTTCAGATACTGGTGTTAAAGGGGTGGTTTACCTTTAAGTTAACTTTTAGTATTCTATACAATGGCTAATTCTAAGCGATTTTTCAATTGCCCTTTTTTTTATAGTTTTTTTTTTAATTATTTGCCTTCTTACTTTTTCCAGTTTTCAAATGGAGGTCACTGACCCCATCTAAAAGAACAAATGCTCTGTAAGGCTACAAATGTATTGTTAATGTTACTTTTTATCACTCATATTTCTATTCAGGCCTCCTATTCATATTCCAGTCTATTATTCAAACCAATGCATGGTTGCTAGGGTAATTTGGACCCTAGTTACCAGATTGGCTAAAATGCTAATTGAAGGCCGCAGAATAAAAAGCTAAATAACTCAAAAACCTCAAATAATAAAAAATGAGAACCAATTGGAACCTGTTTCAGAATATCACTCTCTACATCATACTAAAAGTTAGCTCAGAGGGGAACAACCCCTTTAAAGGGCATGTAAAGGAAAAAAATAAAATCCCATTTTTACTTTATTTAATGAAAAAGAAACCTATCTCCAATATATATAATTAAAAAAAGTGTACCGTTTTTATAAGAAACCTGACTGTATGCAGTGAAAGTCTCCCTTCATTTACTGCTGTGGATAGGAATTGTCAGACGGTCCCTAACTGCTCTGCAGGGAAACAATCATACTTATGAACAGCAGGGGGAGCCCCCGCCTTACTTCCCAGCCATGCAGAACTCAAGCAGCTTTGTTTATGACGATCCCTAAGCAGCCCAGACCACACTGAGCATGTGCACAGTCTTAGTCTTGCAAAGATGTTTAACAAAGTTACAAGATGGTGACCCCCTGTAGCCAACTTTGAAAGCATAAATCATTTGTTTGATTAGGCTTGTGGTGCAGTAAGTTCATGTTTATATTTAGTATACAAAATACAGCTACATACTTCTAATACAATACATACTTCTACCCTTATTCTTTTTTAGACTTTACATGCCCTTTAATGATTATTGATCTGCAATGTCCCTATGATTTTTGCCATACAAAATATACAGGAATGGTGCCTCCTTTAAGGCAGTGGTATAATGGGGATTTTCAGTGCACCCACACTGTTATCCAGAATGCTCAAGGCCTGGTGTTTTCTGGATAATGGATCTTTCCTTAATTTGGATTTTCATACCTTTAGTCTACTAGAAAATCATGTAACCATTAAATAAACCCAATAGGCTTGTTTTGCTTCCAATAAGGATTAATTATATCTTAGTTGGGATCAAGTACAAGTTACTGTTTTATTATTACAGAGAAAAGGGAAATGATTTTAAAAAAAATTGGATTATTTGGATAAAATGGACATTCTGTAATTTATTGCTTTCTTGATAGTGGGTTTCTCGGATAATGGATCCCATACCTGTAGTGTATCTATGACTTATCTATGCAACAGTGACTTGGCGAGCACTTTCAGGCATTTTCCATAGCAGGCAATGGAGGCAATTTTGGACACCACCTGCCTAGCAATTAAACCAGTAAAACCTGAGGGTTACACAGGTTAAAAACAAGCTCACGTGCCATATTTTTAATATGTGCAAATATAATGTACATTGCGTTAATTCTTGTTATGTGCCACTGTTGAACCAGTGAGTGTTTTTTTTTAATATGTTCTTTCAGTTCACATTTGTAATTACCGTAAGATACAGCTATGGGATCTGTTATCCAGAAACCCGGTTATCCAAAAAGCAGAATATCTTCCATAGACTCCATCTCATCCAAATAAACCGAATTTTTAAAAATGATTTCCTTTTTCTCTGTAATAATAAAACAGTAGCTTGTACTTGATCCCAACTGAGATATAATTAATCCTTATTGGAAGCAAAACCAGCCTATTGGGTTTATTTAATGTTTACTTGATTTTCTAGTAGACTTAAGGTATGAAGATCCAAATTATGCAAAGATCTGTTACCCGGATAACCCCAGGTCCTGAGCATTCTGTATAACAGCCCCCATGCCTGTATAATTCTTGCTAATTTTTGTACATATAGTTCCAATTCACGCTAATTAAAAGTTATAAAACTGAAATTCCTGCAGTTTTTTGATGCCTGACAGCCTTCGGCAACTATCGGAATGACGTCTAGACTCCTCCTACAGGAACTGCCTGATGAGGTCATCAGTGGGAATAACCATCTTTAAGGGGCAGATTTATCAAGGGTCGAATTTCGAGGGGTTAAAACCCTCGAATTCGACCATCGAATTGAAATCCTTCAAATTCGAATATCGAATTCGAAGGATTTAGTGCTAAAATAAGCATTCGATCGATCGAACAAAAATCGTTGAAACGATTTTTTATTCGACTCGAAGTCCAATTCGATGGTCGAAGTATACAAAAATTTACTTTGAAATTCGAATATTCACCCGAGGCTTAGTAAATCTGCCCCCAACTCTTTTGTTGTTGCTACGTAGTACAGATGATCACTATTACTCAGAATAGCATGGCGGTGTCTCCGTGATCATGTCACATGTTCAGCATTTAAAGCAACACACACAATTTAAAAAAAAGAAAAAATGCAGTTACACATTGAATGTTTAATACATGTACAAAGCTCACAGACATTCATAGCTCCAAAAATGCACAGATATCCGTGGATTTGCTTGGGACAGATTGCAAATCTTCTGGATCACTGGAAATTGATACCGTGTCACACATAGGAGACTTTATAGCAGGGACAAGTTGGAGATATTCATTTTATGGTTCACATATCACTGTAAAGTAGGTACTACTAGCCTTTTGTTTATATTGACTGGGGGGAGAGACACTGTCCACTCTGTTGAAAGGTAATGGGATCTTTTCTTGACACTTTTGTCCCATGCTCAGAACACCCAAAATCATATAGAGTAGCCCCTACTGGTGCCTAGGGATTGGGGTAAAGCTAATTATGAAAGAGACTGGATGGACTACAGGTATGGCCAAGCAAGCATTGGGCCCCAGGTGCTCCTTACATTAAGTTTAAGAGGAATAATAAAGCCTCTCTAGTGTCCCTTACTTTTTTTATATAGAGGTTTACAAGTTCCAGAAATATCTCTGAGCTGCAGAATGGAACCTAAATCACGGGGGAACCAGACAGAGTATTTTGCCCTGACTGTCAACGTGCACAATAAAGTTTAGGCAAGAAAAAAAAAAAATAGGTGGCAATAAACAGCAGGGGACGGGACCACATACGACACAGAGAACCTTCCACGGACATGGAAACCACAGTTATCCTTAGAGACCTAACTTAAGCTCCATTGTATTGTCATGGGCAACTTTTTTGATTCATCTAAGGGGGTTGAGTACAAAGAAGAGGTGCAACCCCCACATTATGAATACAAAGAGAAATACATGGATATGGTTGGATGTCTTATTACTCCGGTGAAGATACATCCAAGTGAAAATTGGCCCAGTGCAATATTGATGTGGCCGAAATACCAGCACATTGTCTTCCTGTAAATCTTTACTCTGAAAATACATCATCCTCTCAAACGTTTGCATCATCGGAAAGTTTTTTTGTTATATTTGAATGAGGTACAAGTGTCAGGAAGCAAAGTAGGAGGTCTGCATGGAGTAGAGGCGGTCGATGGGGCCCACGCGGGACTGTAAGTTGCCTGTCTCAGAGGCCAACAGGAGAGATCCACCAAGATAACTGAGGCTTTCACTGTCCATGTCATGGAAAACACTCTCGGCATCTGAGGAGAAGAAACATACCAAGGACACAGTTATCAATTATCCATTGCAGCTATTCAGAAGCTGAAACTTTAGGCTGGTGCAATAAGTTCAATATATAAAATATAGCATTTTTACCCATTTTTATTTTTATGGTTTAGTTCTCCTTTAAAGGGGCCTCCTGAATATCAGCGTGTCCTAGCAGGTCCAGTCTGACACTTGCAAGAATATAGGCATGAAAGAGGTTTCCTACTGTAGTTAAAGAACAGATTTGTATGCACATTTGTAAAACTCACCGTACGGATGTAAATGGTCCCCAGGCATCTGAGGAGGAGTGAGACCTTGTCTGAAGAGATCTGAACTGTAGTTACTTTGATCCAACGATAACATCTGCTGATGTGGTATCCTGGAGTAAGGCACCAGTACACCTTCTATTCCGCTGCCCCCATCTGGTGATCCCAATAAATTAAAAGTTTACAGTGGATAAATTGTATTGGATAACATATAAATGCAATCACTTCTCTACATTGCTATTGAGTGATTAGCAGTCCTTGGCTACACATAGGCACATTGGGGGAAATTTACTAAAGGGTGAAGTGGCTAATGCAGGCGAAAATTCGCCAGCGTGGCGTCATTTCGGCACTTTGCCAATTTACTAACTGGCGTAATTTCACCAAGGAGATGGACTCCCCTACATTTGATAAAATATGGCACCTAAACTAAACTGTGGGCATTAGAACAACTCTATATCATTTTATTGAAGGGCATGTAAAGTCTAAAATAGAATAAGGCTAGAAATGCTGTATTTTGTATACTAAATATAAACATGAACTTACTGCACCACAAGCCTAATCAAACAAATAATTTATGCTTTCAAAGTTGGCTACAGGGGGTCACCATCTTGTAACTTTGTTATACATCTTTGCAAGACTAAGACTGTGCACATGCTCAGTGTGGTCTGGGCTGCTTAGGGATCGTCATAAACAAAGCTGCTTGAGTTCTGCATGGCTGGGAAGTAAGGCGGGGGCTCCCCCTGCTGTTCATAAGTATGATTGTTTCCCTGCAGAGCAGTTAGGGACCGTCTGACAATTCCTATCCACATCAGTAAATGAAGGGAGAATTTCACTGCATACAGTCAGGTTTCTTATAAAAATTGTATTTTTTAATTAAAGTATATTGGAGATAGGTTTCTTTTTCATTAAACAAAGTAAAAATTGTTTTTTATTTTTTTTGCCTTTACATGCCCTTTAAGGTTCCCTGGGCTTGTGTAGTGTAATGTATTTGCTGCAGCATATACAGCCATTGTATTTTAACTGCACGACGCATGCAAATTAGCCAACGATAGCGTAACTTCGAACTGCTGATCGTATTTTCGCTCTCGCAACTTCGTCAGCGTCAGCGGAACCCTGTGTGCAACTTCGAATCTTCATAAATTAGCATTGTCCAAACGAATTTACACCGGGCGAAGTGTTGCAATGTGCGCAAAGCCAGCGCTGGCGAATTTTTGCCAGTTAGTGAATTTGCCCCAATGGCTTCTATTACCTTCACTGTCATCATTGCTCTGCCGACTGCTTCCCAGGATTCCACGACTAGATCCCAGACGTTGTGCTCCCAGCTGCTCGTGGTCCTGCTGTTGCTGCCTCCTTGCTATCTTCTTCATCTACAGTTGAAACAATTGTGTATCAGTTGAGATGCTTTATATAAAGCATGAACACTTATTTATTAAAGTCTGAAGGCCAAAAACTCAAAAAATTCAAGTTTTTTTAACTATAAAGTCTAAATTTTTAGTTGAAAAAAACTCACATTTTTTGAGATTTATTATACCTCGAGGATGGAAAAAGTCAGATTTCAAAATCTGGTATCTCAGACCTGCTGATATTGTATAAAAGTCAATGGTAGAGGTCCCTATCCTATTCGGAAGTTTCTGTGGTCTGCATTGGAAGTAGCCCGAACATTTGACTATTTCGGACTTTTCGTCCAAAAAGCCTGAAGAAATCGTATGATTTAGGAAAAAACGCCAAAAAATTTAATGATTTGGGTTTTTGCTCAGTTTGTCCCTGATTAAATTCTGCTTTTTTAACAATAAATAAGATCACATTGTGGATTCAAGTTTAGTCTGACTTTTTTATTTAAAAAAAAATTGGAAAAATCAGATTTTGATAAATAATCCACTAAGGTGTGGTTGGTATAAAAGCCAATGCTTTTGTTTCGTAAGTGCCTAATTCACTGAATAACCATCCCTCTACTCTCTCCACCACAGAGCAGCACATGGACACTTTATCCTTTTAATAACTAATGACCATCCTGACTAGTGAACAGTCTTTTAAAGGAGACATATTGTGTAAAAAATCAAGAATGTGCCAGTGCACAAGGAATGTTCTTTAAAAACTGTTTCTGGTTACTTTATTGAAAACTTCTGCAGAGACCCTACTAGTCCAGCCTATCCATTCCACTTCCGGCCCACTGAATTCTCTGGCTGTGCAGGGTCAGGGCCAGATTTACATAGCGGGTGCCCCTAGGCCCACTGCCATTCGTAGCCCCGTCCCCTCCCTTCTTTTGCTCAAATTTTCATCATCAGGATCAAAGCAATGGGGATTGGTGCACAGGAAATTTAAAAAACTTAGATTTTAAAAACTATTGTATCTCCTGTGGAAAATGATTGGGGATTGGTGCACAGGAGATTTAAAAAACTATTGTATCTCCTGTGCAAAATGATTGGGGATTGGTGCACAGGAGATTTAAAAAACTATTGTATCTTCTGTGCATCCCCAGTGTTTCTGAACCAATGTGGGTGTGGTTGGGCAGCATGCCGCCCCCTAAAATCCTGCTGCCCTAGGCCCGGTCCTTGGTGGCCCCTCCACAAATCCGGACCTGTGCAGGGTAGCCAGCAGCACTCAGCACACTGCACTGTAGGATAAGAACCAATCAGCAGCTAGGCTGACCTGATAGGGAACTGAAGCCTGTCTTTGCTTGTGTGACTGCAGGGACCGTAGCAGATCTACATACATTTTTGCCCAAAAGTAAAACCAACACCATATAGTATACATAATTAGAGGAGTTTCATTTATCCGATATGTCTCCTTTAAAGGGCAATTATACCCTATTATCTGGTGCTACATTTGATGTTTCTTGCTCTATGTTCCTTGATACCTAGAGCATCAATCTAGAGAAAACTAGTATGGTGTTACATTCTCCAGTAGGAATGCTGATGTGGACTGTTGAGCTGGAAGACTGAAAATAGGCACTAAATAATGTCTCTAAGGGCTACGGGTTTGTAGTGATGGTTGACCCGAAAACCACAGCGACCCATAGGTTGGCCACCGGTGGGTGGGTTCAGGTTGAAATTCGGGCCAACCATTGTGGGTAAAGTTCACTGGTCATGATACAAGAGTTTGGACATATACTTACTAATTTTCAAAAGATTACCAAGCAAAAAAGCTAAAATTGAATAATTAAGGGGAAAGCATTGTATTGCGTTGAGATGTTAACACATGTGGTCGATAAAACATTAGTTGCTGCTTGGTACCTTGGCTCTTTGGTTCTGAAACCAGACTTGGACAACTCGCACAGTCAGACCGGTTTCTGCTGCCAGTGTCTCCCTCACCTTCAAGAGAAAGGGAACATGTTCATGAGATTTTCTTTTCAGTTCGTTGTTGGATATACCATTCAGGTAATGAAATGCCATATTTTATGTACTAAACTTATAGAAACAGCCTAAAGGTTCTGCATGTCTATAGTAGTAATAATCCAGGTCTTCAAACTCATGTTGGGTTTTGTTAGGCACCAACATGCTCACTGTGCTTTGAGCAGCTGTAAGAAGCTAAGTTTAGGGGTCATTACAAATCATCAACCAGCAAATGTGCAATGAATCAGCAGAAAAGAAGATGGGGAGCTACCAGGGCATCTTTGGAGACACAGATCTTTACTGCTAAAGGGCAGTGGTTGCCTTGGGCTGGTACAGAAGCACAAATCATAATGTACAACATTTCTGCCCTATTTCTCTTGTTAAGCTTTATTTCTTCTTTAAACCACTATAGGTTATAGACTATGAAGATTCTCATTTATCCAGGTCATGAAATACAGTATCTAGTAGAATTAAGTCAAAAGGCAATTGGACATATAGAGTTTTTCTTGAAAACATTTCACCACTCATCCGAGTGCCTTCTTCAGTTTAACTGAATTGGTAGGGAATACTCCGGCATTTAAACTTTACTACCCTCATGGGCTGGAGAGTGGTGAAAAGTTTTCAAGAAAAACTCTTAACACCCATATGTAATAAAAGGCCCTAAGTTTGCCAGAGGGCAGCAACCAATAAGATACTTGCTTTTGAACATGTGACCGGTAAATTCTACCTGCTGTTCCTAAGGGTTATTGCTCCTGGGCAGATTTAGTGCCTTTTATTACATAACCCCCTAAATGTCCAGTTGCCTTTGACTTAATTCTCCTAAATACTGTATATAGGTTATAGAGTGAAAGCAATCACAGAGAACTGATTTCAGATCAGATGAAGAACAAGTACAGTTATTTACAGACAGTGTCGGACTGGGACACCAGGGGCCCACCTAAAAACCTTAGATCCGAGGCCCACCTAAAACCCTTAAAGGGCATGTAAAGGCAAAAAAAATGAAATCCCATTTTTACTTCATTTAATGAAAAAGAAACCTATCTCCAATATACTTTAATTAAAAAAATGTGTACCGTTTTTATAAGAAACCTGACTGTATGCAGTGAAATTTTATCTTCATTTACTGCTGTGGATAGGAATTGGCAGACGGTCCCTAACTGCTGAGCAGGGAAACAATCATACTTATGAACAGCAGGGGGAGCCCCCCGCCTTACTTCCCAGCCATGCAGAACTCAAGCAGCTTTGTTTATGACGATCCCTAAGCAGCCCAGACCACACTGAGCATGTGCACAGTCTTAGTCTTGCAAAGATGTTTAACAAAGTTACAAGATGGTGACCCCCTGTAGCCAACTTTGAAAGCATAAATTATTTGTTTGATTAGGCTTGTGGTGCAGTAAGTTCATGATTATATTTAGTATACAAAATACAGCATTTCTAGCCTTATTCTATTTTAGACTTTACATGCCCTTTAAACCAGGGGCCCACTCTCAGTACTATTATTCTTCCTCTCCTCACTCAACCTCTATTCTCCTAGTCTCTTTTCTTTACATACTATAATCTATTATTCCATCTTTTTGGCATATTTGTTCTCATAGAAATAGGGAATGGCCATGAAATAGGCCAAATGTTTAGCAGCATGAGGGCCCACTGACACCTGGGCACACCGGGAGTTTTCCTGGTATCCTGATGGGCCAGTCCGACACTGTTTACAGAAGTTTTTTTTGAATGGCAAAGTGAGATCTACAAGTTGAATCTGCTCTACCTTTCGGCATGGTTTGGATGACACTTCAAATGACGCTTTAAAGGCTCGACGCTGCTGAGTTGTTAATATGGTCCTCGGCCGCTTGGATCTTTTAGAATCTTTTGCTTCATCGCTTCCTTTACCCTGAAGGGAACCTCCGTCCTCATCTTCACTCTTAACTATGAAGGAAATTTTTTTTCATAGTCGCATTAAACAGGTACAGACATAATGAGAAAAATAATGTACTGGTGCCATCTTTGCTCTTTGTTATTCATAACGACCAATCAAACAGCAGACCAGTAAATGCTTCCTGAGAATTGGTTGCTATGGGTTATAATTGTTCTTTATTGTTGGCCTATCAGGCAAGCCCTACACATCTTGAGTTGGAGCACCTAAACAACATCATCTTATAGCTCTTCTCAAATGGCCCTCCTTATATAGACTTCAGAAATAGGACTATTATTGTAGCAAAGCAAAATGATGCCATAAAACTGAAAAGGGGGTTCGTTCTGTTTCGTTGCTATGCGCCCTATCAGTACAACATCATATAAATAAAAAAAGGCCAACCTGATCCAGACGGTGTCAGGCTAAAAGCACTGAGCATTTCCTTTTCCCTCTCATAGTCACTGCGGCACAGCAACTGCCCCTCTTTCAGCACAAACTCGTCTCCCCGCTCCAGTCTCCTCTCACACTCGCAGCAGGAGAAGCAGGATACATGGTACACGTTGCTGAGGACACGCATGATAAGCTCAGAGGGCAGGACTGTTTTTAGACAGCTGTTACATTTTGTAGCAAAAAGCCTGAAAAGAAACAAGGGTGTTTCATTTATCCAGAACTGAGTTAAAAGGCATGTAAAGGCAAAAAAAATAAAATCCCATTTTTACTTTCTTTAATGAAAAAGAAACATATCTCCAATATACTTTAATTAAAAAATGTGTACCGTTTTTATAAGAAACCTGACTGTATGCAGTGAAATTTTCCCTTCATTTACTGCTGTGGATAGGAATTGTCAGACGGTCCCTAACTGCTGAGCAGGGAAACAATCATACTTATGAACAGCAGGGGGAGCCCCCGCATTACTTCCCAGCCATGCAGAACTCAAGCAGCTTTGTTTATGCCAATCCCTAAGCAGCCCAGACCACACTGAGCATGTGCACAGTCTTAGTCTTGCAAAGATGTATAACAAAATTACAAGATAGTGACCCCCTGTAGCCAACTTTGAAAGCATAAATCATTTGTTTGATTAGGCTTGTGGTGCAGTAAGTTCATGTTAATATTTAGTATACAAAATACAGCATTTCTAGCCTTATTCTATTTTAGATTTTACATGCCTTTTAAGACCCCATCCTTCCTAAAGTGCAATTTCTGACTCATTTCCCCATGTGTATTACCCACAATGCAGCATTTTGTTGGTGCTCAGCATCTGAACCTGAACCAAGTTTGAGCATTTTGATGCTGTCCCCTGTGTGTAGCTTTAGGAATCCCCAGTGGCAGTGGGCACAACTATGCACTCTAAGTGCAAGAAGCATTTAGGAGTTTCAAGTAACAATTACTTACAAAAGCAGAAAAAAAGATGAACATGACCTTTAGGAAATGTACATGAATATCTTGAGTATGAGTATTCTAGTGTCTGTATCACTTTGAGTGTTGTCAATTTTAGCAACTATTACAGGTATGGGACCTGTTATCCAGAATGCTCGGTACCTGGGGCTTTCTGGATAATGGATCTTTCTGTAATTTGGATCTTCATACCTTAAGTCTACTAGAAAATCATGGAAACATTAAATAAACCCAGTAGGCTGGTTTTGCTACCAATAAGGATTAATTATATCTTAGTTGGGATCAAGTACACTGTACTGTTTTATTTTTACAGAGAAAAAGGAAATCATTTAAAAAAAATTGGACTATTTGGATAAAATGGAGTTTATGGGAGATGGCCGTTCCGTAATTCGGAGCTTTCTGTATAATGGGTTACCGGATAATAGATCCTGTACCCTTTTTTTTCCTGTGGCTGCAACTGTAGTTTTGGTCATAAATGAGCCCTATAGACTTTGATGCTAAAACTGCAGTGAGTCAGTAGTACAGGTATGGAATCCATTATCGGGAAACCCATTATCCAGAGTTACGGAAGGGCCATCTCCCTTAGAGTCCATTTTAATTAGGGATGCACCGAATCCAGGTTTTGGTTCGGGATTCGGCCAGGACCTTTTTCAGCAGGATTTGGATTCGGCCGAATCTTTCTGTCCGGCCGAACCGAATCCGAATCCTAATTTGCATATGCAAATTAGGGGTGGGGAGTAAAAAATGTTTTCCCCTTCCCACACCTAGTTTGCATAAGCAAATTAGGATTTGGTTCGGTATTCGGCCGAATCTTTCGTGAAGGATTCGGGGGTTCGGCCGAATCCAAAATAGTGGATTCAGTGCATCCCTAATTTTAATCGAACAGTTCACATTCTAAAGATGATTTCTTTTTTTGTCTATAATAATAAAACAGTACCTTATACCTGATCCCAACTAACATAAAATGAATCCTTATTGGAGGCAAAACAATCCTATTTAATTACTGTTTCAATAATTTTTTTTAGAAGACTAAAGGTATTGAGATACAAATTACGGAAAAACCCAGGTCTCGAGCATTCTGGATAACAGATCTCATACCTGTACCTGCTTAGAAGTCAGTGGAAACAGGAACCTTACAATTCTCTGAATATTTTAATCTTAGACACTTTATTAAACCCTATTGTGTTGGAGCTAAATCTCCACCCTCACCCCTTCTGAATGGTTTCCAAAGACAGGACTCCTCCTCCAAAAGGTCTGATTTGAGGATCTGTAAAAAAAGAAAACCTGGGCACTCATACATGACTTAATGGGATACTCTACTGCCTCAAGTCTATCGAAATGAAGACTGGAACTCCTTTTGGATTAACCCTTTAAGTGCCACAGATCATTCTGTGGCTAAAGGTACCTAAATGCCACAGAACGTAGATTCTACAATCTGCATTACTTCTATGTAGAGCAGGAAAAGCTTTTAAATCTGCTCCTTCGCTGCTCGCTTCTTCCCCCACCCCTAGGCAACGAACACATGCGGGTAACGAGTGGCCCCTGGGGCGCAATCACCCAGGGGCCATATAAGAAGTATTGGCCTGCTGCTTCCTCTACTTTCTGCTCCCCCCCAGATGCCCCCTGCTCATCAGTAATTAAACCGGAAATCCGACTCTACTTGTGCAGAGAGCGCAATTGCATTAGCGATGCCCCCCGCCCCGGAGATTCGCCCCTGCATACAACATGCATCTTGCCAAGTGTACATGCATTTTTACACCCAATTATTTTTTATGGCATCATTTCTTTTTATGCCTAAAAAACATGTTTTATTGCCATTGTGAATAGTGTATTTGTTAATTTTGGTGATTATATTGCATTTATGGTGATTATGGTGCATTTTTAGTAATTTAATTGCATTTTCAGGTGTTGCTCGCTTGATTTTGTCCGTAAAACTAATTTAGCCAAGCCAACTGTGATACTGACTGTAGATCTCACCAGGCATGGAAAAAAAGCATTGATTTTCATAGTTTTATTGGATTTTAGTGAAGTTATTGCATTCCACATTGTTCTTTGTTGTTTGTTTATGCTCATGGATTTTTTATCGATTTGGGTGCCTCTGTAAGCCATATAGTTTAGTAAATCTATGCATATTGGGCATAAAACTGTTCAGCAGACTCCTGGCATTCAAATTTAGGGTGTTTTATTCTGGTACGTTACAAAGTGTGGGGCATATATTATATTTGGTGACGATTTTGAGAAATTTCATAAAACCCGATAAGTTTAGCAAAGCTTTGCAGTTTGGCATTTTACAGTAGAAAGATGTATTTGCCCATTTTAGTTTCATCAGAATGTGTAGTTTCAGAAAATATATGGTTTTCTAGGGTCTCTGTACTGTTAGGGGGTCTCATGGCACATAATGTGCATACTGGGTGCTTATATTGTAGTAGCCAGAATGTCATACATGAGAATTCATATACACTATTTGCATTTGCGTGCCTCTGCGTGACACACAGTTTGGTAAATCTATGCATATTTGGCAGTAGAACCCTGGCATTCACATTTAGGGTATTTTGGTAATTTTAGCGAATCAGATGCAATTGCGGTTGGCACAGCACAGTTTTGCAAAGCACATCACTACCTTGTGACCACAACGACAATGGAATTCTGGGAAAAAAACACTTCATTGTGGGGGAAAAAACATTGCAATTGCACTTTGTTCACTGCACTTGCAGACGGTACAGGTTTGGGATCTCTTATCCAGAAACCCATTATCCAGTAAGCTCCAAATTACGGAAAGGCCGTCTCCCTAGACTCCATTTTATGCAAAGAATCCTTATTTTTAAAAATGATTTCCTTTTTCTGTGTAGTAATAAAACAGTAGCTTGTACTTGATCCAAACCAAGATATAATTAATCCTTATTGGAAGCAAAACCAGTCTATTGGGTTTATTTAATGTTTACAATATTTCCTAAGAGAATTAAGGTATGAGGATCCAAATTACGGAAAGATCTGTTATCTGGAAAACCTCAGGTCCCGAGCATTCTGGATAACAGGTCCCGTACTTGTACTAAAATGCTATTGTGTTATGTCTGTTCAGCTATCCGTATGGTTAATGTAAAGTGTGATCATAACAAACACTACTCAATGACTAACATTTGCCTAAAAAGGGCTGTTCACCTTTAAATTAACTTTTATTATGATGGTGAGAGGGATATTCTGAAACAATTAGCAATTGGTTTTCATTTTTTATTATGTGTGTTGAGCTATTTAGCTTTTTATTCAGCAGCTCTCCAGTTTGCAATTTCAGCAATCTGGTTGCTAGGGCCCAAATTAACCTAGCAACCATGTATTGATTTAAATAAGAGACTGGAATATAAATAGGAGAGGGACTGAACAGAAAGATCAGTAATAAAAAGTAGCAATAATAATAAATGTGTAGCCTTATAGAGCATTTGAACAGAACATTTGTTTTTAGATGGAGTCAGTGACCCCTCATTTGAAAGCTGCAAAGAGAAAGAAAAAGGCAAATAACTATAAACTATAAAAAATAAATAATGAAAACCAGTTGTAAAGTTGACAAGAAATGGTCATACTATAACATACTAAAAGTTAAGTTAAAGGTGAACCACCCCTTTAAAGGTTGTATGGATGTTACTGCCTCTGTATGAATCTTAGATCCTTTTGGTCTATACATGTGCATATGCTTTTATTGAATAAAAATTAAAAATGAATTAAAAAAAAACTAAAGTTACATAAAAAAGAAAACAAAGCACAATAACTACGTTTACCCCTAATATTTCCATGAGACCAACAGAGAGGTAGAATGAAAACAAGCTGTGTGAGACGTTTTGGAGAAGTTTTCTATGACCGTGTCTCTCCAAACCTCTACTCTCTATAGTGCTCTGGACAATAAGGGGTTAAAGGAAGACAATGGTTCTCCCCCCCTCCCATGCCTCCGATGCATATCTGGCCTTCCCAGCTGTAATTAGAAAGCACAGGCTGCTCCCAGCTAATAAACACCATGTCAGCCTGCATTACGCCATAAGGCCTTTTGTAACGGTTCTAGCGTCAGAAACTCCTGAATAGCCTCTTTTTTAATATAGCTGGAATCCAGTTAAGGCGAGGTAATAATGTCTGGCTTACCAGAGCCAGAGGATAATAAATCTCTGCTGTGTAACCCTGTATCAACAGGAGAGGGAAATTAAATTATTGCAGGATTAAACACTAACAGGGATGTGACAGCAATATATTTTACTGCTTGTGCGCCCCACGCATATAGCTATCTCTTTTTTACTTTATTTACATCTCTTCTGCCTGCTTACCTGTGTCTGCTTACCTGTGTCTGCTTGCTTGTGTCTGCTTACCTGTGTCTGCTTACATGTGCCCGCTTAACTTTGTCTGCTTACTTGTGTCTGCTTATCTGTGTTTGCCTACCTGTGTCAGCTTACTTGTGTCTGCTTACATGTGCCTGCTTACCTGTGTCTGCTTACCTGTGTCTGCTTACCTGTGTCTGCTTGCTTGTGTCTGCTTACCTGTGTCTGCTAACCTGTGTCTGCTTGCTTGTGTCTGCTTACCTGTGTCTGCTTACATGTGCCCGCTTAACTTTGTCTGCTTACTTGTGTCTGCTTATCTGTGTTTGCCTACCTGTGTCAGCTTACTTGTGTCTGCTTACATGTGCCTGCTTACCTGTGTCTGCTTACCTGTGTCTGCTTACCTGTGTCTGCTTGCTTGTGTCTGCTTACCTGTGTCTGCTTACCTGTGTCTGCTTGCTTGTGTCTGCTTACCTGTGTCTGCTTACATGTGCCCGCTTAACTTTGTCTGCTTACTTGTGTCTGCTTATCTGTGTTTGCCTACCTGTGTCAGCTTACATGTGCCTGCTTACTTGTGTCTGCTTATCTGTGTCTGCTTACTTGTGTCTGCTTACTTGTGTCTGCTTATCTGTGTTTGCCTACCTGTGTCAGCTTACTTGTGTCTGCTTACATGTGCCTGCTTACCTGTGTCTGCTTACTTGTGTCTGCTTACTTACATCTGCTTACCTGTGTCTGCTTACATGTGCCTGCTTACTTGTGTCTTCTTTCTTGCGTCTGCTTACTTGCATCTGCTTACCTGTGTCTGCTTACATGTGCCTGCTTAACTGTGTCTGCTTAATTGTGTCTGCTTACCTGTGTCTGCTTACATGTGTCTGCTAACTTGTGACTGCTTAATTGTGTCTGCTAACTTGTGTCTGCTTACCTGTGTCTGCCTACTTGCCTCTCTTCCTATGTTTATCTCTGTACCACTAACTCCTATGTACGTACTGTGGTTGCCTGTCTGTATAGTCACAGGGGCAGAACAAGACATAGGATAACTCTTATAGCAATCTCTCAGATGATCTATCCATCTCTATTGTTTTTCATTGTTCTCTTTATTTTTGCCTTTTCATCTCCTTTCTCCAGCCATACATCTGTCTGTCACTTTTTTATATGGTTGTATATCTAAAGTTTGTATTGTAGAGAGAAGGACACCCTCTCCAAGAGCTTATCATTTAAATGTCACGCCTTTTTTATTTTATTCCCACTCTCTTCTCTCTATAGGGATATCTATATATCTGTCTGTCCCTCTGTCTATCAGTGTATTGATAGCTGCCTATCCCTTTCTCTCTCTCTCTCTCTCTCTCTCTCTCTCTCTCTCTCTCTCTCTCTCTCTCTCTCACTCTCTATCTATTGATCTATATCTCTATCTATTTCTGACTCTATCTATTATCATCTACCATCCCTAGCTTTTTTATCTGTATCTCTCTGTCCATCTCTATTCTCTGTCAGCCTATTATTTTTCTGCCTCACTTATCTTTCTCTCTCTCTCTGGAGGGATAATTTAAGACAACAAGTTCAAAACTGCATAAATAATAAATTAACAAAAGTTCCTGTGCCTATACGTGCACCTTACAACTTCCCAGTTGTGCCTGCTCTGATGAACTAAGTAGGTGTTAGAAAACAGGGCCGGGCCAACAAGCTGGCTTGGTCTCACCTATCACTTTCCACTTATCTATCTATCATGATAATTAACCTTCTTATACCCACTATACGTATTTACAATCTTTCTTTCTTTCTTTCTTTCTTTCTTTCTTTCTTTCTTTCTTTCTTTCTTTCTTTCTTTCTTCCTTCCTTCCTTCCTTCCTTCCTTCCTTCCTTCCTTCCTTCCTTCCTTTCAAAACTTGGCAGTTATTATAATCTAAAAATAATATAACAGTACAGTAAATAAAATAAACAATGAAATAACTGAAAAGCCAGAGAAGCTTACATTATGTTTGCAGGCTCTCTATATATTTGTACTACAGAATAACATATCCTTATTATTTAGGTAATGGACACAATGTTGTTGGCAGGTTGGGTACTGGAAGCTTGTACAACCCCTAGGAAAATGTCTAAGCCAGTTGCCTTAATATACACTATAGTGAGCAGAACCCCTTCCCTTCTCTGTTACTGAACATTCAGGAAAGAAAAGCTCCTCCGATGGTTATGAGATCTGTGACTCTGAGGCATCAGGTAATCTGATCAGACATTTGATTGCATTTCACAGCCTTGTCTTCTTTATTAAAATACCCCAGAATCCTTTGCCGGGATTCTTATTGCTGCCGGATGCTAATAAAAGTCTCTCCCTCTGGGAAATACAAGGATGAGAGCGGCACCACATCCAAAACAAGAAGGCGTCTTTAAGTATTAAAATTGGCAATTTAGTGGGATCTAGACTAAGAATGGAATAATTACTATTAATTCATACTGCAGAAGCACAAAATTACCAATATAGCAGCAGGTTTTTAATAACGACCACAATAATCCTATAAATGTGAGGATTTGATTGCTTTTAGCTCATTTTTGTTACTTTTTTTCTCGCCCTTTCCCAGCAATAGAGAAGTGAAATGTATAAATATTGCTTTGATGGAACTGTGTGCTTCAAAATATATAGCATTTGTTATTATTATTTCTTATTTATTTAAAAATAATAATAAAATAACAGCAACTGCATGGCTGCACAGATATCTATAGGAACCAGAATATTTCCAGTATTAATCAGACTGGGATATTTATAAAATGTATAAAAAATTCAAATTGTGAATAATCCAAACTTGATTCGAACTTTAATTTTAATTTCGAGATTTATCAAACCTCAAAAAATTTTAATTCGACTAGTCGCCACCTAAAACCTGCCGAGTTCATGTATAAGTCAATGGGAGAGGTCCAGTGACCAGTTTTTTTTAGGAGAAAAAACTCGATTTGAGTTTAGCCGAATTCAATTCAAATTCGATTGTAGTTTTCGGGTCGGTTATATTTGTCGAGTTTTAGATATTTGATCTTTAATAAATAAGTGTATTCGAATTTATTTTAAAAAATTCACAAGAACTCGAAATTTCGACCTTTGATAAATGTTCCTCCCCATCTAGCTTTTGCGTGGAAGATACTAATATTAATAATCATTGAGCACAAATTAAGCTGCGGCTGCGGCACATCTTTATACACAAGAGTGATGCTAAAGCTGGGAAATATATGGTAACGATGCATGGTAAGATCCATTGGAGCAAATCTTTACCTTGGTCACCAATACGGTAGACTAAATCTGGACGAACAAATCATTTGGCCAACAAGCAGATCATAAACAGGGGCTTCAAAGACTTGTAGGATCGGACCACTTCAATGCACAATGCATTCCTCACCAGACCGGATTTTCAAACCTGTCAAAGTGACTGGACATCTGGATGTTTTTCATTGATTGATAAGGCAGAACCACATACTTGGACTGATAAACTGCCAACTTGCTCTGCAAGGGCCAGCTTTTACCAACCCATGTATGCAGGGGCATAACTACAAAGGAAGCAGACTCTGTGGCTGCAGGGGGGCCCAGGAGGTATAGGGGCCCCATGAGACCCTAATTAATTTATAAGTTCAACAAATATTGGTAAAACAGGTCAACCTCTAGACATTTTAGGGGCCTGAAAACTATTTACTGTGGAGCCCATTAATATCTAGTTACACCACTGCATGTATGGTCAGCTTTAGATGCTTAGGGGATTTAATTAGGAGACAGAGAATCTTAATATATATATACAGTCATATGAAAAAGTTTGGGAACCCCTCTCAGCCTGCATAATAATTTACTCCACTTTCAACAAAAAAGATAACAGCGGTATGTCTTTCATTTCCCAGAAACATCTGAGTACTAGGGTCTTTTCTGAACAAAGATTTTTAACGAAACGGTATTTAGTTGTATGAAATAGAATCAAATGTGAAAAACTGGCTGTGCAAAAATGTGGTATCCATGTAGTTTTGCTAATTTGAATGCATGTACTGATTATTGGCAACACCAAATTGGTTGGATTAGCTCATTAAGCCTTGAACTTCATAGGCAGGTGTGTCCAATCATGAGAAAAGGTATTTAAGGAGACCAATTGCAAGTTGTG
This sequence comes from Xenopus laevis, assembly GCF_017654675.1. NCBI lineage: Eukaryota > Metazoa > Chordata > Amphibia > Anura > Pipidae > Xenopus > Xenopus laevis. The sequence continues at coordinate 145,149,213 of NC_054375.1, forward strand.
ATTCTGTTTGACTCTCCTCTGAAGAGTGACAGCATGGGATCCTCAAAGCAACTCTCAAAAGATCTGAAAACAAAGATTTTTCAGTATCATGGTTTTGGGGAAGGCTACAAAAAGCTATCACAGAGGTTTAAACTGTCAGTTTCATCTGTAAGGAATGTAATCAGAAAAATGGAAGGAAACAGGCTGACTTGCTGTAAAACCCAGGTCTGGCAGGCCAAAAAATTGCAGGAGCGGCAAATGTGGAGGATTGTGAGAAATGTTACAGACAACCCAAAGATCACCTCCAAAGACCTGCAAGAACATCTTGGTGCAGATGGTGTATCTGTACATCGTTCTACAATTCAGCACAATTTGCACAAAGAACATGTGTATGGCAGGGTGATGAGAAAGAAGCCCTTTCTGCACTCACGGCACAAACAGAGTCACTTGTTGTATGCAAAAGCTCATTTAGACAAGCCACAGTCATTTTGGAGAAAAAATTGAGTTATTTGGTCATAACAAAAATCGCTTTGTATGGCGGAAGAAGAACACGGCATTCCAAGAAAAACACCTGCTACCTACTGTCACATTTGGTGGAGGTCCCATCATGCTGTGGGACTGTGTGACTAGTTCAGGGACTACTGGGGCCCTTGTTAAAGTCGAGGGTCGGATGAATTCAACCCAATATCAACAAATTCTTCAGGATAATGTTCAGGCATCAGTCACAAAGTTGAAGTTACGCCGCAGGGGTTGGATATTCCAACCAGACAATGACCTTAAACACACTTGGAAATCTACAAAGACATTTATGCAGAGGGAGAAGTACAATATTCTGGAATGGCCGTCACAGTCCCCCGACTTGAATAAAGTGAAAAATCTATGGGATGATTTGAAGCAGACTGTCCATGCTCGGCAGCCATCAAATGTAACTGAACTGGAGAGTTTTTGCATGGATGAATGATCAAAAATACCCACATCCAGAATCCAGACCCTCATCAAAGGCTATAGGAGGCGTCTAGAGGCCGTTACATTTGCAAAAGGAGCTCAACTAAGTATTGATGTAATATCTCTGTTGGGGTGCCCACATTTATGCACCTGTCTCATTTTGTTTTGATGCATATTTTCCGTTAATCCAATAAACTTTATGTCACTGCTGAAATATTAATGTTTCCATAAGGCATGTTAAATATTAAAAGAAAGTTGCTCAGCCAATGATAAACAAAACTCCAAAGAATTAAGAGAGGTTCCCAAACTTATTCATATGACTGTAATTAGTAAAGGGTCAAGGAGGCATTTACAAATGTTAAAACTATTATTTTGTTGCAGTGTTTAATGCACTATTTAGTATTTAGTGCATCAACCAATATAATCAATATAATTATTATTATATTACTATCTGGAAAATATTATAACAATTCTTTTTAATGTAAGGAAGAAGCCATACACTCAGGCTGTGAACTGTTGATATTTCTCACCTGGGTTGATTGGCTAAAATGTACAAACATTTAAAACTGTAGCAATTCCTGTATAATTCATATTTGGGGATTGCTACTGTAAATGGTCTATACGACTGATAAATTGGTTACATTAGATATACTGTACAATAGGTTTGTTAGAGCACATAAAGGTAATTTACAGATCATTAAGGGGCAGATTTACAAAGCTCGAGTGATGGATTCGAATTAAAAAAACTTCGAATTTCGAAGTGTTTTTTTGGCTACTTCGACCATCGAATGGGCTACTTCGACCTTCGACTACGACTTCGACTACGAATCGAACGATTCGAACTAAAAATCGTTCGACTATTCGACCATTCGATAGTCGAAGTACTGTCTCTTTAAGAAAAACTTCGACCCCCTACTTCGGCAGCTAAAAGCTACCGAAGTCAATGTTAGCCTATGGGGAAGGTCCCCATAGGCTTGCCTGTGATTTTTTGATCGAAGGATATTCCTTCGATCGTTGTATTAAAATCATTCGAATCGTTCGATTCGAAGGATTTAATCCTTCGATCGCAGGATTTGCGCTAAATCGTTCGACTTCGATATTCGAAGTCGAACGATTTTAGTTCCTAGTCGAATATCGAGGGTTAATTAACCCTCGATATTCGACCCATAGTAAATCTGCCCCTAAGACTTAAACAAATATCGCAGAGCAGAGTCCAAGAAAGTTTCCATTTAAAATGATTCTCCAAACAGCAAAAATCATGGCATTTTCTCAACACAAGCTGCTGCCTCTCAGCCACTCCGCTATACTATCTAAACCCCTCGCTAGAAGGAGGATTTGTGTGTTTTTTTTTTTTAATTCCGTATATCAGCAAAGAACTAAGAAACTTAATATCCTGTGTAGCTCCGTCTTGCTTAAATGCCAGGGGCTATCGCCTGGAGCAAAGGAGGACGCCCACGGGACCATTCAGAGAATTGTCTTTTATTACAGATATAATAACGTCAGCCGGAGCGGGAGACATTAAACATGTATGAGGGATGTTTAATTACATTTCTTAGATGCAGGATCAAAAAATATAAAAAAAAGGGCGTTAGGTAGGAAGTCAAACAAAAATTAAGTCAATCAATACGTTATATTTAAATGTTCCATGCAATACTTTATTAAAATGGGATGGTATTTAATATAATCTTTTAAAGATCTAGTTTTCGGGCTCCACTTCTAATAGTCCATGAGATAATTTATTAAAGCACAAATAAAAGCCCAATTAAAAATAGACTTGTATCCTTGGTATTATGACATAAGCCTCCTGTGAATCTTACATTACAGCCCCCCTGCATCACTACAATTGCCCTCTCAGCACTAGACGAGCTGAATTTCCAGTCTAATAAACAGAATTTTGACTCTTACTCCCATATGTAATAAAAGGCACTAAGTTTGCCCAGTAGCAGTAACCCATAGCAACCAATGAGATATTTGCTTATAAACAGGTGACTGCTATGTGCTACCTGCTGATTGGTTGCTATGGGTTACTGCTCCTGGGCAAACCTTATGCCTTTTATTACATAACCCCCTTAGTGGGTTATTTACTAAAACACAAGTTTTTTTTATTAAAACAAAGTTGACCAAACTCGAATCGTACGACTGACGCTACGAAATCTCGACTTGATCAAATTGTTGTGGCAAAAACATTATCGGATTATCGGAATATATATATAGGTATTGAGGGTGAAAATGACTCATGTTCAAACTTTCACTCAAAGTCTAGCTGATACAAAGAAACATGGAAGAGAAATCAGAAGCCCTCTTCAATTTACTATAGAACGGGGGGAAATCTCTCCTGATTCCAAAACAGCAATGGGACCTGAAATGTTGTTTCCTAATAAAATAGAAATCTAAAATAGAAATCTTTATGTTCTAGAATAACTAATTCTAAGCATCTTTTCAACTGGCTTTCGTTTTTTCTTGTTATATTTTATGAATTATTTGCCTTCTTCTTTCCAGCTTTCAATTAGGGGTCACTGACCCCATCCAAAAAAACAAATGCTTTGTAATGCTACACATTTATTTATTACTCATCTTTCTATTCAAGCCTCTCCTATTCATATTCCAGTCTCTTATTCAAATCAATGCATGGTTGCTAGGGGAATTTGGACCCTAGCAACCAGACTGCAGAAATTGCAAACTGGAGAGCTTCTGAATAAAAAGCTAAATAACTCCAAAACCACAAATAATAAAAAATATAAATCAATTGCAAACTATCTCAGAATATAACTCTCAACATCATTCTAAAAGTTAATTGAAAGGTGAATAACCATAAAATAGACATTGTATCTGCTATAACACACTTCAACATTTTGTAAGTAGTATTTTCACATATTTTAGATAACATTTTTGTTATCTAAAACAAATGAAACCCTTACATTTTAGTAATATCAAGGGGTGCCCTTTGTCCTCTGCTGGTGAATAACCAGAACTAGATTCATTAAATGGTCCACTTACACTACATATATTTTATATTCCCCATAATAATCCCAGCGTGGCCAGCCTTTCTATACAATTGAGATTCTTTATTAATTTTGCCAGGTTGTTAACACCCTTTTCATGTACTAAAGCCTAAAACTATCCTTCATAGCTGAAAATTATATCTTATTCCAAAGAATAAAAATGACTATCTCAGTGGTATTCTCAGTGGTATTACCTCTGCCACTTGCAATATTAGGAAGGATCAACAGTTTAGGGAGGTTAATGCAAGAGACTGGTGTAAGGAGGAGAGATTTGGGATTTTGGAGAACTTGGCTGACTTACAATCATTTAGATGTTCTTTGCCAGGGATAGGTTGCACCTCATTGACAATGTTTTACCTGCTTTGGGGAGACGATAGCTGAAGGTTGCAGGAGATTTTAAACAAGGCATGTGGGAGAAATCGGTGAGTAATTCTGTAGAAGGTAGGTTTAATGAAGATTTGGGGATAGCAAGGGAAAATTGAGTTAGAGAAGTTGATGGAAGTATTAGTAATGGAAGGGAGGAATAGCGGTTGTATTTACACAAATTACAAGCTGACACCAGTATAAAATGTATGTTTGCAAATGCAAAAAGCTTCGTTGGTAATATGAGAGAGCTGGAGGTACTGTCACTGGCCGAACTGGAGGCAACTTAAAGGAACATACACCACTTTTTAACAGGAAAATAGGACTTGTGCAGAACATACTTTTTGCCTATTGTTTTAATTAAGAAATACCTATGGTTTCTGTTATTTCTGGAAGTAAGCCAGAGATGAAACCAGTTTCACGTTAGCACTTCCTGACACTTCCTGGTTCCTGGAAGAAGAGAAGCTGATAATTAGCAGTCCACACACAGAAGCCCCTGATAATGAGCTGCTCAACAGCTGTGGCTTCAAGAAAGGAAAGGTTTGTTCAATGGTAGATAGGGAGCTTTGTACAAATTGCCCTATTTATAAAGAAAGGGAGAAGTTCAGTGTAAATAGTCTAACTCTCAAATTAGTGCTTTATAATGGGAAAAATGGAAAATATGTTGTTTTTTTAAACTAAAACAATAGGTAAAATGTAATTTCAACACAAGTCCTATTTATTTTGTTAATTTTTAGCAAAGGTGTTTTCAGAGACGTACTGTCCCTTTAATTGTACAGGTCAGCTATAGATCCCCTCAAGTTAGTAGGAGAAGCAGAGGCTCCGCTCCTGTTGCAAATAGAAAGGGCTGCAAGTTCTGGCAAGTCTTGATAATGATGGATTGCCTGGAACAACAGTACCGCTGGGACAGTTAAAAAACTTGTTACAGTATGGATTGTTGTGGACTAGTGATGGGCGAATTCGCAGCGAATTTCAGCATTTCGCAGCCGGCGAATTAATTTGCGAATTTGCTGCGAAAATTCGCCGGCGTGGAAAAAATTTACCACCAGCGCCGGTTCCAATGCCGGCGCCTTTTTTGACGCCGTTGTCAATTAACAGACGCCCATTGACTTTTTGCCAGCGTCAAAATTGACGCCCCTTACCCCTCACCCCCTCAACGTCAACGTATTTCTTATGGAAATCCATGGTGGAGAGGGTTTAAAACAACGAAAAAAACAGGCACCCCAAAACCGTGCCGCCCTAGGCGCAGGCCCTCGGAGGCCTATACATAAATACGGCCCTGAATCTAGTGATCCTTAACAACACCGAACATATAGCAAATATTAGAACTCCTGAGGCAAAGGTACTTTAATGTAGATGTGTGGAAATAATATTAATTTATTGGGATATTCATCTTATTCACCAAAGAAAAATCATGTGCACCCCACGCTTATACAGTATACTATATACCCGCATGACAAGAAGAAATACCTTCTAGGCAACTTGGAGATACAATGAAAAGAAAAACAATCATTTTGATGTTCAAATAAGTGCACAGATAGTTTTATTTTGGTCCAGTGTCTGATAAAAAAAAAAGTTTTCAAAGTATATCCATGTGGGAGGAGGCACAGACAATCAAACATTCTCTGACAGTTCCCCCGCATCTAAGAAATCTAAACTAGACCTTCAAAGCAATAAAGAGGGAGGAAAAAACAATCTTTCAAATATTTTCATGCAGCCACGTGCTTGTGTTTTCCCCTCTGTTGACTGGTTATGATAAGGCACAGTCTGGGCATTCATGGATCTTACATGTTCTATCAGATGCCAAGTTAAATCCTGGGACTGGCACCAACGAGAAGAAAGGGGTTTAGCTGAGGGATAAAAGCATTTCATTGCGCACCTGCGTCTCTATTCGAGAAACCTCTATAAAGGTACTACATAGAACATATCTAGTACCAGCTCAGTACGCAGTATATACCCTGCCTGCAACCAGTATTGCTTTAGAGCAGGGGTCCCCAAACTTTTTTACCCATGAGCTACATTCAAATGTAAGAGAGAGGGAAGCAACACAAGCATGAAAAAGTCAATTGAGGTGCCAAATAAGGGCTGTGATTGGCTATTTGGTAGCCCCTATGTGGACTGGCAGTCTACAAGAGGCTCTACTTGCCACTATACTATATGTCCTTGAGGACATACAACGATGAGTGTTACAAAGTAGCAATCAAGAATGCAAAAGTAGAAAATGAGGAACTGATTGCTTCACATGCAAAGACTAATCACATTTTTTGAAGGTATAGCAATAATACAGGTTAACAATGTGGCTCCATTAAAACATGGACATATGGATACAGGGAACTCTGAAAGAAAGGTTTAATAATTATATTACCAAGTATATACCATCCAATAGAATCCAGAAATACAGAAGCCGTTCTGTAGAAGTGCAGAAGTGTGTCCTCAAACTATGTCATTGGCTGACATAGGATATGGTACTTAAAAAATATACAATTTTGCAAAAGAAAAATGTCATTCTAAGCAACATCCTAATACACATTGATTATATGTTTTCAGTAATTTGAAAGTTATTTGTAAATAAAATTGCTATTGAAAACTGTCTCTGCTGGTTATGACTATGCCAATCATTGAAGCAATACAGCATACTTCCTTTCCTTTACTTTCTAACTGCCAACTTTTTAGCGGGACAATTCCGACAGCTCAACCCGCAGTCCCGGATTATTACTGAAATGTCCTGGCTTTCTCTTTGATCTCCTGCACTGATGCCAGAAAAAGATACAAAGTTTCTAAATTAATTGGCTTTTTTTGCAGAGAGCCCAGAATATGTGGCAGCTGCACTCAGATACATTTGTTACAATTTAAGATAAGCAAAGAAACCATAGTAACAATTTATGATAAGTAGGTCTCCTGGGGAAACTGTGACTTGCAGCTTAAAGGGCAATTCACCTTCATAAGCAAAACTATAAGAATACATAAAAACCACAGAAAAGTTACTTTCATAACCTGCCACATTTTGTAAAATGAACATGGTAGTTAGAGTGTGTGGCCACAAAAATGGGTGTTGTCAAAAAATTGCCACGCTCCACAGCATATCGTTTTCTCCCTCTTTCTATTTCCAAAATGTTGGGAGGTATGATATGGCAGTAGCTATTTACCCTCCGTCTATGCCTCTGATTCCCAAAAAATGTGGTGCATGTTCTGTTATTAACAGACCCGTAACAAAGAAAAATCACAGTAATGTGCAGGACATTGTGGGGAAAGGAAACTTTCCTTACATACCGAGAAAATATTTCCATTAACATGTTAAATTCTTAAATGTCTCAATTTCCTATCTTTCCTCGTTAGATCTTTGTGATTTTTTAACAGTTTGCGTTGCTATAGCCAAAGGGGGAACCACGGCTACATTTGGCAAGGCTACAGAGCTTCTGGCTGAACTAAAAAGCTCTATGGGAAGGGGTCTTCTCCTTAAACAGGGTTGGCCAGAGCTACACACCATATAAAACTATATTTTCCTGGCTAATAAAAATTGTGGTCAAGACAGGACCCCACAGTTCACGGGAAACAACAAAGTTTTTAAAGAAAATGGACCAGATGTCCTGTATCCCTGAAAACCCCGATATTTAAACATGATGGATAAAATATCAATACAGGTATGGGACCTGTTATCCAGAATGCTCAGGACCTGGGGTTTTCCGGATCAGGGATCTTTCTGTAATTTGGATCTTCATACCTTAAGTCTACTAGAAAATCATATAAACATTAAATAAACCCAATAGGCTGGTTTTGCTTCCAATAAAGATTAATTATATCTTAGTTTAGCTCAAGTACAAGGTATTGTTTTATTATTACAAAGAGAAAGGAAATCATTTTAAAAAATTTAGATTATTTGGATAAAATGGAGTCTACCGGAGCTTTCTGGATAACAGGTCCCATACTTGTGTATTATTATTTTCTGTAGATTATCCTTAGGTTCCCACTGATCAGTCTTTATTTTGAGCAAGTACAGTCAGTGATACCTGGGCCCCTATACTGGTCTGTGGCTCCTGACCCTCTAGCTATACTGGTATTTACAAATCACTTTCAAAATGTAATCATAAATAATATATATATAAATGTATATTTGGATGTTGCTTAGAATGACATTTTTATTTTATTATGCAAAATTACCTATACTGGTAGAGGCTCAGAGATATTTTTTAAGGTTGATTAATAGATCTGATACCTTCCACTTTATTAAGAAAGCCACTGATGTAATATTAGGGTGCAGCACTGACCTGATCAGGGGAATGCCAATACTCTGCACTGCCAGGCAGGACCGCCATCAGAAATCACAGGGCCCCATACGACAAACTTTTCTGGGCCCCCTGGGCTGCGCCCACCGCAAGCCCCACCTACAGGTCTGCCCTCCCCACCACACAGTAAAAAACCAAAAAAATATTGGTGGCTAGGGTTCCCACATGTTAATGAAAAGAAAAAGATATTGGTGGTCAGGGCCCCCCATAAAAAAACATTTCTGTCCAGGGCCCCCCCATTAAAAAATATTGGTGGCTAGGACCCCACATGAGAAAAAAAAATTGGTGGCCGGGGCCCCCCCACACACATTATAAGAAAATTGGTGGCCAGGGCCCCTTAAACGTCCATGCCTTCCCAAAGTCAGCAGCTTTGACTCAGATGGGGGGCCGGCTAATCAAGTGTGGCGTGGCCGGGGCCCCCCTTACCTTCGGGGCCTCCTACAACTCTCCCCCCTGATGACTGCCCTGCTGCCAGGCTACAAATTCAGTCCAGGGCTCTTAGACACGAGCATTATGAGTTTTACGGCAGAGGAATGTCATTCTAAGTAGGGTTGCATCAAATCCATTGTTTTGGAATTTGGGCAAGTCCTGAATCCTTTGTGAAAGATTCGGCCAAATACGGAACCGAATCTGAACCCTAATTTTGCATATGCAAATTAGAACCTGGAAGGGTCCTCTCTGGTTCTGACTCTCAGTACAGTGTAGCAGAACAAAGAACTCATGTTCTCTTGCATAAGAAATAAATGTACAGTAATTCTAAGTAACTTACCAATACACATCAAATCAATTTATAATTGATCGAGTTATTTGTAAATGGAATAACTATTTAAAGCAGTATGTGTAAGTCTGTTGGTATGCTTTCCACTGCGGGTTCTGACTCCATGTACAGTACCAATGAAAAAAATAAGTAGTCACAGTAGTCAGTTCTCATCCAGCCAAGACTCCAGTTCTCACAATGCCTTGAATGCTCCTAGAATTCTCTTACTTCCCAGGTCTGTTAATCACAAAGCAAGTCATTGTGGGAAGTCTTGGCTAGAGGAAACATTGACTTTGATATCTGGATTCAAGACTTACTTCTCATAGTCCTCCTTACAGTATAGCTGGCGGTTCCTGTAGTAGCAGGTCCCAGAGAGTATCTGTAGGCAAGCAGCACACTTTACGCAACATTCGTGCCACGATCTGTCATTCACTCTTAGCAGGAACCGATCTGATATGGTGTTGCCACAGCCAGCACAGACTTCATTCATTTTGTGACCTGGAATTATACCGGAGTTTCAGCTCAGTCATGGCTTCAAATAACTGATTACTAAAAGCCAGTTAGTGGTAATAATACAATACAAATTATGTAAAAAATTACACTATGGGGGTTATTCACTAAGCTCCAAATACCCGAAATTCCCCGAAATCAGAAAAATTTGTGTTGTTTTTATAAAATCTGACTATTAAAAAAAATTACCAATTTTTCAGAATTTATTAAACCCCGAGGGCTAAAAAGCCTGAATATAAAAACATGGCATCTTAAACCTGTCGAGGTTGCATAAAAGTCAATTGGGTTATTTATCAAGGTCCGAATTTACAGTATCTCAATATCGGCTGCTACAAACTCCGATCTAACCCGCTTGGGTTTTTAACTCTTATTTATTACATTTTCCCAAAAATTTGCTTTGCGGGAAAAGCCGATTTTCACGATTTTTTCTTGAATTTTCCCCCGAAATCTCTGAATTTTTCGGAATTATCACCCGAAAGCTCCGAAAACAGAGTGAAATTCCCTGAAACCCCCGACACAACCAAAAATCAATGGGACTGTTCCCATTGTCTTTTATGCAACCTCGACAGGTTTGAGATGTTTTTATATTCAGGCTTTTTAGCCCTCAGGGTTTGATAAATTCTGAAAAATTCATGGTTTTTAAAAGTCTGATTTTATAAAAAAAATCACAAATTTTTCGGATTTTGGGGAATTTCAGGTATTTGAAATTTAGTAAATAATCCCCAATGGAAACAGTCCCATTGATTTTTGGTTGTGTCTGGGATTTCAGGCAACTTCATGATGTTTTCTGAGCGAAAATCAGAGCTTTTCCCGCAAAGCAAATTTTTGGGAAAATGTAATAATAAATAAGCGTTAAAAACCCGAGCGGATTAGATCGGAGTTTGTGGCAGCCGATATTGAGATAAATTCGGACCTTGATAAATAACCTCCTATGTATACCCAGGAGCAGTAACCCACAGCAGCCAATCAGCATGTAGCATTTATTGGTCACCTGTTTCAAAGCAAACATACTATTGGTTGCTATGGTTTATTGCACCTGGGAAAACTTTTACATATGGGGCTATAATTAATATCTACTTAATCTCTTAATTGCATCCTTCTGTTATAGAATCCTTAAAGGAGAACTAAAGCGTAACTAAAGAAGTAGCTAGAAATTTTGTACATGATGTTTTGGGTTTCTGTACCAGCCCACAGCCCTTTAGCAGTAAAGATCTGTGTCTCCAAAGATGCCCCAGTAGCTCCCCATCTTCTTTTCTGCTGATTCACTGCACATGCTCTGTGCTGCTGTCACTTACTGAGCTTAGGGACCCACTCACAATATACAGTACACATAGAATAGAAATGTCACAATATAAGGCTGATTAGTAATTAATACAGATAATTACTACATGGCAGCACAGAAACCAGTGCAATTAGCATCAGAATTTAATAATCAGCAAACCTGTAGCATCAGCTTATATTACAGCCAGGGAAGCTCATTTTCTGCTGGATAATTAGTGACGAGCCCTAAGCTTAGCTTCTCAACAGCCAATCAGAGCCCACTGAGCATGTGAGTGTCACAGACACTTTCCAAGATGGTGACCCCCTGTGACAAGTTTGAAGTCCTGGATCATTGCTGCTATTGACAAGCTCAAACTTTAGCCTCGTGCAATAAGTTCAGTATATAAAATATGGCATTTTAAGCCACATTCATTTTTAGGGTTTAGTTTTCCTTAAGGCCAGAATTAGACTTTAACAGTGCTTATACATTTGTGACCTTCTTATTTTGACCTATCAGCTGTAGGTTGAACAGGCAAGTATTGAGTGATTTGAGAGACAGGCAATCATCCAATAAGTGGATCCTTTCAGCAAGTGAGAAGGAGCTGTTGATTCTCTAACTTACTCAGCTATCAATGGTCCATTTACACAATGAGAAGAGTCATTGACAAACAACATTTCCAGTATGGAAAGACGGACTAAGACTCAATAGGATCATGGGAGGGTCTATAAATACTGTCCTTTTCAAGGTGATATACAAACCCAGATATTCAACCAGTGTGGAAAAATGTTGGCATGAATAGCAGCTTGAGAACTCTAGGGATGTAATGAATCAAAAGTAGAATAGTTTATTGGGAAAATGGGGTTGAGAAAGGCAAATCATTTCATAGAAAAAGCACAAGAATGTAACTGCACACAAATCCCAGACTAAAACAGAGCCGATTATGTTGCTGGAAGAAGTTGCCCATGTTTCCTTTGGGGTATCCCAGCTCTTTACTTATTTTTCCACATAACTATACATCACTATAGATGAATCCAATCTCTTTTCTTCCAGGGATCCAATTTCCAGTGTGTGTTTAGAACAGGAAATAAAAGCATGTTAAGTTCTATCTGATTTTATCTCTTGCCGTTCATCGCTGGCACTTCTTCAAAGTGAAGTGATGAAGCACTTGAAATGTGGAGGCAGAGAGACTATCCTATGTACACACTCTGCTTAGCCTGACCTTCACAAAGCCAGCCTTCATTGCAAACACAACTGGAGTGCCTTATTGACTCTTCCAGATAATTAACCTCTTAGAGTCATTGTGATGCAACCTATCCAAGTAAGAAGCAACGTCTCATGTATTTGATGTGCTTTAAAAAGTGACACTAATGAATAGTTTGGCAAAATGGCGGTTTTGAAGCAAAATAGGCTCATTAATTATATTAAGTAGGACTGCCTATCCTACAAACTATTGCATAATCCTTACTAGCTGTCACCTTGCTCTACTAATGTCATATTTCTCTATATTAACCATGATGCTCGAGACCTCTATAATATAGATGCCCAGGTACTATTAGGATATTATTAATACAATTAATTGGAAGCCTGTGCACACTGGAAACATTCCATCGTGATTTTTCCTTTATTGAATCAACATTTCTGTCCTTGCCTGGGGATCTTTACCAAGGAGAGAACCAAAACATTAATTCAGTAAAGGTAAAATCATGATAGAACAGTATGCACAGGAATATATATATATATATATATATATATATATATATATATATATATATATATATATATATACTCCAATATTACTTGTCAATAATCATTTATTCCACTGTGCATACCAACGTTTCGGTCCACGTTTGGACCTTTATCTTGATAAAGGTCCAAACGTGGACCGAAACGTTGGTATGCACAGTGGAATAAATGATTATTGACCAGTAATATTGGAGTGCTTATCTTCCTTATCGCTATTTATCATATTTTGATATAGCACCCACTTGGACAAGTCAGAGTGCGGATACACACCTGAACTATATATATATATATATATATATATATATATATATATATATATATATATATATATATATATATGTGTGTGTGTGTGTGTGTGTTTAAAGGGATAGCTGGTTTGCTGCATTACCCTATTACAGGTATCTACTAGAGTAAAGGGGACAATAAAAAAAAAGAAATAAAATATTGAAAGCAAGAGTAATTTATTTCTAAACGAGCAAGGAAACTCAGGCCCCAAAAAAGCTCAGACAATGTTGGAAGTAGTAATGGAAGTACTGATAGTGTGGACATGAGTGTGGTGAGGAAATGCAGTTTAGGACTAGTTTAGTTTATTTACAAAAAATTATACATGTCAGAGAGTTTGCATCATGGATGTTGTGATATGATCTAGTCATGTCCGGAAGATTTCAAGGGCACCAAAAATCAGGACAGAATCCCAAAAAAGGAGATGCAAACCAAAAGGAACAGGTAGGGTTTGGGAGAAGACAGTTTTGCCTGATAATACACAGAATAGAAACAGGCTCAGGAATTAAACAAGACTGCATCCTCCAAATTCCCTCCATAGCATTGATTGGCCAGAGCCTAAAATTAATGCAACATCAGTGGTGAGCGAAATTTTTAGGTATGTATTTGCATCAAGGGCGTAACTACAGAGGAAGCAGACCCAGAGGCTGCAGGTGGGGCCCCATGACAATTTCAATAAATAATGGTAAAACAGGTCAACCTCTAGTGGACCTGAAAAAAAATTTGCTGTGGAGCCCCGTAATATCTAGTTACGTCACTGATTTGCATCGAAATTCCGCTTGCTGCCATCAACAACATTTTTTTTTTGCATAACTGCTGCAAAATTTTACTGCGAATAAAAATACGAGAAAAGCAAAAAAAAAAAAATGCATTTTGTATGAAAGGATCACTGTGACAAAAATGCCTGATTCACCAAAACAGATGCAACTGCTCATGCACTTCACCGCAAATTGGATGCAGTTGGGCTAAATATTTTTAAAGTCTACCTGGTGTAATTTCAGGTGTTCGGCATGCACCTGATTCTTTAGGCGCAACTGCAGTGCAGCAATTGATGCAGGGCTCTAAAGGGAACACTGTCACCTCCTGACCAAGAGGTAGCTCCAGGATTCCTTGAGTACGCTGTGTCAATAGGCAGAGCAGAAAACGATTCGGAACAGAAGTGTGAAGAATGAATTTGGACACAAGTACCTTTAATGAAATTGGTTTTAGATGCAACTCACTGTGGGGGAAAAACACAATTTGCCCACTGGGGCTCATTTCTCAACACTGGGCAAATTTGCCCATGGGCTTTTACTTATAGCAACCAATCAGTTATTAGCTTTTTAAAGCCAGCTGCAAGAAGGACAATGAATGCAGCAATCTGATTGGTTGCTATAGGTAACAGCCCATGGGCAAATTTGCCCAGTGTTGAGAAATGAGCCCCACTGTGTCTTCAGTGTTGTTGTATAACAACAAGACTACATTCAAATTTTCTACAAAGTATTACTTGGCCAGGGCGGAATTAAAAGAAAATAAGTGTGTTATTATGTACACAACGATGGGTGACACAAAATGAGATGTGATGAAGCTGTCACATGGTGCAGAAATCAGGTACATATATTTGGACATATAAGAGTGCCCTTGCTGCATTTTGGGATATTGTTAAAACATGAACAGCTGGAGGGCTCTGTAGACTGTATGTCTGTAACTGACAACCTGGGTTAATGAGATCAACAAGTTCAGAAAGGTCAAGCAGAAATATGACTATTATTAGTTATAAAACATGAGAGTGCTACAAGGCTGCACTGACCATAGACATTGCTGTACATGATCTTACTTGTACTTTAAAGGGATACTGTCATGAGAATTTTTTTTTTCAAAATGAATCAGTTAATAGTGCTGCTCCAGCAGAATTCTGCACTGAAATCCATTTCTCAAAAGAGCAAACAGATTTTTTTATATTCAATTTTGAAATCTGACATGGGGCTAGACATATTGTCCATTTCCCAGCTGCCCCAAGTCATGTGACTTGTGCTCTGATAAACTTCAATAATTCTTTACTGCTGTACTGCAAGTTGGAGTGATATCACCCCTCCCCCCAGGAGCCAAACAACAGAACAATGGGAAGGTAACCAGATAGCCGCTCCCTAACACAAGATAACAGCTGCCTGGCAGATCTAAGATCCTAAAGTGCAGGCACAAGTCACATGGCCAGGGGCAGCTGGGAATGGGCTACCCCCATAGGTCTTAAAGCAGTAGAGGCGAAGGGGCCTAGCCTGAAGGCCAGTTGAGAATGGGTTTTTGTGCTGCCCTTGGTACCACTTTAATTATAAGGAGACAATAATTAAATTTATCTATAATATTTGCTATGTGGTCAGTCCTATGTAATTGGAAATGTGTTGCCACATTACTTTTCCGTGAGTACCAACACACACACACAGCTAATCCTCATTCATTGATTTACTAACCAAGGCCAAGGAATGGAGAGTGTTCTCGGCAGGATGACGGCACATCCTCTGTCTTCATGGTAAGGTATTAATTTATTAAAAATCCAGTAACTGAAAAACAAAAATAATTTAAAAAGTCAGAATAATCAAAACATTTTGCGACATAGTGACACTTTAGTCATCGAATTTCACTTTTTAAAGCCATTTGATTTAGATAAGTATGGGAAATTATTTTATGCAGTGTAAACTACACATAGGGGGCACACCAAGAACTCTATTCTTCTACCTGCAACTGTCCCCTTTATATATAGGACTGATTCTCAATTACTCTGAGTTACTAACAAGGTTAGAATTCTACCAAATGTGTATTATTCAGGCAAAAATATATAACAACCCTTAAAGGGCATGTAAAGTCTAAAATAGAATAAGGCTAGAAATGCTGTATTTTGTATACTAAATATAAACATGAACTTACTGCACCACAAGCCTAATCAAACAAATAATTTATGCTTTCAAAGTTGGCTACAGGGGGTCACCATCTTGTAACTTTGTTATACATCTTTGTAAGACTAAGACTGTGCACATGCTCAGTGTGGTCTGGGCTGCTTAGGGATCGTCATAAACAAAGCTGCTTGAGTTCTGCATGGCTGGGAAGTAAGGCGGGGGCTCCCCCTGCTGTTCATAAGTATGATTGTTTCCCTGCTCAGCAGTTAGGGACCGTCAGACAATTCCTATCCCCAGCAGTAAATGAAGGGAGAATTTCACTGCATACAGTCAGGTTTCTTATAAAAACAGTACACATTTTTTAATTGAAGTATATTGAAGATATGTTTCTTTTTCATTAAAGAAAGTAAAAATGGGATTTTATTTTTTTGCCTTTACATGCCCTTTAAGCTGATAGCACATGAGACTTTCAGCTGGCTGAAAAGTAGTGGAAATACGCTTGCCAACTTCCCAGTATTGGTTGTGTCAGGCATTTCCCCTGAAAGTCAAAGGGAGCCTGCACAAGGTAATCTCAGGTGTTCTAAAGCCAACAGCTTTTATGTTAAAAGAATATTGGAAGAAAGATGGTAACATATTTTTTAATCACAGTCCATGAATGTTTGAAATTGTACACTAAACTGCATTTTAGGTTTTGGATGCAGAGACTCATTTGTACTGGATTTGATACTTGGCTGATTCCATACATTTTTGGATTAGGTGTATCCAGCGAAGCCTGGGTGATGATTGAGTTAAGCAGGTGAAGTCAGGGTGAAGCTAGTTGAGAACGGCTTCTTTGGTATAAAAATGAATTCCGATAATTATAGTAATATATAAACACCAGTGATGGGCAAATTTATCCAGTTTCGTAGAAAAATTAGGGAATTTCCTGCGAAATTCAAGAAACGTTAAATAATTTTGCGAAATACGCCCGCGTTAAAGTCAATGAGTGTTTGTTTTTTTTCAACAACAGTTTCGTGAATTTATTTGCTGGCAGCGAAATGTGGAAATTCACTGCGAATTCATGCCTGGCAAATGTATTTGTCCGTCACTAATAAACACATAATTGTGCCCTGCCCTGCAAGCTGTGATATTTATTTAAGGGGAAATTTATATATTCTACTTGCAGGTGGATATTATCTTTACATTCCCTGTTGAACACATGGGATCTTTATAAATGGCAAGTAAGGCAAGTATAAGAAATGTCAATAGGGGTAGCAAGTAAGTCATAATAACAGATGGAGAAAGAAAATGGCTAGGTGTTGTAGAGATTTGAAGGTCCATCATTGCACTGAAAATGTAATGTCTATCCCATGGACATATACAGTGCTGTATTTATTGGATCCAAAGATTGATGGTGGTTGTTTTTGGACCATGAATATGATGGGATCTTGCAGACCAGCAGTTGTAGTAAGAGGGGTTGAGAATAGCAGTATAGCGGGAAAATATTGTAAGAGTAGGGCAAGATAGTGACACTTTGGGTCAGATTTACTAAGCTCGAGTGAATAATAAGTATTTTTTTGGGTACTTCGACCATCGAATGGGTCAAATTTGATCGAATTCGATTGAATCAAATGATTTGAACGATTCAAAGTAAAAATCGTTCGACTATTTGACCATTTCGACCATTCGATAGTACTGTCTCTTTAAAAAATACTTCAACTTCATACTTCACCACTTTAAACCTACCGAGGTGTAATGTTAGCCTATGGGGACCTTCCCCAGCACTTTTGTAACATATTTTTAGATCGAATAAAAATCCTTTGATCGATCGCTTAAAATCGTTCGAATCGTTTGATTCGAAGGATTTTATTGTTCAATCGAAGCATTTGTGCTAAATCCTTCGAATTCGATATTCGAAGTCGAAGAATTTAACTACAAGGGTCGAATTCGAGGGTTTATTAACCCTCGAAATTCGACCCTTGATAAATGTGCCCCTTTAAGTCAATATAACCCTTCCATTAGTCTTAAAGCACAACTTCCAACAAACATGACAGTCAAAGAGCAGAAAAGGTTACAATCTGTTTTAGCCACTACTAAACCTGGCACAGATCTTATCAATAAAATAAAATAATAAAATGAAGGCCATTAAACCCAAAGAAAAATATTTTATTGCTCTTTTTAGTCATTTTCATTTTTTTATAATAAAAAACTTGGCCGCTAGGAAAGCCATTTTACAAAAAAGGCTCTCACAGACCCCCTCCACCTATTTCCTTAGTACAACAAAAACTTCACTACATCTTTCACTTAGATTGGATAGAAACTCAAACGAAGAAAAAGAACACTAAAAGGTTCTTCAATACCTGGTTTACTTTCATAAACAGTCAGGGTCGGACTGGCCAGCGGGGCGCTGGGAAAAAACCTGGTGGGCCCCGACTCATGGGGGCCTGCCAGCCCAGACCCGCTCCTTGCCCTTGCCACACAATCTCTGTTTCCGGCCTTGGTCGCATCAAAACAAGGTACGCGCATGCACATACGGGGGAGGTGGGTAATGCTGAAGGGGGCTGCAACTGGGGTCCGGAGGGGGATTTGCGGCAGGGTTTAGGCATGGGGGGGGCGCTGAGACATCAGCCCCGGTAGGGCTGACCCTGTAAACAGTCTCCCACCAAAAATCAGACATCTAACCAGATACAAACCTTCCAACACACCACATGGTACGAAACAGAACTAATAAGAGGTACCGAACCTGTCCAGGAAGTACGGATGCACCGAATCCAGGATTCAGTTTCGGGATTCGGTCAGGATTCTGCCTTTTTCAGCAGGATTCGGATTCGGCCGAATCCTCGTTCCTGGCCGAACCGAATCCAAATCCTAATTTTCATATGTAAATTAGGGGCAGGTAGGGAAATACCGTGACTTTTCGTCACAAAAGAAGAATTTTTTCCTTTCCTGTCCCTAATTTGCATATGCAAATAAGGATTCGGTTCGGTATTCGGCCAAATCTTTCACCAAGGATTCAGGGATAGTAGTTGATTCGGTGCATCCTTACCAGGAAGCGGAACGATTACTTATAAACACTGAAAATCAAAGACAATCAACCACAACTGAACCCCCCAGGAGTCGTTATCTCAACAGATTGCTAACAAGCTACCCAATACAATAATAATGAAATCAGCCCACTGAAAACCACCTATTTTAGACAAACTGGTAAAGATGATCACACACACCAACAGAGGTATATGTAAAGTTCTAATGGTCACCCTTTGAATCAATAGTATTTATGTTATTTTACATCTTGATTTTAACTTGTTTTGCAATTAATATTGATTTTCTTGATTTGCTTTATGTTAAAACACATGCAAATGTAAATAGAAACAATAGTGGAAAAAAAAAAAGAAAATTAAAAACTGTCCAACCATATCTAAAAGAAATGAATAGAAATTCATCAAGAATCAAGAGCAACCAAAATACATCAAATAGAAGTCTCCACAATTCACAGATAGATAATGAAAAATAAAGTCAATTCATTGAACCCAAAAGAGTTATAAAAAAATAAAAACTCAGTCTCTCTATCTGTTCGTATCAAAGGTGTTTCCTAACAGTTGTGTCTTTAGCAATAATGGGATACTGAGCAGGTGCCTAGAAAACCTTGCGCATGAGCCAGTTGTAAGTCATTATATGAACTGAGACAGGGAGACTGGGTATGGGGGATATTTGTGCATCATTCTCTGACTAGCGATATGGATTTTAAATCTGATTACATGCACTCAGTATCAGCTCTGTTCTATCATTGCAACATGAAATTTCGGTGACCTTTTCAAAAACAATAAAGGTGCTGAATTCTAGGATTAATTTGGCATTGCTGGTATTTCTCTTTCACCCCCTCTACACTTCCCCCTCCATCATCCTTCCCACCCCCTTCTCAATTAGTCTTCCCTTTTTTATAGTTTAAAGCCTGCTCCTTAAAACAAAAGAAAAACTCTTAAGGCCCATAGTTCACAGGGTATATTCCCTTCCCTGCCTTTGTTTTTGCACCGAATGTTGGCTGGCGAATGCGTCTAAAAGCCCCTGATAAAAATGCAGATAAAGTCCATGGTTTCATGTTAAAATAAGCACAATTAGTTACAGTAAGGGGTCATTTATCAAAGTCCCAATTTATCTCAATATTTTCTGCTATAAACTCCGATCAAATCCGCTAGTTTTTTTACGCTTATTTAAATTTTTTATGATTTTTTCAGATTTTTTCATCTGATTTTCACGAATTTCACAATTTTTTTCAGATCTTTCCCCCGAAGAATTCGAAAACTTCAGGTTATTGCACGAAACAGCGTACATCAAAAAATCATTGGGACTTCTCCCATTGACTTATTTGCAACCTCAACAGGTCTGAGATGCCGGATTTTCAGGTTCGGACTTTTCCATCCTCAGGGTTTAATAAATTCCCAAAAATTCGTGAATTTTTTCTGGATTTTTGCATTTGGAGTTTAGTAAATAACCCCCTAAACATATTGTTAAAATATGTTCAATTAAAATTAGTTACTTAATTATGTCCACAATAACATAATATTATGGGCCAGCCAAAAGTCACTTCTTGTATTTAAATGTTCCCAACTGCAGCTTGTAGCTGGGTTTCATAATGTAATCATAATTCCATAACTCGGCAATTCTTAACCTATGGATTAGGACCCAAAACTGCCATGCTGTTTAGGGTGAGGCTCGGTTCTCCCCTCAATAATTTGAAATTTCTTCCTAAACAGTGAATATTAATTCAAAGGAGGTGCAGATCTGGTTCTAAAAAAATATTGGATGGCAAATCTGATTCTGCAACTGAATTTGGGTCCCCTGAGGAAAAAACATACAACACACTGTCATATCTGAACTTTAATGCCAAAAGTGGACCTAGCAGACTATTATCAATTGCTTGATGTTTAAAGGGCATGTAAAGTGTAAAATAGAATAAGGCTAGAAATGCTGTATTTTGTATACTAAATATAAACATGAACTTACTGCACCAGAAGCCTAATCAAACAAATGATTTATGCTTTCAAAGTTGGCTACAGGGGGTCACCATCTTGTAACTTTGTTATACATCTTTGCAAGACTAAGACTGTGCACATGCTCAGTGTGGTCTGGGCTGCTTAGGGATCGTCATAAACAAAGCTGCTTGAGTTCTGCATGGCTGGGAAGTAAGGTGGGGCTCCCCCTGCTGTTCATAAGTATGATTGTTTCCCTGCTCAGCAGTTAGGGACCATCTGACAATTCATATCCACAGCAGTAAATGAAGGGAAAATACAATCAGGTTTCTTATAAAAACGGTACACATTTTTTAATTAAAGTATATTGGAGATAGGTTTCTTTTTCATTAAAGAAAGTAAAAATGGGATTTTATTTTTTTGCCTTTACATGCCATTTAACATATCAAATTCCAGTTAGGATAACAGTCTGCATTTGGAGGGTTCTTTGTGTTTTGTTATAGTTAAAAGGGTTTATCCTGACGGAAACAATTTTAAAAACCAATATAAAAAGTTATTAAATTGTACAGGATTTTTTATTTTTACTGTACTTTTATTGTAAGAAAAAGGATTTGATGCTGCGTTTAAATTGATAATCAGCTGCTACGTGCTATAGTTGCATTCTGAAATTAAATGAACCAATTGAAGAAATCAATTTGTTTTTTCAGTACAGTCTATTTTCAATATCTATTCTCTCTAGAAGAGTTCTAAATGGATAGCCATTGCTAACAATGCAAATATAAACCCTGCAGGAATACATTCTATTTTCCAGGGAACCTTTTTAATCTACATGTTTAAATAAACAAGTTGGAGCTGTCATTTTCTGTTGAGGTAAAAGGATTTTTTTCTTCCCAAGGCTCCAGTGAAACAGTACCCCCAAAGGTGAAATTATATAAATTAATAAAATTCATAAAAAAATGATAATAAAATACTATGGGGCCAATTCACAAAGGGTCGAATATCGAGGGTTAATTAACCCTCGATATTCGACTGGGAATTAAAATCCTTCGACTTCGAATATCGAAGTCGAAGGATTTTAGTGCAAATAGTGCAATCGAACGATCGAAGGATTATTCCTTCGATCGAACGATAAAATCCTTCGAATCGAACGATTCGAAGGATTTTAATCCAACGATCGAAGGAATATCCTTTGATCAAAAAAACTTAGGCAAGGCTATGGGACGTTTTCCCATAGGCTAACATTGAGTTCGGTAGCTTCTAGATGGCGAACTAGGGGGTCGAAGTTTTTTCTTAAAGAGACAGTACTTCGATTATCGAATGGTCGAATAGTCGAACGATTTTTAGTTCGAATAGTTCGATTCGAAGTCGTAGTCGAAGGTCGTAGTAGACCATTCGATGGTCGAAGTAGCCCAAAAAACACTTCGAAATACGAAGTTTTTTTACTTTGAATCCTTTATTCGAAGTTAGTGAATCGGCCCCTAAGTGTGCTCACCTTTTAATGAACATTTTTAAATAAAGGCATTCATGTGTTCTAAAGTAAATCTCCACCCTAATACTCACTTCTCATTTCTGTTTGCTTGTAAACTGGGAGCTGGAACCCCCAAAGCCTGGCTCACTGTGTTCCAAGCTGACTAGACAAGCTAATTTGTTTCAATTTCATCCCCAAAATTGTGTGCACGCCATACACCTCTTGCACCTGGATATCAAGCTTTGCATTTTAAAAAACAGGGTGCCCTTTTGCATTAGTTTGGGTGCTTTCCTTGCCTGTATTGCAATTCCTTTGTTCTAACCATAAAAGATAAAACAATAACAGAGTGTCCTACAGACCATTTTACAAGTCACTGCACAGGTGTATTGATTTATATTTTCTAATGTCTAATAAACATTATCAATACAAATGTATACACTACAGACATATTTAGTAAACTTCACTGCAGAGACTTGTCTTGCATATAGCCATGCCTTACAACCATTTATCAAGAATCCAGTAAGTGATATAGAAGAAAGTATCCCATTCATGTCACCTATAGTGATGGGCGAATAAATTAGCTTGGCACGAATTCATGGCGAATTCCCGCATTTTGCCGCCAGCAAATAAATTTGCGAATCTCCAGAGAAAATTCGCCAGTGAAGATTTGCCGGCGTCAATTTCCGATTTTTTCGTGAAAACGTTCGAATTGCTCAATTTTATAGTGAAAACATTCGAATTGCTAGATTTTTTTGGGAAGATGTTCAAATTTCATGAATTTTTAGTGAAAACGTACGAATTTCACAATTTTTTTGTGAACTTTCTGATTTCACGATTTTCTGCAAATTTGTCGCCGCTTCGCTAATTGTGCGTGAAATTTGGGAATTTTCGGCGAAACGGGAGAGATTTGCCCATCACTAGTCACCTACATTATGGGGGTTATTTACTTAAACCCAAATAATCAAATTTTTTTATTTATTAAAAAAGTCGACAAACTTATTTATCAATAATTCCACTTGAAAAGGTCTCAGGAATAAACGATGCAACAAAATCAAACGTCAATTCGAATCGTGCAATCAACTCTCCAAAAGCTTAACTTTATCAAATTGCCTCTGCGAAAACTCGACATTGTAGTATCAGACAAAAACCCTGACTTTATCGGATTATCCAGCACAAATCACGATATCAAGAAACGACTTCAGGGACATCTGCCATTGACTTCTACATGACCTCAACAGATTTGAGATGGAGTATTATCAGATTCAGGTTTTTAGCAGCTTTGGGGTACAATAAATCTCTAAAAATTCCAGTTTTTCCACTAAACATTCAAGTTTTCTCCTTAAAAACCATAACCAGATAAAGTCAATGTTTAATAAATGGCCCCTAAATTTAACCTGTTTGTCTGCACTGTAATACACTGATTTTTTTTTTGTATATTTTGAGTAAAAAGGGATTTCCACTCTAAGGGGGTTATTTATCAAAGTCCGAATTTATCTCAATATGTTCTGCTACAAACTCTGATCAAATCCTCTCGGGTTTTTTACACTTATTTATTATTACATTTTCCGAAAATTTTCTTTGCAGTAAATAAAAACTAGTTTTTCACGATTTCTTCCGATTTTTCATCCGATTTTTGCCTGAAAATTCTGAAAACTTTGGGGTGTTGAACGAAAACCAGCACACATATAAAATCATTGGGACTTCTCCCATTGATTTATATGCAACCTCGACAGGTCTGAGATACCGGATTTTCTGATTTGGACTTTTTCCATCCTCTGGGTTTAATAAATTCTGAAATATTTGTGATTTTTAAAAGCCCGATTTTATTAAAAAAATATCAAGAGATTTTCATGATTTTTGCATTCGGAGTTTAGTAAATAACCCCCTAAAACAGTTTTTTTGTCTAATGAAAGAAAATGTAATATGCAAAAAAGATAAACACACACAACTTTCAATAGCATTAATTGCTTGGAATTCAGATTTCTTTAATATATATAGTTTCCCCTGTCTCTGTCTCCCAAAAATGAAAACCATCTTCCGTCTTGATATATATTTTTATATTTCTATAGGTTTTCCTACTAACAAGGCTGAGTGTATCCATTTTTTTATATTTTTTTTCATACTGAGTAATTGTCACACCACAGCCGGGAATTCAATTTTGAATTAGTATATCTGTTAAAATTGAATTAAACTAATAATATAACATGTGGAAATTGAATTAGTTAAAAAATGTGTGATATTAATATGATCATAATGTAAATCATAATGAAAAATGAAAAATGATACAGGTTATTTTGGGATCTGTGGGTTTTGAATTTTTCTCATGTTCCTATTAGTGATCAGCAATTGCAAATGTTTAATTATTATTATTGTTGACACATTTTTATAAAGCACATTTTTCAGCACTTTACAATTAATGGGTCTATACAGTGAACATACAGATACTACACACAAGAGGTACAAAATAATGATCCTGCTCAAAAGAGCTTGCAATCTAAAATGTAAAAATGTTTTTTTATTATGCAGAGTGGCTTGGTTGAAACACATCAGTATATTATAAAGTGCTATTAAGCTTCCCTCTAGAACAAAACAGCATATGAGTTTCCACGTTGTGGGCCAAGTATCTCCTAATGACATGTTTGGGGGGTTTCATTTTATTGTATGTATGCATGTGTGTATAGAAACTACTTATGTATGCAGCACTGTACAGCAGAACAATGAATTAATAAATTAATAGAACTAACAGGGGTCATTATAATAATAAATACAACTAAATAATAACAGTAAAAAATATAAATAAATATAAAAAATACAATTACAATAACGCTTAATAGGGGCAGGAGGATGGAAGTCCCTGTCCTGCAGAGCTTACAATCTGTAAAACAATGATCTGGTCATGCCTGGCCTTAAGTTGGACAGTCCTGCTCTACAGTAGCATTACCTCTTATTAATGATCAATTTAAAAAAAATACATATTTTATTGCGTAAATAATTAAATAGAAACTGAACACTTTATTATATATACAGTTATGAGACCTGTTCTCCAGAATGTTCGGGACCTGGGGCTTTCCAGATAATGGATCTTTCAGAAATGTGGATCTTCATACCTTAAGTCTACTAGAAAAGCATATTATAAACATTAAATAAACCCAATAGACTGGTTTTGCTTCCAACGAGGATTAATTATATCTTAGTTGGGATCAAGTACAAGCTACAGTTTTATTATTACAGAGAAAAAGGAAATAATTTTTTAAAATTTGGATTATTTGTATAAAATTGAGTCTATGGGACTATCTATATCATCATCATCATCATTTATTTATATAGCGCTGTCAAGATACATATATATATATATATTAGGGATGCACCGAATCCAGGATTCGGTTCGGGATTCGGCCAGGATTCGGCCTTTTTCAGCAGGATTCGGCCAAATCCTTTTGCCTGGCAAACCGAATCCGAATCCTAATCCTAATTTGTAAATGCAAATTAGGGGCGGGGAGGGAAATTGCGTGACTTTTTGTCAGAAAACAAGGAAGTCAAAAATGTTTTCCCCTTCCCACCCCTAATTTGCATATGCAAATTAGGGTTCAGATTCGGTTCATATTCGGCCGAATCTTTCTTTTGCATTCGGTCAAATCCAAAAAAGTGAATTCGGTGCATCCCTAATATATATATCCTATGAATTTGGACCTTCAAACCTTAAGGGGCCCATTCACTAAGCTCGAGTGAAGGAATAGAGGAAAATAGAGGAAAAAAACTTTGATTTTCGAATGTTTTTTTTGGCTACTTCGACCATCGAATTGGCTACTTCAACCTTCGACTTTGAATTGAACGTTTCGAACTAAAAATCGTTCGACTATTTGACCATTCGATAATCAAAGTACTGTCTCTTTTAAAAAACTTCGACCCCCTAGTTCGCCACCTAAAACCTACCGAGGCCAATGTTAGCCTATGGAGAAGGTCCCCATAGGCTTTCCAAGGTTTTTCTGATCGAAGGATAATCCTTCGATCGATGGATTAAAATCCTTCGATCGATGGAATAAAATCCTTCGATCGATGGATTAAAATCCTCGATCGATGGATTAAAATCCTGCGAATCGTTAATTAACCCTCGATATTCGACCCTAGGTAAATGTGCCCCTAAGTCTACTTTAAAAAAGCATTTAAACATTAAATAAATCCAAAAGGCTTGTTTTGCCTCCAGTAGTTATTAATTATATCTTAGTTAATGTACTTTTACATTATTGCAGAGAAAAAGGAGTTTCCTTGTAAACTGCAGCCGTACAAGCCAAAATATTCTGTAAAATAGATATTGGAACTGTTGGGGACTATTGTATTTATCTTGTAGAACTGCAAACTCTTCCGGCTTTGAGGAAGGAATTTTTCTCTGTTACATTTGTTTTAGGGGTATATTTATCAAAGAGTGAAAATATGGTTCACCCCGGCAGCTCTCGTTTCACTTATATAGGGTTTGTAGGCGGCATATTTATTAAAGCGTATGCTTTATGGTCACCCTATGGCCCTAAAAATCCTATAAATTTAAATAAAGAGACATTTCCATTTAACAAACTATGGTGATCTCTATTTTTGCCGTTCAATAAATATGACCTTTAATTCTCCATTTATGCTATATTTGTTTTTTATAGTTATCACAACTTGATTTAAAAAATAATAGAAGACTTTCATGAGTCAAACCAAAAAGGCTACGTTCAAATTTAATGAATAATCTTTTAATATTGCGTTAAAACTACAGAAGTGATAGGAAACAAATGAGGAGATCAGCAGTTTTGGGGAAAAAGCAGTGTATCACCAGAATACACAGTTTAAATGATTATTGCTTAAAATAATTAGATTTTTCAGTGAACAGTTTATAAATATGTGACCTTTACTAAAATAATTAACAGCCGAGACAGGATAAAGATAATAAAGAGGACAATAAATTGGACTTTGAAAAATGCAAATTTATTCACTTACCAAGCTAAAAACACTACATGGAATTTTAAAGAGAACAAAGCATCACTAGTATACTTGTTCATCTCTTTCTTCTTGGCGTGCAATCATTGATTATTTTTACATAACCTAGTATTTTTGCCGGTTAACAAGATTTTTTTTCCTTCTATAAAATAAATATTATTAAATATGTTCATTAAACACTTATTTTTACAACATCTGTTACTAAAGAACTTTTGTTACTAAAGAACGGGGGTTTAATTAATTAATATTGTAACCTCCCCAGCAGTACAAGAATTTATTTTATTTTTTGGTTTAATTTAATAGTTGCTTCTTTTACCTTTGTAGCTTTTTATATAAAATATTTGCTCAGGATGCTTTTAAGTTTTATAATAATCATTAGGATTATTATTGTAATCCCATATAAAGTTACAATTATGCCTTTTTCCCCTTTATTTCTACCTTGGTTTAGCAGCTGCATTGTAGAGCAGGTCCTTATTAGAACATATATTTATTAATAAATGGAATTATAAAATCACAGTGTTTATTCCATGTAATTGTTATAATCGTATATGGAGACTAAATATTAGAATAAATGGATAGACAGGAAAATGAATGGACTGTTAGATAAACATACAAAAGAAATATAGCTGATCGATAGACAGATAGATGATAGATAGATAGATAGATAGATAGATGATAGAAAGATAGATAGATAGATAGATAGATAGATGATAGATAGATAGATAGATAGCGCAAGAGAGGATATATAGATCGATATAGCTGATCGATAGACAGATAGATGATAGATGATAGATAGAAAGATAGATAGATAGATAGATAGATAGATAGATGATAGATAGATAGATAGATAGATAGATAGGGACAGATAGCGCAAGAGAGGATATATAGAGGATAGATAGAGTGAGAGAGAGAGGTGATAGAAGATAAATAGATAGATATAGTTTTAAATCATAATATTATTAGCTTCCAGAATTATTAGCCACATTAAAGAATTATATCACTAATAAAGATTAACTACTGCCCCTTTTACATTATTATTTTCTTACAATTTCCTTCTAATTTTCTTATTTCCTGCACTTAAAATTATTATATATGTTATGATGTCATGGAAATTAATTTCATGGTTCCGCTACATAAAATTTATGGAGTAGAACTACTTTTTAATAAACACAAACGATACAGTGCAGAAATACAGTAACAAAAGCATAATCCCGAGATACTCCCATTGTCCCAATGGCCTTTGAAAGTTAACGGCATGTTTATCAAATGGTGTGACAACAATAAACAAAATAGTACTCCACAAAGCAAGTTTTTCCTGTTTGGTAAATATTCACCATAAACCTTATAGCATGTACACATGATGAAAATAAAAGTATTTGTTTCTATTAATTACTCTTAAAATATTTACAGAGGAGATTTTTTAGTTCTGCTGACCAAGAAGTCACACACACACACTTACAAGTCTTTTATTTAGACCGTAGAATAAGTGTTATTATCATGGGAATAAAAACCATGTCCAGTTAGTGCTTACCTGAAACTGAATCTGATCTGGACACCTGGGAAACTTTTGAAGACAATGTCCAGTCGTAGTGGCAGTGATAATGGTCCTAATTTGCTGAATTCTTAGCATTCCTTCCCCAAAGCAGGACTGTAACCCGGTTCATCATAAGAAGTTGCAGCATCCATCATCTGCCTCTGTCTTCTGAAACACAAGGAGAAGGAAAGAAGAGGGGAGGGGTGGAAGAGAGTAGGAGGACAGCTTTTTCTCCGGGTAAAATCTGAAGTCTCTTACTAACTGCAACTGTGTGGGCAATAAAAGGTTAATTGATATGATAGATAGACAGACAGGCAGATAGATGATGGATAGATGGATAGATAGATAGATAGATAGATAGATAGATAGATAGAATGATGATCTGACTTTACGGGCATCAAATGAGAAAAATTCGGATTTTTTTGTGCAACAGTATGAAAAAGTCTTCGTTTTTGTCAATCCAATTTTTTTGTGGTTTTTTTAATGATAGATAAGGGTAAATCTGGGATTGTAATTTGGTCAGATTTTAGTAAATAACCTCCCAAAAGTACAGGTGTGGGACCTGTTATCCAAAATGCTCAGGACCAAGGGTTTTACAGATAAGAGATCTTTCCGTAATTTAAATATCCATTCCTTAAATCATTTGAACATTAAATAATCCCAATAAACTGGTTTTGCCTCCAATAAGGATTAATTATATCTTAGTTGGGATCAAGTATAAGCTACTGTTTTATTATTACAGAGAAAAAGGAAATAATTTTAAACATTTAGTGACCCAAGCTGCTGGTCCCAGACTTCCCCTACCAGTCCCTGATCGCACGTAATAAGCAGGGCCGGAACTATGGGTAGGCAGAGTAGGCATGTGCCTAGGGTGCAAAACTTAGGGGGCACCAGGCACTTACCTTTCACTACTGCCTACCCCAGTCCTGTCTGCAAAGTCCGGCTAGTTGCACTTGTTTTCGTGCCTGCTCCCGGCTGGCCTGGCCCAGTCCTGATAATAAGAGAAAACCAGGTACATGTGTGGGGGGCTGTTCAGGAGGGGAAGCAGGTTGGGGAGGGGGCCAGTGGATATGGGATGTGACTGGGGTGGGGAGCTATGGGGGGTGTGGGGGCCCCTGTGACAGAAACCCCCAGTCTGATGCTGTAGGATAATATTAATATGACATTTCGGTTATTTACTAAAATCCAAATTTATCTCATATTTTATTAAAAAAAAAAACATGACCAAACTCCCATGCTCGATTTGACTTTACTTATTAATTAAAATAACCTGAATTAATCAGATCAGATTTTTTGTTCAAGGTTTTGCTTAAAAACCCAGAAAATTTTGGATTTTCATACTAAACCCACCGAAGACCATGATAACTTCAAATCGAGATAGGTGCCGCTCCCATTGACTTATGCAGGACCTCGACAGGTCTGAGATGGTGGATTTTCGGATTCAGGCTTTCTGCAGCTTTAATAAATCTGGAAAAAAATCTAGATTTTTTTTCCATGAATAATTTACAATTTTGCCCCAAAATGCCCAACCAAATAAATTTGAGGTTTTGTAAATAACCCCCATAAAGTCATGTCTACTGCATGCAGTGTGACCAGAAGTGTTTTAATAAATGAATTAGGAATGGTGAGCACAGATGTAAGTACTGTAAGAAATGAAGGGCTAAGGGGCCGATTCACTAAGGGTCGAATATCGAGGGTTAATATTCGACTAGGAATTAAAATCCTTCGACTTCGAATATCGAAGTCGAAGGATTTAGCGCAGATAGTTCGATCGAAAGATCGAAGGATAATTCCTTCGATCGAACGATAAAATCCTTCGAATCGAAGGATTTTAATCCAACGATCGAAGGAATATCCTTCGATCAAAAAAAGTTAGGCAAGCCTATGGGGACCTTCCCCATAGTCTAACATTGAGTTCGGTAGCTTGGCGAACTAGGGGGTCGAAGTTTTTTTTAAAGAGACAGTACTTCGACTATCGAATGGTCGAATAGTCGAACGATTTTTACTTCGAATCCTTCGATTCGAAGTCGTAGTCGAAGTAGCCCATTCGATGGTCGAAGTAGCCCAAAAAAAGTTTTTTATTTCGAATCCTTCACTCAAAGTTAGTGAATCGGCCCCTAAGTGAAATCTATCATTCACACAGGCAGATAATGCTGTCAGAGTGTGGAAACTTCCTGTAGAGGTTCCATTAAATATAAACTGTGGGTAATACTAGTGATGGGCGAATTTATTTTCCAGGTGCAAATTCACAGCGAATAAATTTGCGAAATCGCTGCGAAAATTCACAAGTTTTTTGACGCGGCAAGAATTCCGACGCCAGTGACAAGTAAACAGATGCCGATTCACTTTAATGTGCGTAAAATGTCCTGGCGAATCAAAACGGGACAAATTTCGCCCATCACTAGTTAATACATATTTCCCAGCATCCTTGCCGGTTACCTGCTTTATTAAATTCAAGGAGCTGTAGTTGAACAAGAGCTAAAGGGCCGTCACTCTTCTGGTGTGGAAAAAAACCAATAAGGAATGGCACCAAATGAAAGAATATAGATTCCTGCTTTCAAGGATTTCCAGTTTAATATTCCAAGGAAATCTCTGGGGGAGGAAAGCCTCGCACACAGAGGCATCATTCCAAGCTATCAATAAAGAGGCTCGGAATGATAGGTACATTTATATTTCTGATTCTCTCTCGTTCACATTGTCTTCCTCCTCTGCTGTCTCTAAATGTCACCCATATTAATATACAAATGATTAAAATCTGCATTTTGAATGTAACTTCATGCCACATCCGATATGATCCAAGGTTATATTTTAAAACCAGTCTGCAATTATGGGGAGAAACAGTAGACCGATATGTAATACATGGTTCCCTGACTTAGGTAGTCAATGTTTGGCTTCCTTTGTCATCTCCTTGTGACAGCGGAAAAAGTCCTCAACCTTAATATTAGATTGTAAACTCTTTGGCACAGAATAAATTCATTTTCATCATTATGTATGTGCATCCGGGAAACACGGAATCTAAGGCTTTTGCATGTTGGTACTTCTGTATCAGTGCCATTGATTCTGCAACACCAACAAGACAATAATGAATTGTAGGTTTGCTTCAAAGTAAACACACTGCCATTGGTAACACAAATGTTCTCCCTGGGTTTTCTTGAGCATCTGCAGAATTATTGGCTCCTCATAAAACTGATACTACTATGTGATATGACTTTAATCTATATGATCCAGAGGCAAAGACTAATTTGAATGTTGTATAATCTCTATTAAAGGAGAACTAAACCTTAACTAAAGAAGTAGCTAGAAATGTTGTACATGATGTTTTTGGGCTTCTGTACCAGCCCAAGGCAACCACAGCCCTTTAGCAGTAAAGATCTGTGTCTCCAAAGATGCCCCAGTATCACTGCACATGCTCTGTGCTGCTGTCACTTACTGAGCTTAGGGACCCACTCACAATATACAGTACACATAGAATAGAAATGTCACAATATAAGGCTGATTAGTAATTAATACAGATAATTTCTACATGGCAGCACAGAAACCATATTACAGACCAACCTCATTTTCTGCTGGATAATTAGTGACGGCCCCTAAGCTTAGCTTCTCAACAGCTGCTCAGAGCCCACTGAGCATGTGAGTGTCACAGACACTTTCCAAGATGGTGACCCCCTGTGACAAGTTTGAAGTCCTGGATCATTGCTGCTATTGACAAGCTGAAACTTTAGATTGGTACAATAAATTCAGTATATAAAATATGGCATTTTTAGCCATATTCATTTTTAGGGTTTAGTTGTCCTTTAAGTGCTGTGGAATATGTTGGCACAAAGAATATTAGCAATGCCAAGCATCTTTACTCGTGGGTTAAATTTATTCTACTACATGCCTTTTTGTCCACAGAACTCAAGCAGCTTTGTTTATGATGATCCCTAAGCAGCCCAGACCACACTGAGCATGTGCACAGTCTTAGTCTTGCAAAGATGTATAACAAAGTTACAAGATGGTGACCCCCTGTAGCCAACATTGAAAGCATAAATCATTTGTTTGATTAGGCTTGTGGTGCAGTAAGTTCATGTTTATATTTAGTATACAAAATACAGCATTTCTAGCCTTATTCTATTTTAGACTTTACATGCCCTCTAACTTGTCCTCATTACTTCTCTTTTCCTTGCTATTACTATACATTGCATACCAAGTATCTAAATTATCCATTGGGATAATGTCTACCAATTTGTGCACTTTTGGTCACTGTATTGCAGTCTCAGGCACTTTTCTGCTGGTCATATGATTCCAGCGGGCCCTTTGTTTGTACAGGTATAGGACCAGCTATCCAGAATGATCAGGATCTGAGGTTTTCCCGATAAGGGATCTTTCCGTAATTTGGATCTCCAAATCTTCCGTTTAGTAACAATCTAATTTAAATTTTTTCCATGAATCTCTAAAAATTCTTGTTTTTTCCTATTTTTCTTAAAAGCTCTAAAAATGTGAGATTCATTAAAGGGGTTGTTTACGTTCAAAGAACTAGTTGGTTTCAGATAGATCACCATAAATAATGACTTTTTCCAATTACTTTCTATTTTCTATGTGTCATCGTTTTTCTAATATTGAAGTGTAAAGTGTATTTTTTCACCTTCCAAAGCAGCTTTGGGAGAGGGGGTCGCTGACCCTGTAACTAGTTCTAAATTGATACATTTAATTTATACATTTCTTATCTTTGTCCCTGCTGAGCAGAATCTTTGGATTTCATTACAGACAGCTGTTAGAATTGATACAATAGTTGCTAATACTCCAGAGATGCTACTGAGAAATGTATTTACTAAATGTTGTAAAATTGCAACAGTTCAGAATCTGCACCTGAATTACTGAGCTGTCAGACTCAAACACCAGAGACAGGGACATTCAACTTTAAACTTAGATTTTGGAAAAGCAATAAAAAAAAAAAACAATGGAAAGTAATTGAAAAAAAGTCTTTATTTCTGGGGAAAAATCTATAAACAACTGAACTGAAAAAAGTGTTTGGAAGGTGAACAACCCCTTTAAGTGTAAAAAACCACGGAAAACTCTTATACAATACTTTGCCATGTAAATATTGTTGAGTTCCTATAGAAGTCAATGGGAGTTACTCTGATCCTATTGCACCATTTAAATTCTGTCTTTTAGAGGTTTTTTTTTCCACCAGGAATTTTCTGAAAAACTGATTTTTAGAGGTATTTTTTCATATCGTTCAGCGTTATTTTCCTTTGTACTTTTATTATAAGGACCTTTTAATAAATGTAAGGACATTCGTAGTTTTAGAGAAAGTGAGTTTAGTTGTGCTTTCAAAAACCTCTAAAACCACTAAAATTTGACCTTCACTTAAGTTCAATAAATAAGCTTCCACGTTTACTCATGAATCATACAAATAGGATAGTTCTATATCCCATAAGGATTAATTATATCTTAGGTGGGATCAAGTGCAAGATACTTTTTTATTATTACAGAGGAATTATTTGAATTATTTGATTAAAATGTAATTCTGAGCTTTGTGAATAACGGGTTTCCGTATAACAGATCCCATGCCTGTATCTAAACAAAGGAGCCTGATGATTAGTTACTTATCTTGCCAGCCTATAGTTTAAAGCAAAATTAACTTATATAACGATCAATATATCCAATGATATGCAGATAGCTAAGATCCTTTATGTAAATATATATATATATATATATGCACACATATTTTTTTCCTTTTTTGTCAAATAATTTGTATTTGTCAAGTCAAGATGTATGATAGGTTATCAGCAAATATATACATCAAACTATGCCCAGGAAATCATAAAGGTAAATTAAAGACTTGGATCATAAAATGGCTAAGAATACAAATCTCAAAAAAGAATTGGGGAAAAAAATAATTTTACATTGTATTTTGGTGACATCATGTGGATCCTGTGGGAAGTGCAAAGCAAGCATCCGCATATAAAAAACAAACACTCTGTTAGTCTACACATTGTTATTGCTACTTTTTTATTAATCCTCTTTCTATTCCGGCTTCTATTCATATTCCAGTCTCTCATTGAAATCAGTACATGGTTGCTAGGGTAATTTGGACCCTAGCAACCGAATTGATGAAATTGCAGACTGAAGAGTTGATGAATAAAAAGCTAAATAACTCAAAAACAATCATTCTCTACATAATACTGAAAGTAACTCAAAGGTGAACAACCCATTTTAAAACAAACACATTATGGAAAGCTGATCATTAATACCTTCAGATATAAATTGTATGGCTGCTTAGCAACCTGTGCTAATTGCAAAAACTCTGAATTTTAGAAAAGCTAATTTTATTCCCTTAAGGTCAGTACTTCTGTGTATACGGTAGTTTGGGACTTTTTTTTTCACTAAAACCACAGAACTGAAATAGTTGACATTTAAAATTATATTTAATCATTACTGTGCTCAGTGTATTCCCTCATGAAGTAAATGTAACACCATTGAGGACTACCCTATGTTGCTTAATTCAGATGTGAGAATGTTAATAGGAAAGAAGAGGAAAGCATTCATTTTAATATATATAAACACTATAACAAATGTTATAAAACAGCAATTAGAAAGGCAAGCATAGAAAATGGGGAACTGATTGCCCCACAGGCTAAGACTAAGCCCAAAAACAGTGTATTAATAGTAAATATATGCATGTTGAGCATATGGCTCCATTAAATAATGGCTTTATGAAGGACAGAAATACACAAAAGTGTGTAATGGTAGAACTATACTGAGCATTCATGATCTGTATAGGTTTCAGCTCAGAGTTTCTTCTCACAAATGGCATTGCAATTGTCAATGTTACAGCGTAAATCATTCCATTCCCCGTTTTTCCACAGGTGAGCACATGCATCATTGGGTTCTCCCACTCTCCAGAACCTGCAGAAGGATATAAAACGGCAGTCACCAAAAATACTGGGGGTGATGTATCCCTTAAAAACATGTGTCAGCTCCTAATGTGTTATGCTCTCTCAAGAATGTACCAAAGGAGAGGGAACCTGGTGTCAAATGTTTAACTATGTCTTTTTAAAGTTCAGAGGGAGTAGGTTATCAAAGGGCTCCAGAAGAATTAAGTAAAAGGGACAACTAATGGGGCTCGAAAGACAAGGACTGACCTCTCCATTAAATTGGGAACTTCATAAGCCCAAGATCCATGGGGACTATGAGCTACCCTGGGATGAAAGATGAAAGCTTTTTGTGTTTCAGGCTGCTGAATCTTTCAAGCTTTCCAAAAAGAATGGGTGGCTTTTCTTCTGATACTGCGGCCAACCAGGAAGCCATTTCTCTTTGTGTTCTAGCAAAATAGGACAGATTTATTTAAAAAATTAGACTATTGGCAGGTATCGGAGCCCCAGTTAAGGAGGAACTATGTAAGCAACAGTACTATTTCATGTGATAATGGAGCACATAGTCAGTTAAATCAATTAGTAGCTAGTGAATTAAGAAATATATAAAGAGGAGCAGAGATTGTTTTGCCTGATACAAAATATAGTAGGTCAGCAGAGATTCTTTGTTATGACATATACCATGGCTAACCTGTTAACCAGAGTCTGTGGGTCAGGACCCATCTTGTTGGAAAAGGAAAAAAACTCTTTTAAAGGGCATGTAAAGTCTAAGATAGAATAAGGCTAGAAATGCTGTATTTTGTATACTAAATATAAACATGAACTTACTGCACCACAAGCCTAATCAAACAAATAATTTATGCTTTCAAAGTTGGCTACAGGGGGTCACCATCTTGAAACCTTGTTAAACACCTTTGCAAGACTAAGACTGTGCACATGCTCAGTGTGGTCTGGGCTGCTTAGGGATCGTCATAAACAAAGCCGCTTGAGTTCTGCATGGCTGGGAAGTAAGGCGGGGGCTCCCCCTGCTGTTCATAAGTATGATTGTTTCCCTGCTCAGCAGTTAGGGACCGTCTCACAATTCCTATCCCCAGCAGTAAATGAAGGGAGAATTTCACTGCATACAGTCAGGTTTCTTATAAAAATGGCACACATGTTTTAATTAAAGTATATTGGAGATATGATTATTTTTCATTAAAGAAAGTAAAAATGGGATTTTATTTTTTTGCCTTTACATGCCCTTTAAAAGCACATTTTTCATCATATTGGTGCATACAACTTTCTATAACCTGGGCATAATATAGCAACAGGCAAGCCAGAAATACATCCTCACTGGCAACTTTTCATTATAGAACTAAAATTATG
The DNA here is from genome assembly GCF_017654675.1 of Xenopus laevis. NCBI lineage: Eukaryota > Metazoa > Chordata > Amphibia > Anura > Pipidae > Xenopus > Xenopus laevis. The sequence continues at coordinate 145,186,355 of NC_054375.1, forward strand.
AAATAAAATTTCGAAAGATTTTTTGCTACAGACTCTTGGAAAAGAGTTAGACATACTTGAATGATGTTGTATAGCTGGTTCCATCCACCCATTCCCACATGCCTTCATCATTCATGTCAGTCAGGCCAATCCAAAAACGTCCCAGTCCTTTTGCTTTTACAACATTTTAGATGGCGGTCTGAGGATACAATGTGATGGTGAGAGATAGGCCAGAATGCAAAACAAAAATGTCACCCTTCTCAACATTCATTCAGCGCGAAATAGTAGCCTACTAAAACATTTCAGAACAACTGTTTACAAATTAAAGGACAATGAAAACCTCAGTCAGTGATGTGTGCCAATTTGTTAGTCCAGAGCTCCCCTTTTTTTTAAAACTACATTGGCTATGGAAGGAAGGTCACCGACATCTTTCACCAGCTTCTCATGCATTCCATGAGCAAGCTCAGTATTGGCACGTGCACTGCTTGGAACTTTTCGAAAGACCAACCTCGGGCTAGTGGTGTTTAAAGAAGGAGCAGCCAGCCCTGGATTTGTTGAAAGGCGACAAAGGCCCGGGCCTAGAGAAGCAGAATTTTAGGGACAGCATAAGTGATGTAACTAGAGTGCGCTGGGTTCAGTGTCGGACTGGCCCACCAGGATACCAGGAAAACTCCCGGTAGGCCAAGGTGTCAGTAGGCCCTCCTGCTTCTAACCTTTTGGCCTATTTCATGGTCATTCTCTATTTCTTTATGGGAATAAAGAATCTTAATAATCGAAGAATAGAGAATAGTATGTAGAGAAAAGAGACTAGGAGAATAAAGAGGTTGAGTGAGAAGAGGAGGTATAATAGTTTTTAAAGTGGGCCCTCAACCTAAGGTTTTCTGGTGGGCCCCTGGTATCCCAGTCCGACACTGGCTGGGTTCCCCCTGCAGAAAAATCTTCAGAGGGGCCCAGCGCACTCCAATCACCATTCTCCTGCTCACTTCCCATCCTGCCTTTGCCCAACCCTTGTCCTGCCCCCACTCCGCCCACTCCCCACCCCGACTCTGCCCACTCCCGCTTGCACCCCCTTTCCTCGCCGCAGGTAAGAGAGAGGGGGTTTATTATTAACAACAGAGGAAGCAGACCCCTTGTTCCCCGGGCCCCCCTGCAACTGCGGGGTCTGCTTCCTCTATAGATACGTAACTGGGAAGCATGTCACCGAGCCACATCGCAGTGGGTACAGAAGCAATGGGGACATGTGGACAAAGCTCTTCAAATCTCCTGTGCACCAATCCCTATGCTCTGGACCCAACAAGATAAGACATATGAGGGGGGAAATGGAAGGAGAAGAGGGGGTCGACAAGTGGTCCTGGTCTTGGGGTGCCCTATGTATAATTCTGGCTCTGGGAGTAGCACCAATAACCCTGCCTAAACAATATTAGCTTAATGACACCCAGCAGCACTGTTTTCCAAAATATATACAAAATATTGAAAAACTTCTAGAAAGAAACTGTATCAACTGCAGAAATTCTTATGTACTATCAGAAATTGGTATTACCTGCTCAAAGGCATCAGAAATTACAATCAAGTCACTTCCTTTTGTTTTACAAAGAGCCCGGGCTTTTAAACAATCAGAACTGTTGTCTGAGACATAATAGCAACTCTTGCCAATTAAGTGCCAGTCACTGTCACAGGACGCAACTAAGAGAGAACACATAGGTTTACGGTTTACATTGGCATTTACAGGGTATAGATGTGTAAAAGCAGAAATACTATTGTTATTATTGATGGGCGAATTTGTCCAGTTTTGCCAAAAAATGTGCGAATTTCACGTGAAATTTGTGAAATGGCGAAAAATTTGCGAAACGCATTCAAAGTTATTTTGACGCGCATCAATTTCGATGCCTGCAACAATTGTTATACACGCGCCTATTTTTGACAAATGCATTAAAGTCAATGGGCGAATAATTTTGACACGGCCCGTGAATTTTTGCTGCAATTTCATGAATTTATTCACCGGCGGAAAAACACTCAAATTCATGACCGGCGAATTTATTCGCCCATCACTAATTGTTATCAATTAAATATAATTTTACTAGTATTTAAAGCACCAACATATTCAACAGTGCTGTACAATTAAGTTAACATTCTGTGTTGAATGACAGAATGACAGCCTAAGTGAGCTGCAAGGTCACTGGATACAGAGTTCCCAGTACAGTTTATATATGTAGATGACTGTGTCTGCATGGAGTAGGAGCAGGGCAGGGTCTAGAGGAGAGTTACACCAGACTTCAAGCAGAAGGGGTTAAAAGAAGAGGTACAAGTGGACAGTGGAGTGAAGTGCAGCCCAGCAATTTTGCTCCACTGTCCAAGGCCAGCAGACAAAGAAATCCATTCCTGGACAAGTCTTGTCTGAACTCCAGACCCAGCCAAGCAGCAATACTGGGACCTAAGGGTTCCTCACAGTAATATTTCTTTATTGTACCATATGTGATATGCTTTTGTGCATTTAGGTGGTTCTTTTTTTCAAACATTCCATTTTATCAATTTCCAGGGGCAGAAGTGCTCCATGGATGAGCTGTTGCATGGAGGATAAGTTAAATTACCCCTTATATCTACTTATCTTTACTACTTTCTATCTACTACTATCAACTATATTGCTCTACTTTAGAGTCAGGACATAGACAATGTGAAGACCATGGCATACCAGATATCTACTTTAACCATGTATTTTTACAGCGGAGACAGAGCCACTATCACAAATATTGGAACCCCATAAGACATAGCAATAGTCTCTGTCTCTCTTGGGATACCCCTCTGCTACAGAGCTCCTAAGTAGGTATGGGCAAATTTTTTCGCCTTGTTTCACCACGGAAATGACGCCCATAGACTTGTATGACGTTGTGTGAAAAAAAAGACGCGTGTCAAAAATTTTTGACGCCCATAGAATTTAATGGCCGTTGGTGACATTTCACCGTCAGTGAATTTTTGGCGAAATGAAACAGGTCAAATTCGCCCATCCCTACTCCTAACTGGTCTCCTCCCTGTACAACTCTCATCAATGGCATTGGGTGAAGAAACTCCTATCGCCATCATGGGAAAGCACTGGTCACCAACGAGCAGCCAAAAATTCGACACAAAGGCAGGCATTTCAGTTTTTTTGGCTTCAAATTTGAGTGCCATGTGTCTCAAAATGTCTTCTCTTGATCCCTAATAATGATTAGTTCAGACATAATCTTTCTGTTAAGGTATAAAGGGAAAAAAAGGTTCCTACATGTCGCAGGCGTTACCAGCTTGCTGAGCTTCTTGGTAAGTTCAGAAACTGCAAATAAACACATATTTTAATATACATTCTATATAACTGTGAAATATACAGAATATATATTTTTATAAATACATTTTATATATTTTTTTGCCTCCGTGCATTGATTTGTCATATTTTTAACATGTTCCCGAACGTGTTTTATAATACAACAGCAATGAATAATATATAGAATATATAGAATGATACTGATGTCATGATCTAGAATAAGTGCTTAGTGATGTCACTGGTAGGGCCACTCACTTTAAGACTTGTAGTCTGGACTTACTATGTGACACTGAAGAACAGGTAGTATCAAGGCGTACAGAAGTTTAATCAATTTTGTAATCAGAATAAGGTCAATGGTCAGGGCTGGCAGCAATCAAAATAGTTAGAACAAGCATGGTCAGGAAAACAGATAATTAGAAATATATAGAATTACAGCACACCTATGAACTCAGGCATTGAACGTAGATCTTATCCTCCTTTAATTTCAAATCTGTCTCCATCCCCCATTCTGTTTGAGACTATAGTTAAATGGGGCTACCCAGGGCCCACATAACCATAGACTTTATCCATAAATGTTCCGTGTGAGACTCTCTATCTATCCTTAGGTAAGGGGCCTTGCATTCATGGGAGGCAGTGTATAGTAGAACTATATCCATCAGGTATATTTCAATAAAGATGGGTACCAGTGTTTCTTGCACTTAAACAGGTACAGGTTTATTAACTGAATCCACATAGTAGCAATGACAGAATGATAAAGGAAGACAAGCTACAATGGATAGGCCTATACTCACGACACAGTCTCAGATAGTCAGTTTACATCCCCACAGAGTCAATAATGAAACTTTGGATTAGCTTTCTCAGAAGTGTCACCCCCAGCTTTCAGGATTTCTCCCAAGTGGAACCTAAGTGAAACTCTCTGGTCCCTAGTTCTTTACACTTGATGCTTACTCTGGCCAGAAGTGCACCCATGATTCTAATCCTTCTAATTCTATATGGTGTAGCTTCAGACTGCTCAGATAGCTAAACCTACTCCTATCTATCACTCCCAGAGCAATCTATACAGAGTATGTTCTAACACTTACTAGGTCTGACTGTACATAGATTCCACTCTGATCCTACAGTACCTGCCTACTCAGGTAAGGATCTCCCAAAAATGTACCCAGAGCTTCAGCTTATATATTATTAACCAGTGGCAGCTTCTGGCCAACAATGGAAATACAAGGTTTCTATCTACTTTAACCAAGGAAGAGGAAACTATTTCCCAATTATGTTAAGGACTCCCCTTACACTAAGGCCAACTTAGCTGGCCTAACTTTAGGGGACTCTCTAGCTAAAGGGGAACTCTAATTTACCAGCCCCCTACAAGTGTACAAAACAAACACACACAATATATCATGATATAATGTCAGTGCCATTCATAAACAAATGCTTTGAACATTTTTCACTGTATTTCTTCAAACCTTCATCTTGTAGCTTCTCCATATTTGAGGTGATGTTTGCCCATTTCTCCTCTGTCCTTGTGCTCATGTTTTTAACTGAAATGTATCCAGAAAGCAGAATTACATTAGAAGAGTTAGGTTTAAAGCTTGAAATGAAACCCTGAAACAGAGCATTTGGATCTGATGCCTTTAGCTAATTTCTGGCCATCTTCTTTTTCTGAAGGCCCTCCAAGGGATCTGTATATCCTTCAATTTGCTCAACTGCTATATTGACTCAATATAAGAAGTAATAAGCCCAGTACATGTAAAACGACGAGCAGCACTGCTTTACTACATTATCTGAAGTTAAGCGAAGGTATGGCTGTTGTTACTTGTTGGAATAGGTTTTACTTTCTTCTCTGCACAACAGAAGTGGCCATGAACCAACGTCTGATGTCTAACTCAGGACAATGATTTATTTCACTGCAGAGAAACGCTTGCCTTTGGTGTCACTGGGGATGTCTAACAATGTGCAACCTCTTTGTTACTCTACTTTTCATGGACTGCTAAGTTTTCCTATAATTAGAACAGTTAGGTTTAATTCTGTCCCCTAAAATAAGGAGATTTGTGGTAGGCCATGGTTACTTTTTAAGGAGGCTTTTCATACCTTCTCTGTTCAATTTTTCAATTTCATGGGTGAGTCCTCTACTCTGTGATCCAGTTTTGCTGGCTGTAGCCCAATCTGCAGGTAAGAGAAAGCATGAGAGATCGGATTTAAAAAGTTTATTTAGAAGTTCTTGTATTGTTATTAGGGATGGGCGAATTTTTTCACCTTGTTTCGCCAAAAAAATGGCGCCCATAGACTTGTATGGCGTTGTGCGCGTTGTACGCGCGTCAAAAAAATATCAATGCGCGCCAACATTTTTTTGACGCATATAGACTTTAATGGGTGTTGGCGACATTTCTCCGACGGCGAATTTTTTGCGAAACGGGTCAAATTCGCCCATCTCTAATTGTGATACTTTCCAATAATTTGCTAAGATCTGTTACATGTTAATGAGTTATACATAAATTAGAAACAAACTCCTCGATTAGATGTCAATCAATACAAATCACATAAAGCATCTCTAATTGTGGTGTACACTTGATGCTTACTCTGGCCAGAAGTGCACCCATGATTCTAATCCTTCTAATTCTATATGGTGTAGCTTCAGACTGCTCAGATAGCTAAACCTACTCCTATCTATCACTCCCAGAGCAATCTATACAGAGTATGTTCTAACACTTACTAGGTCTGACTGTACATAGATTCCACTCTGATCCTACAGTACCTGCCTACTCAGGTAAGGATCTCCCAAAAATGTACCCAGAGCTTCAGCTTATATATTATTAACCAGTGGCAGCTTCTGGCCAACAATGGAAATACAAGGTTTCTATCTACTTTAACCAAGGAAGAAAACTATTTCCCAATTATGTTAAGGACTCCCCTTACACTAAGGCCAACTTAGCTGGCCTAACTTTAGGGGACTCTCTAGCTAAAGGGGAACTCTAATTTACCAGCCCCCTACAAGTGTACAAAACAAACACACACAATATATCATGATATAATGTCAGTGCCATTCATAAACAAATGCTTTGAACATTTTTCACTGTATTTCTTCAAACCTTCATCTTGTAGCTTCTCCATATTTGAGGTGATGTTTGCCCATTTCTCCTCTGTCCTTGTGCTCATGTTTTTAACTGAAATGTATCCAGAAAGCAGAATTACATTAGAAGAGTTAGGTTTAAAGCTTGAAATGAAACCCTGAAACAGAGCATTTGGATCTGATGCCTTTAGCTAATTTCTGGCCATCTTCTTTTTCTGAAGGCCCTCCAAGGGATCTGTATATCCTTCAATTTGCTCAACTGCTATATTGACTCAATATAAGAAGTAATAAGCCCAGTACATGTAAAACGACGAGCAGCACTGCTTTACTACATTATCTGAAGTTAAGCGAAGGTATGGCTGTTGTTACTTGTTGGAATAGGTTTTACTTTCTTCTCTGCACAACAGAAGTGGCCATGAACCAACGTCTGATGTCTAACTCAGGACAATGATTTATTTCACTGCAGAGAAACGCTTGCCTTTGGTGTCACTGGGGATGTCTAACAATGTGCAACCTCTTTGTTACTCTACTTTTCATGGACTGCTAAGTTTTCCTATAATTAGAACAGTTAGGTTTAATTCTGTCCCCTAAAATAAGGAGATTTGTGGTAGGCCATGGTTACTTTTTAAGGAGGCTTTTCATACCTTCTCTGTTCAATTTTTCAATTTCATGGGTGAGTCCTCTACTCTGTGATCCAATTTTGCTGGCTGTAGCCCAATCTGCAGGTAAGAGAAAGCATGAGAGATCGGATTTAAAAAGTTTATTTAGAAGTTCTTGTATTGTTATTAGGGATGGGCGAATTTTTTCACCTTGTTTCGCCAAAAAAATGGCGCCCATAGACTTGTATGGCGTTGTGCGCGTTGTACGCGCGTCAAAAAAATATCAATGCGCGCCAACATTTTTTTGACGCATATAGACTTTAATGGGTGTTGGCGACATTTCTCCGACGGCGAATTTTTTGCAAAACGGGTCAAATTCGCCCATCTCTAATTGTGATACTTTCCAATAATTTGCTAAGATCTGTTACATGTTAATGAGTTATACATAAATTAGAAACAAACTCCTCGATTAGATGTCAATCAATACAAATCACATAAAGCATCTCTAATTGTGGTGATGATGATGATGTGAACACAGTATTTACAGTTTGTTGCTAAAAGAGGGGGGATCACTTCTGGACTAAGTCAGGTATCTGGCGTAATACTGGAGTATAAGAAGCAGAGCTGGAGCATCCAAAACAAGACTTGTCACACGCACATCTGTCATGTTGATGATTCAATATTGTAGCACCACATACCATATAGAAAAATCTTTTATTGTTACTTAATAGTGATGGGCGAATCTGTGGAGTTCCCGCGAAATTCACGAAACGGCGAAAAATTAGCAAAGCGGCACCTGGCGAATTTTTGTACTGGTTTCGCAAATTTCTCCGCTGGTGGCGAATCGCTCGAATTCGCCGCGAATTTGCGCCTGGCAAATAAATTCGCCCATCACTATTACTTACTGAAGACATGCAAGTGGCAACGTTAACGTATATATAAATCAAGTCACTCTTAGAAATAAAGGGGACTAAGTGATGCCATGAAAAATTTACATTTTAATATTTAAAATAGAGATCACCTTCCTGGGGTTCAGAAGGAGCTCTAAAATGATTTTGCTGTGGATCCCTGTAAATTCTAGTTACTTTACTCATTCACTGCCTCTTACAGGTATGCGACCTGTTATCCAGAATGCTTAGGACCTGGGGTTTTTCGGATAAGGGATCTTTCTGTAATTTGGATCACCATAACTTATGTCTGCTAAAAATATTTAAAGATTAAATAAACCTATCTAATAATTCAATAAGGATTGATTATATCTTTATTTGGATCGAGTACAAGGGGCTGTTTTAGTATTACAGAGAAAAAAAGAAAATTGTTGAAAAATTTGAAATACGGTTTTTTATTAAAGTGGAATCTATGGGAGATGGCCTCCCCATAATTTGGAGCTTTCTGGATAATGGGTTTTTGAATAACAGATCCCATGCCTGTACTGCTATTTCATTTGAATTCTCAAAGTTTAGGAACAGAAAATTTGATCATCAAAGGAATTTGATGCACTTTAGCTGAAATGAGTGCCAGGAGCCCACCATGTATGCACTAGTCTTCTATGGATGCCTTTTGCCTTTCATCGAGCCTACATCCTTTTTTGGGGCCCCAGTGCCATTGAGCCTTGCTTTCATAATGTCAGGAGCTGCCCTATTGGCTACACACAGCATGCTCCCAGTCTACTTTAGTTGCCTTATACCTTTACTTATGTATATTTCTTGAATGTGGACATGTTTCCAGCGGGCCCATCTTCTTTTATGTTGTGCCAGTACTTCCCCAGTCTCCTACAAATGCCTTTTACCTTCCATTGTGTAGAATTCTTATCTTCTTGTCTGAGATATGCAGAGTGCTTCAACAGAGATACAACAAACTTCTGAACTGCTATTGGCAATTCCAAGTTAGGGGGTGTAACTATAGAGGAAGTAGATCCTGCAGCCAGAGGCGGGCCTAGCCGGCCCGGGCACCCTAGACACCCCAGCCGGGCAGCTCTCCCCCCTCCTCGTCTTTTGCGCATACGTGTCAGCGGCACTCGCGCGCGCATGCGCATTAGCGGCGATTGTGTGCGCATCCTCATCATTTGCTTGCGTCTGTGCCATTCACACGCATGCATGCCAGAAGCATTCACGGGCGGAAGTCTAGTGCCAGGTCCAGTCTAGGGGTAGGCAGAAGAGGTAGCTGGCCAGCGCCCCCCAATCTTTGCGCCCTAGGCAGCTGCCTCTTCTGCCTACCCCTAGTTCCGGCCCTGCCTGCATCTGCATGGGGGCCCAGGAGGTATAGGGCCCCATAATGCCCTAATTCATATACTATTTCAATAAATATTGAATTCTTGGGGCCTGAAAAATAATTTGCTATGGGGCCTAGCAGGGCCGCCATCAGGGGGGGACAGGGGGGACAAGTGTCCTGGGCCCAGGCATGAAGGGAGGCCCCGTCAGTGCTGCACTTTTGAAAGAGACGGGCCGAAAAGTGCTGAAAAGTCAAAGTCCCGAAGCGTCGAAAAGACCCGAAGCCACGAAAACAGCCGAAGCCAAAGTCCCGAAGCAGCGAAAAGACCCAAAGTCACAAAAGGAGGCGAAGTTCAAGTCCTGAAGCCATGAGTTCAATTCTACTGAACACCAATTTGTGTTTTTTTTTTAATCCCCTGGCCACCAATGTATTATTTTAATAATCTATAGGCCCCTGCCACCAATGTTTTTTTCAAAAAGATTTTTTGGGGCCCCAATTTTTTTTAACTTGTAAGGGGGGCCCTGGTGCCAATGTTTTTTTTTTAAAAAAAATGTTGGGGCCCCAATTTTTTTAACTTGTAAGGGGGGCCCTGACACCAATGTTTCTTTTAAAAAATATTCTTTGGGGCCCAATTTTTTTAACTTGCAAGGGGGGACCCTGGCACCAATGCTTTTTTAAAAAGACTTTTATGGGGGGCCCTGGTGCCATTGTTTTGTTTTTTTTAACCTATAAGTGGGCCCTTTCCATCAATAGCTTGTTATAACTTGTGTGTGTGAGAGGTTACTTTTTTAGCACTGATGTCTGTGTGGTCTTTTAACTGTGATGTGGATCTGGGTGGGGCTTGGGTGCCAGGGTGGGTGGGGCTTGGGTGCCAGGGTGGTCGGGGCCCAGGGGGCCCCAAACAATTTGCTGTACGTGGCCCCGTAATATCTAGTTATGCCACTGCTAGATCTGCTGCAGATTTTCCAATCCCATTGTGATTCCGCTGTTCATTATTTTATTTGAGCATTCTGCAGATTTTAGACATAAAGGCAATTATGCAAAGGGAAATGTAAAAGCACCATAAGAGACTGAAGCCAAAGGTAAAAACTATACATATTGGGTGTGTGCTGCAGGCCACCAATAGAATAGTCAGGGGATAAAGGAAAGGGCCACTGGAGTTTGGACCCTCCTGGATATTCCCCTGACAGGCCAGTTTGACCCTGTAATTAATAAACAAAATGAGTTACTATATTTGGACTAAACTTTGCACTTTTTAAAACATTGCCTTCCGCTGTGAACTTTCATGAAACAAAGTGTAATTTACATCTGTCAGAAAAAAATTTGTCTGTAAATATTAATCACAGAATTTTGCTTCCAGAAGACTTACCACTATTCCCAAAATCAATAGGTTCAGTCTTGTTCCCTGACTGGGAAGATCCAGGTATTGCTGATAAAATATACACAAAAATGAAATGGAGCGGCTGGTGCAAAATCATAGGCCATACATATTGTCTGTTATGTTACCCATAGCAACCAATCAACAATAAGATTTAAACACCTACAAGTTAGAAAACCAAAGCTATAAATGGTTGCTGTGGGCAGCAGTCTTTGAATAGACACACAAATAATACAAACATGGCTTTTCACACAGAATCATTGCAAAAGATTTCTACCAACATATGGATAAGATGATCACGAAGAGGACCAGGATGAGTATGTAAGAAAAGCAGAGTAAACAATTGGTCATTAGCATGGACCTTCGTCTTGTATCTGAATGTCCTTCCTCTGCAATGAAGAAAAAAAGGCTAATCACATGGAAGTCCTTTAAATGGAAAGCAACACTTCTGACAGTTTTTATACTGCAGAGTGCCATATATCCCCTCCCTACAACTCATCCAACTATTTCCTATATCCCCCTCACTATAACTTCTACTGCTTTATATAACCCCTCCCATTTCTACATATAAACCTTCCCTATATCCCCTCCATATAACGCCTCCTACTGCTCCATTCAGCCCCTCCCTATAACTCCTCCTATTGCTCCATATAACCCCTTCCTATAACTCCTTCTATTGCTCCATGTAACCCTCCCTATAACTCCTCCTATTGCTCCATATAACCCTCCCTATAACTCCTCCTATTGCTCCATATAACCCCTTCCTATAACTCCTTCTATTGCTCCATGTAACCCTCCCTATAACTCCTCCTATTGCTCCATATAACTCCTCCCTATAACTCCTCCTATTGCTCCATATAACCCCTCCATATAACTCCTCCTATTGCTCCATATAACCCCTTCCTATAACTCCTTCTATTGCTCCATGTAACCCTCCCTATAACTCCTCCTATTGCTCCATATAACTCCTCCCTATAACTCCTCCCATTTCTCCATATAACCCCTCCCTATAACTCTTCCTATTGCTCCATATAACCCCTCCCTATAACTCACTCCTCCTATTGCTCCCCGAACCCTCCTATTAACTCCTCCCTTACTCCTCCTATGCTTCATATAACACTCCCTATAACTCATCCTATTGCTCCATATAACCCTCCCTATAACTCCTCCTATTGCTCCATATAACCCTCCTATAACTCCTCCTATTGCTCCATATAACCCCTTCCTATAACTCCTCCTATTGCTCCATATAACTCCTCCCTATAACTCTTCCTATTGCTTCAGATAACCCTCCCTATAACTCCTCCTATTAGTCCATATAACCCCTCCCTATAACTCCTCCTATTGCTCCATATAACCCTCCTATAACTCCTCAGATTGCTTCATATAACCCTCCCTATAACTCCTCCTATTGCTCCATATAACTCCTCCCTATAACTCCTCCTATTGCTTCATATAACACTCCCTATAACTCATCCTATTGCTCCATATAACCCCTCCCTATAACTCCTCCTATTGCTCCATATAACCCCTCCCTATAACTCCTCCTATTGCTCCATATAACCCTCCTATAACTCCTCCTATTGCTCCATATAACCCCTTCCTATAACTCCTCCTATTGCTCCATATAACTCCTCCCTATAACTCTTCCTATTGCTTCAGATAACCCTCCCTATAACTCCTCCTATTAGTCCATATAACCCCTCCCTATAACTCCTCCTATTGCTCCATATAACCCTCCTATAACTCCTCAGATTGCTTCATATAACCCTCCCTATAACTCCTCCTATGGCTCCATATAACCCTCCCTATAACTCCTCCTATTACTCCATATAACCCTCCCTATAACACCTTCTATTAGTCCATATAACCCCTCCCTATAACTCCTCCTATTGCTCCATATAACCCTACCTATAACTCCTCCTATGGCTCCATATAACCCTCCCTATAACTCCTCCTATTGCTCCATATAACCCTCCCTATAACTCATGCTATTGTTCAATTTAGCCCCTCCGTATAACTCCTCCTATTGCTCCATATAACTCCTCCTATTGCTTCATATAACACTCCCTATAACTCATCCTATTGCTCCATATAACCCCTCCCTATAACTCCTCCTATTGCTCCATATAACCCTCCTATAACTCCTCCTATTGCTCCATATAACCCCTTCCTATAACTCCTCCTATTGCTCCATATAACTCCTCCCTATAACTCTTCCTATTGCTTCAGATAACCCTCCCTATAACTCCTCCTATTAGTCCATATAACCCCTCCCTATAACTCCTCCTATTGCTCCATATAACCCTCCTATAACTCCTCAGATTGCTTCATATAACCCTCCCTATAACTCCTCCTATTGCTCCACATAACTCCTCCCTGTAACTCTTCCTATTGCTCCATATAACCCTCCCTATAACTCCTCCTATGGCTCCATATAACCCTCCCTATAACTCCTCCTATTACTCCATATAACCCTCCCTATAACACCTTCTATTAGTCCATATAACCCCTCCCTATAACTCCTCCTATTGCTCCATATAACCCTACCTATAACTCCTCCTATGGCTCCATATAACCCTCCCTATAACTCCTCCTATTGCTCCATATAACCCTCCCTATAACTCCTCCTATTACTCCATATAACCCTCCCTATAACACCTTCTATTAGTCCATATAACCCCTCCCTATAACTCCTCCTATTGCTCCATATAACCCTCCTATAACTCCTCCTATTGCTCCATATAACCCTCCCTATAACTCCTCCTTGCTCCATATAACCCTCCCTATAACTCCTCCTATTGATTCATATAACCCCTCCATATAATTCATCACAATGATCCATAAATCATGTACAGATGCCTTTACACTGCATTCATTCATTCAAGATAATTGTTATCGAAGTGCACAAAACATAAAAATATGTTATTAAAAAACAGCTGGGCAAACCAAACTAGTTATTTGACCATTTCCCACAATATCTGACCTTTACTACCATTTTCCATTAACAAACAAGGTGCCAGCATGGTGGGCCAAACGTATCAGTATGTGTTCTTAAATTTCTGAATTATTCACAACACAAACACAGCATAAATTGATGATATTAAGGTGAAGAAGAAGGCTATTACCTGAGCACATCATGTTGCTGTGAATTCTCTCCATGATGACACTGCTATCAGAGTCCAAAGCCGGACACAAAGTGCTTATATATGCTGAGCTGACTGCAGTTTTATCACACTTTACTCAAAAAGGAAATGAACCAGATATAAAACGTCCTCACTCGTCTTTGCTATAAATCAGCAGTTTTATACAGAGACACAGTGAGAAGACCCATTGAGGTCTGTACTTCTTCACGCGTCCAAGGAGATCTTCACTCTGGAGATGTCTCTGGAGACCTGACAGCTCTGCATCCATCCACCACCCTCATTTGCTGGATGAAGTGGACAGTGGCTTGCCTCCATCAACCACTTGCTGTCCTGGGTTGGCCTAGACAGTTTTCCTCAAATATAAGCCTGTCTATGTCTCCATTCAAAGAGAGAGGGCTTAGAGACTGAGACACCCTACCTGGTCGCATGTTTAGTGTTTTGACTCCTAGTAAAGTTCATTTAAAACCCATTGTCCTTGACATCTGAAATAAAGATGAATGTTGGGATTTCCCAAAAATTCCAAAAACAAAGTATACTAAATTGCAAAACAGAGCCTATGAGTAAGTGCCCCAACAGGCAGGAAACCAATTAGAACATTTTTGTCCCAATAAAGGATTTTGTACTTTTAATATACTTTGCTTTTTGAATTTTTGGGAAATTCCAATTCATCTTTATTTCAGATGTCAAGGACAATGGGTTTGAAATGGCCTTTAAGTGGAGTCTCCAGCTTTGCTTGACGTGAAATCCATGTAAAAAAAAAAAGTAAATCATCATCTTAATCATTATCATAATCAAATGAAGCTGAATGTAATGAGGTGTTTTCTCTAAGAGAACTTTAAGTGTAATGACAAGGGGGTGTTGTAAAACATCTGTGCCCTTTGGGGGAGCACTGAGTGCTGTATTTATGGGGAGTCCATGTGTATCTAATAACATAGTAAGTTAGGTTTAAAGGACAAGGAAAGGAAAAAAATAAAATCCCATTTCACTTTCTTTAATGAAAAGGAAACCTATCTCCAATATACTTTAATTAAAAAACGTGTACCCTGTTTGTAAGAAACCTGACTGTATCCAGTGAAATTCTCTCTTCATTTACTGCTGGGGATAGGAATTGTCAGACGGTCCCTAACTGCTGAGCAGGGAAACAATCATACTTATGAACAGCAGGGGGAGCCCCCGCCTTACTTCCCAGCCATGCAGAACTCAAGCAGCTTTGTTTATGACGCTCCCTAAGCAGCCCAGACCACACTGAGCATGTGCACAGTCTTAGTCTTGCAAAGATGTTTAACAAAGTTACAAGATGGTGACCCCCTGTAGCCAACTTTGAAAGCATAAATTATTTGTTTTATTAGGCTTTGTGGTGCAGTAAATTCATGTTTATGTTTAGTATACAAAATACAGAATTTCTAGCCTTATTCTATTTTAGACTTTCCTTGTCCTTTAATTGCTAGTTGATCCAGAGGAAAGCAAAAAAAAAACATCTTCTGAAGCCTCTCCAATTTGGCTCAGAGGGGTAAAATCCTTCCTGACTCCAAAATGGCAATGGGACCAGTCCCTGGATCAACTTGTACTATGAGCTATCTCCCATATCCCTGTATTCCCTCACTTGCTAAAAAACAATTCAACCCCTTCTTATACCTATCTAATGTATCAGCCTGTACAACTTCCGAACCTCTTTTCTTCTAATTGGAATGGGTGACATTGCATCAGCTGGAAAGACCTACTGGTAAATAAATCATTAGAGAGATTATTATATGATCCCCTTATATATTTATACATAGTCATCATATCACCCCTTAAGCGCCTCTTCTCCAGCGTGAACATCTCCAATTTGGCCAGTCTTTCCTCATAGCTAAGATTTTCCATATCTTTTACCAGCTTAGTTGCCCTTCTCTGTCCCCTCTCTAATACAATAATGTCCTGTTTGAGTGATGGAGACTAAATCTGTACGACATATTCTAGATGGGGCCTTACCAGCGGTCTATACAGTGGAAGAATGACCCCCTCCTCCCTGCATCAATTCGTTCAGCAAACAGGGCAGGGTGCAAAGTGCAAAAACATGACATGAGTGTGTCTTCATTTTGTAATACAGCTTCCAAAAAAAAGAGATGCATTTTATATCTGACTAGATGGAAACAGGTCACAAGTCACAAACTAGCAGGTCCCCAGTGCTCCCCAGAAAGCGGTTGGGTGTCATGCCGCCCCTCAGATTTTGCCTTTGTGGTCTCGCCACAAATCCGGGCCTGCCCCTGTATGTATGAATGACTCCTCTTTGTCTGTTTCCTGGGATGAAAAAAAACTTTGCCAATGTAGCTGTTTTACTAAATATCTTGCATAACAAGAAACTGTTGTTTCCTGTTTTCTGTGACAGTCATCTGTGTATTATAAATACAGTAAAACCTCAATTTTACATCCACTGCTTGTTTTACCACATTTGGCATCATTTTGCTGGTGGTCCCATCAATATATAAGGCACAATACATCTCCCTGATTTTGGATTTTCATGGATTTTATGTCGATTTTATGGTCCCCAGAAAAAAAAAGTAAAATGGGCGTTCTACTGTCGGTCTGTTGTATTTCCAAAAAGCATTAATTTGCTCTTCTAGACCGGGCCATGTTTATGTTGAACTCACTGCCCAGAGAAATTTTTGTGTCCTGAAATTGCCCAGGTTTATAAATTAACATTTCAGTCTTGCTAGGACCAGAAAAAAATGTTCACCATCCTTGGGCATGTACTGACAATAAAATAATGATATTAACAATAGAATAATGAGAACACCCTATTCCATGACGGGTAATGGCTAGTATTTAGGACTATTAATATAAATTAAAGATCAAGACCCCTTGTACATACAAGGCCAGACCTAAGGCAGATAAGGGGGAAGGGAAGGCTGATGATAATGGTCTCAGGTAATCATACAATGACATGCTGACCAAAGGTCAAGACTCTGCAGACAGAAGTCAAACAACAGTGGGGCTCATTTATCAACAATGGGCAAATTTGCCGATGGGCAGTTACCTATAGCAACCAATCAGCGATTAGCTGTTGAAAGCCAGCTGCAAGTAAAACAATGAATGCAGCAATCTGATTGGTTGCCATGGGTTAATGCCCATGGGCAAATTTGCCCAGTGTTGATAAATGACCCTCACTGAGATACACAAGTGTTGCTTCGGAACTGCAAACACCCATCCTGTCTCAAACTAGAAGACATAGATTTTATGGTTTGTGTATATTGGAATCAGGGAAACATAAAACGATGTAACAGGTATTGCAATATTTACTATGGTAAGCTTACATGCCTTCTAATATAGGAGGAGGGCTTTTGACCATGTATGGTATTTCCGTGTACCCTTTGCGCTTATGGTAAATGCTCAGTAAAAAGGTATAAACGCTTGTTGTAAGAGGAGAGTCTTTGGGAAGTTCTCCTGTCACACTTAAGTACTATGCTGTGGTGTGATTGTGACAACTTCCTAGGCAAAACTCTTGTCTTGTTTGTCTTTGTCTAATAAATAACCTCACTTATTTGTATAGCCTTTTCTCTGAGTTTTGCTTTTATAAACGAGGTCTGAGTAATAAAATTACCAACAGTACATACAGACAGACATTAGGGGTCAGTTACTCACCACGCTGGAGTTGCAAGGCCATAAATTTCTCTGCAGATGTTGGATGAGCCCCCACCCTGTTCATTAACACTTTCACTGCTAGCCTATTTGGTCACTTGTGGTACTTTTAGTGCCAGACAGATCCCCCTAATCCAAAATGGGTCTTTCTACTCCAAGCTAAAGTTGGTGATTTTGATGTTTCTAAAAATCATCTTAAAGAAGAATTCAACCCCTTTGGCAGTGGCGGAACTACCGGGGGAGCAGGGGGTGCAAGCGGGCCAGGGCCCGCATCCCCTCAGCAGCCCGTGCACCACAGAAAATGCGGCAATACGTAGGGGGACGGGGCCCGCCTGCGCGTCACGCACCAGGGCCCACCCCCTCTAGTTACACTTCTGCCCTTCGGCACTAAAATCTCTCTCCCCTGTGTTGTACCCCCCCTCCTTCCCCCTGACCTACCCCCCCAGGCAAATGCCCCATACTTGTTACTGACCCCTCTGTGCAGTTCCTCTCCTGTTGAGTTCATGCAGCCATGTTCGCCCGTGCACTCTTCTTCCTGTATTCACTGGCATTTGGTGGCGCATGCGCAGTAGAGGGATTTACCGTTAAGGATCTACTGCGCATGCACCCGAAAGTCACGAAGTTTCCAATTTCTTTTTTCGGAAACTTTGTGACTTTCGGCACATGCGCAGTAGATCCTTACCGATAAATCCCTCTACTGCGCATGCGCCACCAAATACCTGCAAATACAGGAAGAAGAGTGCACGGGCGAACATGGCTGCGGGAACTCAACAGGAGAGTAACCACACGGAGGGGTCAGTAACAAGTAAGGGGCATTTGCCTGGGGGGGAGACAGGTCGGGGGGAAGGAGGGAGGGGGGCAACACAGGGGAGGGGTTGAATTCTCCTTTAAAGCTTCTACTTTTGTCTTGCCGAGCTTCCCTTGGAAGACTTATCAAGTGCAGGATAGAAATAAAACACACATACACAATGATCAATATCAAGTGAGAATAATATTTTGTAAGAAAATTAATACATCGCTGATTGATTATGCAACATCATTTGAAAGGGACATGAGCTGGGAAACCCCAGAACACAGCGAACTCTCAAACCAGACCAATCCGGAAAGGTTCTACACAACACGTCTGCTTGTAGATGAATTTCCGAAGCCCCCTCAACTGAGTTCTCTTTTTTATACTAGTACAATAATAAAATGATCAATCATAGCAGAATTTGGCCATAATCCTAATTGTGGATTTATAATAAAATAATGGCCATATGCCCAGGAATATGACCATGAGCTTTCTTCAACATGACAATCATGTTCGTACTATATCTGATTTCCCTTTCCTGATCTCTAGCCTTAACATTTCCCAAATAATGTTTAGTGCTTTTGTCGGATGGTATTGGATCAACAAAACGCACCTGACAAGTTGGATGTAGTCCTGTGGGTCAAAATATAATGTGACTGATAAAAAATATCTGCTGTGTAAACTACATGGAAAATTTTCCATGTACACCATTCTCTGATCCAAATGCTGCCAGGAGCAATTCTGGCCCATCCGCCACTATGCACTGGTTTTTTTGTACCAGAATGGGTTGGGGAGGTCCACAACATTGGAGGTCCAGGAGAGCCGAAATTCAGCTCTTAAAGTTACAGGAGCAGCATTGTTTTGTGGGGTGCTGCATGCCCCTGCATGGTGCATCTTCATCCAATGAGAAAAAATCTAATAGTGCCTGACCAACTTTTTCTATCCATCGAAATACATTAAATGCCGAATATAGATGAATGAACAAACTTCACCATCCAACTTTACATTCTAGCTATAGGGGGATCAGATTTCATGTCATCTTCTAAATGCTTTTGCATGCTGTTTTGTGGTATTGTGTGGCATGATCTGATGAAATCTGACCCACAAAATCTTCTAAAAGTCTCCCATGTAGTTTCACCATAAGAAATGACTGTCTATCAAGTCCGGGCCTGCCTGGAGCTACCACCAACTCTGCACCAATTGTCAGCTCCGGGGTTCCCACAGAGGCCTCATTAATAGGCGCAGATGCCACAAAAGAATCAGACGCATGCATTGCTCTCATGCTGAATGCCAGAAGTGATGCCAACCACACTTTTCATACCAAGGGGCAAACAGAATAATGTAAATTTTAACACATCGTCTGTAATTATGTCAGACACATTTTGCTCTGACAACTGCAATTAAAAAAAAGCCAAAAAAAGTGATTGCACTTAGCCTATTGCGGTGTGCAGGGTCAAACTGGGCCCCACTCCCCTGAACGACTGCCTCCGCACAGTGATGTGATGCAGCATGCATGTGCTGGGGGGTGGACATCAGGAGGAGGGAAGCCCTCGGTGGTTGCGAGTTGGGCCCTTGGCGTCACAGCCCTCGTCACAATACCCCACACCCTACTACTCCCTGTGTAGTATGTCTGGCAGATACCAGAGGGTGTCACAAGTGTCACTGCTGCACAACCATTTCATATATGAGAGCCATGTGATCACACTGCCATTGGTGATTTCTACTTCACTAAGGACAGAGTGATTTTTAACTGGTAAGGGGCTAAAATTGAGTTTGATATCCCTGCTTGGCCTGAGACAGGGTACTCCAAAGCCTGGTAAGCTCAACCATGCAGGTTTAGAGCTTGGATGCCTGTTTATGTGTTTATGGAGAGTGCTGGGAGCTGTAGTTCAGCAGAGGAGGACTTTGTGTGTTCGCACTATGCAGAGTGATGGGAGATATGCCATGAGGATGAAGAAAGCTGTGTGTGCTTCGCTGAATGGATTTCATTACTGTGGATACCCATCTGTGTGAATCCCCAGGCCTGGATTTGTGGCGAGGGCCCGGGCCTAGAGAGACAGAATAAATGGGGCAGCATGCCGCCCAGCCGCTTACTGGGGAGCTCAGCTCCCCAGTGCTCCGGAGGGGGTATTTGGACCACTCGCCAGACGCCAGGACCGCACGGCCTCGGGGTCCCCGCACACTAAATCCAGCCCTGTGAATCCATAGGGTGAGTTTTAGAAAGAAAGAAACCAGTGTGTCTCCTGTTTGAGAAACAGTTTTTGTTTGTGTGCCTGAGACGTGGGAGCAAATACCTTTATCCAGCAGGAGAGGTATTTGGGCAGGTAGCGCTACCTGGGAAACTTAAGTGCTCTTTGGGGAAAAGGAGCTGAGACTCTTTGTCCACCAGGAGTGAAGTGTGGGACTTGGATTGGACTGCAGATATTCCCAGGGTAGTGGGCATAATTATGTTGTGAATGCATATTTTACTTTAACTTTAATTTTATATAAAGTGTTTTATATATATATATATAGGCAACGGAAGATACCAAGGGGCTTCAGAATACGTAATGTGCCCACAGTGGGCCGTTCCAATGCTGATTTTTGCAGCCGCTGGTGCGGAATTCTAAACAAATGTTCCCTGGATCTAATGTTGCTTGTAATAGATGAATCTGGCAAGGAACTTGTTAAAGTGCGTACTGAGCTTGCTAATATTGAACACCAGTCTCATTCTATTCTCAAAGCGGATCAGTCCGTGAATTGGCTTAATAAATTGGAAAATAGTGTACAAGCATATAAGCAAGAGCTGAATGCTTTTAAACAAGCTAAAATCATTAAAGTCAATCAGGACTATAAGGACCGTAGAGTATACGGATGGTTAATTGGGAAGGCAGGTACAGACAGATATCAGCGTAGATATAAAAAGGGTAGAGACCTTTTAACCGTTGATAGCTCGGGTGACTCCCATAATTCTGACACGGATACCCCACGTGGGGGAATAGAATGTGTTTCTCAGGAAGGGTCATCGGCTGGTGGACATACCCAGGTTCATTTTTTAGGCGATGCAAACGCAAAAGGAAATATACCAGGCGGGGCGGTGGGAAGTCGAAGGGGCAGGCCACCCAGAAAGCCAAAACAGTGATATTCAATTTAAGCCAGCACACACTCAGCTTGGGCGAGGTTGCTCTATTGTCAAAAGGTTTATCCTTTGTTCCAGTGACAAAAAATGATGCTTTTGGTCTTGAAGTTGATATGTACAAATTTCAACGGAAATTGAAATTAAGGGATCATTTTAAGGATGAACTCAGTGGACAACCTCTTGAGAAATTTCGCCCTGTGAGTGTGTTTGAACCATCTAATGTGGCAACATCTATTAAGACATATTGTGCAATTACACAAAGAGAAATTTCAGAAACAGTAAAGAACTCTGAAAAATTTTATTCAAATTTAACTGCAGCGGAGAGAAAGGCACTCAACACTCTACGTGATGATAAAAATCTTATTATACGCCCTGCAGATAAGGGTGGTTCAGTGGTATTGCTGGACCGATCCTACTACAGGGAAGAGTTAATATCACAATTGTCCAATACTGATGTCTATGAGAGATTATTGAGAGATCCAGTCAACTCTTTTAAAGCTGAGCTTGATGGAATGTTAAATACAGCAAGGGCATCTGGGTGGATTAGTGAGAACTGCTTTAAGTATCTGGTGACTGATTTTCCAAAGTGTCCGATTATCTATACATTGCCCAAAGTGCATAAAAATCAGCACACCCCCCCTGGACGACCGATCATTTCGGCAAGGGGGTCCCTTTTTTCTAATGTGGCATGTTATCTTGATAGTTTCCTGCAACCTCTTTGTACTGATATGCCTTCTTATATTGCAGATACAGCATCTTTACTTGATATTTTGAAACAAGTGGATGTATTACCTGATAACACAATATTTGTGACGATGGATGTGTGCAATCTGTACACTATTATACCTACTGAGGATGGCATATCAGCATGTAGACAGGCTTTGGTGGGGAAGCACACGGGTAATCCACCAATTGAATTTTTATGTACACTGCTTGAGCTAGTACTAACCCGTAATTACTTCCGCTTTGAGAAAAGTTTTTTCTTACAAAAGACTGGCACAGCAATGGGCTCCAATGTGGCCCCCTCATATGCCAATCTGTTCATGGATGCTTTTGAGAAGAAATATATTTATCCAAATTATGGTGAACAGGTGCTTTTCTATCGTAGATTTATCGATGATATCTTACTGATTTGGCATGGGGACCACACTGGAGCCTTAAAGCTTGTGACTGACCTGAATGCTTTATCTACGCCTGTAAAATTTACCATTACATGTCATAGTGATGTTATAGATTTTCTTGATGTGAGACTTTTTAGAACAGCAGATGGGATTGGAACCACGTTATTTCGGAAAAATACTGACCGTAACACGGTTTTACATGCACATAGTTTCCACCCTCCTGCTGTTCTGAAATCTATACCATATACCCAATTTTTGAGAGTATTCAGGATAAACACTGATCTGGTGGTTGCAAAACAGCAGGCGTGTGAGATGCGAGACCGTTTCCTTGCTAGAGGATATACACTTGATTTCCTTGAGGAGGAGATGGAAAGGGCATATAAATCCTGTGGAAAAACTGATAAGATGGTGAATAAAACTGTAACAGCTCGGTCACAGAATATGACGTTTGTGACGAACTATATGCCGGTGAGTCATAAAGTAAAAGAAATAGTGAAAAAACACTGGCCAATACTACAGTTGGACTCTGGGTTGCCATTTACAAATATGTCCCCTCCTATGTGTACTTACCGCCGTGGTCGCTCATTGAGAGATATACTGATGGTCACAGATTTACAAAGGGGTGAGCCTGTAAGTTGGCTACCAATGATGAAGTTGGGATGCTTCCGATGTGGTGGGTGTAAGACATGTGGATGTCTGATAACTGGTGGTACCTTCTCCCACCCCCACTCTGGGAAGAAGTATAAGATCCAACATCGCTTAACTTGTACATCAGAATTTGTGATTTATTGCATTATGTGCCCATGTGGTTTATATTACATTGGGAAATGCGTCACTCCATTCCGGATACGCATGAATAACCACAGATCGGCTATCCGACTGGCATTATCCTCGGGACAATCTGAAATCCCCCTTGCGAGACATTTCTTTTTGCACAAACATCCTTTGCCTTCCCTAAGGGCGATATTGATTGATCATATCCCTACCTTACCAAGAGGAGGTGACAGAGCTAAGGCTTTATTACAACGTGAGGCGAAATGGATACGCATGCTTGATACAATTGCCCCTAGGGGATTGAATGAGATGCATTCACTGTCTTGCTTCCTGTGAGAACTTCAATAGGAATGATTTAGAATCTATATAATGAGAATTGATAATATTATCCCTCCTCAAGTGTGGATTAATGAAATTTGATGATTGTTTGCAAATTATAATGCTATACAAATCGTTTGGTTATATTTAAACGCTCGACATCACAGGTTCTTTCCTGTATTCATCAGCTGAAATGTTAGATAGATAGAAATCTAATGTATTTTAATCTTTCTTTTTTTAATATACTATTTTAGATGCACTCTGTCACAGCAATATTTATGGCACGTGGGTACTTTACTGTACTGTAATAGTAAGATTTTTGTTCACTAGTTTGGGATAATGTCACATCACTGTGATAATTGGATTATATCTGGGGATGATGGGGACTAATTCAGAATTGGAACCAATGGGGTTTAACTAGGCTGTTACGGATGAGATGAGGTTGAAAGTTTATACTGAAAAATTTTTATAATCAAAAAATTTTTTATAATCAAAAATTTTTATAAATTAAATTAATGAATTCAAGCAAATTTTGTGCGGTGCACAATAAACTCTTTTTCCATGTTCCAACTCTGGATGATGCCTTACCGTCTTACCTAGTTTTTTTAAGTGTTTTATTACTATTTATATCTTTTTAGCTGTGGGTCATTCAATATTTGCACTCTATGACCATCATGTTACACAGGTGCATGTTAACAGTGATAGATAATTAATTGGGGAGTGATGATTCTGTGGTTCTTCACTGATTGGTGGAAGGGGGGTTAAAAGGGTGTGTTTCACTACCAAGCACCATCCTGATGACGATCCAGTGGGATCGAAACGCGTAGATATGTGGTTGTTGGAATAAATTTTGCTATTTGTACTCATATGACTGACCCGTGAGTGCTTTCATCTGGTGGAGTATGAGGATTTTGGTGAGCACCCGGTAATTATTGCATAGAGTGGTGCGTGCCGATAAGTGGAGATATATATATATATATATATATATATATATATATATATATATATATATATATATATATATATATATATATATATATATATATGTAAGTAGATGCCGGTGCACACAGGGAATTTTTTCATATCAATAATCCTTTATTGTATCAACGTTTCGGTCCTCTATTGGGACCTTTCTCAAGATCCCGATAGAGGACCGAAACGTCGATACAATAAAGGATTATTGATTTGAAAAAATTGCCTGTGTGCACCGGCATCTACTTACCTATATATTTGAAATTCTGGGAGCACCAGGGTATATAACTTGTTGGCAAGCGTGTGCAGTGGCCTTGGAATGTGTATATATATATATATATATATATATATATATATATATATATATATATATATATATATATATATATATTTATATATAAATGAGTTCGCAGAGGACCAGCACACTGTTTTTCAAATGTCAAAAATATTTTATTTTTATATAAATATTTTATTTATATTTAAACGTTGGAGGAACTGTGATGTGAAAATAAAATATTTTTGACATTTGAAAAACAGTGTGCTGGTCCTCTGCAAACTTATATACACCCTCTTGGACACCCTCCTGGGCCCAGGTTGTACATTCTTACCATATACCACGTCCTGAGTCCCCTTTGCTAAGTGAAAGGTTACTGGGAATTACCTCTCATGGCATTGCCTCCACCTAATGGGATCTGGGAATACACCTGCACGTGGCTCCATTAGGAAAGATTAATCAAACACACTGCAGTAAAACACATAACTTTTTGTAAAATTAAAGGCAATATACAGAAAAAAAATGCTTGTTTGAAAACTACAGCTCCCAGAAAAAAATCATAACTATTTTGCAGTGTTGGGAGTTGAACCGGTCAGGGAAAACAGCTTTCCCTGACCAGGAACCAAACCCAAGCAGAAGCGCTAGAACCACTAGAGCACCAGGTAACTATGTCTAGAAATAACTTATAGTGTTTCAGTGTCGGAATGCAATAGAAATTTTGGGGGCCTAAATACATACCTCCCAACATTTTGGGCGAGCTCAGCACGGTGAAAATTGTTTTGACCACTCCCATTTTTGTGGTCACACTCCCTAATTACCATGTTCATTTTACAAAACTCAGCAGGTTTTGAACGTTTGAACATATTTCCGTGTTTTTTCCCCGGTTATTACAGGTGAATTGCCCTTTAAGCTGTGAGTCTAACATTTCCCAAGAGACCTGTTATCTTATATTGTTACTTCCTTGTCTTGAAATTGTTACAAAAGGAATTTATAAGCAGCTGTGACTATTCTGGGCTCTCTGCCAAAAGCCAATTAAGTTAGAAACTTTGTTTCTTTTTCTGGCTGTTCAATGCAGACAAAAACGGGGCTTTCCAGTACAAATGAGGGACTGCAGGTTGAGCTGTCAAAAGAGGGACTGTCCCTCTAAAAACGGGACAGTTGGGAAGTATATAATTTGCTGTGGGCCCAGTAATATCTAGTTACACCACTTGTTACACCACAATGCTTGTTTGAAAACTACAGCTCCCAGAAAAAAAAACATAACTATTTTGCAGTGTTGGGAGTTGAACCAGAGTTAGGTGCCTCCTCCCACCCAGAGTTGGGCACCTTCTCTCACCCAGAGTTGGGCACCTTCTCTCACCCGGAGATGACTTCAACAGTGTGGGATGTGCAGGAAAAGTGGGAGGAAACATGAAAAACATTACAAACTGTTCTGTCTTTGTAGCTTCATATCTAGTGTTGGTCTTATAGTGGTGAGCATAGCTGCCTTCCAAGCAGTTGACCCGGGTTCGATTCCCGGCCAACGCAGATTTTTTGTTTTATACTTTGGTTCCATACAGTAAGTGTCCGATTTCTTAGTCTAATATGCAAAGTATATTTTTCTCAGTACTAGTGAAGGGGGAATTTATTCGCCAGGCACGAATTCGCAGCAAATTTGCGCGATTCACCTTTGGCCAATAAATTCACGAAACGGGCGCAAAAATTTGCTGGCGGCAAAAAAAATGTTGGCGGCGACCAAAAACGGACGCCGGCGTCAAAAAACGGATGCTAGCGTAAAAAATGGATGCCGGCACCAAAAACGAGACGGCGGTGCCGTTCCGCAAATTTTTTGCCGTTTTGCGAATTGCGCAAATATTTGGTGAAGCTAAATGGCGCAAATTCGCCCATCACTACTCAGTACCAATATCATTAGTCCAGAAATTCTATGTGCAGCTATAAAAGTAAATAGCAAAACAAATGAATTCCTGGTGTGACAGCCTTGACATATACAGAATATATTGCCAATACCTAATTGATCTGAGTTTGAAACAGCTGTAATTACATTGTGTATATTAGTTATTCTTTATTTGATATCCATTATTTGTGTAAATCTAATTTAATCATTAAATTTGTCCATGTACTACTCAAAACATATGCCCCGTGTGAGGATCGAACTCACGACCTTCAGATTATGAGACTGACGCGCTACCTACTGCGCTAACGAGGCAACTGATGGACATTGTGGTTTTTATGACACACATTTTCTATATCTAAAATATCCAGAATACAATTACTTTCTTACATATGCACAAATATTTTTTCTTTTAACATCTCCTTCAACATTATTGAAACACAAACTCGCAATCTCTTGCTCACACATACATTGTTCTTCATATAAAATGATACAGTCATTGGCCAAGAATTATTTGCAGATACTGGACCACTATATATAGAGAGACATAGATAAGACAACTTTCAGCCCTGAATTGTTTAATGAAACTTAATTTCACACCGTTTTTAGTTACAGTATTAAAACGCCATTAAGGTATTAATAAGTGCCAGTTTCGGATTAACCCTTGAATAACAATAAGTGTAAAAGAAAATGTGCATTTCTTAAGTTAAAAACGTATAAATCAAAAACAACCATTTTAAAAACAGTATGGTTGAAACAAAAGTCAATAAATGTCGTCAGTCGCAAGTAAGTTTCATCTAGAAGTGGTAGGCCGTTTTCCAATGTGTATCTTAAAGGACCAGTAACATCAAATTTTTTTTTTCAAAAATTCGTTAGTACATAACGAAAAAATAACACCAACACAAAAAATTTAAAATAGCAAAGCCTTTATTAAGAAATAACTTACAGAAACTCCACTTCCTGTCCTCTTCAGAAACGGCGAAAAGGCGACCATCCTTCCTGCAGCGCTCGATTTGTCCTCCCTGGCTAGCTCCAATATTCTACTGACAGCGTGTGAAGTGAGGTGAAGAGAGTTGAAGCTGCGGATCAAGACCCTGCGGGACCGACACATGAAGACCTTCCTGCTGTACGAGTGCAAGAAAACCAACTGGTGCAGGCAGCCAAAGATGCAGACAGTTTCCTGGGAGCAAGCAGTTCTCCCTCCACAGGCAGCGGAGCGCTGAGGTGAGCTGAGGTGAGGTTCACCTCACTTCACACGCTGTCAGTAGAATATTGGAGCTAGCCAGGGAGGACAAATCGAGCGCTGCAGGAAGGATGGTCGCCTTTTCGCCGTTTCTGAAAAGGACAGGAAGTGGAGTTTCTGTAAGTTATTTCTTAATAAAGGCTTTGCTATTTTAAATTTTAATTTGTGTTGGTGTTATTTTTTCGTTATGTACTAACGAATTTTTGAAAAAAAAAATGTGATGTTACTGGTCCTTTAAGGCCAACGGCAAAATGCTTTGTTTCTGCCCGGTCTCGAACCGGGGACCTTTCGCGTGTTAGGCGAACGTGATAACCACTACACTACAGAAACCTCCTGCCGGGGCATTTGCAAAATCTGCTCTTCATGATAAAGCAGAGTATTTGAATGGCTAATTTCATACAATATTTATGTCTTTACATTAGCACTGAAAAAAATTATTGTTTTTAAATAGGTATAGATTTGTTTCCACAATCAAAATAGACGATATTTCATTTTGTCACCTTCTAGTCTGTAAAATAATAAATTAGATACAAGAAATGTTTCTAAAAGCTAATGATTCCTTTACAGACAGGTAAACAGATAATATAACTTCTTGTTGGTTGTTTTCTTATCTTTCCCATTCATCTTGTGTAGATTATCAGACATCTTTGTGGTGATATAAAAAAAAAGCAAAGATCTGCTGACTCATTGACACGTTTTCTGGAGAGACTGAGCAGAAATTATACAAATGGTAAATAATAGACAGGCCCAAGTACACAGAAAATGTCCATGCAGAAAAATAACAATCATCTCAGCTGACCAAGAATTCCTTCTGGGGAATTATGCTTCAGAAACATGTCCAAACCCAGACATTGGGTTATCCAAGTACCAAGTAATGAATATGCTGCTTTTTGGAGTTGACAGCGGATGAAACATTGCAATATCAATATATATAATATTAAAATATGAGTTACTTTCACCATAGAGCAGTGTCAGGGCTTTCTGCCTTGAATTGTTTCAAAAGAACTTAATTTTGCACCTTTTAGTTGCTGTATAGAAATAATATTAACATATTAATAGGGATTAGCACCCAACTGTCAATTGAAAAGCCCCCGTTTTGGTTTAACCCTTGAGTAAAAATAGGTGTGAAAAGACTTGTTTGCATTTCTAAATAAAGTTGACCATTTTTCAAAAAAAGTGTAATTTATAAAAAAAAAAAAGTATCTTACCAGCAGTTTAAAATAAAACAAAAATTAGTTGTATTATTTTGCTGGTTTAGGCTGATAAAAATGGTTTAGATAAAAAAGTCCGGAGGGAATATCTCATGAATTCTGTACTGTATTAACTAAATGAGAGCTGCATATTGTATCTAAGTTTAGGCCTTTTGTGCTTTAAATGCTGTTATTCTCTCAGGGAGAACCCTAATAGTTAATGTCCCTAATTGTCAGTCACAGTTTTTGACATATAAAAAGTGTAGTAGACAAAACATTTTCAAGTATAATAACAACAAAAAAAAGGTTGTTTCTGCCCTGGGGACATTTCACGTGTTAGGCAAAGTGATAACTACTACACTACATGAGATAGACCTCCTTTTTTTGCCATACAGGGTGTTCATTTTGCTGTGCCTTGTTGGTTGGATAGTTCCCCCTAGCAACCAGAGTTGAAGATTTGTCCATAGGTTCTGCTCAGAAACAGACTTCCAGGACTATGTCACATGCTCCTTTTTCTTCTGACATAATCCTACTCTCTAAGCAAGTATGCAGGAACTAGAGGAGCATGGATGCTTTGCACACTAGGATGTACATTTTCATGTTAGGTAAGTATGACCACAAAACCACTGTAACTCATGCTTCAAACAGGAGTTCACTTCCTGAAGATCTAAAACAAAAGCTAATAAGCAAATTATCTTCAGGATCACACCAGAACAAGAATTATTCTGAATGAGCCACAAAATGCTGAATGCTCAAGATAGTCCCGTTACCATGTCCTAGTTCTGATGCTAATTTCTCAGTACTCAAATATGAAGTTTTCCATAACAAAACATATTCGTTTTCATTGAATGTGTTTATATTACTCAAAATACATGCCCCGTGTGAGGATCGAACTCACGACCTTCAGATTATGAGACTGACGCGCTACCTACTGCGCTAACGAGGCAGCTGATATATACATGCCTGTATATTTTTATTTGTATATCACTCCTTGAAGGTAACAAACATTGGAATAAAAAGTAACAGTAAGTGCATTGTTAGAAATACAATTCATATAAATATAAAATACAGATTAAGTGCTCAATGTCAAGGAAACAAAAGGCTAGAGGACCCTACCCTGTGTTGCTTATAGTCTAAAAGGGAGGGTAACATACAGACACAATTCAGAGGGGTATTAAGGTGCTATAGGTTACAGTTTGTTACACTGTTATATAAGTGCTGGTTCCCTGAAATGTGCCGCCGGCAAATAAATTCGTGAATTTGCTGTGAAAAATCACTGGCAAAAATTAACATTAATGTGCATCAAATGACGGCAGTGTTGAATTTTCCTTGTGAGGCAACATCGGGCAACTTCGGAAAATGAAGCACTGTGAGTGCCATCCCACTGGCGATTCCTCATTATAGCCAGCGGGAAGGTAGGGGAAGGCAGATCAGGGAGATTGTCACCCAGAAGAAGAGGCGATTAGTCGCCAGGCAACTAAATCTCCCCGAATCTCCCCTTGTGTCCTTACCCTAAGGCTTGCACATTCTGTTTTATGTCACACTTGAGAAAGGGCACGCAAGCCTGAAACATGTTGTGTGAACTGTAGTCCATAAATAAAAACCAAAGGTCAGGAGGACATTTTGGAGAACATTTTGGAGAACCTATGCAATTGGCGTTGGTGGTATAGTGGTGAGCATAGCTGCCTTCCAAGCAGTTGACCCGGGTTCGATTCCCGGCCAACGCAATAATGCTTTTTGCCTGTATACTTGGCTTCCAATTTCAGTAGATACATTAGCTTTTTATTTTTCATTGTAGTTCGTCACCAATAAGATGAGCAAACAATTTATCAAATAACCACTCATCCACAGCTAAGCAATAGCTGTCCAAAATCTTTAAACCATAACTAAAGAAATATATGATAGCCAGTATTTGAACAACACCTCAATCCCGTTACTTCAAGCAAACCAGTTCAGATGGCGGATCTTATTAACATACTAAAACCTAATTTTTTAATCCATAATCCATGTGCATATGACACATCTAAATGGATCATCTACCTTTTCGATTAGAATTAAAACACAACTTTTATTAGTTAAAATCACTTATTAAAACTTTAGCCCTAGTATTGTCACCATATCAGCATCTGATGTATGCCTTTAGGGGTTTTTCATTTCTCCTATACGTCTCCTTTAAGTGTTTATCTAATTTTATAGTCAACAATGAATACTATATGGTGGAAAGTGGAAAACATTTTTATTAAGAACCAAGATGGCAGGACCTGGTGCTCTTGATTCCCAACAGCTCCCCTATTTTGTTAAATTCCTGTTCTGGGCAGGATAACATACATTTAGGGTCTACTGGAGCTACAGTCCCTGTCCATGTTTTAAATGAGAGGTGGGTGTGTCTTAATGATCCCTGCCAGAAGCACAGTAGGAGGGGAAATTTCCACCCTTGTGTTACTGCAGCTGACATTTAAGGGGCGGGAAACAGGAGGTCAACAAGAAAAAAGAAATTAGACAATTTGTCCTTATTTAAACAATAGTTTTGATTTTTAGGGACTTTTGCTATTTTTATGCTTTCCAGAATTATATACATAACAGTGCATGAAATATGAGACACCATACACATTTCTAAAGAAGGTTTGACCTAAGAATAGAAAAAAATTAGTTTTAGCCACAGCAAGAAAAAATCCTTTAAAATAAATATGACTTTGAAGATAATAATGACTATTTTAAAATAAATATTTACCAAATTATTAATGTATTTTGATTTAAAAAAAAAAAGTTCAAAACTAGCAGAGGATGGTTTCGATCCATCGACCTCTGGGTTATGGGCCCAGCACGCTTCCGCTGTGCCACTCTGCTTGTTTAAGACTTTTCATGTTATGGGTAGATAAAGCTATTTCAATGCAATCTGCAAGTTTCATTTTACATTTTTTGTTACATTTTTTAACATTTAAAAAACTGAAAGAGACATACAGTTAAGTAACTGGTGGCCCTGCCCACATTGTAGCCGCATCCACCTATTTACATGGTTGAAACAAGGGACAACTTCCAAGCATTTCATAGCAGACACAGTGGTGGCTTTCAAGCATTTAATGATAGACACAGTGATAGCCCCAAGCATTTACACAATTAATTGTTTATAATGCCCTCAGTACGTGATGATTTCAATAATAACACCTTCAGGATATATAGTAGGTTAAACAGTCATGATTTTATGTCCAATTCCTTAAGTACATTTTCAGAGTAATATAATTGTACAATATTATGTATAATACTCTCATACAAAATAAATACTATTTATATGAACTAATACCAAATCCCACGCGGAGACAACACGCTAGCGAAAACGATTTCTGTTTCCCACTCTTCCCACTCCAGCACTAGTACTGTTTCAAGTTTTGGCACTGCTTAGCAGAAGCTCGGCATGTAGCTGCCAATCCAGGACTAGGGGCACAAAATGTTGGGAAGTTGGGAAGTATGTGATATGCAAATTTTCCCTAAAAGCCAAAGTGATTGATTAAAAAATTCTTTTAACTGTTAAACTTGGAGATGGGTTCATTTTGCTTTGGGGTTATGTGGCAGATGATGGCATAGGCAAATATGTATGTATATAGGGAATAATGGATTCAGCTAATCAGCTAATTCTGGATGCCAACGTTCTGAGTGCTAGCCAAGAAGGTTAAAAGGGGATCTAGTTCCTACAACAACACAATGATCCAGCAGTTGACCCGGGCATTTCAAGTGCACAGAGGCCCAATTCCCACATAGAGGCCCAAACAGCTCCGACCAGCCCACTAAATACTGACTTTCTATAGGATCTTATATCAGCCCCTCTGGCATTTGCCAGAACCCACAGATTGCCAGTCCGGGCCTACAAAGATCCTAAACATAACTCAAAAGTTACCACAAGCTACTTGAAGAAATGTAAGTTAAAATGTCTCTCAGTTCCCATCACTAAAAATCTGTTGGTGGATCTTATATATGCAAGATGGTGCAAAAAGGTCTCAGACATAGAAGCGATCTCCAAGGAAAATGGACAGAAATCCCTACAATAAGGAAAAAATTACTGGATACAAAAGATACCCCCCTGATGGCATCCCTGCATACATTATCTCAGTGCTGTCCAGCCCATGTCTCCCCTTGTGTGGCCCCAGGCAGGTTTAGACTGAGGATCAAAATAGGCCCTGGCATTTCAGGTACACAGAGGTTCAATCATCCCACACAGAGGCCCAATCAGCCCCCACCAGCCCACTAAATAGTGACTTTCTATGGCATCTTTAGCAGCCCCTCTGGCATTTGCCAGAACCCATAGATTGCCAGTCTGGGCCTGGCCCCAGGACTGCCTTTATAAATCATGGGACCATGCAAAATTTTCTGGGCCCCCTGGTCCCGCCCACCCCCCAAGCCATACCCCACATCTCACCCACCCCATACAGACATACAGAGCTACAACATTAAACCCCCCTAAGTTATAAAAAGGCATTGGTGATCTGGGCCTGCCTACAAGTAAAAAAAATACTTATGGCCTGGGCCCCCCATGTTACAAACAAACTACACCATATCTTCTACATGGACTGTTAGAAGCAACATTCAGAAAGGAACCAGGGATGGGTGAATTTTTATGGCTTGTTTCGCCGTGGAAATGACACCCGTATACTTGTATGGCGTCGTGCTGGTACCTCAGAAACATGCAACAAGAACAAAGACAACCAGACTACTCACTCCCCAGGAGCAGGTCCAGACTGAGAATTAAACTAGGCCTTGGCATTTCAGGTACACAGAGACCCACTCAGCCCACATAGAGGCCTAAACAGTCCCCACCAGCCCACTAAATACTGACTTTCTATGGCACCTTATAGCAGCCCCTCTGGCATTTGCCAGAACCCACAAGTTGCCAGTCTGAATAGGTTGTTAGCCTCCTATCCACAAAATTCTTTATAGGATCTTAGCACCGAAGTCATAAGAAGATGATTGTTAGAAATGTTATTATGATATTATTATTATAATGTTGATATATAATGTTATTGCAATCGACGGAAATCCTATTGTACAATCAATATTAACCGACAGATGTGTCAAAAATTCCAAAAAAAATCCACTGGTGGCCAGGACCCTCCTTTAAGTAAAAAAAAAAAAAAAAAAAGCATTGGTGGCCAGGTCCCCCCAAAATTTTTAAAATTGCTTGCCAGGGTTTGGCTCTTAAGGGGGGGCCTAGCCATGCTTCACTTACTTGATTATCCAGGCCCTCCTGCTGTCAGAGTACTGCAAGCTTCAGATGAGAGGACTGGACATCCCATATGTGCATGATTTTTCTTCTAGTCCCAGTAAAGCTGCATTGGGATTAGATAGGCTGGAGTGGAAGATCCTATAGATCCAATACCTGTACAGCTTTACCAGGACTTATCCTTAAACGACCAATGAGGGCACAGAGATCTGAATAGGAGACTGATCATACACACACACCGGAGCTCCTGTGCTCTTTTCTGAAGCTTGCAGCATGCTGACAGCAGAGGGGGCCGGCTAATCAAGTAAGTGGAGCATGACCAGGCCCACCCCCATTACACACAAATACCTGCAGGCCCGGGACAACTGTCCCTCCTGATGGCAGCCCTGTGTGGCCCCACGTGAAAGTCTGGCTGCTGTGACTGCTTACCTTGGACCAAAGCACTGATTTGAAAAAGAGACTGGAATATGAATAGGAGAAGCCTGAATTGAAAGATGAGTAAGAAAAAGTAGCAATAACAATAAATGTGTAGCCTTACAGAGTTTTTTAGATGGTGTCAGTGACTCCCATTTGAAAGCTGGAAGGAGTCAGAAGAAGAAGAAGGCATACAATTCAAAACTATAGAAAATAAATACCAATTTAAAAGTTGCTTAGAATATATGGTATAAGGTAACTATTAACTTAAAGGTGAACTACTCCTTTAAAGGACCAGTAACATCAAAGTTTTGTTAGTATACCACGAAAAAATCCCCACCAAGACTAATTAAATGTTAAAATTGCACAGCCTTTTTTAAGAAATAAGTTACCAAAACTCCGCTTGTGCACCTCTTCAGAAAAGGCAATGATGATGGTGATCCATCATGCGGCCCTCGATTTCTCCTCCCTGCCTTCCATATAGGAGATAGCAAGGGAGGAGAAATTTAGTGCTGCACGATCGTCGCCGTGTTGCCTTTTCTTTGGTAAGTTATTTCTTAATTAAGGCTGTGCGATTTTAAAGTTTAATTAGTCTTGGTGGTTTTTTTGTGGTATACTAACAATTTTTTTTTTTAAAAAAAAATTGACATTAATGGTCCTTTAACTATATCTTTTACATTTTTGAAACATCATGCAAACTGAAAATTGTACGCCCAACGTGGGGCTTGAACCCACGACCCTGAGATTAAGAGTCTCATGCTCTACCGACTGAGCTAGCCGGGCAGGTGAATCTATCGTGCAGGCTTTAGGCTACAATGCACAACACTGCTCGGTGACATCTTACATCTTAGATTTTTCTTACCAATCTCTTAGTCTAATATTCAAAGTATATAGATATTTGTCTCAGTATCAATATCATTAGTCCTGAAATTCTATGTGCGGCTAAAAAAGTAAATAGCAAAACAAATGAATTACTGGTGTGACAGCCTTGTTGTATACAGAATTTATTGCCAATTCTCAATTGATATGAGTTTGAAACAGCTGTACTTACATTGTATATATATAAGTTGAACTTTATTTTATATGTATTATTTAAATAAATCTAATTTAATCGTTAATCTTTAAATTTGTACTACTCAAAACATATGCCCCGTGTGAGGATCGAACTCACGACCTTCAG
Source organism: Xenopus laevis (assembly GCF_017654675.1). Taxonomy (NCBI): domain Eukaryota; kingdom Metazoa; phylum Chordata; class Amphibia; order Anura; family Pipidae; genus Xenopus; species Xenopus laevis. The sequence goes on from NC_054375.1 coordinate 145,222,139, forward strand.
ATTATGAGACTGACGCGCTACCTACTGCGCTAACGAGGCAGCTGATATATGCATGCCTGTATATTTTTATTTGTATATCACTCCATGAGGGTAACAAACATTGGAATAAAAAGTAACAATAAGTGCATTGTTAGAAATACAATTCATATAAATATAAAATATAATTACAATACAGATTAAGTGCTCAATGTCAAGGAAACAAAAGTCTGGAGGACCCTACCCTGTATTGCTTATAGTCTAAAAGGGAGAGTAACATACAGACACAATTCAGAGGGGTATTAAGGTGCTATAGGTTACAGTTTGTTACACTGTTATATAAGTGCTGGTTCCCTGAAATGTGCCCCGAGATGTTTATGACACACATTTTCTATATCTAAAATATCCAGCATACAATTATATATATATTTCTCACATATGCACAAACATTCTTTCTTTTAACATCTCCTTCAACATTAAAGGGCATGTAAAGGCAAAAAAATAAAATCCCATTTTTACTTTCTTTAATGAAAAAGAAACATATCTCCAATATACTTTAATTAAAAAATGTGTACCATTTTTATAAGAAACCTGACTGTATGCAGTGAAATTCTCCCTTCATTTACTGCTGTGGATAGGAATTGTCAGACGGTCCCTAACTGCTGAGCAGGGAAACAACCATACTTATGAACAGCAGGGGGAGCCCCCGCCTTATTTCCCAGCCATGCAGAACTCAAGCAGCTTTGTTTATGATGATCCCTAAGCAGCCCAGACCACACTGAGCATGTGCACAGTCTTAGTCTTGCAAAGATGTATAACAAAGTTACAAGATGGTGACCCCCTGTAGCCAACTTTGAAAGCATAAATTATTTGTTTGATTAGGCTTGTGGTGCAGTAAGTTCATGTTTATATTTAGTATACAAAATACAGCATTTCTAGCCTTATTCTATTTTAGACTTTACATACCCTTTAACTGAAAAACAAACTCGCAGTCACCTGCTCACACATACATTGTTTTTTATATTGTTTCATTGGCCAAGAATTATTTGCAGATACTGGACCGCTATTTATAACTAGTGATGGTCGAATTTATTCGCTAGGCGCAAATTCACTGCGAATTTCCGCTTTTCGCCTCCGGCAAATAAATTTGTGAATTTGCCGTGAAAAATCACCGGCAAAAATTTACATTAATGTGCATCAAATGACGACGGCGTTGAATTTTCCAGAAAAATTCGCAAAACATGCAAATTTTTCAATTTCATGGGGAAGCAAAATAGGACAAATTCGCACATTCGCTCATCACTATATATTCATTAGAAATTCATGTATAATTTTACAATTATCAAAAACAAAAGTCTCTATTTGTATCCAGTATAAACTAAAACATAAAGTTTCATGTTAGAAGTGGTAGGCTGTTTTTTAAGAATAACAATTTGTATCTCAAGGCCAACAACAAAATGCATTGTTTCTGCCCGGTCTCGAACCGGGGACCTTTCGCGTGTTAGGCGAACGTGATAACCACTACACTACAGAAACCTCCTGTAGGCCTGTTTTTCAAAATTTGCTCTTCATGATAAAGTAGAGTATTTGAATGGCTAATTTCATACAATATTTATTTCTTTACATTAGCATTGAAAAAGTGTATTGTTTTTCTAATAGGTATAGATTTTATAGGTTTCCACAATCAAAATAGACAATATTTCACTTTGTTACCTTCTAGTCTGTAAAATAATACATTAGATGCAATGATTATTTCTAAAACCTAATGATTGCTCTAAAGAAAAGTAAACAAATAATATAATAACTTGTTCTTTGTTTTCTTATCGTTCCACTATTCTTGTGTAGATTATCAGACATCTGTGTTGTGATATAAGAAAGCAAAGATCTGCTGACTCATTGATGCTTTTTCTGTAGAGACTGAGCAGAAATTATACAAATGGTAAATAATACACAGAACATTTGCATGCAGAAAAGTAGCAATCACTTCAGCTGTCCAGATACCAAGAATTCTTTCTGGGGAATTATGCTTCAGAAATAGTGATGGGCGAATTTATTCGTGGCGAATTTGCGCATTTCGCCGCCAGCGAATAAATTCGCGAAACGCCAGCGAAAATTCGCGGCAAAAATTCGCCGGTGTCAAAAAAAATTTTTCCGAAAAAACGGACGCCGGCGCCAAAAACGGGCGCCGGCGCCGTTTCGCAAATTTTTCGCCGTTTCGCGAAATTTGCGAATTTTTCTGCGAAGCGAAACGGCGCAAATTTGCCCATCACTATTCAGAAATATGGCCAGACCAAGACATTGGGTTATCCAAGTACCAAGTAATGAATATGCTGCTTTTTGGAGATGTAAGTAAATGAAACAATCCAATATCAATACATATAATATTAAAATATGTTACTATCACCATAGAGCAGTATCAGTCCTTTATGCCTTGAATTGTTTCAAAATAAATTGATTTCACACCTTTTAGTTGCTGTATAGAAACATCATTCATATATTAATATGGACTCAAAAAACACAAATAAAAAAAATTAAAACCAATTGCAATTTGTCTCAGAATATCACTCTCTATATCACACTAAAATTTTACATACAATTGTTTTTACAAAAAAAGTATCTTACCAGCAGTTTAATATGAAAAAAATTATTTAAACCTCTGACAGCTGTCGAGAAGCTAATCCTAAGTGTCAATGCAAATCATCAAACAGAAAATATGGTTCATATGTTATATAAGCTGATTTTATTTTAGCCGGTGGAGGGCAGGGGGAAGATTCCCTGAGATGTCCCCTGAGATGTTCATGACAATATCCAGCATACAATTAGTTTCTCACGTATGCACAAACATTCTTTCTTTAAACATCTCCTTCAGCGTTTACTGAAACACAAACTCGCAGTCTCTTGCTCACACATACATTGTTTTTTATATTGTTTCATTGGCAAAGAATTATTTGCAGATACTGGACCGCTATATATAACTAGTGATGGAAGAAACGGTGAATTTTCGCATTTCGACGCCGGTGAAAATTGATATTAATGAGCGTCAAATGACACTGGCATTGAAATTGTCGCCACGCAAATTTCAAGCAAAATTCGCAAAATGGGGAAAAATTTTTCACCCGTTTTGCAAATTTACAGTGAAATTTTTGAATTTTGTGGGAAACAAAATGGGACAAAATCAACCATCACTATATATAACCTTCACATCTATATAGTGTTAATACCGTTTATCATTATTGGCCTATAGACTATAAGGTTTGTTGCAGTTTATTAGAAATTCATGTATAATTTTACAACTCTCCAAAGAGTTGCTAAAAACTAGCAGAGGATGGTTTCGATCCATCGACCTCTGGGTTATGGGCCCAGCACGCTTCCGCTGCGCCACTCTGCTGGATAGTAAGCAAATCTTTTCATGGCTGTGTGTGTGTTGGTATGTGTATGTATATGTGTGTGTAAACTGTATTTATGTTGAAATTTTCACTTTTTTATGTTTTTTAGGTCAACTGATAAAGCATTGTAATAAATTAATTGTTTTATTCATACTTAATGTTTTATAGGCATCACATAATTAATTAGAATTCAAATAATATTCATTATTTCCTCTGTTAACATTGCACACATTTTACATTGCATGTTTTAAAAATATATTATTATGACAGCTAGTACTAAAATATGAGTTATCAGTAGAGAGCAGTAAGACAACTTTCAGCCCTGAATTGTTTAATGAAACTTAATTTCACACCGTTTTTAGTTACAGTATAAAAACGTCATTAAAAGGGTTTCGCAGCCTATTGGTGCACAAGTGCCAGTTTTGATTAGTTTTGATAAGTGTAAAAGAAAATGTGTGTTTCTTAAATGAAACACTTATGAATTAGAAATAACCATTTTAAAAACAATATGGTTGAAATAAAAGTCTTTAAATGTCATCAGTTGCAAGTTTCTTCTTTTGAACAGTCAAGTCTCTATTTGTATCCAGTATAAACTAAAACATAAAGTTTCATCTAGAAGTGATAGGCTGTTTTTCAATGTGTACCTCATCAAAGCCAAAAGATTTTGTTTCTGCCCGGTCTCGAACCGGGGACCTTTCGCGTGTTAGGCGAACGTGATAACCACTACACTACAGAAACTTCCTGCAAATCATGCTTTCCAAATCTGCTCTTCCTGATAAATCAGAGGATGTGAATGGCTAATTTCATACAATATTTATGTCTTTACATTAGCACTGAAAAAAATGTATTGTTTTTCAATAGGAACAGATTTGATAGGTTTCCACAATCAAAATAGACGATATTTCATTTTTCACCTTCTAGTCTGTAAAATAATAAATTAGATACAAGAAATGTTTCTAAAAGCTAATTTTTTTCTTTACAGACAGGTAAACAGATAATATAACTTCTTGTTTGTTTTCTTATCTTTCCCATTTATCTTGTGTAGATTATCAGACATCTTTGTGGTGATATAAAAAAAAGCAAAGATCTGCTGAATCATTGACACATTTTCTGGAGAGACTGAGCAGAAATTACACAAATGGTAAATAATAGACAGGCCCAAGTACACAGAAAATGTCCATGCAGAAAAATAGCAATCATCTCAGCTGACCAAAAATTCCTTCTGGGGAATTATGCTTCAGAAACATGTCCAAACCCAGACATTGGGTTATCCAAGTACCAAGTAATGAATATGCTGCTTTTTGGAGTTGACAGCGGATGAAACATTGCAATATCAATATATATAATATTAAAATATGAGTTACTTTCACCATAAAGCAGTGTCAGGGCTTTCTGCCTTGAATTGTTTCAAAAGAACTTAATTTCACACCTTTTAGTTGCTGTATAGAATCATTATTAACATATTAATAGGGATTAGCACCCAACCGTCAGTTATAAAGGCCCACTTTTTGTTTAACCCTTGATTTAAAATAACTGTTAAAAGACTTGTTTGCATTTCTAAATAAAGTTGACCATTTTTCAAAAAAAGTGTAATTTATACCATTTTTTACATAAAAGTATCTTACCAGCAGTTTAAAATAAAACAAAAAATATTTGTATTATTTTGCTGGTATAGGCTGATAAATTAGATGAAAATGGTGTAGATAAAAATATCCAGAGGGAATATCCCATACATTCTGTACTGTATTAACTAAAAGAGAGCTGCATATTACCTCTAATTTTAGGCTCTATCGGGAGAATGTAATAAAAGTCGCAAAGAGCAAAACAATTTGCATCAATAAGAATAAAAATGCACATCTCGCACTGTAATATTCTTCCTTAAATTGTTATTGCATTGCGAATCTCAATTGCGCATTGCTAATTTTAATTGCGCACTCTTAAGAAGTGCTTGAAGGTGAACATAATGACTTTTTCATAAAGAAGTTTTATTACATTTACTGCTCATTGGCGCAAACTATAAAATTCGCAAACGGTCTTCCACTGTCGGAAGTGGTCGCTAAACAGTTTCCGGGTTCACAAAAGCTATATTAAATTCGCGCAAAGCAAAATTTGTTCATACAAAGGCATAACTTTACACATTGCAAATAGTTTTTCCATTACCGACTTTTATTACATTATAACTGCTGTTGTTTTCATAGGGAGAACCCAATAGTTAATGTCCTTAATTGTCAGTCATAGTTGTTTTGACGTATAAAAAGTGTAGTAGACAAAAATTACAGTTTTCAAGTATTACAACAATAAAAAAAGGTTGTTTTTGCCCTGGGGACATTTCAGTTCAAGGCGAACATGGTAACCACTACACTACAGAAACTTCATGAGATAGACCACCTTTTTTGTCATAAAGGGTGTTCATTTTTCTGTGCATTGATGTTTGTATAGTCCTTACCTAGCAACCAGAGCTGAAAATTTGTCCATAGGTTCTGCTCAGGAACAGACCTCCAGGACCATGTGACATGATCCTTTTTCTTCTGACATAATCCAACTCTCTAAGCAAGTATGCAGGAACTAGAGGAGCATGGATTTTTTGCACACTAAGATGTAATTTTTCATGTTAGGTAAGCATGACCACAAAACCACTGCAACTCATGCTTCAAACAGGAATTCACTCCCTGAAGAGCTAAAACAAAAGCTAATCAGGCTGATCTCCAGGATGACACCACTGAGACCATTGCCTACTCCGATGAACAAGAATTATTCTGAATGAGCCACAAACTGCTGAAGGCAACAATATGGTCAAGATCGTCCCATGGCCTTGTCTGAAGGTGGCCATAGTTACACAGATAATATTGTACAAAAAAATTTTCGTCCAATATTCGGTGCTTGTACGGTGGAAAAAGAGCCGACCGATATCGGCAGAAGACTTGGATATCGGTCGGCTCGTCGATCAGGCTGGATGAAAAATTTTGATCGGGTGCCTTTGAAGGGACCCAAACATCGGCCACTTTTAGTGCTGAATCGTCAGATACAGGTAGAATTCTATTGTTTCTTCCCGTATATCTACCTGTATATCTAACAATTCAGCTCTACACGTGTGTATTGAAATGAACGATCTTTCTGAAAAGATCTTTTCCAGGAAAGATCGTAATTGTTACGTCTATGGCCACCTTTAGACCTGATGCTTATTTCTTAGTACTCAAATACAAATTTTTCCATAACAAAGTATATCAGTTTCCAAGAGGGGAGAGGGGGAGAAGGAGACAGGGAAGTGGAGGGGAAAGCCTAGTGGCCTGAACAGTAAATCCGGGCCTGCTTATAACAGCTCAACAAGAAAAAAAAAAATTCTGCACAGTTTGAACTAGGGACCTTTCACATGTGAGGTGAATGTGATAACCACTACATTTTAAATGGTGTCAATTAGAAATAAAAAGAAAATCATAAAAATCGGGACAATATCCCTTTAAGAATAACTAGCATACAGGAAAAGTTGGTATTAAGAAATTCAATAGTGGATGGTGGAGTAAACCCTCTCATGGTCCCATATGGTCTAGCGGTTAGGATTCCTGGTTTTCACCCAGGCGGCCCGGGTTCGACTCCCGGTATGGGAACTGTAGCTTTTGCAATTTAAACTGGTTTGTCAACCATTTTAGTGATTCAATGCAGGTAGATTTCTAAAAGAATTTCTGCTATAGTTGCCTGTGCCACTTTGGTCTGTGGCTGTAATAAAATACAATGAACTCGAAACAAGCAGACGGCACTTCTGGAAAGGGTTTTATTGGGGTTACTGCCGTAGAACCCCAATAAAACCCTTTCCAGAAGTGCCGTCTGCTTGTTTCAAGTTCATTGGATGTTTGCAGTGGGGACACTGCTCGACAGAGCACCTGGTCAGGAGTAGCGGTGAGCAGTAGCGGTCCCTTTTCTTTGTTCTCTATCTCTGTAATAAAATACCACTTTTCCACTTTACAGCCATGTCTGCCAATGCAGGTTACAGTGTAATTCTCCTACCGCACACCTGTAGTTCACCAATCCTGCAAGCTGGTGGTGCGTTCCTTCCGTTGACCCGGCCGGGTCCCTTAGCAACCAATGTGTAAAAGAAACGGATCCGCACACACACCGAATAGTGCAGTCGGGGATTATCCCCTTTTATTCAGCCACCAAACATCAACGTTTCGGGGGGGGAACACCCACCCTTCATCAGGAAACGTTGATGTTTGGTGGCTGAATAAAAGGGGATAATCCCCGACTGCACTAATCGGTGTGTGTGCGGATCCGTTTCTTTTACACATTGAATGCAGGTTACAGGGCAAAAGAGCTTCCACTCTGGCCTTCTAATCCTTCAGAGAAGAGATATGCAGAACTAGTCTGTATTACAGCCAGGCCCGGACTGATAATGTATCAGTTCGGGCAAATGCCCGAGGGGCCGCTCTACCCTCCATTCTAGTGGGCTGCTCGCTGCACTTGTCAGCTAGTAATCACTCACACCAACGTACACGGCACGGTGGGACCAGCTAATTAACTTATCTTTCAGCCCCGCACCACGGACGGTAGGAGCTTTTACTTTCTTCCCCCCCTCCCGTTTGCAGTCCTACCAGTGCCTGTGAACGTTTAGGAACTCCCTGTCATTGCTGATCTATTCATGCTCCTGACTTCTGTTATCATGTGAAAGATAGACGCAAGCAGGCACGCAGCAGAAGTCTGACCCCGTGACCTAGGAGGAAGTGATCAGCGGTGACAGAAGAATTTGAAGCCCCCCACTGACTGAACATCCATGCTGCACTGAAGCTGAGTTATAAATTATTGTAAGAGCCGGCTGTAAACTTTATGTTTATGATGAGGGGGAGTTTATGATTTTGGAATTATATTTACAGAAAAGTAGAGGCTAACAAAGAGCAAACAGTAGTAACCCCACACTATCGGATTCTTTTATTCTAAAATGAATTTAAAATTATACAGTACCCTTGAGGTGCATCAATCAGTGTTTCGTGTTTAGTGTAATCGATTCAATACTAACTTAGCGACCAATTAATTTATCGATAAAAACCTTCAATTAATTTATGAATTCATTTAATCAATTTGTAGTTCATTAATTAAAGTGCCTGTGCATCAATATACAATCAATTAACTATGAATTCATTTTAGATCATCAAACAATTAAGGTGCCAGTGCTAATAAATATCAGTTTTAAAAATGATTTTTTTTAAAATAGCTTTTAACCATTTGCAAGCAAAATAATAGAAATAAAAGAGATTGAAAAGGAAAATAGGAGAGGCTGCCAAACAGAATGCAGTGTTTAGTTTACAGACAGAGCAGGGAAATCATAAACGTAATCAATGTGGGGCAGACAGGTGAGAAGGGACGAAAAAAAGGGAGGTGAGTGGGAGGCAAATCAAGAATAATGACAAATGCAGAGATTAAACGAAGAATGGTATTTGACCTAGTGAGTATTTATATGTTTTCTTTCATTAGTATTGCTGAACAGTAGCCTAACCTACCTAACTGCTAGTTGACCCAGAGGAAGGCAAAAAACCTTCCTTATTGACTGTGAGGTGCTGACTTAGGAAACAATCATTTCAAGCTGGCAAACCACTGGTGCTGCCTTCTACTTGTCTTCTTACCTGCTGTATTGCTCTGTGGGCTTGGTAGGGTTGGGGTGGAGATTAAGATCTTAGCAGAACAAGCAACATGTAAAAGTGGGGAAATATAAAGCATTTGGGCAAGGGTACAAAAATACACTTATGTATTATAAGGGATCATGAACCCCCTACTGTAAATAAGGATATATATATATATATATATATATATATTCAACCAACGTAGAGCCGGCACTCTCGAATAAAGTGTTCATTTGCCTGGGTGCACAATCAATAAATTATCTCCATATTTTATATATACATAAATAAAATATATGTGTGTATGTGTAAAACACCAGCATGCATTTACATGTGGGCTGCTTTAATTTTTTTGCCTGGGCTGCTTTTTACTCCCAGTCCGGCCCTGCCTTTGTAGTCTTCTCATTGTGCACATCTTGCTGGAATTCTTAATTGTTATAAGGTGTATGCGGATGTGGTTTGCCTGAAAAAAAGCAGCACCAAAACTGCAGATAAAAACACTGGAGAAAAACATCCTTCAAGCCAGAATTGCACAAACCCACAAAGCCTTGGCAGGACTCCTATATATAAGTCCCATCATTTATCTAGAATTCTATAGACTACCTCCCACCATTATTAATACAATGCTGCTGAGCATATTCAACTCTGTATTCACAGAAATTCACAGGGGTGGTTCAACTTTAAGTTAACTTTTAGTATGTTTTAAAATGGCTAATTATAAGCAACTTTTCAATTGGTCTTCATTTTTTCAATTTTATAGTTTTTTTAAATTATTTGCCTTTTTCTTCTGATTCTTTCAAGCTTTCAGGGTCAATGACCCTGTCTAAAAACCAATTCTCTCTAAGTCTAAACCAAAGACAGAACTAGTGATAGGCAGAAGAGGCACGTGCCTAGGGCGCAAAGCTTGAGGGCACCAGGCACATACGTACTTTGCAGCCTACCCCTAGTCTGGCAAATGTTTCCTGTATGGCTGTAGCGCACATTTGTGTACGTCCTTGGTTGTGCATGCATGCCGGCAGTAGCGTCGGTGCAACTGCATTGGCACAACTACGTTCTACTTCAATATTCACTGAAACACAAACTCGCAATCTCTTGCTCACACATACAATGTTTTTCATACAAAATGATACAGCTGTTGGCAAAGAATTATTTGCAGATCCTGGATCACCATATATACACCCTATATAACTTCCACATTTATACATATATACATATAAAGAACCAGCACTCCCATATATACAAAAAAAATTCTTTTATTTCTGTTACATCAATGTCCAACATTTTGGTCCTTGTTAGGACCTTTCTCAAGGATGATACAAAAACTTTTGGCCAATCATCAATAGCCTTACAAATTCAAATTCTCCAATCAGTGCTTATTATCCAAACCTTGTTAATTAAGTAATTTAACCCATTGTGACTTTCTTTACCTTAGTGTCATAAAAATATTTTTATCCTGATAGTGTTACCATCACAAAACATCTCATCTCCTGTACATCATAAATATCATAAATACCATAAATAAGTGTATAAAAACATGTGTAGAAGACTATGTCAAAACATTTCGTGATAAGAACAGTGTAAAAATTATGTGTACCTGTAAAATTCATATTTATATCTCAACTGTGCACCCCTGCTATATAAGCCACAACATATATATAGAGAGAGAGAGAGAGAGAGAGAGAGAGAGAGAGAGAGAGAGAGAGAGAGAGAGAGAGAGAGAGAGAGAGAGAGAGAGAGAGAGAGAGAGAGAGAGAGAGAGAGAGAGAGAGAGAGAGAGAGAGAGAGAGAGAGAGAGAGAGAGAGAGAGAGAGAGAGTTTTAATACCTTTTACCATTATTGGCCTATAGACTATTGGGTTTGTTGCAGTTTATCAAAGGATGGGAGGAAAAGTGAAAATCTGCACACCGGGCCATCTGTTAAAAAGTCGAATCTTTATTTGTCCATTAAAACACAATCACTAGAGAGCAGTATGACAGCTTTCTGCCCTGAATTGTTTAATGAAACTTAATTTCACACTGAACAGGGCGAGTTTTGTCTATAGGTAGAACATACACATCTGGCGTTGGTGGTATAGTGGTGAGCATAGCTGCCTTCCAAGCATTTGACCCGGGTTCGATTCCCGGCCAACGCAGCAATGATTTTAGTTTCCTGCTTGGGTTCCTTTTCTAGCCAATACAGTACGTTCTTATGTTTCATTTCATACTATATGATATCTGTTTTGCATTGTATGGTTAATCTATATTAAGAAAGTAATGAACACCATGGATAGAAAAATAAATAAAATTAAACACGTGCCACAAAAATTGCCCCAAAATGAAAGATCTCATCTAGTGATGTGCATTACAATTAGGGATGCACCGAATCCAGGATTCGGTTCGGGATTCGGCCAGGATTCGGCCTTTTTCAGCAGGATTCGGATTCTAAAATAGCCAATATTATTGACTATGGAAACGTGGAAAGTTGAATTGATACCACAAGGCAACTTCTAGCACTCTTCATGTAACTATAGCTTCCAGAATTTGGCACTACTTTAGATATTATGGAATGCTTGGGTTATAGTTCATATACATGAGGAGTACCTGGAGTTTTCCATTTCTGTTGCTTTTGACCATTAGATGTGTGCTCTGACAGGGCAAAAAGGTTAGGGGGGCATTTTCTGCAGTATGACAGCCCTCTGCCCTGAATTGTTTAATGAAACTTAATTTCACACCGAACTGTGCCAGTTTCAGTTTAATCCTTGAATAACAATGTTTGTAAAAATGTTGCATTTCTTAAGTGAAACACTTGTAAACTAAAAAATAACCAGTATGGTTGACATCTAAATGTCATCAGTTGCAAGTTTACTTTTTTAAACATTCAAGTCTCTATTTGTATCCAGTATAAACTAAAACATAAAGTTTCATGCTAGAAGTGGAAGGCCGTTTTCAAGGATAACAATTTGAACCTCAATGCCAACAACATAATTGTTTCTGCCCGGTCTCGAACCGGGGACCTTTCGCGTGTTAGGCGAACGTGATAACCACTACACTACAGAAACCTCCTGCAGGATGACTTTTCAAAATCTGCTCTTCATTATAAAGCAGAGTATTTGAATGGCTAATTTCATACATTATTTATTTCTTTACACTAGCACTGAAAAATTGTATTGTTTTTCTAATAGGAACAGATTTCATAGGTTTCCACAATCAAAATAGAAGATGTTTCATTTTGTCACCTTCTAGTCTGTAAAATAATACATTAGATGAAATCATTATTTCTAAAACCTAATGATTGCTCTACAGAAACGTAAAAAAATAATATATTAACTTGTCCTTTGTTTTCTTATTGTTCCACTATTCTTGTGTAGATTATCAGACATCTGTGTTGTGATATAAGAAAGCAAAGATCTGTTGACAAATGGTAAATAATAGACAGGCCCAAGTACACAGAACATTTGCATGCAGAAAAGCAGCAATCACTTCAGCTGACCAGATACCAAGAATTCCTTCTGGGGAATTATGTGTCAGAAATATGGCCAGACCCAGACATTGGGTAATCCAAGAACCAAGTAATGAATATGCTGCTTTTTGGTGTTGTAAGTAAATGAAACAATCCAATATCAATATATATAATATTAAAATATGAGTTACTATCACCATAGAGCAGTATTAGGGCTTTCTGCCTTGAATTGTTTCAAAATAACTTGATTTCACACCTTTTAGTTGCTGTATAGCAGGGTCCCCAACATTTTTAACTCGTGAGCCACATTCAAATGTAAAATGAGTTTGGGGAGCAGCACAATCATGAAAAAGTTCCTTGGGGTGCCAAATAAGGCCTATGATTGGCTATTTGTTAGCCCTTATGTGGCTCTACTTGGCACTTTACTTCATTTTTATGCAATTAAAATTAGCTTTCAAGCTTGAAATTCAAAAATAAGCACATGCTTTCATGACCCTTAGAGCAACATCCTAGGGGTTGGAGAGCAACATGTTGCTCACGAGCTACTGGTTGGGGACCACTGCTGTATAGAAACATCATTAATATATTACTATGGACTCAAAAACCACAAATAAAAAAAATTAAAACCAATTGCAATTTGTCTCAGAATATCACTCTATATTACACTACAATTTTACATACAATTGTTTTTACAAAAAAAAGTATCTCACCAGCAGTTTAATATAAAAAAAATATTTATAGCTCTGACAGCTGTCGAGAAGCTAATCTTAAGGTACATTGCAAATCATCAAGCAGAAAACAATGTTCACATGTCATATAGGCTGATGGCAGGGCCGCCATCAGGGGGGGACAGGTTGGACAAGTGTCCTGGGCATGGGCATGAAGGGGGGCCCGGCAGTGCTGCAGTTTTGAAAAGAGCCGGGTCCACCCTGAACAGCCGAAAGACCTTAAGCCACGAAAACAGCCAAAGCCGAACTCCCGAAGTGGCGAAAAGACCAGAAGTCACGAAAACAGCCGAAATCGAAGTCCTGAAGGGGCGAAAAGACCTAAAGTCATGAAAGGAGGAGTAGTTGAAGTCCTGAAGACACGAGTTCAATTTTACTGAACACCAATGTGGGTTTTTTTTTAATCTCCTGGCCACCAATGTATTATTTTAATATTCTATAGGCCCCTGATACCAATGTTTTTAATTTTTTTTTAAAAAAAATTTTGGGGTCCCAATTTTTTTTAACTTGTAAGGGGGGCCCTGGCACCAATGTTTTTTTAAAAAATATTTTTTGGGGCCTCAATTTTTTTTAACTTGTAAGGGGGGCCCTGGCACCAATGTTTTTTTAAAGAATATTTTTTGGGACCCCAATTTTTTATAACTTGTAAGGGGGGCCCTGGCATCAATGTTTTTCCTATTGTTCTGCTGATAGACTGCTGGGAGGGAAGGGAGGGGGGTGATATCCCTAAAACTTGCAGTACAGCAGTAAAGAGTGACTGAAGTTTATCAGTGCATAATTCACATGATTGGGGGCACCTGGGAAACAGACAATATGTCTAGCGCCAAGTTTTAGTTCCTCACATTTTTATGCAATCTTTTTGTTCAACCCACTGAATTCAAGCTGAAAGTCTGCAGTTCAACTGCACCTGAGTTGTTTTATTTAAAATTCATTGTGGTCATGTACAGAACCAAAATTAGAAAAAAGTTGTCTCTGTCCAAAGATTTATGGACCTAACTGTACAAAGCATTTTATCACTGCCAAAGCTCAAAAATCCACAGCCTTTGGTAATTGTAAACTAATCAAAGTTAAACTAAATAAACCAAAAACTTTTGTAAAACCTAAAACAATTTATATATTAATTGAACCTGGCAAATAGCTGTATAATAGCTATTAAATACAATGCAAACATATTCAATGCAGGGACATATTCAATTCCAAGAAAGCCATAAAGGATCCCTTTGCCCAGGTCTTACCCCCTCTCCATGTCACTGTACACAGGGCCGGACTGGGGGTTAAAAGCAGCCCAGGCAAAAAAAATCAAAGCAGCCCACATGTAAACACGTGATGGTCTGACTTGTACACATCCACTGCCTTTTTCACTCAATTGTAATTCATGTAAAATATGTTATAAATTATGCAGCCTTGTGTCTTTATATGGTCACAGAACAAACCCTCTGTCACGGTCGGCACCCTAAACCAGAACTAATGCCAAGCTCCCTGGTCTCGGCTCGGCTTCACCAGTAGTGTGACCGCCTTTGGCTTCGGGAGGAGCCCTCAGCGTACTCAGATGCCATCTGGACTTTTCGAGAGGATCAAGTTTGGCAAAAGGGAGATCAAAATTGCGCCAAGGGAGACGGGATGCAGAGGTGTACTGCACCGAATTCCGCCGGTGGGCAGTTGAAACTGGGTGGAATGATACGGCCCTGCGCAGCCAGTTCCGTATCGGGTTATCAGATTCTATTAAAGACAGCCTTGTTAATTACCCCTTGTCGTCCAGTTTGGATGATCTCATGTCACTAGCCATTCAGATTGATAGAAGACAAAGGGAAAGAAGGGGTGAAAGGGGTAATTCTAATTTTTCTAGAGCAAGGAGTTCTGGCAAGCAAAGGGGCATGACTGTAGTTAAAGTCAGTTAGGCCGAAGGTCGTGGTACAATAACATAAGACAGATTCGTGGTCAGACAGGCTGGATCGAGGCAGGCAGATGGCTAGAGTCATCAGGTAGGCAAGGGTCAAACCGAGTAATCAATCAGATGGGCTGAGGCAGAATCGGAGTCAAATAACAAGCAGAGGTCAAACCAGAACGTCAAACAGGAGGGTTAAGCAGGGTCAAAGTCGGTTTCAGGCAAGGGTCAGGTTCCAGAGATCAGAATAGTCAAACAGGCAGGCAAGGGTCAAAACAGATAATCAGGATCAGATATATAGATCAGAATAGCAACAGCTAATAGCACCAGGAACAAATCCTATCTCGGGCAATGACAAACAGTGGGAATGGCCCTTTAATACTTTTGAATTTGGCACCATTGTGCGCCGACGTCATTACGCCAGCGCGCATGCGCCTTTAAATACGGAAGTGCGCATGCGCGCGCGCACTAAGGAAGAGCCAGAAGAGGAACAGCGCGATGCGGCGGGCGTCCCCGCCGAGGGGGCGGCAGGCGTCCCTGCCGTCCCCCCACTAGACCACCAGGGTAAGACTTTATTACACCCTCAGTGACTTCTAATATCCTTATCATTTACAGTAGGGGGTACATTATCCCTTATAATACATGAGTGATATTCAGAGTTCCCTGTATAACTCAGCCTGCAGCCTTGTGTCTTTATATGGTCACAGAACTCCTCAGTGACTTCTAATATCCTTATCATTTACAGTAGGGGGTACATTATCCCTTATAATACATGAGTGATACTCAGAGTTCCCTGTATAACTCAGACTGCAGCCTTGTGCCTTTATATGGTCACAGAACCCCTCAGTGACTTCTAATATCCTTATCATTTACAGTAGGGGGTACATTATCCCTTATAATACATGAGTGATATTCAGAGTTCCCTGTATAACTCAGCCTGCAGCCTTGTGCCTTTATATGGTCACAGAACTCCTCAGTGACTTCTAATATCCTTATCATTTACAGTAGGGGGTACATTATCCCTTATAATACATGAGTGATACTCAGAGTTCCCTGTATAACTCAGACTGCAGCCTTGTGCCTTTATATGGTCACAGAACAACCCCTCAGTGACTTCTAATATCCTTATCATTTACAGTAGGGGGGTACATTATCCCTTATAATACATGAGTGATACTCAGAGTTCCCTGTATAACTCAGCCTGCAGCCTTGTGCCTTTATATGGTCACAGAACTCCTCAGTGACTTCTAATATCCTTATCATTTATATATTATATGCAGCCTGACCTGACTAACTTTCTCCTGTCAGTCATGTCATGACTGTGTGGCGCATGGCGGGAAGGATAGTTCTGCAGGTAACGGTCCTCAGGGTCCATTCCTGCGTCATGCGTCCAATCCTGGTGTGCGCAGCCATGACACTATATAGCCATTTGGACCAGACCATGTTAAAAAATTAACAGGGGTGTACTGGATCGCACAAGGAAGGTTATTAATGGGGTTGTACAGGATCTCACAAACAAGGACAGGAGGGTTTCAGGGCGCAGGGCCCAATTGGCCTAAGGCCAGCCCTGGACATGGGCATGTCCATCTCCTGGATTTTGCCAATGGGAGGATGAATATTAGTGATTAGCGAGCAACATTCTTGTGCCAGCAAGATTAGTGGAGAAATGTACCAGTGTAGAGCTACAACAGGTAGTGTAATGCCGAACATTAAATGCCAATGTACCAGTAGAAATACTACCCATTATGTGCCAACAAGATCTCAGCTTTACAAGCCACAGTGCCACCAGGAACACTGTCTTAGCCACAGTGTGGAGTTGAGGCAGTGGACAGTCACAAATATGCTCTCAGCCCTTAAACACAGTATAAAAACACAAGGTACTGAACTATTGTCACTAGTTAAGTAATCCATTAGCTGCTCACTTGCTTAAGCTTGAGAGGGGACTGAGACCCTTTAAGCAGCTGCAGTATCTGCTGGAGACCCTGCTCATCCGACTTCCACATACACTGCACGGCAGCAGCAGCAGCAGCATGAGAACAGCTACGAGTGGGAGGGGCGGAGCTACAGTGGGAGTTGAAGGAGCGGTCCTAGAGCCTGCCAGATACATTAAAAGGCTGTTTCTTATTAGGAGAATAGATCACGAGCGGCCCACTTAAAGGAAAAATAGAGCAGCCTCTCGGGCAATTGCTGAAGAAACAGATTACCAGTCCGGGCCTGACTGTACCCCAAGCAACTGCCTCAATTGCCCTTATCTTAATCCACCACTGTGCCAATGGTAGTCCTGCTACTCAAGGAAGACCAGAAATTGTACATATGGTGCTTGGCTTAACTGTGTTAAAAAAAATTGAGGCTGTAGGAAAAAGTTGGATGCAAACAAGATGCTACAAAACTAATATATATGGCGTTGGTGGTATAGTGGTGAGCATAGCTGCCTTCCAAGCAGTTGACCCAGGTTTGATTCCCGGCCAATGCATTCATGTTCTTTGGTTATATACCTGGCTTTCATTTTCAGCAGAAACAGTAAGTTTATATTTTTCATTGTTGTCCTTGATAATGTTTGTTTTAAATTCAATGAACACAATGGATAGAAATTAAATTGTATGTTAATGTCAACGTTAACTTCAATTAAAGGCATTGTTAATGATAGTTTATGCAGGATTACAATATTAACTTAAAGTGCACTTCCCCTTTCGATTAGTATTAAAACATGATTTTTATTGGTGTAATTGAAAATCACTTATTAAAACCTTAGCCCTAGTATTGTCACTGTATCAGTATCTGCTGTATGCCTTTAGGGGTTTTAAATTTATCCTATATGTTTCCTTTAATTAATTATCTAATTGTTTAGGCAACAATGAATACTATATGGGGGAAAGTGGAATACATTTGTAATGAGAACTAAGATGGCAGGATCTGGTGCTCTTAAAGCCCAACAGCTCCCCTATTTTGTTCTGTTCCTGCTCTGGGCAGGATATGATAACATACATTCAAGCTGGCCATAGATGTAAAGATTTTTAAAAGATCCGATCGTCATTGTGAGACCACGATTATCTTGAAACGATCGTACGAATTGTCCATCAACTAAAAAGACCAATTTGCCAGGAAAACAAAGGGGAGCTGCCTGCTTGGCCCTGCAAACATAGATAGATTGCACTGGGACTGATAAAGATTTTTTAACATGGCCAATCAATTTTCTGACAGATGTCGGCCGAAAAATCGTAAGAAGTACGATCGTTCGAATCCCACTAATGATAATTTAGAAGGATTGGTCGGACTTCGCTAAAATCGGTCATTCGGCAAGAAAAATCTTTGCGTCTATGGGGAGCTTCAGGGTCTACTGGAGCTACAGTTCCTATTCATGTTTCAAATGAGGGGTGGGTGTGTCCTAACTATCCCTGGCAACAGCACAGTAGGAGGGGAAAAAGCCGCCCTTGTGTTACAACAGCTGAAATAGAAAGGTCAACAAGAAATGGAAGGAAGGTCAACAAGAAATAAAGGTCTTTACCAAAAGAAATGAGACTATTTGTTTTTCAAAGATATATGGATTTCTGGGGTAAACCGACCAAGGATTTTTTTGGCCTTGGAATCTAAAGTATGCCGTTTTCTGCCTTAAGGTGGCCATACACGGGCCGATAAAAGCTGCCGACAGACTGTGTCGGCAGCTTATTGGCCCATGTATGGGGGCCCCCGACGGGCTTCCCCGATCGAGATCTGGCCGAAAGTCGGCCAGATCTCGATCGGATGGGACAGAAAATCCCGTTGGATCGCGGCCGCATCTGTTCGTTGATGCGGTCCCGCAATCCGACCGCCCGTTTACCGAATGCTAGGATCCAATCGTTGGGCCCTAGGGCCCACGATCGGATCTGCCCGATATTGCCCACCTCAAGGTGGGCATATCGGAGGGAGATCCGCTCGTTTGGCGACATCGCCAAACGAGCGGATCTATCCATGTATGGCCACCTTTAGTGCTTACATAATTCAGCAATATACTGCCAGAAGTCCTAAATCTCCCTAAAACTATACATATCTGGCACTGGCACATTTGAGAGACATGAGGCTTTTCCAAATCAGTTGGATTTTTTCATTTATTTGGTATTTAGCACTATAAATCTTTTTGCAGAGGTGGAAATACATGAAAACTCAGGCAGATTTAGAAAGCTCAAATTCTTCCAAAAAAAAACAAAAAAACAATGTATAGTTTTCCTAGGTAAATTAAAGGGTTCCCCTCAGAAAATACCCGTAAAGTGAGAGAGCACAAGATTTTTTAAAAAGTCTGGCATTTCGTGTAACTGAAATGTCAAATTCAGCTGGAACTTAAAGGGATAAGAAGGAGGAGATCATTTGTATTAATTTCAGATGGGATTAATTCATTCATTTAGATCCAGGGAACGTGTATATTTTAGGAATTTTGCTGCAAGGTTAAAAAACAATTCTAAAAGAATCTGTAAATCCCTGATTCAAATTCAGTATTCATTTTTAACAGACTAAATCCAGATTCAGACATGAATTCATCCAGATTAGGAGACACCATACATATTTCTAAAGCATGTTTGACCTAAGGATAGAGAAAAACAAGTTTTAGCAACAACAAGATGAAAAAATCCTTTAAAAATAATTATTTACCCTATTAATGTTTTTAATTAAAAAAAAGGTAAAACTAGCAGAGGATGGTTTTGATCCATCGACCTCTGGGTTATGGGCCCAGCACGCTTCCGCTGCACCACTCTGCTTGATGGGGTCTTTTGTTGTTATGGGTAGGTAAAGCTATTTCAATACACTCTGCAAGTTTCATTTTACAGTTATTGTTAGAAGTTTGCAATATCCTGCTTCTTATCATTTAAAAAGCTGAAAGAGGGATACAATTAACATCCACGTGCAGAATGGCTGCAAAGGATGTTATATAATACTATGAGTCATGAATATCCTGTAAATTATATTCTTATAATTTGGGTTTTTATAGTGTTATCCAAGTGCAACAACTTTTTCTCGGGTCTCCCCCTTACAAGTAAAAAAAAGCATTGGTGGATAGACATCTGTGCAAGAAAAAAGCCCTGCCCCCCACATGTAAATTAAAAAGCATTGGTGGTCAGCCCCCCTGTACCCCCCTGATGGCAGCCCTGCATACATTATCTCAATGCTATCCATCTGGTGGCTCCTGGCCACATCCAGCCCATGCATCCCCTTGTGTGGCCCCACATGAAAGTCTGGCTGATGTGACCAAAGCATTGATTTAAATAAGAGATCAAGATCAATTTAAAAGTTGCTTAGAATTGGCCATGGTGTAAGGTAAAACTTAAAGGTAAACCACTCATTTAACGATAGCATTAACCTTTTGATACATCGTGTAAACTGAAAATTGCACAACCAACATGAGGCTCAAATCCACAAGATTAAGAGTTTCATGCTCTACTGAGTTAGCCAGGCTGCTGATCATATGCTGCAAATTTGAAGCTACCATGTGCAATACTTCTGGGTGACATGTTACATGGCAGATTTTTTTCCAATTTCTAATATTCATAGTATATAGATATTTGTCTCATTATCAATATCATTAGTCCAGAAATTATATGTGCAGCTAAAAAAGAAAATAGCAAAACCAATGAATTCTTGGTGTGACAGCCTTGTATACAGAATATATTGCCAATACTTAATTGATCTCAGTTTGAAACAGCTGTACTTAAATTATGTATATTAGTTATATGTTATATCCATTATTTGAGTAGATATAATATAATCATTAAACCTTAAATTTGTTTATGTACTATTCAAAACATTTGCCCCGTGTGAGGATCGAACTCACGACCTTCAGATTATGAGACTGACGCGCTACCTACTGCGCTAACGAGGCAACTGCTTATGCTATATAAGTTTATGACACAAATTTTCTATATATATATATATAAATATATATAGTCAACTACAAGAGGTCCTCCGCACTCAACCCATTATCAATATATTTAAGTCAGAGACATTTTGTGCATACTGCTACTGAAAAATGCCTTACCCTTTAAACAACACAGGGATTGTTTGTCCATATATTGCAATATATTTAAGCTGGCCAACTACGTCAAAGTCATCCATATCTGGCCAGTCCTACGCTTAATTTTCATCTGATTCATTAAGAATTCAATTGCTTAATTGCTTCAATTGCTTGGTTAGATAGTTAGGGACATCACATATCGGCCCCTACATGCCTGTGCACATAATAAGCACCACAGAAAGTTTTACCTTCACTGCAGGACAAATACGCTTATTATGAGCACAGGCATGTAGGGGCCGATATGTGATGTCCCTAACTATCTAACCAAGAGACGGTGTATATGGGACTCTGAAATGCACACGCCCGACATGTTCTATATCCTCTCCACTAACACCTGCTGTCGATTGAATTGGGCAGATATTTTGAACATTCAGTGGAAATTGGGCGAGCCTGAGTTGGGAGACGATTAACAATTGAAGTGTGGTGTGATACTGACTTTTTGAACACTTAAGATACTATATATTATATACATCGACCTAAGATTTCATTATTCATATTTTTTGAATACCTTTTGAAGGTTTTTGTATTTTTTATATTTTTTATATTTTTTGTGTTTTTTAGCCACGTGGATTATATCTAATTTTTTGTTATTTCGGGGGGGTCTATCTAAACTCATACACTTATTGATTATGGTTACTTGGGGACATTTCTTACTAAGCACTTATATAAGTGAGATACAGTGGTTTGGGAAACTGGGTGGCAAACACACAACACATAATACTGAACTATGGGTAACTGAGGGTGCATTGATTTATTTATTTATGGGTTGATATACATGGTTTGGATTTCTTTAATATTCACATATATTATAGGTTTATGGGCTCAAGGGACACATACACCTAGTGATTATTTTGAATGAGTGTGTCAGCGTAGTGGAGATGTCACGGATCCACAATGGGGGTATGAATAAACACACTATGGTGAGCCGCACAGGTGGGCGATATTACATTTGAACGCCCCTCCCTCAGAGGCTGAGCTTGGATTTTACATTCCGAGGATAGGAATAGCAGCAGGGGCCCACTTAGTTTAATTCGAGGAACATATGATAATCTGCAGGTTGCCACTTACCGTTAATTGAGAGGTAGCTTTCATACTTGGCACATATTTGATATATTGATCAATATAACAGATGGACAGAACTTCAGAGCAGGCCTGTTATCTTAACTCAATTTTTGACACATCTTGTGTAACATTTTTGCAACATTGTTTTATTCTGAGATAAGGAAATGAACATTAGCAACTGCTACTTTAGTTTGTGCTTTTAGCAATATTTTGGTTTTATTGTTCAAAAGTTGAAATTATGTATAAATGCTTTCTGTGTACGTACTATGTATTTTTAACACATTTATATGCAGGCACCTGTATGGCAGTTACGTTTCAATGATGCAATAACACGTCAGTTCCAATTTGTCTATGTTCCCGCCAACTCTTGTATTTAAGGCATTCATGTAATCCACTAGACACTTTGAGAAAGGCCTCGGAGGAGGCCGAAACGTTAGTCTGGCATTTACAATAAAACTTTTTTACATTTTTAAGACCTGAGAGTGCGGACCCTTTTTGCTGTTTGTACATTGAAATTTTGGACACTGCACCCAGGCAATTTAAACCATTTATCGAGAGTGCTGGCTCTTTTGTGGACTATATATATATATATATATATATATATATATATATATATATATATATATATATATATATATATATATATATATATATATATCTCAATCAAGCTGAAGAAGGCTCGAGTGTTAGAGCCGAAACGTCTGAATAAAACCACTTTGTTTGCACTAACTAAAGTCCTGTGAGTGCATTTTTTTGTTTTTGGTTTATATATATATAGATATATATATATCTATATATGTATATATATATATATATATATATATATATATATAGCCAATTGGGTTTGTCGCAGTTTATCATAAGAGGTAAACACACAATTTTACAACTGTACAAAGAAACATACATCTGGGTTATAGGAAGTGGTAGGCCACTTGCTAGAAGTGGTTATGCATGAAGTGGTAGACAGCGCCGATCCTCACCTTTATGCTGATACTCTCACATTTTCTGCTCAGGAGGGGGTCGGCGCGCTGCACGACGCTAGTGCAATTGCGCTCTCTGCACTAGAAGAGCCGAATTTCCGGGTTGAAAACCAGAAATTCGGCTCTTAGTTACCAGGAGCTGCATATTTGCCGCCCCTGGTAACCAGGGGGGTGCTGCCGCCCGAGGCGAGTGAATTAACTCGCCTCATTGGTGGAGCGCCCCTGGTGGTAGACCATTTTTCAATGTGTACCACAAAGCCAACAACAAAAAAAGTGTTTCTGCCCGGTCTCGAACCGGGGACCTTTCGCGTGTTAGGCGAACGTGATAACCACTACACTACAGAAACTTCATCTGCTCTTCATGATACAGCAGAGTATTCAACTGGCTAATTTCATACAATATTTCTTTACATTGGCACTGAAAAGATTTATTGTTTTTTAACTCTTTAAATGTCAGCAACATTTTGCATTTCATTTGCACTCAGTGCCACACGTTTTTGGAACATTTGGTGCTCACTCAATTTAGGGGCATTTTTTGAGGGGAAACCTTTGGTTTAGCTAAGAAAACTATACATTGTTTTTTTTCAGGGGAACCTGAGCTTTCTAAATCTGAGTTTTTGTGCATTTCCACCTCTGCAAAAATATTTATAGCTCTAAATATCAAAAAATAAATAAAATTTGTTATTTTTTACAATATATGAATACCACAAAAATCTTTTATTTTACACACGAAAATCCAACTGATTAGGAAAGCCTCATGTCTCTCAAACATGCCAATACCTGATATGTATAATTTTAGGGAGATTTATGACTTCTGTACAGCACAAACTCCCAGCAGTAAATTGTTGACTATTGAAAGCACAAACACAGAAATCTCCATAGATTCCAAAGCCAAAAAAATCCTGAAACAGTAGGTTTAGCCCAGAAAACCATATACTTTTGAAAAATACACATTCTGCCAATTCCAGAATGGGTAGCTACTCTCTACTCCTTTCTACCACACTTTAAAGCTTGTCTAAACTGTAGCAGTTTTTATAAAACTTTACTAAAATTCTGAAACATCACTTCAAAGGTTTTATTTTGCTACTAAGCATCTCCCACACATTATTAGGTACCAAGAAAAAACATTCTAAATATGATTGCCAGGGGTCCATTGAACAGTTTGATAACTATTGTGCATAGAATTAGCAAAGTACCTGTCATTTAGGGTAAGGCCACCCTGGGCGTTTTGGGGTGATTTGGTCGCCTTGTCTTCAATCTCCCCAAACGCCTTCCCTCACTCTGCACCGGCTAAAATGAAAAAAAACGCTGGAGCTAATCACATGCGGCGGTTTATTTTCCGAAGTCACCCAAAGTTGCATCACGAGGAAACTTCGGGCGACTTCGGAAAAGGAATTGCAGCGTGTGATTAACATCGGCGCAGAGTTAGGGAAGTCGTTTGGGGAGATTGGTCACCGCAAAGATGAGGCAATTAGCGCCAGGTGACCAAATCTCCCCAAAACGCCCAGTGTGGCCTTACCCTTAGAGACCTCAAAATGAAGTTAGCGCATACAAATAGTGGGGTAAAAACAGAGAAAAATATGTTTCTTCCCAAAACCATATGATTGCCAGGGGAAAACCATCCTTAATATGATTGCCAGGGGTTCAATGAACAATTTGATGCTTATAGTCCATAGGATTACCAAAATATCTGGCATTGAGACCCCTAAATGAAGTGGCAAATAAGTAAGTTGGTCCAATGAAAACACATATTTCCAGAAGATACAAAATCTGCCGAATCTAAAACGGGTAAATATGTCTTTCTACTGCAAACTACTAAACTGCAAAGCTATGCTAAACATGCTGAAACTTTTGAATATCATCACAAAACTTGCATTTCACCCAATTACATACCCCAAATTTCATAATGTACCAGCATAAAGCATCCTAAATAAGAACACCAGGGGTCTACTGAACAGATTGATGCCAAATATGCATAGATATAGCAAACAATGTGCAGTACAGAAACCTCCAAATGTAGTGTATATGAATTTTCATGTATGATACTCTGGCTGCTACAATATAAGCACCCGTTTATTTTGTGCCATGAGACCCCTTTATAGTACAAAGACCCTAGAAAACCCAACTGTCAGTTCAGTAGCCCCAGTTTTGGTTGAATAAAAATAGTGTAAAAAGACTTGTTTGCATTTTTAAATAAAGTTGACCATTTTTCAAAAAAAGTGTAATTTATATGATTTTTTACGTACAATATCTTACCAGCAGTTTAAAATAAAACAAAAATGATTTTATTATTTTGCTGGTTTAGGCTGGTAAATTAGGTTAAATGGCGTAGATAAAAATATACACAATATCTCATACATGCTGTACTGTATTAACTAAATGAGAGCTGCATATTACCTCTCATTTTTGGCCCTTTATGCTTTAACTGCTATTATTTTCTCAGGGAAAACCCCAATAGTTAATGTCCTTAATTTTCAGTCATAGTTCTTTTGACATATAAAAAGTGTATTAGATAAACATGACAGTTTTCAAATGGGCCTGGCTGAGGGCAGCAGAATTTCAGGGACAGCATTCCTGCCCTGGCGCATCCAAATACAAGCACTGGAGTCTAGTGATCTGCGAAAATACACTGGCGTAAAAAAAAATGGACACTGGCGTCCGTTTTGTTGGACGCCAGTGCATTTTCGCCGCCGAATGTGCGCCAACGTCCAAAAAACAGACGCTGGTGTCAAAAACGCCGATTTTTCACAGTTTCGCAGGAAATTCGCAGATTTTTCGGCAAAGCAAAACGACCCAAATTCGTCCATCACTACTGGAGACTGGCAAGTGCGAAATTTAAAACTCTCCTGCATCTCCAGTGCAGAACCATATCTTTGCGTGCATGTGCGCACATGCACACGTAAAGGAAGGGAAAGTTAAAAAGTAGACTTTGAGGGGAGAAGGAGGTAAAGGGGATTTCGAGATGGGGGAAGAGAAGGCAGAGAAAGTGGAGGGGTCAGCCTAGCGGCACCGGGACAGTAAATCGGGGCCTGCTCATAAAAGCTCAACAAGAAATGTTTCTGCCCGGTTTCGAACCGGGGACCTTTCGCGTGTGAGGCGAACGTGATAACCACTACACTACAGAAACTTCTGTATCATGCAATGTCAAAAAGGCAATTGACATCTTAAATACTAAACAATCGATTCAAAACCCACTGCAATATACAAGAAATTTGTAAAATGCTCTAATTATTAAATACAAATCCCGAAGCTTTTTGTTTTTAATGAAACAAAGTGTACTTAAAAGAAACTTTCCAATATGCGGTCAAGAAATTTTTTTGTATGGTTTTTTTTTTTATAAATGTCTTTATTTGCACCAAACAATATATGGATATTTTTAAAGTTATTTATAAATGTAATTGAAGCTTAGAGCAGCATTTGTTTATTTGTTGCAATTCTCTGGTTTTTAAAAGCAATGTAACATGAGTCAGTTCTTCTATAGTTCTTTCAATTAAGTCCAGAATTATGGACAACGTAAAAAGACAGATACGGCTTTCATGCAAATACATTCATTTAAATATATTTCAAAAGTATATTGAAATGTTTAATCAATGCATATTACTTTCACTTTGAAAAAAAATGTTTTCAGGTGAGGATCCCTTTTATTATTATAGATATCCTTAAACTATATTTACTTAAGTTCAGTCCAGCGTAAAGCAGGTTATATTTAGACCTGAAGGTTGAACTCGATGGATGTGTGCCTTTTCAAAGGGCAAGTAAAGGCAAAAAAAATAAAATCCCATTTTTACTTTCTTTAATGAAAAAGAAACATATCTCCAATAGACTTTAATTAGAAAAAGTGTATCATTTTTATAAGAAACCTGACTGTATGCAGTGAAATTCTCCCTTTGTTTACTGTTGTGGATAGAAATTGTCAGATGGTCCCTAACTGCTGAGCAGGGAAACAATCATACTTATGAACAGCAGGGGGAGCCCCCGCCTTACTTCCCAGCCATGCAGAACTCAAGCAGCTTTGTTTATGACGATCCCTAAGCAGCCCAGACCACACTGAGCATGTGCACAGTCTTAGTCTTGCAAAGATGTATAACAAAGTTACAAGATGGTGACCCCCTGTAGCCAACTTTGAAAGCATAAATCATTTGTTTGATTAGGCTTGTGGTGCAGTAAGTTCATGTTTATATTTAGTATACAAAATACAGCATTTCTAGCCTTATTCTATTTTAGACTTTACATGCCCTTTAACCCAAATTACTATCAGACCCAGATTTGTGGGAAGGTCACAAAGGTCCAGGCCTAGGGCAGCACAAATTAAGTGGCCGGCATGTCGACTAGTCACGGCTACAAATTTTCTGAATCTTTAAGAATTGGATGTGCAGGAGATTTAGCTGCTAAAATTGCCGGCACACTAAAACCCTGTACAGAGGAACATATTTAAATGATACATTGTCCATGGGGGACTTGGCCTTGGGGTGCCGGCTGGCAAATGCCAAGTGCCTTTTTTTTAACCCAAATTTCTATCAGACCCAGATTTGTGGGAAAGCCACAAAGGTCCGGGCCTAGGGCAGCACAAATGAAGTGGCGGCATGTCAACTAGTCGCTTCTACATTTTTTCTGAAGCCTTTAGAATTGGATGTGCAGTAGTGATGTGCGGGTCAGGATTTCAGGGTAGCTGTAACAGCTACAACATACTGTAAAAAAAAAAAAAAAACTAATATGAACAGACTACAGGTTGACTGATTAAAGGACAAATATTTTGAGGCCTAAAACTTAGAGTGGAGGAAAAACCAAAATAAGAGCCCTACTTCGAGCTCTTCCAAAAACACCCATTTTTCTTTGGCTTGTTGCCATACTCTAAACTGCCCCCATCTGCGCTGCTTTCCTGCCCATTGGAATGCAGAGTATCTGATCGTTTTGCACTGCTCCGGCTGTGACCGGCTGTGAAGCTCTCAAAGGATTTCAGAATGCATATTTTATAAAAACGGCACTGAATTTCTAAATATGGTATATTGCAAAGACGCTTATTTGATGGTGGTGAAAAAAAAAAAAATATATATATAAAGTTCCAGCTGTGGTGCACTCCAGTCAAGCGTTCTCTTCATGCCTGTCAAATGTATTGTAGATAGTAGTTCCCCAAGATTGACGCACTCTAGGGCTTCATAATGCAGTTTAGAAAAGAAAATTTATTGTCAACGTTTTGGTCCCGTTCTGGGTAATGTCTTGAGAAAGGCTCAGAACAGGACCGAAATGTTGACAATAAATTTTCTTTTCTAAACTGCATTATGAAGCCCTAGAGTGTGTCAATCTTGGGGAACTACTATATGTATATATATATATATATATCAAAAATCTTCGGACCAGCACTCCCTTTAAAAGTTTAATAATTGTATTATTCTGTAGTATCCTTGAAAAAGGTCCAAATGTGGACCGAAACGTCGGATACTACAGAATAATAAAATTATTAAACTTTTAAAGGGAGTGCTGGTCCGAAGATTTTTGATACATAAACAATTACTGTGCACCCCGCCATTGACACCAGCATTGGAGTGCGGATACTCATTGGAAAATATATATATATTTATATATAAATCTAAAAAGTGAGGTGCACACTGGGAATTTTGTTTAGTTTAAAAGGTTCATTTTATTAAATCCATTTTAAAATAGGTCCTATTTTAAGATGTATTTAATAAAATGAACCTTTTAAACTAAACAAAAGTTCCCAGTGTGCACCTCACTTTTTGTATTTTTGTATGCAGCTTCGGATGGTAGCACCTGGGTCAGTCGTTTGGAGTAGCGGTGTGCTGAACTATTTGGACTGTGTGTATATATATATATATACACACAGTATTATTCTTGGCTTTATATCCCCTTTAAAGGAGAATTCAACCCCCAACTAATAAAACCTCCAACCTTCTACCCTCTATAGTCCCCCTCCCTGCTCCCCGGCACAGGTATTAACACCTATAAATGCCCCTAAGACTGTAATTACCCCTCATTGCAGAGTTGGCTCAGTGGAGCTCACGGAACACCATCTTCTGGTGCTTTAGTAATCTTCAGGTCTTCTTGTGGTGCTTCGGTAATATCACCACTTTCGGCACATGTGCAGTTATCATGAGGAGGAAGACTGCTCCAACTGTGCATGTACTGATACGGCACTTACTTACCAAAGACTACCTAAGCGCTGAACATGAATTGTCACAGTTGGATTATGGGTCAACAAAGAAAGCATCTAATCATGGCTGGCACTTGATGGTGCCTTGTCTTTTCTTTGCTCTTGGACAAAAGCTTCTGCAGAATGAGATTTCCTGAAATGGCAATTATCTACTTCTAGGGGGGTTTGGTTTGTATGGAAAAGCTGTGTGTGGCACACTCTAAAAAATGTCAATTGAACCAGAAACTTAGCTTCACTCTGTTAAACCCAGAGTGCTCCACCCTACCAGCAGTGATGTGGTTTGCTAAGGGGGTGCTAACGAAATATTGGACTGCATATCAGCACCATTGTCAGACCCTTGACAGGTACCAGGGGTGTAACTACAGTGGGAGCAGACCCTGTGGCTGCAGGGGGGCCCAGGAGGTATAGGGGCCCCATGAGGTCCTAATTTACATACAATTTCAGTCAATTTTGGTAAAACAGGTCAATAGCTACACATTTTGGGGCCTGACAAATAATTTGCTGTGGGGCCCAGGAATATCTAGTTATGCCACTGACAAGTGCTGCTTAAGTAGCTCAGTTGAATGAGCATTAGATTGAAGATCTAAAGGTCCCTGGTTTTATCCTGAGTTTTGGAGCTGCTGACTTTGCACTAGGAAAGCAAATCAGCTACAAGCAAAGAGAATTTAATTGCAGATCAACTGCTTCAACGGCAAAAAAGAACAGTGCCACCTAATGTTTTCCAGAGCCACTGTGGTCATCTCTCGTATGGTGAGGGGGATTAGCTCAAATGGTAGAGCGCTCGCTTAGCATGCGAGAGGTAGCGGGATCGATGCCCGCATCCTCCAGGTGTCATTCCTTTTCAGCACAGACTTATCTTCACCTTAAATTGCTACTGTCATTGGAAAACATGTTTTTTTTCCAAACGCATCAGTTAATAATGCTGCTCCAGCAGAATTATACACTGAAATCCATTTTTTTTTAAAAAAAATTGATTTTTTTATATTTAATTTTGAAATTTGACATGGTACTAGACCGATTGTCAGTTTCCCAGGAGCCATTATGTCATGTGACTTGTGCTCTGATAAACTTTGGTCTCTCTTTACTGCTGTACTGCAAGTTATGTGATATCACCTCCTCTCTTCCCTCCCCAGCAGCCTCCACACCAATATTGCAGCTAAAAAAAATACATTTGTTGGTTCAAGAATACAATTTTAAATGGGAGAGTGAATAATTTGCAATGGAAACAGTGTCATTTAGAAATAAAAAGTAAATCATAAAAATCATGACTGAATCTTTTTAAGAATGACTGTCATGCAGGAAGAATTGTTTATAAGCAGTTCAACAGACAGCATGAAACAAGACAATTGTGGTCCTATATGGTCTAGCGCAGGAATCCCCAACCTTTTTCATCTGTGAGCAAGATTCAGATGTAAAAAGATTTGAGGAGCAACACAAGCATGAAAAATGTTCCTAGGTGGTGCCAAATAAGGGTTGTAATTGGCTATTGGTAGCCCCTATGTGGCCTGGCAGCCTACAGGAGACTCTACTTGGCACTATACTTAGTTTTTAAGCAATTAAAACTTGCCTCCAAGCCAGGAATTCAAAAATAAGCACCTGCTTTGAGGCCACGGAGAGCAACTTCCAAGGGGTTGGCGAGCAACTTGTAGCTCACGAGCTACTGGTTGGGGATCACTGGTCTAGCGGTTAGGATTCCTGGGTTCGACTTCTGGTATGGGAACTACAACTTTTGCAATAGAAACCCGTTTGTCAGCCATTTAAGTGATCCAATGTGGGCAGATTTCTGAAAGAATTTCTGATATGTTACCTGTGCCACTTTGGTCTTTGCTGTAATAAAATACCCCTTTGCCACTTTGCAGCCATGTCTTCCAATGCAGGTTACAGGGCCAAAGAGCTTCCACTCTGGTCTTCTAATCCTTCAGAGAAGAGATATGCAGAACTAGTCTGTATTACAGCCTTTGTAGTCTTCTCATTGTGCACATCTTGCTGGAATTCTTAATTGTTATAAGGTGTATGTGGATGTGGTTTGCCTGAAAAAAAAAACCAGCACCAGAAGGTAAAAACGCTGGAGAAAAACATCCTTCGAGACAGAAAACAAAGCCTTGTCAGGACCCCTAATAGATGTCATGTCTGATGCAGAAAGAGCTCAGCTGGGACTTCTTTAAACTTAAGGTATAAAGGTCCCTGCTTCAATCCCAGGTTTCAGAACTAGAGCCATGAATTGTGGGGATTCCTGATATGGAGAGAGGCCATTAAAAAGTAAAGTAGTAGCAAAAGTGTATGAAGTTAAAAAAGCTTTAGTAGGACATACATAAGCCTAACGCATTTCATGCACGAAACGGGTTAGAGGGCCCCCACACCATGCCCTGAAACTGCTACATTCAAGTCATAAGATAGGGATTTCTGCACAAAGTGCATGTACAAGCATTTTGTTTTCTTTATTGAAAATATTTCTCATATATATATTTCTTGAGAATGTGGCTAGATTTGTTGTCATAGAGTATAAAATACGTCTTAATTTTACATGCCCACTAGTGATGTGTGGTCAAGTTTTCCTCAACCCTCCCAACCCTAACCTGGCCCCCAACCCTAACCTGGCCATTTCCATCGCCTCCATTTATAGAGCCGCACCCGCCCCATCCCGTGGTGATGTTATAAAAGGGGCGGGGAGATAGGTGTGAGTCTATAGACAGCCCACACATCACTAATGCTCGCCAAATAATATTTAAAAGCTACTCGCCCAACGTGGGGCTCGAACCCACGACCCTGAGATTAAGAGTCTCATGCTCTACCGACTGAGCTAGCCGGGCAACTGCTGACCATATTCTTAAAGGGTAAGTTCACCCTGACAAGGATTTAGGGACAGATTTATCAAAGGTCAAATTTTTAAGTTATGTGAAGGGGAGGAGGGGTGAAGGGAAGGGAGGAGAAGGAGAAAGGATGGAGGGGATAGCCTAGAGGCGTCTGGACAGTAAATCTTGGCCTGCTCAACAAGAAAACAAAAAGGTGTTTCTGCCCGGTTTCGAACCGGGGACCTTTCGCGTGTGAGGCGAACGTGATAACCACTACACTACAGAAACTTCTGATTCACCCTTGTTTCAACAAAGCAATTGTACCAAACAATCTATTCAAAACTCACCTTTCAATCAACTGCCTTGCAAACCCTGTTTCTGGAGTCCAGGATTATAGACATCGTTAAATGGACAGATACTGTTTTCAGGCAAATAAAATCATTTCATTATATTTCAAAAATATTGAAAATGTTTAATCGATGTATATTTCTTTCACTTTGCAAAAAAAAATGTTTTCAGGTGGGGATCCCTTTTATTATTACAGATATCCTTAAACTATTAGTTACTTAAAGTGATACTGACACTAAAAATCTATTAATCTAAATTAAAAGTTACCTATAAATCATCTAGATAATTTTTGCTGATAGTTCTGCTTTTAGTAATTGTTATTTGAACCTGACTGTTTTGCCAACCTGACTGTCCCTACTTAACCTGTCAGTTAGAGTTTCTAATGCTAATGTACTACAGGGTAGTAAAAAAAGTAATGTAAAAGCATCAGGCAAATACTTTTATGGCAAAATTATAAATAACATTCAAAGATAATGTTATGATAGTAAAAAGGTTATTTTCTAATGTCAGTATCTCTTTACGTTCAGTCCAGCAGTAAAGCAGGTTATATTTAGGCCTAAAGGTTCAACTCGATGGATGTGTGTCCAGTGGCGTAACTAGATATTACTGGGCCCCACAGCAAATTATTTTTCAGGCCCCCAAAATGTTTAGAGGTTGACTTGTTTCTCCAATATTTATTGAAATTGTATATGAATTAGGGCCTCATGGGGCCCCTATACCTCCTGGGCCCCCCTGCAGCCGCAGGGTCTGCTTCCTCTATAGTTACGCCCCTGTCTGTGTCTTTCTATCAGACCCAGATTTATGAGAAGGCCACAAAAGTCCGGGCCTAGGGCAGCACAAATGAAGTGGCGGCATGCTGACTAGTTGTTTCTACAATTTTTCTGAAGCTTTTACACTTGGATGTACCGGAGATTTCACTGCTTAAATCATCTGCACACTAAGACCCTGTACAGAGTAACACACACATATAAACAATACATCGTCCATGGGGGACTTGGCCTTGGGGTTATGGTTGTCACCTTTTCTGTAAAAAAATACCGGCCATCCTATATTTTTAAGGTTTTACCCTATTAATAACATTGTCCCCAAGCAACATTTTCACCGGGCCGGCCGGTAAAATACCGGCTAGGTGGCAACATGGGCGTCCACAGAGGGGGGCAAGAAGGGGCAGTGCCCCCCCCTGGGACTGTCCACAAAAATCTCTCTGCTGCTCTGCACGATTAATTTTACCCACAGCCAGCCCAGCGCTTCCCAGCTGCCAGTGCCTCCCCCAGTCTCCGGGCGTTGCTGCTGCCAGTGCCTCCCCCAGTCTCCGGGCGTTGCCGACGCAACGTGACGTCGCCGACGCAACGTGACGTCGCGTCGCCGACGCAACGCGACTTCACGTCGCGTGGTCGCCACTCACCAGCCAGTGTGAGGACGAGTGAGTCGCATTCGCGCGGGAGCTCAGCTATACCCTTTTTTTGGAGGAGAAAACAATAACCAGGAATTCTCTGCATCAGAGGTAGACAGATCAGTACGGAAAACTAACTGGTGCACATCAATACAAAAAACACCTGTGTTCCATCTGTATGCAGGATACCTTAGGAATCATTAACACACATGATTATTGATGGATAAGGAAAGGCTAGCCTAGATAAGCAAATATAAACATTAAATGTTCATCAAGGGAATGCAATTGTAGTATATATTCACAGACAAAAGAGAAGGCTGACATTACCATGGTTTGTCTTGCCCGGGTGACAGCACTTATTGTGATTGCTATAGAGCATCATGTTTACTAATCAACACTGACTATTTACTCGGGTGAGACACATCCCTTTCTACAGAACCTGCACTGACTATTATGTGATTACTGATTAGATATTGTTCTTATATATTTAAAAAAGGCTGTATCCCAGAAAGTAAAGGGAGATGTTGTTATTATGCATTCTAGCAGTGTTTCTCCACTTCTCAACTGATAAATAATTTAAAGCTAACTACAGAGATAAATAGCTTTTTTTCTTTAGCCGCTGCATATCAACAGATAACTAGGAGTAAAACCATATATAAGCAGATAATTGGGGAAGCTGCTAAATGAGTTGTATAGCTAACAGACCATCACCATGCATGTACTGATGATATAACCATCGGCCATTAATATGCATTCATTATGCCATCATTGCTGAGCTGAGCCTAGGCAATGAAAAAGAAATAGGTGAGGAGTGGTCGAGTGGACCTGCCCTTTTCTCTCCCCAACCTGATCTCAGCCTGCTCCTTCCTGATTCACGAGGTCCCCCATCCCTGGCCCCTGCCTTCATGTCAAGACCCTGCCTCACATTAGTAGTACACTCCATCTACTTCCAAATCTGCCAATAAACTATATCCCAACCACTTCCACACTGGGGCACCTAAGCAATTACATTCCATAAATTCATTCCACCCTTTTATATAGATATATATATATAAATAGATATATAGATTAGATATATATATATATATATATATATATATATATATATATATATATATATATATATA
The DNA here is from genome assembly GCF_017654675.1 of Xenopus laevis. Taxonomy (NCBI): domain Eukaryota; kingdom Metazoa; phylum Chordata; class Amphibia; order Anura; family Pipidae; genus Xenopus; species Xenopus laevis. The sequence goes on from NC_054375.1 coordinate 145,257,066, forward strand.
TATCTACAACAGACCAAAGGAATCCGCACTCACAGGTCTTAAATAAAGTTAAAAATATTTATTAGAACAGATGACTAACGTTTCGGCCTCTCCGAGGCCGAAACGTTAGTCATCTGTTCTAATAAATATTTTTAACTTTATTTAAGACCTGTGAGTGCGGATTCCTTTGGATTGTTGTGGATGAAATTATTGTTTCTGCACCCAGGCATACGAAGATCGTTTTTTCGTGAGTGCCGACACTATGGTGGAATGTATATATCTATCTATATATATATATATATATATATATATATATATATATATATATATATATATATATATATATATATATATATATATATATATAAATATATATTTGTCTGTTGGGGGATGCTAACCTAAACTAAATTACTTGCCCCCCCCTGGAAAATTTTCTGCGGACGCCCATGGGTGGCAACCCTACTTGGGGTGCCGGCTGACAAACCCAGGCTTGATTACTATGTTATTATGTGAACATGCTGTGACAGCCAGTTGTGATGAATCAGGTGAGCTCACACACACACATACAAACTGTTAAGAAAAAAAAACAAAACAAGAGCCCCACTTCGAGCGCCTCCAAAAACACCCATTCTTCTTTGGCTTGTTGCCATACTCTACCACCCCCCACCCTGGTTCCCTGCCCTTTGGAATGCAGAGTAACTGATCCTTTTGCACTGCTCCGGCCGTGAAGTTTTCAAATGATTTAATTGTGCAACTTTGAGAGGCAGAGGATATGAACAGACCCGGATTTGTGACAAGGCCACAAAGACCCAGCCTAGGGTGGCAGAAATTCAGGGGTGGCATGCCACCCAGAAGCATTCAAGTACGTTGCACATGCACATATACTTGCATGCACAAGCGGACAGGGAGGATGATGTGGACCGGACAGGAAGAGGAGGGTGACGCGGACGGGGATGGGGATGAGGAAAGTAAGGGGAGGGGGACATGGACAGAGCAGGGGAGGCATTCCGGGGGGGAGGCGATAAGTGGAGACCGCCTAGGGGCACCCCATTTTTAGATCCCGGACTGGATACGATTGCCGGCAGAAGAATGTTTATTTATAAAAATGGCACTAAATTTCTAAGTAAAATATATTCCAAAGATGCTTCTTTTATGGCAGAGAAGATATATATGCAGTGTTGTTTTTTACTTTACATCCCCTTTAACTGTCTTGGCTTGCGAGACTCTATGATTGTTGTGCCAAATATCAATCAAGGAGTGTGAGGCCAGCTATAGCAATTGGCTTGTTTTCTTGTTAATAAGTGTCCTATTGTGAAGTTCCCACATCCCCCATTAGGAAAAGTTGTTACTTTGCACAAACAGGAACTTGAATTCCAGACCCTTAGATTAATAGCCTGATACTGTACTTACCGAGCTGTCCAGACTTTGCTACCAAAGTTACCTGTGACATTTGTTCCCATGTCTTCTTGTAAGTCACAGGTGATGTGCAGTCTTGTGGCGGGGGAGCACAGGTTTGTTTTCATTCTTGTTAGGAGATAAGAAAAGGGGGCCCATACAACTATATCCAGTTGTTGGCAGGAACAGGAAGTGTCACAGTTGGATTATGGGTCGGCAAAATAAACATCTAATCATGGCTGGTATTTGATGGTGCTTAGAATGGCGTTGTCTTTTATTTGTCTCTTGGACACAAGCTTTTGCAAAATGAGCTTTCCACAAATGGCAATTATCTCCTTCTAAGGGGGTTTGGTTTGTATGGAAAAGCAGTGTATGGCTTCAATGCCCACATCTTCCAAGTGTAAGCTCTTTTCAGCACAACTGAAATGTAGTCTACTTCACTGCATTTGTTGGTTCAAGAAAAACATTTTACATGGGAGACAGAATTATTATGGAAACAGTGTAATTTAGAAATAAAAAGAAAATCATAAAAATCATGACAGAATCCCTTTAGGAAGAGTTGTTTATGAGCAATTCAACAGACAAATGGAAGTAAATCCTTCATGGTCCCATATGGTCTAGCGGTTAGGATTCCTGGTTTTCACCCAGGCGGCCCGGGTTTGACTCCCAACTTCTGCAATAGAAACCCGTCTGTCAGCCATTTAAGTGATCCAATATGGGCAGATTTCTGAAAGAATGGTTACCTGTGCCACTTTGGTCTTTGCTGTAATAAAATACCAAAAAAAAACAGCACTAGAAGGTAAAAACGCTGGAGAAAAACATCCTTTGAGACAGAAAACAAAGCCTTGTCAGGACCCCTAATAGATGTCATGTCTGATGCAGAAAGAGCTCAGCTGGGACTTCTTAAAAGGTCCCTGCTTCAATCCCAGGTTTCTTCTACGTCCCTCCATGTCAGTACATATGGGGCATTGCCCCTCCCAGACCTGGAGGTAGGACCTATAACATAGCCAATCAAAATGAATCATGACCTATAAGACCACATGACTTCCTCCTCACCACAGTTATTTTTTGTCCTACTGGACAGGGAGGTAGGATCTCCCTCCTCACTTTTTATTTTTTGTTGAATTTTGAGAGAAATCAAACACAGTTTTTGTTTTTTGTTTTTCTTTTTGTTTATTTATTTATTTTTTACCTCTGTGTAGACACAGAGGGATGATTCCCAGGTAATGGAGAAGATTTTACCTGATGCCTCAAGATGCATAATCTGTAAATTATCGCTTATTGGGAAGAAGTGCAGGTGTGGACATATCCATGGTCCTAGCCCTGTGCTAAAATAGCCCCCCTGCTATATGCCCAGCGAGGCACAAGATTAAATCTAGTGCTTTTTGGGAAGAGACACAGCTGTGGGCTTCCCACATTATTACCTGTGAGCTTTTTGTTTTTTCTTCTGTATTTTTATTTATTTATTTATTTTTGCTTATTTTTTACCTCTGTGTGGACACAGAGGGATGATTCCCAGGTAATGGAGAAGAATTTACCTGATGCCTCAAGACGCATAATCTGTAAATTATCGCTTATTGGGAAGAAGTGCAGGTGTGGGCATATCCATGGTCCTAGCCCTGTGCTAAAACAGCCCCCCTGCTATATGCCCAGTGAGGCACAAGATTCAATCTAGTGCTTTTTGGGAACAGACACAGGTGTGGGCTTCCACATTGTTACCTGTGAGCTTTTTGGACTCCCCTTTTCTTTTGAGTTATGTGAGACTTTACAGAACTCTACAGAACTTCTGCAAAAGGGCCGTGGGTATGCATATGGGCTAGTTATAACTGCCTGAAGCTGGTGAGTATGATGCTTCATTATCTACTGTGTGTAGTGCACTGGGAAGTCTGCATGCTAATTATGTCCCTCAGCTGAGAGCTATTGGGGCTTTGGCTGGAGTTTCCATCCAGCTAATTAGCCACTCTGATAAGGTGCAGGTGTGCCTTTGCCCTGTTGCTATTCCTGTTTAATATTTTAAGTTTTGTATGGGTGAACCTGCATCCTCTTGGCTGACACAGTGGTTATATTGGCTCATGTGCTCAAGCAGTATGGCACCTCCTTCCTTTCTTATGAGTCTGCTCTTAACAAGCAGTGTTCCACTGGACTGGATATTCCTGCTGACAAGTCTGAGCTATCTGGTAAGCTGCCTGTGTTCCTTCTTATATTATATGAAGTCGTATGTTGTGAGCTGGAGTCCTCTGTGCAAAATGCAGTTACACAAGGTACTAAGTCTGCATGTTAATAAGCTAATTATGTCCCTCCGCTGAAACCTATTCGAGTTCTAGCTGAAGTTTCCAACCTGCGGACTTTTCATTGCTATCAGGTAATGTGCAGATACTCCTCAGTTTGCTTCTGTTGTTTCTATTGTCCTCTGTGCAGACACAGAGGTTATATTTGCCTTTTATTACACTGGGTGCTTGCAGGGTTGGCTGGAGGCTTGCACTGCTGAAGCAGTATGGTAGCCCCTTCCTTCCTTACATTTAGTCTGCTCAGTGCTGTAACCTGATGTCATTGGGCCCCACAGCAAATTCATTTTAGGGCCCCTAACATATCCAGAGGTTGTGCTTTTTTACCAATACTTATTGAAATTGCTCTTTATTTGGGCCTCATGGGTCCCTATACCTTTTGGGCCCCCCTGCAGCCGCAGGGTCTGCTTCCTCTTTAGTTACGCCCCTGAGTCTGCTCCTTAGAAGCAGTCTGCCACCAAGGATCTGTCTGGATTATTCCTACTGTCTAGCACATATTATCTGGTTTGGTGCCTGTATTCCTCTGACTTCTTGTATAGTTGTCATCTGAGGTCTTAGGTTTGTGAGCCCGAGTTCTCTTCGCAGACACAGTAGGCAAGTGTGCTCTTATTACACATGGTATTTCCAGGACCGGCTAGGGGTTTGTTCTGCTGTAGCAGCATTGTGCCCCATTTTTTCCTATGATGTTTCCACACTTAACAGGCAGTGTTCCGAGTTATATGGTGTCTTTTTGTGTGATGTAGGCCTTCTCTTAGACATTCTATTCCCATCTGGTGGCTTTTGTTGGGAGCTCAGTTGTAGTTATACTACATCTACTGAGTTTTTGTGACTGTAGGTTTCTCTTCTTTAATTGTTGGTAGATTAATGGGCACATACTGTTATGTCTATTGGCACCTTAACATGCTTGAAGCCAGCTTGTAGTCTATGGCCCTTTGTGTGGCCTCGGGCATCTCGCCAGGGAGCTGGGTTTGTGTGGCCTCTGGCTTTCATTATGGCCCTTGGCTTGGGTTAGAGCCCTTGTTTTGGTCCATGGCTTTTTACCATGGTCCTCGGCTCCTGGGTCTGCTGGCCTTTTACAAGGGCTCTTGTTCTGCTGGCCTGTTGCATGAGCCTTTCGCTCATGTGGTCTTTTACCCTTGGCACATTTGTTTGGTTGTCCTTTTACCTGGGTTATTATGGCTGCGGGCCTGTTTTCATGGCCCTTAACTTAGGTGCTTGCTTGCCTTTTACCAGGGCTCTTGGGCTGTTGGCCTTTTCTGTGGCCCCTGGCTAAGGTGGCCGCTAGTTTTTATTATAGTCCTTGTGGGCTTGTGGCTGCCAGTCTTGGCTGTGACCTATGGTGCATAGGTCGCCAGGCTGTGGCGGCTGATAGGCATGGTTACTATTCTTGCTGTGGCCCTTAGTGGGCATGTCTGTTTGCCTTGCGGCAATCCTTGGCAGGACAACAGCCATCGGTTTTGTCTTGTCTGCAATCCTTGCAGGTATGGTTCTGGTTACACCAGCAATAGGCATGATTGACTATTTGGTTGGATCTAGCATGGGTTGTACCATCAGCTGGTGTTTGCTCTGAGTTTCATAGCCCATAGCTAATTTTGTTGCTGATTGGTATTAAGCAGCTGTTGTTGGTCATATGTTGTCGGCTTACAGCTAACCTTTTCTTCTGCCTTACATGCATTGTTTTTGGTCTTGTATGCCACTGCTTATAATCAATAAGGCTGGCTTGTGGACCAGGGTTTTGCAAGTTCAACAACTGACGTGCTCCGTTGTTGCATGTATGGAAATTGACTTTTGTGTCAGGTGCTAGTGCAGTTGGTTACCTTGTCCCTAAGGGTGGCATTCACAATAGCTGGCTTATTTACTATTGCTTGTGTATTCGAATTCCACTCTGGTTTTTTGCAAACACTTCAGCTGACGGGCATCTTGGCCTGCTAGTGTGACAATGGCCTTGCACAGCTATGTTGGAATACATAATAGCTGGCTGGTCCACCACTGGTTGCATGTATGCTGGTTGGCTCTCTGCCAGTGGATTGTGCATCATTGCTGGTTGGTACCAGTTTTTGTAGGCTATAAGCTTCTGGCATGCCTGATTTTGGATTGTGATCCCAGCTGTTGGCTGGTTCTGTAGCTTCTATGTATGGTCACAGGTTTGGTTCAGTTTTTGCATAAACTGTATCATTGTGCAGCTTGAGCTGTAGTGGCCTCGGCTTTTGTGGGTGTTTTCTAGAACTGTAATTGGCTTGGGTCCCATTGCTTGCTTATGTAGCAGTTGGCTGGGGCAACAGCATAGCTTACTGGTAGATGGCTTTAAGTCACATTGGTTGGTTCAGCAGCTTATCCTTGTGCTGTTGTATACCCAGTTTAGATTTGGTGGTTTGTGGAGCTACTGGGCTGTACCAGCATGTCTCTACAATGGTTACAATGATATGCTGATTTAGGATAACCCAGAGTTGGTGTTCATTTAGTTAAGTCTTCATTAGGTATTATTAGCATGGAGTTAGTGGATCTTGGACTGATCTCTGGTGTAGAGGTGACTCCGGTCAGCACTGGTTTGAGCTGCTTCCATTAAGATGCAGGACCAGGCTAATGTGGGCCAAGTCTTTTTAGGGCCACTTGCTATTGCTGAGGATTGTGTATTTCTCCAGCACTGGTGATAGATGCATCCAAGTTGTGTTTAGTTTCTGATCTGATTGATTTCCTGGTGGTTTCTAGGGTGTTTTAGTTCTGAGATGGCTATTGCCATCATTCTGGTTTTGTCCTAGGGCACTTTTTTGTTTTAACAGTTGCAGGATTTTTGTTCTTCCCCAGGTGGGGTTTTGTCAGATAACCATATTGCAGGTATCCCTCTAGTCACTGAGGGAACCTTTTTAAACAGAATATGTTTATTCTTAATCTGCAATGCTTGATCCTCAAGTACCGGTCTCTGTAATTTTGTGGTTGATTTTGTAGCTCTTGTTAATCGTTTACCATGTCCTAGGACATGTTGTTCTTGTGCCTTTTATCTACCCTTTTCAGGAGATATACATTTTATCAGCTCCCCTGTTGGATGGATGTGATGCTGGCCTTTTCTCAGGGCCTCCTTAGCATCAGTTTGGTTTTTGCATTATGTTGGTTATTCCCACCCCTTGTTTTCGGTGCATGGCTTGGTAGATCCCATGTGTACGGACATGGAGGGACATAGAAGAAATAGAGAATTTTACTTACCTACTTGACGTAAATTCCTTTTCTTCTAGTCCCGACATGTCAGTACAGGGTTTCCCATCCCAATTATTTATTTTGGTTACTGTACTGCTATGGCAAAAGTATAACCGTGGTGAGGAGGAAGTCATGTGGTCTTATAGGTCATGATTCATTTTGATTGGCTATGTTATAGGTCCTACCTCCAGGTCTGGCAGGGGCAATGCCCATGTGTACTGACATGTCGGGACTAGAAGAAAAGGAATTTACGTCAAGTAGGTAAGTAAAATTCTCTATTTCAGAACTAGAGCCATGAATTGTGGGGATTCCTGATATGGAGAGAGGCCATTATAAAGTAAAGTAGTAGCAAAAGTGTATAAAGTTAAAAAAGCACGAAACGCGTTAGAGGGCCCCCACACCATGCCCTGAAACTGCTACATTCAAGTCATAAGATAGGGATTTCTGCACAAAGTGCATTTACAAGCATTTTGTTTTCTTTATTGTAAATATTTCTCATATATATTTCTTGAGAATGTGGCTAGATTTGTTGTCATAGACATAGAGTATAAAATACGTTTTAATTTTACATGCCCACTAGTGATGTGTGGTCAAGTTTTCCTCAACCCTCCCAACCCTAACCTGGCCATTTCCATCGCCTCCATTTATAGAGCCGCACCTGCCCCGTCCCGTGGTGATGTTATAAAAGGGGCGGGGAGATAGAAGGTGTGAGTCTATAGACAGGCCACACATCACTAATGCTCACCAAATAATATTTAAAAGCTACTCGCCCAACGTGGGGCTCGAACCCACGACCCTGAGATTAAGAGTCTCATGCTCTACCGACTGAGCTAGCCGGGCAACTGCTGACCATACACTTAAAGGGTAAGTTCACCCTGACAAGGATTTAGGGACAGATTTATCAAAGGTCAAATTAAGTTATGTGAAGGGGAGGAGGGGTGAAGGGAAGGGGCAGGGAGGAGAAGGAGAAAGGATGGAGGGGACAGCCTAGAGGCGTCTGGACAGTAAATCTTGGCCTGCTCAACAAGTAAACAAAAAGTTGTTTCTGCCCGGTTTCGAACCGGGGACCTTTCACGTGTGAGGCAAACGTGATAACCACTACACTACAGAAACTTCTGTTTCAGCCATCTTTCAACAAAGCAATTTACATCTGAAGTACTAAACAATCTATTCAAAACTCACCTTTCAATCAACTGGCTAGCAAACCCTGTTTCTGGACTCCAGGATTATAGACAACGTAAATGGACAGATACCGTTTTCATGCAAATAAAATCATTTGATTATATTTCAAAAATATTGAAAAATGTTTAATCAATGTATATTTCTTTCACTTTGCAAAAAAAAAATTTCAGGTGGGGATCCCTTTTATTATTACAGATATCCTTAAACTATTAGTTAATTAAAGTGATACTGACACTAAAAATCTATTAATCTACAGTAAAAGTTACCTATCAGTCATCTAGATAATTTTTTGCTGATAGTTCTGCTTTTAGTAATTGTTATTTGAACCTGACTGTTTTGCCAACCTGACTGTCCCTTCTTAACCCGTCGGTTAGAGTTTCTAATGCCAACGGACTCCTGCTGCACAAATATGGCAGCCCCCTCATACAGGAACAGGGTAGTAAGAAAGTTAATATAAAAGCAGCAGGCAAATACTTTTATAGCAAAATTATAAATAGCATTCAAAGACACTGTTATGATAGATAATAAAACGGTTATTTTCTAATCAGTATCTCTTTGAGTTCAGTCCAGCAGTAAAGCAGGTTATATTTAGGCCTAAAGGTTCAACTCGATGGATGTGTGTCTTTATTTAACTCAAATTACTATCAGACCCAGATTTATGAGAAGGCCACAAAAGTCTGGACCTAGGGCAGCACAAATGAAGTGGCGGCATGCTGACTAGTCGTTTCTACATTTTTTCTGAAGCTTTTACATTTGGATGTGTAGGAGATTTCACTGCTTAAATCATCTGCACACTAAGACCCTGTACAGAGGAAAACACACATATAAACAATACATTGTCCATGGGAGACTTGGCCAGTTGGCCTTGGGGTTATGGTTGCCACCTTTTCTGTAAAAAAATACAGTCCATCCTATATTTTTAATAACATTGTCCCCAAGCAACATTTTTACCGGGCCGGCCGGTAAAATACCGGCTAGGTGGCAACCCTACTTGGGGTGCCGGCTGACAAATCCAGGCTTGATTACTATGTTACTATGTGAACATGCTGTGACAGCCAGTTGTGATGAATCAGGTGAGCTCACACACACACACACACACATACAAACTGTAAAAGAAAAAAAACAAAGATGCTTCTTATATGGCAGAGAAGATATATATGCAGTGTTATTTTTTACTTTACATCCCCTAATTGTCTTGGCTTGCGAGACTCTATGATTGTTGTGCCAAATATCAATCAAGGTGTGTTATATATAGCAATTGGCTTGTTTGCTTGTTAATATGGGGCCGATTCACTAACTTCGAGTGAAGGATTCAAAGTAAAAAAACTTTTTTTTGCTCTACTTCGACCATGGAATGGGCTACTTCGACCTTCGACTATGACTTCGAATCGAAGGATTCAAACTAAAAATCGTTCGACTATTTGACCAATCGATAGTCGAAGTACTGTCTCTTTAAAAAAAACTTCGACCCCCTAGTTCGCCATCTTAAAGCTACCGAAGTCAATGTTAGCCTATGGGGAAGGTCCCCATAGGCTTGGCTAACTTTTTTAGATTCAAAGGATTTAATCGTTCGATCGAAGGCATAATCCTTCAATCGTACGATCGCACTATTTGTGCTACATCCTTCGACTTCAATATTCGAAGTCAAAGGATTTCAATTCCCAGTCGAATATCGAGGGTTAATTAACCCTCGATATTCGACCCTTAGTGAATCAGCCCCTAAGTGTCCTATTGTGAAGTTCCCACATCCCCCATTAGGAAAAGTTGTTACTTTTCACAAACAGGAACTTGAATTCCAGACCCTTAGATTAATAGCCTGATACTGTACTTACCGAGCTGTCCAGACTCTGCTACCAAAGTTACCTGTGACATTTGTTCCCATGTCTTCTTATAAGTGATGTGCAGTCTTGTGGCGGGGGAGCACGGGTTTGTTTTCATTCTTGTTAGGAGATAAGAAAAGGGGGCCCATATAACTATATCCAGTTGTTGGCAGGAACAGGAAGTGTCACAGTTGGATTATGGGTCGGAAAAAGAAGCATCTAATGATGGCTGATATTTGATGGTGCTTAGCATGGCGTTGTCTCTTATTTGTCTCTTGGACACAAGCTTCTGCAGAATGTGACACCAAAAACCTAAGCTTCAATCTGTTAAACCCACATTGCTCCACTCTACCAGCAGTGATGTGGTTTGCTAAAGGGGCGCTAACCAAATATTGGACTGCATTTCATTGTCAGACCCTTGACAGGCACAGCGGGTGCTACTAAAGTAGCTCAGTTGGATGAACGTTAGATTGAAACTCTAAAGGTTTCTGGTTTTACCCTGAGTTTTGGCAGGTGGAGCTGCTGTTTTTGAGTCAATTTTAACTATGAGCTAGGAAAGCAAATCAGCTACAAGCAAAGCAAATTTAACGGCATGTTAACTACATCAACAGCAGAAAAAAACCCAGTGCAATCTAATGTTTTCCAGAGCCACCGTGGCTGCCTTTTTTAACTTTGGTAAGGGGATTAGCTCTAGGGATGCACCGAATCCACTATTTTGGATTCGGCTGAATCCTTTGTGAAAAATTCGGCCGAATACCGAACCGAATCCGAATCCTATTTTGCATATGCAAATTAGGGATGGGAAGGGGAAAACATTTTTTTACTTCCTTGTTTTGTGACAGAAAGTCACGTGATTTCCCTATTAGGATTCGGTTCGGCCAGGCAGAAGGATTCGGCTGAATCCTGCTGAAAAAGCCCGAATCCTGGCCAAATCCCGAACCAAATCCTGAATTTGGCGCATCCCTAATTAGCTCAAATGGTAGAGCGCTCGCTTAGCATGTGAGAGGTAGCGGGGTTGATGACAGCATCCTCCAAGTGTAAGCTCTTTTCAGCACAACTGAAATGTAGTCTACTTCACTACATTTGTTGGTTCAAGAAAAACATCTTAAATGGGAGACAGAATTATTATGGAAACAGTGTAATTTAGAAATAAAAAGAAAATCATAAAAACCATGACAAAGTCCCTTTAGGAAGAGTTGTTTTTTAAGCAATTCAACAGACAGAGATAAAACCATTGTGGTCCCATATGGTCTAGCGGTTAGGATTCCTGGTTTTCACCCAGGCGGCCCGGGTTCGACTCCCGATATGGGAACTGTAGCTTTTGCAATACAGTGATCCCCAACCAGTAGCTCGTGAGCAACATGTTGCTCTCCAGCCCCTTGGATGTTGCTCTCAGGGTCCTCAAAGCACGTGATTATTTTTGAATTCCAAGCTTGAAAGCAAGTTTTAATTGCATAAAAACTAAGTATAGTGCCAAGTAGAGCCTCTTGTAGGCTGCCACTCCACATAGGGGCTACCAAATAGCCCATCACATCCATTATTTGGCACCCCAAGGGACTTTTTCATGCTTGTGTTGCTCCCCAACTCTTTTTATATTTGAATGTGGCTCACGGTTTAAAAAGGTTGGGGATCCCTGCAATACAAACTAGTTTGTTAGCCCTTTAAGTGATCCAGAAAGAAGTTCTTCTATGGGTGCCTGTGCCACTTTGGTCTTTGCTGTAGTAAAACCATTTTGCCACTTTGCCGCCATGTCTGTCAATGCAGGTTACAGGGCAAAAGAGCTTCCAGTCTGGCCTTCTAATCCTTCAGAGAAGAGATATGCAGAACTAGTCTGTATTACAACCTTTGTAGTCTTCCCATTGTGCACATCTTGCTGGAATTCTTAATTGTTATAAGGTGTATGTGAATATAGTTTGCATGAAAAAAAAAAAAAGCACCAGAGTAGCAAGTGAAAACTTAGAGAAAAACATCCTTTGAGACAGAATTACATAACCAAACAAAGCCTTGGCAGGACCCCTGATAGATGTTATGTCTGATGCAGAAAGAGCTCAGTTGGGACAGCTTTCTACTAAGGTATAAAGCAGTGGCTTAACTTGTTATTACTGGGCCACACAGCAAATTATTTTTCAGGCCCAAAAAATATCTAGAGGTTGACATGTTTTATCAATATTCATTGATAAAACATCAATGGGGCCCCTATACCTCCTGGGCTTCCTCTGTAGTTACGCCCTTGGTATAAAGGTCTCTACTTCATTCCCAGGTTTCAGAACTAGAGCCATAAATTGTGGGCTAGCTTTTAAGACAACTAGGTGCGAGAAAAGTAAGTCAGCTGCAAGCAAAGATATCATTTAACCACAGGTCTATTAAGGGGCTAGATCAAAGATTGGACCATGTTTTTTCTAAGTAGAGAAAGTACCTCCTCAGTTTCTTTTGGGAATGACTGGGGCAGATTATACTACCACAAAGGGCACACTGTACCTATAGGCAGGCCTGGACTGGGAGTCAAAATAGGCCCTGTCATTCCAAGTACGCAGAGGCCCAAACAGCCCCCAACCAGCCCACTCTATGGTAACTTTCTATGGAACCATACAGCAGCCCTTCTGGCATTTGCCAGAACCCACAGATTGCCAGTCCGGGCCTGCCTATAGCGATAGCCATTGACACATAGACATTATCATACCAAACAATGTGTTTATGGCGGAAGATGAGCCAACTGATATTGGCAAAAGACTTGAATGACGGTCGGCTCGTTGATCGGCCAGGTCAGAAAATTTTGATCTGCCACTGTTTCCTGCTGAATCTTCAGATACTTTATAATTCTATTGTTTCCACATATATTTCTGACAATTCAGCTCTAAATGTCTGTATTAAAAACCTGTGACCAATGGCCACTGTTAGTTTCATACTATAAGAAAATGGTTGTCTGTTGCAGCAGCTGCAAGAGCAGTCAGCAGTCAACAGACACAGTCAATTGTAAAATTAAATAATCTTTCCCTGGTTTGTTCAGTGCATAAAAATCTTTGTCACAGTTGTGTGACAGTTTTCTTGACAAACCCAACAGAAGCCTTGCAATAGGCTGCCCTGTGGAAGGATTAAACTCATGACATTCAGATTATGAGACTGACGCGCTACCAACTGCGCTAATAAGGAATCTAAAGTTTCTCGCTCACTTAGTGAAAACTTCTATTTTTCACTAAAGTGCCATTCACCCTTTTAGCACTTTTAAAATTAAAACAGGGCTCGGCTGTTGATCTAATAAATCAAGCAGGAAATTGGAGGAAAAATGAGTTGCATTATCCCAAATTGTGTCATTATCTACTGAAGCATCAATTCATACTTACAGAGAGTTAATGTAGGCACGAATTACATAGCAGTCAATATATTTGAATCCCTTCCCCACTAATGCATCCTTAATTTTTACTGTAAGCAGAAAGCTTTCCCCCCTAGGACCAGGGAAATTTACCCACTGCCATGTTACAGTCAAGTTGAACTCTTCTGCCTGCTCTCCCGCCCATGACCTTAGACTGCCGGCTTCCGACTTCCTGTTTTATAAACTTGTTCGTACCCGGCCCCTTTTGTGACATCATCAGTGGGCGGGTCTATAAAAGGTGGGTGTGGTCAGCACTGGACTGGGGGGCCCAGGACCCCCAGCCACAAAGTCCTCTCTGCTGCCCACCAACCTCCTTGCCGAGCACACGTGTACTCTTTTCTGGCACGTCAGTGCAAATGGGGTCAGGAAGGGAGGTAGGGAGAGGAAGTGCAGGAAGCAAGTCTGATCCACTGGGCCCAAAATAGCTGGGGCCCACCGGGTTTTGTCCCTGTGTCCCACCAGCCCAGTCTGATGCTTGGTCTTAGTTGGGTGGCTGCGGGTCGGCACATCACTACCACCTGATATGTTCCAGAGGCACTGTGAACATCTCTTTTATGGCAAAGGAGGATTAGCGCAAATGGTAGAGTGCTCACTTAGCATGCGAGAGGTAGTTGGATTGATGCCTACATCCTCCAGGTATCAGCTCTTTTCAGCTTGCAGGGGGCAAAATGCCCTTCATGCACAATGACATTCATCTTTCTGTTAACGAAAGTCATCATCTACTGAATTCATACTTACAAAGATTTTCTTTCTGTAATATTGCAGTGGGTTCATCAGGGCAAGAACTAGGGATTGGAACAAGAGGCACCAGGAACAATAGAGGGATTCTGTACAGGTGCCTGTTCTGCCTACCCCTAGTTCACAGTCACTTCCCTCTGCTCCTCTGCCCTCCCTTCTGTCACTTTTCCCTCCCCAGTTCTCCCCATCAAAAACTCTCCCCACTCCAGCCCTCGCCTCTGTCATTGGCCTCCCCTTGACATCACAGTGTGCACACACACACACGGGGAGCAAGGTTACTGTGGTGTTCATGCAAATGGCCTGTAGATGTCACTGTGAGCTCATACTTATACTGTGTATACTTCCTGGTAGCTTAAAAGTGAAAGCTTACGGTTGTGTAATGCCTGCATGACTCTGCTAATAAAGCACTGTTATACTCTACTCATCCTCACCCAAAACATAACAGTTACTGACCAGGTTGGCCTGGATACACAGTAGATAACAGCAGTACCGTAACTAGAGGGGGGTGGGCCCTGGTGCGTGACGCGCAGCCGGGCCCCCGCCCCCCTCCGTACGGCCAGATTTTCAGAGGCGCACTGTGCTGCTGGGGGATTCCATTGGAGCGTGGCGCTGCCGGGGGCCCTGAGGGGGTATGGGCCCTGGCCCGCTCGCACCCCCTGCTCCCCCGGTAGTTCCGCCACTGGATAACAGATAAGTACTACTATAGTTTATATCAACAAGCTGCTGTGTAGCCATGGGGGCAGCAATTCAAGCACCGGATACACAATATATAACAGATAAGTACTACTATAGTTTATATAAACAAGCTGCTGTGTAGCCATGGGGGCAGCCATTCAAGCACAGGATACACAGTAGATAACAGATAAGTACTACTATAGTTTATATAAACAAGCTGCTGTGTAGCCATGGGGGCAGCCATTCAAGCACAGGATACACAGTAGATAACAGATAAGTACTACTATAGTTTATATAAACAAGCTGCTGTGTAGCCATGGGGGCAGCCATTCAAGCGCAGGATATACAGTAGATAACAGATAAGTACTACTATAGTTTATATAAACAAGCTGATGTGTAGCCATGGGGGCAGCCATTCAAGCGCAGGATATACAGTAGATAACAGATAAGTACTACTATAGTTTATATAAACAAGCTGATGTGTAGCCATGGGGGCAGCCATTCAAGCGCAGGATACACAGTAGATAACAGATAAGTACTACTATAGTTTATATAAACAAGCTGCTGTGTAGCCATGGGGGCAGCCATTCAAGCACAGGATACACAGTAGATAACAGATAAGTACTACTATAGTTTATATAAACAAGCTGCTGTGTAGCCATGGGGGCAGCCATTCAAGCGCAGGATATACAGTAGATAACAGATAAGTACTACTATAGTTTATATAAACAAGCTGATGTGTAGCCATGGGGGCAGCCATTCAAGCGCAGGATACACAGTAGATAACAGATAAGTACTACTATAGTTTATATAAACAAGCTGCTGTGTAGCCATGGGGGCATGTATGTACAAAGAGCCGCACCTCTCACCTTTCCTTTGATGTTCCTGCTTAGGTGGTGCAGATTTCTCAAGACGGTCAGCACACGTCAGAACATTCAGTGGAAAGTAGAAAGAGAATCGCACAGACACCAAATATGTTGCAGGTGGGGAGCGTCCCCTATTTTTTATTGTGACCACCTGTGCATCAACGTTTCGGGGGGGATTAACCCTCCCTTCGTCAGGATACAAACTTAAGTGCTACAAACATATTTAAGGCATTTGGGGTACATGTGATCCCACCCCTTTACCCATAGTCCACCAGGGTTCAGTGTATTTCAAAGTGAGGCTTGACACTCATTGTCCTTGTGTAGATTCAAAAGTTCAATCATATATACAGAAATGCATGTATGTAATCCCTTCAGCACAGCAATTATAATTATTAATAGCCAAAAATGGCTAATACTACTCACAACCAGCGGGGTACTACTATAGTTTATATAAACAAGCTGCTGTGTAGCCATGGGGGCAGAAATTCAAGCACATGATAAACAATAGAAAACAAATAAGTTCTAAAGAATCCCATTGTATGCTACAGCGCTTTATATTGAAAAGCAGCCGCGAGGTAGGGTGAGAGCTACCTTCCGTCCAGCTGAACCGATCCACTCTGGTCACGTGGGCTGAAACTTAGCAAGGAAATGAAGGGCGCATCCGCTGGCTCAATGGAAGGGTAACTCCAAAGTAAAGGTAAAAAAACACGTGTATTATATCATTTAAAATCATGGCAAAAATTCAAAAATTATTGACCAGAGCAGGGGAGTGCATGGCTTTACGCGTTTCGTGACTACAATGGTCACTTAATCAGAAGCCAAAAGCGCCCCCTGCTGACAACATATTTATACATACATTAAAAACACCAGGTGATTTCAACAACACATTTAAAAACTTCATAGTCACAATAACGCCAAAGCAGTAGAATGAGTATATATGAAACATAAATATCCATTAAAAGATTGAAATATTAATGAGTATGCTATTATTACTATTAATGTTATAAATCTGATTTGAAATAAATAGATTTAAATAATCAAGTTAAATTAATTGGACAGAATTACTATAAATAATGTGGAATTAGATATATAGTGGATAATGTACCCCCTACTGTAATTTATAAAGATATTATGTTACCGAGGAGTTATGTGACCATATAAAAGCACGAGGCCGCAGGCCGAGTGCTTTTATACAGGTCACATAACTCCGAGGTGACTATTAATATCTTTATAAATTTTAAGTGGGGGGTACATTATCTATTATAATCTACAGTTTCTGGGTTCAGTTTTACTTTTTTTGAAGTGTCTCTACAAGTTGATTTTTATCTTTAACTGCAGCTCTTTTAGCTGTATTTACCTGTATTTTATTCTTGCTTTCTAAATGGCACACGTCTCCTGCAGCTGCCTCCCTGGTCTCGCTCTTTTCCTCACAGGATTCCTCTACATTTTCACTTCCCCTCCCGTCCACTATCTAAAGAATCGCTCCCCCTCTGTGTCACATAATTTTCTTTTACCGGTCATGCAGGGAAGGAGGGGGAGCGAGTGGACGGGAGGCAGAGCGAGACTTTGATAGTGTAAGGGAGGCAGAGCGAGGTTTAGGCAGTGTAAGGGAGGCGGAGCGAGACTTCAGACACTTGACGGGAGGGGGAGTGAAAATGGAGCCAAATCCTGTGAGGAGTTTCATGACCATATAAAAACCAAAAACACGAAGGCCGAGTGTTTTTATACAGGTCATGAAACTCCGAGGTAACTTCTAATATCCTCATATTTTGCAACTGGGGGTACTTTATTTATTATAATACACAAATTTTAGTGAGTCATGTGACAGAAATGACATCAGAACTCACCGTTTATAACTGATGACATCAGAACTCACCGTTTATAAGGATATAATTTACAAGATATTCATGGCTTTTGTGTATTATATATGTATACTGTATATATAACTCTTATCGTGATAAATGTCTGAGATGTAGACTTTTTCTTCCCAATAAAGTATTTTTTATTGTTTCACAAACCCTGTGAGTGATTGATTATTTTTCTGATGTTGAGCTGTTGTTCATAGTTATGTGATGTTTATAATGGAAAACAACAAATTTTGTATTTGGAGACTAAGAGGCCTTAACCTAAACCATGAAGGCCTTAAAAGTTATTAAAATATTTGAATATGAAATGTACTGAAGGATCTCTAAAACCTCTAAAAATTCAAGTTTTTAGAAGAATTACAAGTGGAAAAAATCCAAAGTCTGAATGGCTAAAAAAAGGTCCAATCAGTGGCGTTAATGAAGTGCGCCATCTTCCCTGCAAAGAAATCTTCAGAGGGGCCCAGCACACTCCGATCCCCATCCTCCCACCCACTTCCCGCCTCCACCCACTTCCCCCGTGGACTCTGTCCCCTCCCCACCAGACTCCACCCACTATCAGCCCATGCTGACGCACTTTGCTGCGGCTGGAAAAAAGGGAGGGTGGTTCTTGTTGGCTATAGTGCAAGTCTGCTTCCACTATAGTTACGCCATTGAGTCTGCTTTTACTTTGGAACATATTTTATTACAGTTTTCGTTGGTTTGTACACTTCATAAATCTTGATTTTTAGTTTTAGAGAAATTTTAGAAAACATGACATTTTTAAAAACATGAAAAAATACGATTGGAGAAAAAAAGAGAATCCAAATGTTAATAAAAAGGCTCCTAAATAAAGTAGTCTCGAAATAAAACCATTGTTGTTTTCCACTATAAGACCCGTAACGTGGATTCCTGTTTTACTCGTTATTACTCTTACAATACTCTCGGCACCCAGGCCCATTTGCTCCTCGTCATGAATTGGAAAGACTCACATTTATCAGGCTTACTGTCATTTTTATTTTAATTAGAAACATAGCGGTTACAAAAATTTTTCTTGCAGAGGCAAGAGGATTTCATTTGACCTTGATATATAAATGAAGCATTTTTTGGGGGGGGCACCAGTAAAACAAATAAAATAAAAGCAATTCGGCAGAGAATTCTAAGTTTTTATTTTTTTCTCACAAATGGCATAAGGCACTTCAAAGGTGCAGTGCACATCATTCCATTCTCCAGTGAAATTCCACAGATGAGCACAGTCTTCATTTTTAAGATGATCGTTTGGCTCTCCTTTTGTCCAGAACCTGTAAAAGGGAGGTCCACATTATATCAATTGCCAGCATTAGACCTCTGAAGAGTTCCTATTGCCATGAATTCTTGCAGTCCTTAGGGATCACTTACATCCGCAGATGCAGTGGGCAATTTTCACTCTTCCCCTCAGTGAGTTGCATCTAAAACCATTTTCATTAAAAGGCGCTTAGTCAATACACACTCTATGCACTTCCACATAGTTGTGCTCAGTGCCGACAAGTCCTTCCTGCCTTTCATTTTGGATTGAGCACCACTGTGGCTATTAATGCATTTAATGTTGGAGTAGACCAAGCAGTAGCCCCAGGCAGTGGAGTAACTAGATGTTACTGGGCCCCACAGCAAATACATTTTAGGGTCCCAACATATCCAGATATTGTCCTGTTCTACCAATATATGTTTAAATTGCTCAGTATTTGGACCTCATGGGGCCCTATACCTCCTGGGCCCCTTGCAGCTGCAGGGTCTGCTTCCTCTGTAGTTACACCCCTGTAGTTCCCTGGGCACCCCGTGCTAATTTAGAGTGGAGCTCACACATAGGTGCATTCCAATCAGATGCAGTTGCACCAGATGCAGTGTGCATGACACAGCTTAGGTGCATCTGATTCATCACCTGTATTTATTTTGCCAACAATTTTGATAGGATTATGGTGGGGAAATGGTGCATTGTGAGAAAAAACACTTGGAATTGCAATTTGCACACTTTAAAGGGATACTGTCATGGGAATTGAGTTTTTTTAAAAGTCATTAGTTAATAGTGCTGCTCCAGCAGACTTCTTCACTTTAATCCATTAAAGCAAACTGATTTTTTCACATTTAATTTTAAAATCTAACACGAGGTTAGACATATTGTCAGTTTCCCGGGTGCCCCCAGTCATGTGACTTGTGCTCTGATAAACTTCAGTCACTCTGCTGTACTGCAAGTTGGAGTGATATCACCTTCTACGTCCCAGAAGCCTAACAACAGAACAATGGGACGGTAACCAGATAACAGTTTCCTGGTAGATATACTGTAAGAACAGCACCCAATAGTAAAAATCCATGTCCCACTGCAACACATTCAGTTACATTAAGTAGGAGAAACACCAGCCTGCAGTTCCATAGTACAGCACTGGCTCTTTCTGAAAGCACATGACCAGGCAAAATGACCTGAGATGCTCCTACATACCAATATTACAACTAAAAAACTACACTTGTTGGTTCAGGGATGAAATTTTATATGGTAGAGTGAATTATTTGCAGTGTAAACATTTTAATTTAGAAATACAAACTACACTATAAAAATAATGACAGACTCCCGTACAGCTGTCCAATTGGCAGCCCATTGTTCATCTTCTATGATCTGCTCTCTGTGCACCATTCTTTTTAAGAATTTTCACCATGCAAGTCACAGTAATTATTGACCATCTCACTGAGCATTCATATAAACAATAGGGAAATATTGCAATGATTGGAAAGGTGTACAATTCAGTGCTTGCAACCCCAGTGCTGTTCATTTGTGGTTTATGTGAGTATTTAATGAAGCACCCAAGAATTATGCAAATTACATGCCGACAAGGGGTATTTAAAAGGAAAAGTCAAAGCACAGAAGAATATGGAAATGCAGACTCCATCAATGTAAGGGGAGGGGGCTGACCAAAGAGGGGAGAATTAGAGATCAGAAGACATAACAGTCAAGATAAAATATGAAAAATAAAATTGTTACAGAAGAAGAACTATAATGGCAAAATAAGTAGAATAAAACAAAGACAAGGAATGATCAGTAGCTATGTCTTATGTTAAAGCAAAGGCAGCAAAGTGCAAGGGAAACAGGGAGAAGCAGAAGAGAAAAGAAAAGGTTGAAAAAAGGAAAAGGAGCCTAAGAGGAGAAAGAAACCTATAAACCAGTGCCCATACTTCACTAACCTGAGGTCTACTTTTAGGGATGATGTCCCATTATGATCTACATCCATAAAATCATTGTTAGCATTCTGTTCCATGGAAAATATTACTTAAATATTGATTTATGAGAAAATGTATATTGCTATATTCAATTGCTATTTCTTGTGTGACCTTAACACAGTGATCCCCAACCAGTAGCTTGTGAGCAACATGTTGGGGCCAATTCACCAAGCTCGAGTGAAGGATTCGAAGTAAAAAAACATAGAATTTCGAGTGTTTTTTGTGCTCCTCGACAATCGAATTGGCGTAAATTCTCCTGAGTAGAATGATTCGAATAGATCGAGCGCAAAAACGCTGCGACTATTCGCCATTCGATAGTCGAAGTACTGGATTGAGCGCAAAAATGCTGCGACTATTCGCCCATTCGATAATCGAAGTACTGTCTCTTTCAAAAATACTTCAACTGCCTACTTCGCCACCTAAAACCTACCGAATTGCTTTAAAAGCAAGCATAGGCTTGTTTTCCAAGTTTTTGATCAAATAAAAAGGCATTCGATCGAATGAAAATCCTTTGAGCGAATATTCGATCGAGCGCCTATTCGCCTAGCGAATATTCGCCAATTCGACTATTCGCCAGCGCTTAAATTCGCCCGAATTGCCTATTTGATTCTATTCCCCAGTCGAATTTCGAGGGATTTAACCCCTCGAAATTCGACCCTTGATGAATCTGCCCCGTTGCTCTCCAACCCCTTGGATGTTGCTCCCAATGGTCTCAAAGCAGGAGCTTATTTCTGAATTCCAGGCTTGGAGGCAAGTTTTGGTTGTATAAAAACCAGGTGCACTGCCAAACAGAGTCTCCTGTAGGTTGAGCATCCACATAGGGGCTACCAAATGGCCAATCACAGCACTTATTTGGCACCCCAAGAACATTTTTCATGCTTGTGTTGCTCCCCAACTCCTTTTTCTTCTGAATGTTGCTCACGGGTTCTAAAAGTTGAGGATCCCTGCCTTAACATAATAAATATCTGAATGAAATAGGAGGGTGATTAAGACAGTGTCTTGAGATCTACTGATCACCAGCTAAAGGTCTACTGGTAGATCCTGATCTACCTTTTGGGCACCCCTGATATAAACACTGGGGACTGCCAAATGTTAGGCTACTATTTTACATATTGCTATTGTGCACTTAAAACTGCACTGTTCCAGAATACTCTAGCCCATATGCCAATTTTTGCTTTTTATCTACTGCGCCTGCACTCCTGGACCAGAACATAGACAATTAAGATGACGGTGGTGTGGCGCTCCTGGAGTAGTAGTTTGGGCAGTGTCATAAAGGTATTAGAAGAGGGTGACATTGTAAATAATAAAAGCAAAGAGAAGAAATAGCTATAGTAAAGGGAATATATATACATGTAAAGGATATATAAATGTATAGGATCTGTTATCCGGAAACCCATAATCCAGAAAGCTCCGAATTATGGAAAGGCCTTCTCCCATAAACTCCATTATATCCAAATAATCCAAATTTTTTAATATAAATTCTCTCTGTAATTGAAAAACAGTAGCTTGTACTGGATACCAACTAAGATATAATTAAGCCTTATTGGAGGCAAAACCAGCCTATTGGGTTTATTTAATGATTTCCTAGTAGACTTAAGGCATGACAATCCAATTTACAGAAAGATCCGTTATCCAGAAAAACCCAGGTTTCCGAGCATTCTGGCTCTCCAACACATTTTATACATGTAGTCATGCTTATGGCAATACAAAACTGAAATGAAAGAAATAGAACTGTAGGACTTTGGACAATTTGGAAAAAACTTACTGATATGATGTGCTGTAGTCTGTGCCATCTACCCACGTCCAAGTACCTTCTTCTTCTAAGTCATTTAGACCAATCCAGAAACGATTAATTCTGCTTACACCAGATTTTTCCTTTAGAAACGTCTATAACAAAAAAAAGTGATGGACATTAGGCTATTGCCAAAAATCCTCCAAAAAAGTGAATGGCTAAGCTAGGGTAGTATTTCATTTGGGACCATGCTGTGTTCATCATAGATGAGCTGCTGTAATGAATGACAATATACAAAGGATCTGTGCAGGTAAACTTAGTGGCCAATTTATTAAACCTTAATTTTTTCTGGTCAAGGTTTTTAGGGGGAAAACTTGAATTTTTCGTGGAAGAATAAAAACTCAAATTTTTAGAGATTTATTATAAAGCTGCTAAAAATCCATCTCAAACCTGTAGAGGTCATGAAGAAGTCAATGGCAGATGTCCCTGAAGTTGTTTCTTGACAAGGTTAATTTTTTCTGGTCAAGGTTTTTAGGGGGAAAACTTGAATTTTTCGTGGAAGAATAAAAACTCAAATTTTTAGAGATTTATTATAAAGCTGCTAAAAATCCATCTCAAACCTGTAGAGGTCATGAAGAAGTCAATGGCCGATGTCCCTGAAGTTGTTTCTTGACATCGTGATCTAGGCTGGATAATCCAATAAAGTCAGGGTTTTCCCGATCAATAATTCAAACTAGTTGAGTTGTCACAGAGAAAATGAGGTAAAATCGAGTTTTTGGAGCATCAATCGTACAATACAAATTGACACTAGTTTTTGTTTGCGACCTTTTGTCGTTTTTTTCAGGAAAAATTATAAATAATTACGTTAGTTTAATTCATGGAAGGGAATTTGGTTGACTTTGTTTCCATAAAAAACTGAGATTATTTTGAGTTTTAGTAAATCAGCCTCTTACTGTAGAATACACAGAGGACATAGAAGTGAGGGAATTGATGAGCAGAGCAGTGGGAGGTAAAAAAAAGAAACAAAGTTAAAACCCTCACCTGTTCTTTTTCACTATTTATAACAGCAAGGTCTCCTCCCTCCTGTACACAAAAAGAGCGGGCCTTCTCCCAGTTTGTTTTCTTTGTGGTAATGTAATAACAACTGTCTTCAAAGTTTATCCAGGCAGAATCACAGGCCTCTTCTAAGTGAGGAAACAGGTACAGTGTTCAGATTGTTCATATATAAATATATACTATCTAATCTTCCATATAATTAAAAAATATATCTTAGTCGCATACATTACATTCCTTTACCTTCTAGATTACTTTATACAATATTTATATATGAATGTACTCTCTGACATAATATTGTATAGTACTGCTCTCTCTCTGCCAATGTTCCCTCTAATTCCTTCCCAGCTATGTGTACAAAAATATTCTCTTGTCTGCAGATTTTTAAAAACTGTGTGCTTAGGTCGGAGTAGGGCCGAGCCAGGCCGACTGGGTGCCGTAGACAACCTGTCCGGTCACCGACCCCACCTCCACGTGGGTGCGCATCGGACTGCATGTCGGAGGGAAGAGAGGTGAACGCGACTGAGGGAAGGGGAGGGAAGGAGGAGAACACAATGTAGGGGAGGGTGACGGGAGGGGAGAGTAACGGTGGGGTGGTGATAGGGAATGAAGGGGAGTAAGGGGAGTTAATCCAGCTAGGAGTAATCAGAAGAATTTTAGAGGTAGCTGCCCAGAGCTCCCCTATCATTGCACCCTAGCCAGCTGCCTCTTCTGCCTACCCCTAGTTCCGGCACTGGGTCGGAGTAAATGCTTTCACACAAAAATTTCTGTGCACACCCCAACTTGTTGTGTGTTCTGGCCTTAAAATTTCATGCATGCAGGAGCGCACATCTTGGCAGGAACCTTGCTCTCTGCCACAACGAGGTTTAGACTGGGCCCCTTGGAAACCAGGAAAATACCTGGTGGGCCCTCGTGGACCTCGCTGGTCTAGAACTTCCTCCCACATGTGCTAAACCTGACCTCCCACACTCTAATTGTAGCTGAATGATAGATACAAAAGTATGCGCTGGTGGGGGGAAGGGGGCGAAAGGAGGTTGTGACTGGGACAAGGGCTCATGCGGTGGCAGAGGCTGTGGGTGGTGCCACCCCATTCCCCCCTCCCCCCGTCTGACGCTAGCCACATCTGGTAATTTTTTGAGCCAAATTTCTGTTTTAAAAAATGGAAATGTGGTTGTTCTAGAACAGACAGCACAATTGTGCTCTCTGCAATAGCGATGCCGCCCCATCTAAACCCACTTCAATGAGAAAGAAGTAAGCTATATTAACTCGGATGGGTACCTGGGGCCCATTGGGACAATGGCTGCCCCAACCCATACTCACTGTCACCCAATTCAGACCCAGATAAATTGTCTTGCTGCCAATCACTCGTGTCTGATGTCACTGGGGGCAGGGTGAGTGCAAGTATATGAGATCCTAGCTGCCAGTTTTTTATGGCAACCCAGGGGACAGTATTATACTTGCTCACATAGTACTGTACTGTACTGTACCCCCTGCCATATAGGATAAGTAAACCTTGATGTGGGGGCTATTCTAAGCAGTTTTGCAATGTACATTCATTCATTATTTTTTTTTATTCCAAGATATTAAGGGATATATGAACTGTATATATGAATGAATTTTGTTACAACAGCGCCACCTGCTGGTCAGTTTCCCACCAGTCTGACCACCAAGTAGTCAAGGAAGTTGTCAGGAGAAAGAAAGAGGCTGCTCTGATGTTCTTCTGTTTAGGAAACAAATTAGAAATCTCTCTCAAATCTTTTCTAAGCAGAAGAACATCAGAGCAGCCTCTTTCTTGACAACTTCCTTGACTACTTGGTGGTCAGACTGGTGGGAAAATGACCAGCAGGTGGCGCTGTTGTAACTAAATTCATTCATATTAACTGTACATGTATCCCTTAATATCTTGGAATTGAAAAATAAATTATGAATGTACATTGCAAAAATGCTTAAAATAACATCTTGATCAATTTTACATTCACTTATTTCTAAGGTTTACTTATCCATTAAATTATATAGTATTATTCTGTATGGCACACGCTGTCTCATAAAATACTAGATTATACCCTTCCATTATATTTATTGTACTGCAATGTCTTTCTTACACAATACTATTATATATATGATACACATTCTTTTCTATTCTCTGATGTTTTCCCTCGCATCTTTCTGTACTGCAGATTTGGCATCATACTTACTTTTTTCCTCAGTTTCATTCACTTTGGAAGCAGGTTGAGCAACTGCAATAAATTAAATGAATATCTTATATTTCTATTCTCAAATGCATCTTCCTCTGCATTATCAACAACTATAAATTCTAATGCGTGGTCATCTCCCACAGCACTTTACAGAGTAGAGAGATACAAACACAGGACATACAGGTATAGGACCCTTTACTCGGAAACCCGTTATCCAGTAAGCTTAGAATTACGGAAAACTCCTATTGGGGTATATTTATCAAAGAATGAAGTTAAAGATCACCACAGTCCACTAGTGTGAAATTCTACCACTCACCATTTATTTCTATGGGATTTTCAAATGACTATTTGATAAATATGCCCCTAGACTTCATTATAGTCAAATAATCCACAGTTTTTAAAAACGATTTCCATTTTCTCTGTGATAATAAAGCAGAACCTTAGACTTGATCCCAACTAAGATATAATTAATCCTTATTGGAATAAAAACCATCTTATTGGGTTTATTTAATGATGACATGATTTTCTAGTAGACTTTAGGTATAAAGATCCAAAATACAGAAAGATCCATTATCTGGAAAACCCCAGCT
Organism: Xenopus laevis; assembly: GCF_017654675.1. NCBI lineage: Eukaryota > Metazoa > Chordata > Amphibia > Anura > Pipidae > Xenopus > Xenopus laevis. The sequence continues at coordinate 145,283,225 of NC_054375.1, forward strand.
CCCAATTATTCTGGATAACAGATCCCATAGCTGTAATAGTTTACACATAGGAATAATGACATCTAACTGAAACAGATACAGAAAAGGTTTCTATAATACTCATTATTTTGGTCACAGATAGTGAACAAAAGAGAAAGTTTTGATTGTACAAAGCTTTCACCAGATACCTTATTATAACAGTGAATATATTTTTAATGGTGCAGCTCCTCCCACTTTGTATCAAGGCGTGTGGGACAACCACACTGAAATAGTTAAAGGAACAGTAACACCAAAAAGAATTAAAGTCTTTTAAAGTAATGAAAATGGGTTTTTCCACCAGCGATTCACATTATTGCCAGTGGGACACTAGCCACATGTACATTGCAAAACAGCGCCACCTACTGGTCATTTTGCCACCACTCTGACCACCAAGTAGTCAAGGAAGTTGTCAGGAGAAAGAAAGAGGCTGCTCTGATGTTCTTCTGCTTAGGAAACAAATTAGAAATCTCTCTCAAATCTTTTCTAAGCAGAAGAACATCAGAGCAGCCTCTTTCTTGACAACTTCCTTGACTACTTGGTGGTCAGACTGGTGGGAAACTGACCAGCAGGTGGCGCTGTTGTAACTAAATTCATTCATATTAACTGTTCATGTATCCCTTAATATCTTGGAATTGAAAAATAAATTATGAATGTACATTGCAAAAGTGCTTAAAATAACATCTTGATCAATTTTACATTCACTTATTTCTAAGGTTTACTTATCCATTAAATTATATAGTATTATTCTGTATGGCACACACTGTCTCATAAAATACTAGATTATACCCTTCCATTATATTTATTGTACTGCAATGTCTTTCTTACACAATACTGTTATATATATATATGATGGGCTATACACATTCTTTTCTATTCTCTGATGTTTTCCCTCGCATCTTTCTGTACTGCAGATTTGGCATCATACTTACTTTTTTCCTCAGTTTCATTCACTTTGGAAGCAAGTTGAGCAACTGCAATAAATTAAATGAATATCTTTGATTTCGATTCTCAAATGCATCTTCCTCCGCATTATCAACAACTCTGGATTAATTCTAATGTGTCGTCATCTCCCACAGCACTTTACAGAGTAGAGAGATACAAACACAGGACACACAGGTATAGGACCCTTTACCCGGAAACCCGTTATCCAGTAAGCCTAGAATTACGGAAAACTCCTATTGGGGTATATTTATCAAAGAGTGAAGTTAAGGATCACCACAGTCCACTAGTGAGAAATTCTACCACTCACCATTTATTTCTATGGGATTTTCAAAAGACTATTTATCAGTTTGTGAAAGTGAAACTTCACTCTTTGATAAATATGCCCCTAGACTTCATTATAGTCAAATAATCCACATTTTTAAAAACAATTTCCCTTTTCTCTGTGATAATAAAGCAGAACCTTAGACTTGATCCCAACTAAGATATAATTAATCCTTATTAGAATAAAAACCAGCTTATTGGGTTTATTTAATGATTACATGATTTTCTAGTAGACTTTAGGTATAAAGATCCAAAATACAGAAAGATCCATTATCTGGAAAACCCCAGCTCCCAATTATTCTGGATAACAAATCCCATAGCTGTAATAGTTTACACATAGCAATAATGACATCTAACTGAAACAGATACAGAAAAGGTTTCTATAATACTCATTATTTTGGTCACAGATTGTGAACAAAAGAGAAAGTTTTGATTGTACAAAGCTTTCACCAGATACTTTATTATAACAGTGAATATATTTTTAATGGTACAGCTCCTCCCACTTTGTATCAAGGCGTGTGGGACAACCACACTGAAATAGTTAAAGGAACAGTAACACCAAAAAAACTTAAAGTCTTTTAAAGTAATGAAAATGGGTTTTACCACCAGCGATTCACATTATTGCCAGTGGGATGCTAGCCACATCTGGTAATTTTTTGAGCCAAATTTCTGTTTTAAAAAATGGAAATGTGGTTGTTCTAGAACAGACAGCACAATTGTGCTCTCTGCAATAGCGATGCCGCCCCATCTGAACCCACTTCAATGAGAAAGAAGTAAGCTATACTGACTCGGATGCAGTGGCGGAACTACCGGGGGAGCAGGGGGTGCGAGCGGGCCAGGGCCCGCACCCCCTCAGGGCCCCCCGGCAGTCCGTTCGCCATTGAAAACTCGGCCAAATCCGGCTGTACGGAGGGGGGGCGGGGCCCGGCTGCTCATTATGCACCAGGGCCCGCCCCCTTCAACGAACGCTACTGCTCGGATGGGTACCTGGGGCCCATTAGGACAATGGCTGCCCCAACCCATACTCACTGTCACCCAATTCAGACCCAGATAAATTGTCTTGCTGCGAATCACTCGTGTCTGATGTAACTGGGGGCAGGGTGAGCGCAAGTTTATGAGATCCTAGCTGCCAGTTTTTTTATGGAAACCCAGGGGACAGTATTATACTTGCTTGCACCATTTGTCTCACATAGTATTGCACTGTACTGTACCCCCTGCCATATAGGATAAGTAAACCTTGATGTGGGGGCTATTCTAAGCAGTTTTGCAATGTACATTCATTCATTATGTTTTTTTTATTCCAAGATATTAGAGGATACATGAACTGTTAATATGAATGAATTTTGTTACAACAGCGCCACCTGCTGGTCATTTTCCCACCAGTCTGACCACCAAGTAGTCAAGGAAGTTGTCAGGAGAAAGAAAGAGGCTGCTCTGATGTTCTTCTGCTTTGGAAACAAATTAGAAATCTCTCTCAAATCTTTTCTAAGCAGAAGAACATCAGCGCAGCCTCTTTCTTGACAACTTCCTTGACTACTTGGTGGTCAGACTGGTGGGAAAATGACCAGCAGGTGGCGCTGTTGTAACTAAATTCATTCATATTAACTGTACATGTATCCCTTAATATCTTGGAATTGAAAAATAAACTATGAATGTACATTGCAAAAGTGCTTAAAATCACATCTTGATCAATTTTACATTCACTTATTTCTAAGGTTTACTTATCCATTAAATTATATAGTATTATTCTGTATGACACACACTGTCTCATAAAATACTAGATGATACCCTTCCATTATATTTATTGTACTGCAATGTCTTTCTTACACAATACTGTTATATATATATGATGGGCTATACACATTCTTTTCTATTCTCTGATGTTTTCCCTCGCATCTTTCTGTACTGCAGATTTGGCATCATACTTACTTTTTTCCTCAATTTCATTCACTTTGGAAGCAAGTTGAGCAACTGCAATAAATTAAATGAATATCTTATATTTCGATTCTCAAATGCATCTTACTCTGCATTATCAACAACTATTAATTCTAATGTGTCGTCATCTCCCACAGCACTTTACAGAGTAGAGAGATACAAACACAGGACATACAGGTATAGGACCCTTTACCCAGAAACCCGTTATCCAGTAAATTTAGAATTACGGAAAACTGTCTCCTATTGGGGTATATTTATCAAAGAGTGAAGTTAAAGATCACCACAGTCCACTAGTGTGAAATTCTACCACTCTCCGTTTATTTTCAAAAGACTATTTATCCATTATAATCAAATAAACCACATTTTTAAAAACGATTTCCCTTTTCTCTGTAATAATAAAACAGAACCTTAGACTTGATCCCAAATACAATATAATTAATCCTTATTGGAGTAAAAACCAGCTTATTGGGTTTATTTAATGATTACATGATTTTCTAGTAGACTTAAAGGGCATGTAAAGTCTAAAATAGAATAAGGCTAGAAATGCTGTATTTTGTATACTAAATATAAACATGAACTTACTGCACCACAAGCCTAATCAAACAAATGATTTATACTTTCAAAGTTGGCTACAGGGGGTCACCATCTTGTAATTTTGTTAAACATCTTTGCAAGACTAAGACTGTGCACATGCTCAGTGTGGTCTGGGCTGCTTAGGGATCGTCATAAACAAAGCTGCTTGAGTTCTGCATGGCTGGGAAGTAAGGCGGGGGCTCCCCCTGCTGTTCATAAGTATGATTGTTTCCCTGCTCAGCAGTTAGGGACCGTCTGACAATTCCTATCCACAGCAGTAAATGAAGGGAGAATTTCACTGCATACAGTCAGGTTTATTATAAAAACGGTACACATTTTTTAATTATAGTATATTGGAGATAGGTTTCTTTTTCATTAAAGAAAGTAAAAATAGGATTTTATTTTTTTGCCTTTATATGCCCTTTAAGGTATAAAGATCCAAAATACGGAAAGATCCATTATCTGGAAAACCCCAGCTCCCAATTATTCAGGATAACAAATCCCATACCTGTAATAGTTTACACATAGAAATAATGACATCTAACTGAAACAGATACAGAAAAGGTTTCTATAATACTCATTATTTTGGTCACAGATTGTGAACAAAAGAGAAAGTTTTGATTGTACAAAGCTTTCACCAGATACCTTATTATAACAATAACACCAAAAAACATAAAGTTTTTTAAAGTAATGAAAATGGGTTTTACCACCAGCGATTCACATTATTGCCAGTGGGAAAGCTTTTACAGTAAATTAGTCGCCTGCAGAAGCAGAGATTTAGTGCTGGTGCTTAATCTCATAGTGTGGCATTGCCCTTAGAGCAGTGGCTGATGGGGAGATTTGTCGCCTATGATAACAATGCACGACTGCGTTCGACAAGTATCCTAAAATGCATCTCCTTTGGAAATTATTTAAATCATCGGCTTTAAAACTAACCCATCGCTTTGTTCTTCCGAAGTCTCTCAAAGTTGCCTCGGAAGGGAATTTCAGGCGACCTTGCGATACGTTGGTTTAACCGCCATTGATTTCCGTTCTTTCCAATGAAGACTCCTTTTCAGAAGATTTGTTGCATACAGTCATGCATTAATAATCGTGGGGACCAAATCTCCCAGTTGGCCACTGCCAACGTTTTTTCACTTGATTTTGGTCGTATTTGTAGTAGTTAAGCATGAGGAGCCAAATACCTAAGATCATTCTCCGTTGTCACATGCAAATGCTAGCACTAGTGGGGAGTGACCTGATGTCTAAAGCTGGCCATATACTATAAGATCTGCTCTTTTTGCAATTTTGCCAAACGAGCAGATCTTTTCCTGATATGCCCACCATTGGAGCTAATCCAATAATTTGGCCCTAGGGCCAATTGATCAGATTCCTACAATGGGAATAGGTGCCGACAGTATGAGGACTGCATCAACTAGCCAAAGTGGTCGTCAATCATGGGGAAGATCAAACCTGTCTGATCGATATATCTGGCTGATTTTTGGCCAGATATTGGTTGGGGAGGTCCGTCAGAACCCCCCATACACAGGCAGATAAGATGTCAAATCGGTCTAAAGGATCCAAATAAACAGCTCAAATCTGCCTGTATATGGCCACCTTTAGGCAAGAGAATACAGATAGGAGAGACCGAGTTCAATTGATCAATAGGTTCATGATAAATTCAGTCCTACCATAATTTTTTAGGTCATTGTTGTCTGTTGACCCAGGTGTGCCTGTTTGGATTTGAAAAAAGAAGTTTAGTTTCAAAATGTAATTAATGGCAGAACATCAATCAAATACAAAATGATAGGGATGTACCAAATCTGATTTTATTTTTAAAATCACTTAAATACCCAATCTTCCACAATTAAATTCTGCCAAATCGCAAACCAAATCCACAACCAAATTTGCAGGTGCTAATTAGCTAAATCACACACAAAAAAAATCAGCAAATGTGAGTGATGGCATTCCATGGGGTTTATTTATAAATACTGGGCAAAGTACAAAAATTTTTGTTAGACAGTGAACGGCGTGTTGAGAACATTATGCAATGGGTAGGATATGCCCAATGCCAATGTGCCTGATCATTCACAAGGCACGTTTGACTTTATGTTGATTTAATCTGATGTTGAAACATTCTCCAAGCTTTGAGTAACCTGTTTTTGGAAGGGTATCCCTGTCTGTACTGCCAGGAACCATTGCCCAATATTGTATTAAATTAATCTGGAGCTAAAGTTGTCACTGGGTCCAGGCAACAATAAGAATAGGAAATTAAAAAAACCATGGGCACATAACTACACCCATGATCCACTCCAGTAAGGCCCATTATACAAAAACCCCAATAATGATCCACTAGACCCCACCTACTCTCTTGCAAGTCCTGGACCCTCAGCCAAGGGCCAACGGCGGCCCTGAATACAAGCTTGATGTTAGTGATTAAAAGCACCCACTGTACCTATTAGGAGAAACTTCAATGTTTTTTGAGCGGAGGCCATTTATCTCTGCTTGCTTGTGTCATAAGTAGATCATTGGCCAAACTCTCCGTTTCTAACATGTGATTGCTTGGTATTAACAATTTAGTAGGTATGTTTGGAAATGTATCCCATTTTCTTTTATCCCTAATATGGGATATTACTTACTTTTGGTCATCACTGTAATAAAGAGAGCCAGGATAAGTATGTATGCAACTGCCAGCAGGCAGTAGATACCCACTAATGGTTTTTGCCTGGAAGAAAATGTCTTTTTCACTGAAAGGTAAATGAGATAAAACATTTTAGGATACAGGATAGGATACACATTTCAAAAGGGGACACATAGTCTAAATTACAACATAATTGTACATAGTGCTCCTATGTGCACTTTTACAATATACATTATATTGTAAAAGTGCACATAGGAGCACTATAGGATAGTTAGCTTTTATGCAATTAAAACTTGCCTCCAAGCCAGGAATTCAAAAATAAGCACCTGCTTTGAGGACACTGAGGGCAACATCCAAGAGGTTGGAGATCAACATGTTACTCACAAGTTACGGGTTGGGGATTACTGGCCTATGCGAACACAGGCTGTTGTCAGACACAATAACATCAGTCTTCAGATATCACTCCCTGTTGATCCATTATCTTCTCACCAACAATTACAATAAACACTAACATTTCTCCAACATAGACTTCCCTATACAGCTCCATATTTTTATACCTTTTGTCTCACTTATCACCTGCCCTGATTACCTACTATAGTGGATTGTCTGTATTTCAGTTAATATTCACAATGCTGCAGAAAATGTTGGCGGTTTCCAAAATGAATACAATAATAATCTCCATAGTGGTGCATACAGGTAAACCATCCAGTTCAGGAAATATATTTGATCCCCTCTTTCTCATCATAGGAGACTATTCTATATATCTCATAACTTTAGGGATAACCAGTTACACACTCTGCCATCATTTTCATATATAGACAACTGTCCAAATATGGATTTTAAATGGAAAAGTTTAAGATGCGTCGCTTTGTTATTCCAACAAACCACAGACTGGTCCATTTTATTCTCCTCAATGAGTCTAATGACTGTCAGGACAAGTCAATACAGTACATACAACACGTTATGACTCTCAGCTCTTGTTTAAATGGGACCAGATGTATCTATTTTATTGTATTATTCAGAATAAAAGGAAAGAGATGGGCATTACCTGAGGACACAGGGTCACTATGCAGCCTGTCAAAACTGGTGTGGAATTCGGACTCCATAGCTAAGGAATAATTGTATGTACAGTGCAGTCATGGGCTTTATACTCTGGCCGAATTAGAGAGGAAACGACCAAGCCAAAAACATATTAGGCTTCTCGTATTTTCAGACTTGTGTTTCCTACAACCCCGCCAATTTTTGGATGTTATTCTTCTGAATTTAAAGAGACACTGTCTTATGTTCAAATTCATTGGCCTCACATGGTACAGTATTATTGTCCCACATGTCTGAATTAGTTTACTATAGGGATACACTGAATCCACTATTTTGGATTCAGCCAAACCCCCGAATACTTTGCGAAAGATTCGGTCGAATACCGTACCAAATTTGAATCCTATTTTGCATATGCATGTTGCATTATCATCGTCTAGCTTCCGTTTATCTTCTTATATATACATTTTAAAGGGGTGCTTCACCTGTAAGTTAAAGTTTAGTATGTTATAGAGTGGCTAATTCTAAGCAATTTTTCAATTGGGCTTTATTTTCATTTTTTTAATATCGTTTTTGAATTCGTTTTTACTTCTTCTGACACTTTCCATCTTTCAAATGGAGATCACAGCGTAGAATAGACACATGCATAGAATAGATTGTAACCAATGTGTAAAAGAAACGGGTCCGCACACACACCGATTAGTGCAGTCGGGGATTATCCCCTTTTATTCAGCCACCAAACATCAACGTTTCGGCGGGGAAACACCCACCCTTCATCTGATGAAGGGTGGGTGTTTCCCCCCCGAAACGTTGATGTTTGGTGGCTGAATAAAAGGGGATAATCCCCGACTGCACTAATCGGTGTGTGTGCGGATCCGTTTCTTTTACACATTGGTTGCTAAGGGACCCGGTCGGGTCAACGGAAGGAACGCACCACCAGCTTGCAGGATTGGTGAACTACAGGTGTGCGGTAGGAGAATTACATTGTAGAATAGATTGTAACCATCCTAGGATGGTTATATAATAGCAAGAGATAGTAGCGGAACTAGATATTACTGGTCCCCACATCAAATTCTTTTTTAGGCCCCCAAAATATCTAGAGATTGACCTGCTTTACAAATACTTATTAAATTTGTACAGCAGCTAGGGCCCCATGGGGCCCCTATATCTCCTAGGTCTCCCTGCAGTCTCAGCGTCTGCTTCCTCCTGTAGTTATGCCCCTGGTAAGAGAGCTACAATGCCCTTGTGTCACATCCTTGTAAACATCAGTTTAGGGTACATATAGTATTCCCTAAAATAGATTGCTTCATCTGGCAAATGGTATCGGACTATCCCTAACCCTGTTAGCTAATATTCTGCACTGAAATCCATTTCTCAAAAGAGCAAACAGATTTTTTAGGGTTAGGGTTAGGGTTTTTTTATATTTGATTTTTAAATCTGGCATGGTACTAGACATATTGTCAGTTTTCCAGCTGCCCCCAGTCATGTGACTTGTGCTCTGATAAACTTCAGTCATTGGAGTGATATCACTCCCTCCCTCCCCAAAACTGCCTAACAACAGAACAATGGGAAGGTAACCAGACAACAGTTCCCTAACACAATATAAAATCTGCCTGGTAGATCTAAGAACAGCACTCAGTTGTAAAATCCAAGTCCCACTGAGACACATTCAGTTACATTGAGTAGAAGAAACAACAGCCTGCCAGAAAGCAGTTCCATCCTAAAGTGCTGGCTCTTTCTGAAAGCACATGACAAGGCAAAATGACCTGAGATGCACCTACACACCTATATTACAACTAAAAAAAATACACTTGCTGGTTCAGGAATGAAATTTTATATTTTAGAGTGAATTATCTGCAGTGTAAATTTGACAGAATCCCTTTAAGCACATGGCTCCACTGTGTCTGGATAGAAGGAAACTAAACTGCTGATCATGCACATTTTTATGCTCAGATTAAAATCTGACTGCTGCGATTGCTTAACTTTGTGTAAGATTAAAAAATGATCAGAACTGAAATTAACTGGTTCATGCATTGTTCACAAACAGGAGCATAACAAGCAAGTGCCAGGCCCCCCTGCCAAAGTTTTTTTTAAATAGACCGGGCAGGCAAAGTTACTTCTGTCCACAACACCCTCTCCCCCAGGAGGAGAATTTGAATGCTATAGAGCAGTGTTTGGGTCTCAACTGCAAGGATATCCCAAAGCACTCGTATTAGGACATACCCTTGTGCATCCGCTACATGACAGAGGTATACAAAAAAAGGGGGATATGTTGGAGCACTCCAAAGCCAAATAAAAATACAAAGAAAATGCAGCTGATCTGGCCAGGATGGTTATAAACATTCCCTGCTTCCCTGTTTCACATATGAATTTAGTATCTAAGCTAATGCATGTATTTTACAAAATTATGATCATAGAAGAGCTGCATGTCTCTGGGTAAGTGTCTCCAGACCAAGGCATTGGCTTAAATGGGCTTGATCCTCCACATGCCAGTAGCGTTTTTAGAAGGTGAGAGGTTTGGCAATACCAAAGCATTGATTTATTGCATGGGGGAGAATCAAGTCCATTTAAGCCAATGCCTTGGTCTGGAGACACTGACGCAGAGACATGCAGTTATGCTGGGAGATGCCAACCCAGAAGAAACTTGACCAGAGGTAAACAGTTAGGGCCACCATATGGGGTTTACCTTGATGTGGTATAGTGGCTTACTAATTTTATAATCATATTTTTGTAACTAAAAACACCTGTTTTGCAAAATACATGCATTAGATTAGATACTAAATTCATATGTGAAACGGGACCAGGAAATGTGCTATATATATATGTCCTATATGACAGAGGTCCTGGCGGTTTCAGGAGAAGCCCCTATATCCTTGTAAGGGTCCGCAGAAAAGACACTTGACTAGGGTGCAACAATGGAGGGGGCGAGGTAACACATACACACACACATTGCAGAGAACACCCAGTCAGCTAGGCCAGTCTCTAGGCAAAGTGTATAACCTATTCTTTTGCATGGGATGTTAAATGTTAGGTATAATTATATGTTTTATTTTTTGGATCCATAATACCATGCATCCAATGAAAGTAGGGTCAAAACCAAGCAAGCTAAAAACACACAAAATGTACAATAACATGATGTTAATGGAATACCCAAATACACTGTTTAATAACTTACCTGATAGAAGACACCAGTAAAAGCGCTCATAGAAAACACAGAAGGTAGAGCCCGGATAGCTCAGTCGGTAGAGCATCAGACTTTTAATCTGAGGGTCCAGGGTTCAAGTCCCTGTTCGGGCGCTTGCTTTTTCAACTCTCCTTTGATTCCAACATGTCATAATATTTGCACAAATAAGTATTGTCATAGCAAGTTCTGTATTGTAACGAATGAGCATACCACCAGGAATACACTATTTAGGCTAATGGCAGCAGTGGAAATATGATGCCTAGAAGGGGATCCTGGCTATGACAGAAAATCCCTCCTTTTCCGTTAAGTCTACCCTAGCTGTATATGCTTACATATAGTTCTTTACACTAGAAACAGAGAGTTATCTTTAAGTGGGCATGCAGTAATATACCATGTTCACACTAAGCCTAGATGTTATAAATGACCTGCCTTGTTAGCGCAGTAGGTAGCGCGTCAGTCTGTCAGTTTGCATCCTATAATCTGTAAAGAAAATGTTTATTTATACATGTTGACGAGTTAAGAGCTGATAGACAACATTCTGGAAAATGTCTGGGCAACAAATAATTATGGCAACTATAATAAAAATAATAATAATAATAGGACAGGTGTAAGCAGTACTCAAATGTCTATAATGTCTGTATCACAGAAAGGATAACTATTAGTGTTACTAATATATCATCTTGAAAAAAGTGGAAGCATGTCAAAAGAATGCCCCGTGTGAGGATCGAACTCACGACCTTCAGATTATGAGACTGACGCGCTACCTACTGCGCTAACGAGGCAGATATGAGCCTGTTTTCAGCTTACTGTGAACATGGTATAATACTTTTAATTACTTCTTTGTTGAGCCCCTACTTTATATAGCTATTAGTACATTGTCCTCTTAGTAAGTGGGACAATTTGGGAAATGGAAAGGCTCAGAACATTTCCCAGCCCCCACCTTCACTGGTACTTTACTGGTATATTAACCCTTTAGTAAATTATACAATTACATATTGAAATCCCTCGCTCCCATCGAAAACAATCAGTTCAAAAAAGGTAACTGATACCACAAGGTGTGCCTTTTAGGGTAAGTCCACACAGGGCATTTTGGGGAGATTTTGTTGCCTGTCGACTAATCGCCTAGTTTTTGCAGCGACCAATCTCCCAAAACACCTTCCCTGACTCTGCGCTGGCTAAAATGAAAAAACGCTGGTTTCCTCGTGAGGCAACTTCGGGCGACTTCTGAAATGGAACCGCTGCGTGTGATTAGTGCCGGCGTTTTTTCATTTTAGTCAGGCGACCAAATCTCTCCAAAACGCCCTGTGTGGCCTGACCCTTATTCACCACCACTATGGTGTTAGTAAATGACCCCCTTATTAAGTAACATTTCTTTTATATGTTTATTTGTACTATATATTTTATTTCTATTTCAAACTTACATTACTCGTAGCAGAAAAATATTTTCACAGTATCTATGACAATGAAATGAGAAAATAAACAAATAAAAGATCCTTCATGGGTTAATTGAAGTGTTATAAAGTGTAAAACATATTTTTTAAAACTAGATTTCTAGTTCTAATATCTTCAATATTTTTGTAGAATTTTGTCAAAACCCACATTTTGATTATTTGAGGGCTCCTTGCTAAACCTCTCAGTTTGCAGCCTATAATCTGTACAGAAAACATTAATTTATACATGCCGACGAGGTAAGAGCTGAAAATGTCTGGGCAATAAATGAAGATTATGACACTAATAATAATATCACAAGTGGAAGCAGTACACAGATGCCTATAATGTCTGTATTAAAGAAAGGATAATAATTAGGGTTACTGATATTATAACCACAAACCTGATGATTATTCTGAGAAACTTCTAGCTTTTGCTTGCTTAGGTAATGAAAACATCCATTCCTTGTTGTGTAGATATTACAACAAATCTGAATTGGTTACAAATGTCTTAAAGGAGAACTAAAAAACTACCGCCTGAACAGGGACTTGAACCCTGGACCCTCAGATTAAAAGTCTGATGCTCTACCGACTGAGCTATCCGGGCGCTTCTAATACTACAATTCATGACATGATTTACAGTTGTTTTATATCAGATTATGATTTTCCACTTAAGGTGGCCATACACGGATAGATCCGCTCGTTTGGCGATGTCGCCAAACAAGCGGATCTCCCCCCGATATACTTTCGGCCAGATCTCGATCGGGGAAGCCTGTCGGGGGCCCCCACACACGGGCCAATAAGCTGCCGACTCGGTCTGTCGGCAGCTTTTATCGGCCCGTGTATGGCCACCTTTACTCTTACTCTTACTTTCTACCTACGTGCACCCTCTTGTTGTCCTGGACTTGCCTGTTAGAGATGGTGGTGACCAGAAATGTCTTGCTTGAACATGCGCTCTGGTGTTGGAGGTAAACATGGTGGAGATATATGGGCTTCTCCAAAAATTCTGCAAAGACTCTATCCACACCACTGATGGATATACCATAGAATACCATACATGGGGTATGTCAGGGAGTTTAAAAAAGGTTTTACTGGGCCTTTAAAGCCCATATACCTGGTGTAATAGCCACTAGTACCCTTTGATGGCTCGGAAGGCATATTATGATGATGATGACAATTGTTATTTAATAAATATAATAATGATAACAAAGAAAGAATCTAAGAATATCTGGCATAATGTTTTCTTTAGAAATAAGGAAGCATGCCAAAACAGTGCCCAGCTTTCAGATTATAATGCATCTACTTTGGTAATGAAGCAGGTAAAGATGTTTATTCACGACTAGTATGAACATGGTATGCTATGGCATGTACCATCAATGATAACCCTCTGCTTTTAGTGGAGAGAACTATATCTAAGCTAGAGTCTTGTGGCGGGTCGAGTACCCGCAAATAAAGCATGTACCCTGTGGAATGAGGGTAGGATTTTGAGATGTGGGTTTAGATGAGGGTCTGGGTCACTGGTTGGGTTGCGGGTCTCATCTAAATATCTTATTTTATGTTATATTGTCTATTTTACTCCTTTTAAAATGTTACAAAACCTGTTTGTGTCACGGGGGACTTTTGATAATGTCACTTCCGGTTTGCAGCAACACCACTTCCTGTTTGATGGTGGTCGGCATGTTGCGGGTAGGGTTGACACCTTTTCTGGATCGGGTAGCGGATCTAAGTGGGTAAATATGAGGGTTGCGGTTCAGGTCGCGGCTGCGGGTTCTGGTCTTAGAAATTGGTTCCACACAGGAATCGAAGCAGCCACCAGCAGATGAACATTGTGACATGGTTTGTATAATAAAACCCTCAGCTACACAAGCAAAACCATGACCTAGTCTTGAGTAACATTACCATCCCAAAGATGGCAGATTTGGTTTCACCATCATCACTGCCACCACCAAAGAGACAAGATTATATGATTCCTCAGGGTGAGATTGACTAGGTCTAGCCACTACATCATAGTATTAAAAATATTATTGCTTTCCATTATATGTAATGATGTAAGTGGATTAATTGCTGCCATAACTTGTCTAACAGATCATCATTTCTGCTGTGTTGTTATTTGTGGTGTAGTGAAACAAGTCCCAAATCATGTATGGCTTTTTTGTGTTTTAGAATTTGACTGGCAACTTGAACATACGTGGGATTGGAAGTGTCAAGTCACAGAATTATTTCTAGATCATTAATTTTCTTACATGATCTTAAGATGTGCGAACTTATTAAACCAATCATATTACATTAAAGGGCATGTAAAGTCAAAAAAATAAAATCCCATTTTTATTTTTTTTAATGAAAAAGAAACCTATATCCAATATACTTTAATTAAAAAATGTGTACCGTTTTTATAAGAAACCTGACTGTATTCAGTGAAATTCTTCCTTCATTTATTGCTGTGGATAGGAATTGTCAGACGGTCCCTAACTGCTCTGCAGTGAAAAAATCATACTTATGAACAGCAGGGGGAGCCCCCGCCTTACTTCCCAGCCATGCAGAACTCAAGCAGCTTTGTTTATGACGATCCCTAAGCAGCCCAGACCTCACTGAGCATGTGCACAGTCTTAGTCTTGCAAAGATGTATAACAAAGTTACAAGATGACAGCCCCCTGTGGCCAACTTTGAAAGCATAAATCATTTGTTTGATTAGGCTCGTGGTGCAGTAAGTTCATGTTTATATTTAGTATACAAAATACAGCATTTCTAGCCTTATTCTTTTTTAGACTTTACATGCCCTTTAATGAGCATTTTAGGTGTTAGCAGCAATTATATTTGGAATGCACATTTAAAAATAATACATTAAGGAGAACTAAACCCCCCTTTAGCCAAAAGTCCCCCGCTGCCTCCCCCTGTACAGTCTTACCCCTGAATTGTCACCTCTAGAAATACTGACCACACATACAGAATCAGCACAGTGGAGCTCACGGGCGCCATCTTTTGGAGATTCAATATTCTTCGGGTCCCTGCGGCAATTTCCATTACTTTTGGCGAATGCGCAGTTGTCACGAACCTGAAGATTGCTCCAACAGCGCAATCGCCAATATGGCGCTCACATTACAAAGAATACCGAAGCGCCAAAGATTTTAAACGGGGTTTCGTCGTCCTTTAATAAAAAAAAAAGCTGTTTCTGCCCGGTTTCGAACCGGGGACCTTTCGCGTGTGAGGCGAACGTGATAACCACTACACTACAGAAACCTGCATGTTAAATGCTGCTTTGACTATAACATACTTTTCAGTTCAAATTATTTATATTAACAGCTTTGTTAGTTTCTTTGTATCTTTGATTTTTAAATCCACCTCAGCTGGTCACTCAGCAGGTCCTTCGTCCGCTGTCAATTTTTGACCAGAAATGATTACTTTATTGGAATCCTTAGATTCATCCTTTGATATTGTCTGAAGCATTGGAGAATGGCACAGAGGGTGGGGTTATGGCAGTTGAATTTTGGCTCTTAAAAGGATTCTTTAATGATTTTTATGGTGTTGTTTTATTACTAAATTACACTGTGTACATTGCAAACAATTGACTCTACCATTGAAAATGTTATTATTGAACCAATAATTTAAGATGTAATACTGTATGTTACAATGGACATGTTTTCAGATAATCCAATGTAAATACTTAATGTAACTGGAGGAATAATGGTTGGGGTGAGGCTGACTTGGATTTTTACTATTGACTGCTATTATCATATCTACTATGGGAGTATTATTAACAATGCAGGTGTCAGGGAACTGATATCTTGTTACCTTCCCATTGTTCTGTAATAAGATGCTAAGGGATAAGGAAGGGAGTAGATTTTGCTACAACTTGGATTCAGATGGCATCGCCCCACCAGGGGCAGCAAAAATGCTCAGGTGGTGGAGGGGTCAGGACTGCCCCTGCTTGCAGTGCAGCAGTATAGTGTGACTGATCAGAGATTAGAGCACAAGTCACATGGCAGAGGGCAACTAAGAAAATGTCTAGCCCCATGTTAGATTTCACATTTAAACATAAAAAGTCTGTTCGATCTTCATAAAAATAGATTTCAATACAGGATTCTGCTGGAGGAGCACTATTATCTCATCCATAAGAACATTTAAAGGTGAAAGGTGTACTCTAATCACAGAATATGATACTCACAGAGAACATGAAACACCTAAGGCTGTTCGTCTTTCTTGTGCTTCAATAAATCCACTTGAAATGATACAAGTCTGGCTGGAGGACTGATCACTGAGTGCCTGCTCCTGCAGTGTGTTCCACTACCTTAAGTTGAAGGCTCAGAGAGGTGCACCTGGGCCTCTTCATGCATGAGTCCTTGGAACAAAATATTTTCCTTTCACTGCTGATAAGATGTTTGCAATCTGCTGTCTCAATGCATAGTTAAACACAGAGGTTAATGTTTCCTATACATGACCTTGAGACATACCTAGTCAACTGTGATGGCTGTGGCCCCTGTGGAACCCTACTAAGTACATACACGGATGTAGCTCAGTGGAGACTAAAGCAAACAGACAATGTAAAACTGTTCCATCATTATGAAAATAAAAAGAGAGCGTCCCTGGGTGGGCTTGAACCACCAACCTTTCGGTTAACAGCCGAACGCGCTAACCGATTGCGCCACAGAGACAGCTGTTCTCAAGTTTTGTTATTATCTCTTCTGAAAGCACTCCTCTCATTCCTCTCATTCTCACTCTGGTCGTATCGCTCTTAGTTACTATCTGACTGATATGTTTATGCATTAAGTTATTGAATAAACGAGTCTTACATCCTATGTACTGTATGAAGCAGGAGATACATGTTAACAGGTATATCACAACAGTTAAAATGCTCCCTGTTCATAAACCAACACAGCCTACTGCGGCTATATCAATTCACCATTTAAAGGTGTGGTTCACATTTAATTTAACTTTTAGTAATTATTTTTTTTCATTCATTTTTTTATAGTGTTTTTAATTATTTGCCTTCCTCTTCTGACTATTGCTACTTTCTATTACTATCGTCTTTCTATTCAGGCCTCTCCTATCCATATTCCAGTCTCTTATTCAAGTCAATACATAGTTACTAGGGTAATAAGGACCCTGGCAACCAGATTGCTGAAATTGCCAAATAAAAAGCTAAGTAATTAAAACACAAAAACACAAATAATGAAAAATTGCAAATTGTCTCAGGATATCACTAAAAGTTATCACAAAGGTGAACAACCCCTTTAAAACATGATCTGATGACCATGATCCAGACAATTGTAACAATTCCTTGTTGTGTACTTATTACAGCACATCTGAATTGGTCAAAGGATCCAATGAAAGTTAGGTCAAAACCAAGCAAGTTAAAAAGAGAAGACACGCAAAATGTGCAATAACATGACGGTTAATGGAATTTCCAAATACACTGTGTAATAACTTACCTGATAGAAGACACCAAAAAGAGAGCTCATAGAGAAGGTTAGTTTTAGACCCTTACAGTTAAGTCTACCCTAACTGTAGCTGTTTGATTTAACCACCCCTAGTCTTTTTATCTGCCCCCTGAAGTTAAGGAATATACCTAGAACTGTTTCCAATTTGCCAAGTGTTGCCCAGCTAGTATGGTTCTTATTGGTAATCATTAAAACTTTCACTACACAACTCATAATGGCACAGCACAAATGGTGATCAAGTTATAGCAGCAACTCATCCAAATTACTTGCACCTAGGGTTGCCACCTTTTCTGGAAAAAAATACCGGCCTTCCTATATATTTATCTTTTTTCCCTATTAAAGGGCATGTAAAGTCTAAAAAAGAATAAGGCTAGAAATGCTGTATTTTGTATACTAAATATAAACATGAACTTACTGCACCACGAGCCTAATCAAACAAATGATTTATGCTTTCAAAGTTGGCCACAGGGGGCTGTCATCTTGTAACTTTGTTATACATCTTTGCAAGACTAAGACTGTGCACATGCTCAGTGAGGTCTGGGCTGCTTAGGGATCGTCATAAACAAAGCTGCTTGAGTTCTGCATGGCTGGGAAGTAAGGCGGGGGCTCCCCCTGCTGTTCATAAGTATGATTTTTTCACTGCAGAGCAGTTAGGGACCGTCTGACAATTGCTATCCACAGCAATAAATGAAGGAAGAATTTCACTGAATACAGTCAGGTTTCTTATAAAAACGGTACACATTTTTTAATTAAAGTATATTGGATATAGGTTTCTTTTTCATTAAAAAAAATAAAAATGGGATTTTATTTTTTTGACTTTACATGCCCTTTAATAAAATTCAGATCAACCATCATTTTTACCAGCCATTCCGGTAAAACACTGGCCAGGTGGGAACCCTACTTGCACCATTACATATAATGGAACACATTTTTTAGTGTATTTGTTCTTAAAGAAGAATCACGATAGCAATGGTGGCATCAGTTTTATTAATGAGGTCTGGCCAGCAACCAAACACCAGATCATTAAATCAAATGCACATTTGTTAAATAGATGTATTGGATAGACCTAGTATTTCTCACCCTGAGGAATCATATAATTATGTCTCTATGGGGGTGGAGGTGATAATGGTGAAACCAAATCTGCCATCTCTAGCTGAGGGTTTTATCATACAAACCATGTCACAATGTTTATCTGCTACTGGCTGCTTACATATAGTTCTATAAACTAAAAGCAGAGGGTTGTCTTTAATTGTGCATGCAGTAATTTACCATGTTCACACTAAAATGAGGTTTTAGCTCATAACTGCCTCGTTAGCGCAGTAGGTAGCGCGTCAGTCTCATAATCTGAAGGTCGTGAGTTCGATCCTCACACGGGGCATTCTTTTGACATGCTTCCACTTTTTTCAAGATAATATATTAGTAACATTAATAGTTATCCTTTCTGTGATACAGACATTATAGACATTTGAGTACTGCTTACACCTGTTTTATTATTATATTATATATTATTATTATTATTATTTTTATTATGGTTCCATAATCTTCATTTGTTGCCCAGACGTTTTCCGGAATGTTGTCTATCAGCTCTTACCTCGTCAACATGTATAAATGAACATTTTCTGTACAGATTATAGGCTGCAAACTGAGGGGTTTGGCAAGGAGCCCACAAGGAAGCAAAATGTGGATTTTGACAAAATTCTATGAAAAATCTAGAAATCCAGTTTTTAAAAATATGTTTTAAATTTTATAACATTTCAGTTAAATATGTAAAATAACTGTCCCACCACTTAAAGCAGGTAAACAAGTTGGTCAAATTGGAGTTGATATAATTATATGTAAATATTTATACACGTTATAAATATATGTTAGTATAACTTGTATGAATATAGTCTTTCCAAGCTCATTCCTAGTCATTTCTCTCCTGTGAATTGGTACTTTTTGATAGTATCTATGCTGAGCCCCTACTGTATATAAATCTTAGTAAATTGTCCTCTTAGTAAGTGCTCTTACACATGGGCGTTTGTGCACTCCCCTGCATTGCGCTTTCTTCCATTCAGCCGCATGGGAGCGCAGGAGTAGACGCACTGAATTTTTGTCAATGGGCTGTACTCACACAGACGCATGTAAGTGTCAAATCCAGGTTGGGATGCAGCATGTTGCACTTTACCTGAGTTCAGCGCATACGTCTGTCTGTGTGTACAGCCCCATTGAAAATAATTCAGTGCGTCTACTCCTGTGCTCCCATGCGGCTGAACAGAAGAAAGCGCAATGCAGGGGACCGCACCAACAAACACCTGTGGGCCCTTAGTGGGACTATTTGGGAAATGGGAAGGCTCAGAACATTTCCCAGCCCCACCTCCACTGGTACTTCACTGGTATATTAACCATTTAGAAACATATATAGTAAGTACATAGTAAGTAAGGTTGAAAAAAGACACATTGATCCAGGACACGGCACACAGACCACGGTATCAATGCAAAAAGTAGGCTTTATTTAAACACACATACGGTTGTGGATTATAGCGGTGGATATACAAGGCTGTCTGACTTACGCGTTTCTTGCCGGATCCCCCGGCACTTCCTCCGAAGCCTCTCCAATTTGCCTCAAAGGGGGGAAAAAATTCCTTCCTGACTCCAAAATGGCAATCGGACCAGTCCCTGGATCAACTTGTACTATGAGCTATCTCCCATTTGATTTGTAAAGAAATGAGGAGAGCACTCTGCAAGCAAATATGCTGTGGTTATCTTTTTATTGCTTGACTACTTGTACACGACATGTTTCGGGCCTATATGCCCTTTATCAAGTGATAACTTGATAAAGGGCATATAGGCCCGAAACATGTCGTGTACAAGTAGTCAAGCAATAAAAAGATAACCACAGCATATTTGCTTGCAGAGTGCTCTCCACATTTCTTTACAAATCAAGTTACAGATATCAGGATACTGGTGACCTGATCGAGGAAAGTTGCACCCTTTTTCCTGAGCCAAGCGGGCGGAGCGTTTTGGGATACTATACTTTCGAGCTATCTCCCATATTGAAATTTCTTGCTCCCATCCAAAACAATCAGTTAAAAAAAGGGAACTGATAGCACAAGGTGCAGAATTACTGCTGCAAAAGTGCCTTTATTCACCACCACTATGGTGTTAGTAAATTGCCCCCTTATTAAGTGACAGTTCTTTTATATGTTTTAGGGACCCATAGGGGTAATGTGTCCCCGTGGATTTAATTCCCTATACTTCCTGATCTCCCTAGTTGCTGGGCAGAGGCCATGTAGCTAGATGTTATTTGCATAGTTGTGCTATTGGCCAGGAGGAGCTGTGACCACATCCTGTCACACTCTGGTTTAGTGAGGGAGAAAGGTTGGATCTTCCTCTTTGGCTGCTGGATGCTGATCCAGCTGGGCATATCCAGGGAAGCCTGGGTACAGCAAGGCCCAGAAAAGCCATGTGCTCTAGAGGGACCAGTACCTCTAGAGGGATAAGATGGGGAGCAGGGACCCTGTGAATGAGGCTAGTAAGTGGTAGTAATATAATTGTTATAAACTCTCTCAGAAAATAAGGCAGAGAGGTAAAAGGGAAAGAGCAGCTTTGTGCTCCAACAAGGAGATGTAACAGGGAGTAGCTTCCCAGGCTGGAAGATTTGCCTTCAGTGAAGGGACCACAGTGGATAGGGTTTCATTCTTTAAGTTCTCCTCCCTGACCCCTCCACTGGATGAGATCCAGACAAAGTGTGAGGTATTTCTGCCTGGAGGTGCTGTATTGTCTTGACTACAGCCATAGGGAATGCACCTAAACCTACCTCTGAAACTCTGTGTGAGCTATGTTTGTGCCTACATATATTCTGCAAATGCCTCTGTACCAATGTACGTACCTTGTGGATCATTCTGTTTTACTGCAAGAACCTCCTGGCGCCCATTATTTTCCTGTTTTATTGCACAGTAGCCTGTGGGAGTTGTAGTTATACTACACCACACCTTGAAGCTTCCATTTAGCGAAGGCCCTAGCCTGAAGTGTTAAAGTCACGTGTAACCCGCGCTCTAGTGCACTCGCTAGTAATTAACCCCGATGGCCCATATAGCCCAAAATAACGTTACATGTTTATTACATTACTCGTAGCAGAAAAATATTCTTCACAGTATCTCTGACAATGAAATTAGAAAATAAACAAACAAAAGATCTTTCACGGGTTATAAAGTGTAAAACATATTTTTAAAAACTAGATTTCTAGATTATTCATTGCAGTGCAATATTTTCATAGAATTTTGTCAAAACCCACGTTTTGATTCTCTGAGGGCTCCTTGCCAAACCTGTCAGTTTGCAATTCATAATCTGTACGGAAAATGTTAATTTCTACATGCCAACGAGGTAAGAACTATTACAGCACATCTGAATTGGTCACAAATGGCTTAAAGGGGAACTAAAGAACTAGCGCCCGAACAGGGACTTGAACCCTGGACCCTCAGATTAAAAGTCTGATGCTCTACCGACTGAGCTATCCGGGCTCTGATCATGCTTCAACCCATGACATGATTTACAGGTTTGTTATGTCAGATTATGCTTTTTCCACTACGAGTCCTGTTATTTCACAGTTTAAAAATAAAAACTGGTGAATAGATAGGTTGTGCAAAATAAAAAATGTATCTTATATAGTTAGTAAGCAAAAAATGTAATGTATAAAGGCTGGAGTGACTGGATGTGTAACATAATAGCCAGAACACTACTTACTGCTTTTCAGCTCTCTTGGTTTCCACTGATTGGTTACCAGGCAGTAACCAATCAGAGACTTGAGGGGGGCGCATGGGTCATAACTGTTGCTTTTGAATCTGAGCTGAATGCTGAGGATCAATTACAAACTCACTGAACAGATATGTCCCATGTGGCCCCCCTTCAAGTCGCTGACTAACTCAGAGTTAGAGAGCTGAAAAGCAGCAAGTAGTGATCTGGCTATTATGTCACTCCAGCTTTTATACATTACATAAAACATTTTTTATTTTGCACAGCCTATCTATTTGCACAGTTTTTATTTCCACACTGAACAATTCCTTTACTGTCTCTGCTCTTTTTACTATGTGCACTTTCTTACTTGTTACTTATGTGCACCCTCTTGTTCTTGGGTTGCCAAATAAGTGCTGTAAGTGGCCATTTGGTAGCACCTATGTGGATTGTCAACCTACATTGAGGCTCTGTTTGGCACCTGTTTTTTATATAACCAAAACTTGCCTTCAGGCCTGGAATTCAATAATAAGCTCCTGCTTTGAGGCCACTGGGAGCAACATCCAAGGGGTTGGTGAGGAACATGTTTCTCATGAGCCACTGGTTGGGGATCACTGATCTAAGGCATGACAATACACCTTGAGACATACCTGGTCGACTGTGATGGCTATGGCCCCTGTGGAACCTTACTAAGCAAATACACAGATAGATCTCAGTGGAGGCCAAACCAAACAGACAATTTAAAATTGCTCCATCATTATAATAATAAAACTAAAACTTCCCTGGGTGGGCTTGAACCACCAACCGTTCGATCAACAGCTGAACGCGCTAACCGATTGCGCCACAGAGACATCAGAATTTATACTTTGCTTTGCCTCAATTTCCTTTAACTCTGGTAGTATCGCTCTTAGTTACTATTGACTGATGTACTGTATGTATACATGTGTACTGTATGTACTGTATGTACTGTATGTACTGTATGTACTGTATGTATATATGTGTACTGTATGTACTGTATGTACTGTATGTACTGTATGTACTGTATGTACTGTATGTATATATGTGTACTGTATGTACTGTATGTACTATATGTACTGTATGTACTGTATGTACTGTATGTATATATGTGTACTGTATGTACTGTATGTACTGTATGTACTGTATGTACTGTATGCTGCAGGACATACATGTTAACAGGTAAACCACAAAAGTTAAAATGCTCCCTGCAAAACTGTTCTATTCAGGCCCTTTCATATTTATATTCCAGTTTCTTATTCAAATCGGTGCTGCTGAATAAAAAGCTAAATAACTAAAAAAACACAACTAATATCAAATGAAAAGCAATTGCAAATTGTCTCAGAATTAGGGATGCACCGAATCCAGGATTCGGTTCAGGATTCGGCCTTTTTCAGCAGGATTCGGATTCTGCCGAATTCTTGTTCCTGGCCGAACCGAATCCGAATCCTAATTTGCATATGTAAATTAGGGGCGGGTAGGGAAAAAACGTGACTTTTCGTCAGAAAAGAAGATTTTTTTCCACTTTTTCCTTTCCTGTCCCTAATTTGCATATGCAAATTAGGATTCGGATTTGGTTCGGTATTCGGCCAAATCTTTCACCAAGGATTCGGGGATTCAGCCAAATCCCAAATAGTGGATTCGGTGCATCCCTACTAAATATCACTAAAAGTTATCACAAAGGTGAACAACCCCTTTAAAAAATGCGTGGTGATCTGCTGGCCATATACATATATAGAATCAATATAATTATATAAATATAAAGTATAACTTTTAACAACAATAATAAGTCTTTCTAAGCTCATTCCAGTCATTTCTCTCCTGTGCAAAAACAGGAACTTTTTGATGAACTCTGCTGATAACCTACTATATATAACTGTTATTGAATTGTCCTCTTAGTAAGTGGGACAATTTGGGAAATCGGAAAGCTCAGTACATTTCCCAGCCTCCTCCTCCACTAGTACTACAAGAAGTTTCCGCTGGTATATTAACCCTTTAGTAACGTAGACAATCTGCTATTGTAATCCCTTGATCTGCAAAACAATCAGTTTAAAGGAAGGGAACTGACACAACAAGATGAAGAATTAAGCTCCCCAGGGGCATAACTATAGAGGAAGCAGACCCTGCGGCTGCAGGGGGGCCCAGGAGGTATAGGGGCCCCACGAGGCCCTAATTCATATACAATTTCAATAAATATTGGAGAAACAAGTCAACCTATATACATTTTGGGGGCCTGAAAAATAATTTGCTGTGGGGCCCAGTAATATCTAGTTACGCCACTGAAGCTCCCCATAGACGCGACGATTCTTCTTGGCGAACGACCGATTTTAGAGAAGACCAATCCTTCGAAATTATCGTGCGGTTAGTGGTATTCGAACGATCGCACATCTTACGATTTTTCGGCCGACATCTGTCAGGAAATTGATCGGCCAGGTCAAAAAATCTTTGTCGGTCCCAGTGCAATCTATCTATGTCTGCAGGGCCAAGCAGGCAGCTCCCCTTTGTTTTCCTGGCAAATGGTCTTTTTAATTGATGGTCAATTCGTACGATCGTTTTGAGATAATCATGGTCTCACGATGATGATCGGATCTTTTAAAAATCTCAACATCCATGGCCAGTTTAACTGCTGCTAAAGTGCCTTTATTCACCACTAGTGAAGGGTGAATAAATTTGCCATAGTTAAATTCACTTCAAATTTCCGAGTTTTGCCGTGGGCAAATGTTTTTTGCAAAAAAAAAAGGACACGCGACAAACGGAACGTCAGCCACAGCAGCCAATAGATGTGAGCCCTCCCACAGTCTATATAAGGAGCTGCAGAGGCGGCCATTACTCAGTGCGTTTTTGGTAGAGGTTAGAGAGAGCAGGATAGTGAGAGATTTGTGTGTGATTTAGCTAGAGGAGTTTGTATAGTGAGCTTTTGCAAGTGGAGGTTGTGGATTTCAGTTTACTGTTTTCCCTCTTCTGATTGCCTGCTCACCACCCAATAGCCCTTGTAAGGGTTAACTGTCTTTGTCTTTGTCTGTGCTGGTGTGTGTATTCTTTGTGGGTACACACTTCTGCTGAGGGGATTTAGTTGAGGGTTTTTATTTTTTTCTCCTTTCCTTCCCCCAAATAATACCACTACATAGGTGGCGGTAAATTTTGCAAATATTCTTGCGTAAATTTTGTCTTTTGCACATCTCGCTGTTTAGTAAACCAGCCATTAATGTGTACGTAGCGTAGCGAAAACTTATTTTTGCTTAAGAACATTCGCAAATTTATATTTACCGCAGGTTAGTAAACAAAGTAAACAAATTAGTCTTTATTTTGTGCGCATATTTTTACAGCGCTTTAGTAAACTGACCCCTTAATTCTTCTGGCTCTAATACAGTTGATTCCAATGCTGCTGCTTGGTTGGCAAATGTAGTCACATTATTATTACTACCCCTGAAACGACTGCGGCCAAAAGTCCTGCTGCCTCAGTCATCATACAAATAACAGATTAAAGGAACAGTAACACCAAAAAATGTAAGTGTTTTATAGTAATGAAAATATAATGTACTTTTGCCCTGCACTGGTAAA
Source organism: Xenopus laevis (assembly GCF_017654675.1). NCBI lineage: Eukaryota > Metazoa > Chordata > Amphibia > Anura > Pipidae > Xenopus > Xenopus laevis. Next base: position 145,309,004 of record NC_054375.1, read on the forward strand.
ACTGATGTGTTTGCTTCAGAAACACTACTATAGTTCATATGAACAAGCTGCTGTGGAGCAATGGCGGAAATTGAAAAACAGCTATATGGCACAGGTTAACTAATGGATAAGACCATTAGACAGACAGAGCTTATTAGCTATCTGCTGTGTAACCTGAACATTTTCTCCTTTGAATGGCTGCCCCCCATTGCTACACAGCAGCTTGTTTATATGAACTATAGTAGTGTTTCTGAAGCAAACACATCAGTTTTACCAGTGCAAGGCAACACTGCATGATATTTTCATTACTTTAAAACACTTATATTTTTTGATGTTACTGTTCTTTTAACAATCTCTTCAAACTCTACAACTAATGCTAATGTTGTGTAATATTATACTTGTATTGAAAGCTTGCATTATGTGAAACGTGCAACTAAAAAAATATAATGGATTTTAGGGACACTCAATTCAATAGCAGAGTCATCAAATTATTTGCCGCATGCATAATTTCTTCTGGATTGGGTCTGCCGAGGCTCCTAAAAATTATGTGACTTCCAATATTGCTGCATTTTCTGGTTAATTTTTTATGGTTGAGGCCTACCTCTTCTAATTGTAATTTTAATTCTACGTTGATGCTACTGCTGCCATAACATTGTCTAATTTCTTCTGGATTGGGTCTGCCAAGGCTCCTAAAATGATGTGGCTTCTAATAATGCTGCATTTTCTGGTTCATTTTTTATGGTTTGGGTCTACCTCTTCTTCTAATTCTAATTTTAATTCTAATAATGTTACTTCTAATAGTGCCTGGTTAGCAAATATAGTGTAACATTAATATTAAAATTTATAAAAAAAAAAAAATCAATGTATTTGAGTGTTACAGTAGTCAATTTGTCAATTTTGGCGCCTTCACGTCGAAATGTGGCGCCGCACGGTAAACTCAATGCGCGCACGTGGGTGTGCATCACGTGGTGAGTGCATCGTACGCGCATCAAAAATGGGCGACACCAATATAAATGCCCTGCCCTTCCACTTGTAGCATTCCAAAACTTGCAAGACATGGCTTTGGTAGGACCTGGGATGATGCAAGAGGAGGAGGTGAGGTACTTCATCAGGTACCTGCTCCAGGTGGGATATGACAATATCCCTCCTAGGTATCCAGGCACTCCGTCAGAGTATTATGGAGCGGCTGAGGCGCAGGCTGCGCCGGCAGTTTGGGGTCATCCTGCCTACAAAGCACCCAGATATTATGTGTTCAGATTAATTATTAATAGTTGAGCCTGTGTTAGTAAGCTATTATTAATAAACTACAGATGGTACTTTTTGGTTCAACAGCAATATAGACTGAGAGTAGTAGTACATACCATTACCAGTCAACCAGAGCTAATGTAAAAAAGTACAGAAACTGGCAAAATGTGAACACTTTTTTTCCTTTGGAATGATAGGGAGTGCTCTAACAATGTATACAGGGAGGGCATGTGTGTGTGACAGTTACTGAGTGAAATTGCTCTTTCTATATGCCATGCCATATATTCATTTATCACACTGTAGAAAGCTTAAAAGTAAGGGAAATTGTTTTAATCGTAGCCCCAAAGCCATGTCTGGTCTGGCAGTCAAAATAGGCCCAGGCATTAAAAGTACACAGAGGCCCAAACAGACCCCATCAGCCCTCTAAATAGTAACTTTCTATGGCACCTGATAGCAGCCCCTCTGGCACTTGCCAGAACCTACAGATTGCCAGTCCGGGCCTGCCCAAAGCTGAAAAAAGGTGACAACAGGGTTGCCATTGTAATTTTTAAAAACAGCCAAAGTCAGCTACATCACCAACCCAAAACTAGCCAAGGGGAACTTTAAAAGTTTGAAATAGTCCAATCTGTGCAGTGAAAAATAGTGTTTTTTCACTGATATTTTAAATAATCACAGATGTTTTTAAGAAACTGGCCAAATGAGAGCCCCTTTTTTCTTTTGAAAAGATAGGAGTCCTCTAACTATGCAGGGCATGTGTGTGGCAGTATACTAAGTGACTCCGATGCAATTCAGCACATTCAGACACAAAGTAAAAGATTCCATATTCATTTATCATCACAGTCTACAAAGCTTGAAAGTAATGGAAAATGTTTTATTGGTAGCCCCAAAGAAGAAAAAGGGTGACACAAACAAAACACCCATAGAAGATGGGTTTCATCCAATTGCATTGAGTGTTGCACTTAGTCTCTGCACTCTCTCCAGCTCATTTATATCCCTCTTAAGGACTGGAGTCCAAAACTGCCCCCCATACTCCAGATGAGGCCTCACCAGGGACCTATAAAGAGGCATAATTATGTTTTCATCCCTTGAGTTAATGCCCTTTTTTATGCAAGACAGAACTTTATTTGCTTTAGTAGCCACAGAATGACACTGCCCAGAATTAAGGTGGCCATACACGGAGAGATCCGCTCATTTTTGATGCCGGCGTCCATTTTTTGGATGCCGGCGCAAATTTGCGGCGGCTTCACGAATGTATTCGCTGGCGGCAATTCTCGCCTGCCGAATAAATTCGCCCATCACTATTCTGCACAATTTAGTATCATCTGCAAAAATAGAATCAGTACTTTCAGAGCCCACCTCCATTCCTTTTATAGGAATAATCCAAAAAAAAGCCCTAAAATATGGCCTAAATATCGAAATAGATTTAAAATATTTTTGAAATGATTAGATGTTATTAAACCTTGATGTTTTAACATTACTCATTTATTATCAGTATAAAGAAATTTTGTATAGTTTTTAATTGTTTTTTAATGGTTTTCCTTAACCTGCCATTGTAAATGAATCAATTATGTAAATTAATTGTAAACAGGATTGACTGGATAAGGAGCATGGCAGTGCAATATGGGTAATGCCCCTGATGAAGTATCAAGCATACAAAACACGTTGGGCTATTAATTACAGGATAAAATTATTATTTAACACAAAAAATATTAAGCCAAATGAATATCTGTTATACAGGGTCGGACTGGCCCGCCGGGAAACCGGGAAATATCCCGGTGGGCCCCAGTCCTTGTGGGCCCCATCTGAGTCCACTCTCTGATCTATTTATTGTCAGGGCTCCGGTTTGCGCACTGTATTTGCGCTTCCAAACTAATCGTAATGGGTCCCGCAACGCTGCCGCTACTATATGGGGGTTGCCTGGCTAGTACCAAACTGGTGGCAAGGCTGCTCCGCTCTCTGACTCGGTCTGCTGGGCCTGCCTGTTCGATGTGGCCGCGCGCATGTTTCCCTTTCCCCTGTGCGACAGTGCGCACCTGTTGATTACATCACCGTCACAGCGTTCACGTGGGGGGGAAGAGAGAGGCGCCATACGTCAGAGAGCGATCGGTACTGCTGATGCAGTGGATACTGGCTGTGGCTGCATTCACTTTCACGTCTGGGCAAGTGGTTGGGCTGATGATGTCCGAATGTGACGAGTGCCTATTCAGTCCCTCTTCTCCCCTCTGCCAGTCCAGTTTTATTGGAGCATATCAATTTATACTACAGTGCTGCCTGGTGAGCAAATGATTTAAGGCAGGGTGTTGGGGGGACTTGGACTATGTATGTCGGCCTTAATAACCCTTGGGGGTTGCGGGGGCAGGGCAAGGAGTATGAACTTTGTTGGCCTTAATTATACCCATAACCGACAATGACCTTTTTTTTTAATCTGAACATGAAATAAAAATTATAAAAAAATTATAAAAATTATAAAATAAATGAAATGCTCAATGATTTTTTTACTTGATTAATGTAGATAACACATTTTTAATCAATTAATGAATTACCAGCTGATTAAATGTAATGCAATTCATAAAGCAAATGGCGTTTACAAGATTTGTTTATAATATAATTTTACTACTTTATTTGCACATGGGCTGTCTTTCAATCTTCAGTTGTGTGGACTTTGCATACCAGGTGTTATCACATTTTGATCAGTCCCTGCCCATTGTGCTTACTCCCTATCTTATTCACATCACATCAGTTATTGCCTCAGTGAACTTACAATGTAAGGCCCCTATCCTATCACATTCCTACTGGTCCCTTCCCCAGTGAAGCTTACCATCAGAAGGCCCTATCACATGCCCATCACTCCTTGTCCCATTGGAGCTTACAATCTAAGGTCCAGAATCACATTCCCACAAATCTTATTTAATAGTATACAATTAAAAATGTTCACTTTGGTATGCATTTCCCTTTTTATCCCTTGTGGGGTTTCGTCAGTATATGGAGGGGCCCTTCAGATCAGGTTCTCTGGTGGGCCCCAGGTGCCCCAGTCCGACACTGCTGTTATATGTGTGTAAAACTGATCGAAGCTTCTGCCACGGGGATTGGAAACCATACTGGAAGCCCTACACAGGCCCACCAGCAACGTAGGAGGAATTGACAGTAGAGAATCCATCGAAACAGCACCAGCAAGACCACCTGATTATACGTTTTGTGGCTTAATAGTAAGTGTTCCGGTAAGTACAGACGAGCGCGGAGCTCTTAGAATAAAATCCTGATGGTACTTCACCATATGTGATTTATTCTGCAGGGAACACGGCAAGAATAGGTCAGATTGCAGAAAGAACACTTCTATACTACATACTTGAACTCTACCTCTCTTGAGAGTAGTTCCAACTTTGCATCTATAGAAGTTAATACACTATTTAGTGTATTCTTTTTCATTAGGAACGGAGGAATAAGGCTTTTCATTAATAGCGCACTGAACTTGCCTTACATTACAAATTATACGTGGACTAGTGAATCCGCTCCTTTTTTTATCAGTGCTGCTTGATCACTTGATTTTGACTTAGCGTGGAGTTTCCCTACCCTTCCCTACCTACATGTATGTCCCGCGGCATACAGTACATAGGATGTAAGACTCGCTTATTCAAAAATTGAATGGGTGAACATATCAGTCAGATAATAACTAAGAACGATACGACCAGAGTGAGAATGAGAGGAAACTGCAGCACAACAAATGCCCCAGTGCTTTCAAAAGAGATAATATCAGCATGCACAACCAGCTGTCTCTGTGGCGCAATCGGTTAGCGCGTTCGGCTGTTAACCGAAAGGTTGGTGGTTCAAGCCCACCCAGGGACGTTTTGGTTTTATCATTATAAAGATGGAGCAATTTTAAATTGTAGGTTTGGTTTGGCCTCCACTGAGCTACATCCTTGTATGTGCTTAGTAAGGTTCCACAGGGGCCAAAACCATCACAGTTGACCAGGTATGTCTCAAGGGGTATGGTCATGTGTTAGATGGTGGCTATAGGAAACAATAACCTCTGATCAGTCACACTATAGGCAGGGGCAGTCCTGGCCCCTCCACCGCCTGAGGCAGTTTGCTGTTGCTGCAGCCCCCCCATGCACTCATCTTTTTTGTGCCAGAGGGGGTTGATGGGGGGACCACAAAGTCGGTGGAGGGATCCAAGGGGCGCAATTCAGCTCTCTATGTTAGAAGAGCCGCATTTCCAGTTTAAAAACCGGAAAGTCAGCTCTTAAAATTACCAGGAGCAGCGTTTTTGCTGGCCCTGGTAACTAGTGGGGCACTGCCACCTCACCTAAGGTGAGTTTCTCATTGGCACAGCACCCCTGACTGCAAGTTGTAGCATTATTTACTCCCTCCCTTATCCCTCAGCAGCCCATCTACAGAACAATGGGAAGGTAACAAGATATCAGTTCCCTGACACCTGCATTGTTAATAATACTCCCATAGTAGATATGAGAATAGCAGTCAATAGTAAAAATCCAAGTCAGGCTCACCCCAACCACTATTCCTCCAGTTATATTAAGTATTTACATTAGATTATCTGATAACATTTCCATTGTAACATACAGTATTACAGCTAAAATTGTTGGTTTAAGAATAACATTTTAAATGGTAGAGTGACTTATTTGCAATGTACACAGTATAATTTAGTAATAAAACAACACCATAAAAATCATTAAAGAATCCTTTTAAGAGCCAAAATTCAACTGCCATAAGCCCACCCTCTGTGCCATTCTCCAATGCTTCAGAGAAAATCAAAGGATGAATCTAAGGATTCCAATAAAGTAATAATTTCTGGTCAAAAATCGACAGCGGGTGAAGGACCTGCTGAGTGACCAGCTGAGGTGGATTTTGAAAATCAGACACCTGAAAATACAAAGAAATTAACAAAGCTGTTAATATTAGGGATGCACCGAATCCACGATTCGGTTCGGGATTCGGCCAGGATTCGGCCTTTTTCAGCAGGATTCGGATTCGGCCGAATCCTTCTGCCCGGCCGAACCGAATCCGAACCCTAATTTGCATATGCAAATTAGGGGCGGGAGGTAAATCTCGTGACTTTTTGTCAGAAAACAAGGAAGTAAAAAATGTTTTCCCCTTCCCACCCCTGATTTGCATATGCAAATTAGGGTTCGGATTCCGTTCGGTATTCGGCCAAATCTTTCACGAAGGATTTGGGGTTCAGCCGAATGCAAAATAGTGGATTCGGTGCATCCCTAGTTAATATAAATATGGGAAGCTTAACTAGAAAGTATATTATAGTCAAAGATGTGCTTCAAGCTCAAGTTTCTGTAGTGTAGTGGTTATCACGTTCGCCTCACACGCGAAAGGTCCCCGGTTCGAAACCGGGCAGAAACATCTTTACATTTTATTAAAGGACAACTAAACCCCCTTTAGCTAAAATAAACTGTGCTGTGCCAGGAGTGGAGTTTAGTTCTACTTAAAGTATTATTTTTAAATGTGCATTCCAAATATAAATGCTGTTAACACCCATTAACGCTCATTAATATAATATGATTGGCTTAATAAGTTAGCACATCATAAACTCATTTAGGAAAAATAATAATAATCTATAAATAATTCTGTCACTTGACACTTCCAAACATATATTTATTCAAGTTGCCAGTCAAATTCTAAAACACAAAAAAGCCATACATGATCTGGGACTTGTTTCATTACACCATAAATAACAACACAGCAGAAATGATGATCTGTTAGACAAGTTATGGCAGCAATTAATATAAAACATTTTTTTAAAAAGTTACAAAGAGGCGCAATGGATATGGAGACTAGGGTCACTGTCCCTAAATGGACTTAATCATGAATACGATTTGAATCCATTTTTATTGAAATAGCTGCTGATTTTAAAGTGATTTTATCTTTTATAGGTTGTTATATGGATACTTTGTATCTTTTTTCTGGGATTGTAACCAGCAATGGACATATTCAAGATAAGTCCTTTTCTGATATGATAATATGGATACATTTGAAGATAACTAACCCATGTGATATAAAGTGATACATGTGACAATTTGTAACTTTTTTAAAAAATGTTTTATATCTTGTTAAAATATGTGGTGACACCAGGGGGCACTGTGCTCCATGGTATTTAAGGTCAGGTGGTGGTGGATTGTTTCATGCTTGACAAAGAGTGGAGTGCCGCTCGAAACGTTGCATTTGTGCTGCTGTCCTACAAACAATAAAGACGGTTTTAATACTATTGGAGTGCTGTCTATTGGAAGAAAATATTTGTATGGTGGAGAACCCTTGTGAACAGGTCTCTGGACGTGCACCCAAGGACTTATTGGCCAAAACAGCAGGTGCGGTTTAATTGTAGTTGTACATATAGTTCTCTACACTTAAAGCTGAGGGTTTTCATTGATGGTACATGCCATAGCATACCATGTTCATACTAGGCTTGAATTAATATTTTTACCTGCTTCATTACCAAAGTAGAGGCATTATAATCTGAAGGCTGTTCAATCCTCACACTGGGCGCTGTTTTGGCATGCTTCCTTATTTCTATAGAAAACATTATGCCAGATGTTCTTAGATGCTTTCTTTGTTATCATTATTCTTTTTTTAAAATAACAAATTAAATGCCACAAAAGTTAAAATGCTGGTCAGACATGGTTTAAAGGATCCAATGAAAGTAAGGTCAAAACCAAGCAAGTTAAAAAGAGAAGACACACAAAAGGCACAATAACATGACTCTTAATGGAATTCCAAAATATTGTCTTCTAATATAAAAGAAGAGAGTTGTTGATGGTACATATAGTAGTATAAAAGGGGGGTTGTGTGAGTTACGGTGGCTTATCATCTTTATGACCATAACGTTGTAACTAAAAACCCCTGTCTTTGTGAACACACGCACTTGCAATATTCTGAATTACTGAGACACGGGACCAGGGAATCTGCATTGATTAATTGGCCAAGTCAGTAGCACTTCTATTATATTTTTTTACTTAGCCTTAGGAGTGCTCCCACAACCCCCCTTTTGTACATGACATATAGTAGTATAGCGTGTTCTAATTAAGACAAAAACAGTGGCCTTTAACTGCCTCGTTAGCGCAGTAGGTACCGCGTCAGTCTCATAATCTGAAGGTCGTGAGTTCGATCCTCACACGGGGCATTCTTTTCACATGCTAACACTTTTTTCAAGTTAATATATTAGTAACAGCTCTTACCTTGTCAACATGTATAAATTAACATTTTCTGTACAAATTTTAGGCTGCAAACTGAGGGGTTTGGCAAGGAGCCCACAAGGAAGCGTTATTATTATAATATAATAATATTTATATCACAAGTGGAAGCAGTACTCAAATGCCTGTAATGTCTGTAGCAAAGCAATGCTAAGTAGGGTTACGTTTATTATAATCAGAAACCTGATGATTATTCTCAGAAACTTTTAGCTTTTACTTGCTTAGGTAAAGAAAACATCCATGGTGATCTGATCCAGTGGCAGTTCCTTGTTGTGTAGATATTACAGCACATCTGAATTGGTAACAAATGGCTTAAAGGAGAACTAAAGGACTACCGCCCGAACAGGGACTTGAACCCTGGACCCTCAGATTAAAAGTCTGATGCTCTACCGACTGAGCTATCCGGGCTCTGTCCAGGTGCATATCTATGACATTATTTACAGGTGTTTTATGTCCACTAAGAGTCAAGAATATGGCTTTTCATTACTAGCGCACTGAACTTGCCTTACATTACAAATTATAAGTGGACTAGTGAATCCGCTCCCATTTTTTATCAGTGCTGCTTGATCACTTGATTTTGACGTATCGTGGAGTTTCCCTACCAAACAGATCGATCATTCACAAATACCTGTTAACATGTATGTCCCGCGGCATACAGTACATAGGATGTAAGACTCGCTTATTCAAAAATTGAATGGGTGAACATATCAGTCAGATAATAACTAAGAGCGATACGACCAGAGTGAGAATGAGAGGAAATTGCAGCACAACAAATGCCCCAGTGCTTTCAGAAGAGATAATATCAATGGCTGCGACCAGCTGTCTCTGTGGCGCAATCGGTTAGCGCGTTCGGCTGTTAACCGAAAGGTTGGTGGTTCAAGCCCACCCAGGGACGTTTTCATTTAATTTTCATAATGATAGAAAGTTTTTACATTTTCTGTTTGGTTTGGCCTCCACTGAGCTACATCTGTGTATTTGCTTAGTAAGGTTCCACAGGGGCTACAGCCATCACCGGTATTTCTCAAGGGGTATGGTCATGTGTTAGATGGTGGCTATAGGAAACAATAACCTCTGATTAGTCACACTATAGGCAGGGGCAGTCCTGGCCCCTCCGCCGCCTGAGGCAGCTTGCTGTTGCTGCAGCCCCCCCATGCACTCATCTTTTTTGTGCTAGAGGGGGTTGATGGGGGGTCCACAAAGTCGGTGGAGGGATCCAAGGGGCGCAATTCAGCTCTCTATGTTAGAAGAGCCGCATTTCCAGTTTAAAAACCGGAAAGTCAGCTCTTAAAATTACCAGGAGCAGCGTTTTTGCTGGCCCTGGTAACTAGTGGGGCACTGCCACCTCACCTAAGGTGAGTTTCTCATTGGCACAGCACCCCTGACTGCAAGTTGTAGCATTATTTACTCCCTCGCTTATACCTCAGCAGCCCATCTACAGAACAATGGGAAGGTAACAAGATATCAGTTCCCTGACACCTGCATTGTTAATAATACTCCCATAGTAGATATGAGAATAGCACTCAATAGTAAAAATCCAAGTCAGGCTCACCCCAACCACTATTCCTCCAGTTATATTAAGTATTTACATTGGATTATCTGAAAACCTTTCCATTGTAACATACAGTATTACAGCTAAAATTGTTGGTTCAAGAATAACATTTTAAATGGTAGAGTGACTTATTTGCAATGTACACAGTGTAATTAAGTAATAAAACAACACCATAAAATCATGAGAGAATCCCTTTAAGAGCCAAAATTCAACTGCCATAACCCCAACCTCTGTGCCATTCTCCAATGCTTCAGACAATATCAAAGGATGAATCTAAGGATTCCAATAAAGTAATAATTTCTGGTCAAAAATTGACAGCGGGAGAAGGACCTGCTGAGTGACCAGCTGAGTAGAGATGTCGCAAACTGTTCGCCGGCGAACTTGTTCGCGCGAACATCGGGTGTTCGCGCTCGCCGGAAGTTCGCGAACGTCGCGCGACGTTCGCCATTTTGGGTTCGCCATTGTTGGCGCTTTTTTTTGCCCTCTCACCCCAGACCAGCAGGTACATGGCAGCCAATCAGGAAGCTCTCCCCTGGACCACTCCCCTTCCCTATAAAAACCGAAGCCCTGCAGCGTTTTTTCACTCTGCCTGTGTGTGCTGAAGAGATAGTGTAGGGAGAGAGCTGCTGCCTGTTAGTGATTTCAGGGACAGTTGAAAGTTTGCTGGCTAGTAATCGTTTTGATACTGCTCTGTTATTGGAGGGACAGAAGTCTGCAGGGGTTTGAGGGACATTTAAGCTTAGGTAGCTTTGCTGGCTAGTAATCTACCTTCTACTGCAGTGCTCTGTATGTAGCTGCAGTGGGCAGCTGTCCTGCTTCTGATCTCATCTGCTGACTGCTGCAATAACAGTAGTCCTTGTAAGGACTGCTTTTATTTATTTTTTTGTTGTTTTACTACTACTACTACTACTACTATAAGAGCCCAGTGCTATTAGTCTAGCAGTGTTGGGGAGTGGGACTGGTGTGCTAATCTGCTGCTCCTAGTAGTTCAGCAGCACCAACTTTAATTTTTTTTTTTTAATATTCATTTTTTTTTTATTTTACTTTTTTTTATTTTACTACCGCTGTAGTAGTGTATAAGTTGACCTTTTAGGCATTATTTGCCCTGTAGGCATTATTTGCACACTGTTTTCTTCAACCCGCCATCTAGCTGTGTGACCTTGTTCACATTCTGTCTAAATATCCATAATATTACCGTCTCCAGAAAAAACACCGGAGTGACTTTTTTCAAGCAGCCATAATATATTTTACGTAATCCGTATCCACCGCTGTAGTAGTGTATACGTTGACCTTGTAGGCATTATTTGCACACTGTTTTCTTCAACCCGCCATCTAGCTGTGTGAGCTTGTTCACATTTTGTCTAAATATTGATAATATTATCGTCTCTAGAAAAACCACTTGAGTTACTTTTTTTCAAGCAGCATTCATATATTTTACGTAATCCGTATCCACCGCTGTAGTAGTGTATACGTTGACCTTGTAGGCATTATTTGCACACTGTTTTCTTCAACCCGCCATCTAGCTGTGTGACCTTGTTCACATTCTGTCTAAATATCCATAATATTACCGTCTCCAGAAAAAACACCGGAGTGACTTTTTTCAAGCAGCCATAATATATTTTACGTAATCCGTATCCACTGCTGTAGTAGTGTATACGTTGACCTTGTAGGCATTATTTGCACAGTGTTTTCTTCAACCCGCCATCTAGCTGTGTGAGCTTGTTCACATTTTGTCTAAATATTGATAATATTATCGTCTCTAGAAAAACCACTTGAGTTACTTTTTTTCAAGCAGCATTCATATATTTTACGTAATCCGTATCCACCGCTGTAGTAGTGTATACGTTGACCTTGTAGGCATTATTTGCACACTGTTTTCTTCAACCCGCCATCTAGCTGTGTGACCTTGTTCACATTCTGTCTAAATATCCATAATATTACCGTCTCCAGAAAAAACACCGGAGTGACTTTTTTCAAGCAGCCATAATATATTTTACGTAATCCGTATCCACCGCTGTAGTAGTGTATACGTTGACCTTGTAGGCATTATTTGCACAGTGTTTTCTTCAACCCGCCATCTAGCTGTGTGAGCTTGTTCACATTTTGTCTAAATATTGATAATATTATCGTCTCTAGAAAAACCACTTGAGTTACTTTTTTTCAAGCAGCATTCATATATTTTACGTAATCCGTATCCACCGCTGTAGTAGTGTATACGTTGACCTTGTAGGCATTATTTGCACACTGTTTTCTTCAACCCGCCATCTAGCTGTGTGACCTTGTTCACATTCTGTCTAAATATCCATAATATTACCGTCTCCAGAAAAACACCGGAGTGACTTTTTTCAAGCAGCCATAATATATTTTACGTAATCCGTATCCACCGCTGTAGTAGTGTATACGTTGACCTTGTAGGCATTATTTGCACACTGTTTTCTTCAACCCGCCATCTAGCTGTGTGACCTTGTTCACATTTTGTCTAAATATTGATAATATTATCGTCTCTAGAAAAACCACTTGAGTTACTTTTTTCAAGCAGCATTCATATATTTTACGTAATCCGTATCCACCGCTGTAGTAGTGTATACGTTGACCTTGTAGGCATTATTTGCACACTGTTTTCTTCAACCCGCCATCTAGCTGTGTGAGCTTGTTCACATTTTGTCTAAATATTGATAATATTATCGTCTCTAGAAAAACCACTTGAGTTACTTTTTTTCAAGCAGCATTCATATATTTTACGTAATCCGTATCCACCGCTGTAGTAGTGTATACGTTGACCTTGTAGGCATTATTTGCACACTGTTTTCTTCAACCCGCCATCTAGCTGTGTGAGCTTGTTCACATTTTGTCTAAATATTGATAATATTATCGTCTCTAGAAAAACCACTTGAGTTACTTTTTTTCAAGCAGCATTCATATATTTTACGTAATCCGTATCCACCGCTGTAGTAGTGTATACGTTGACCTTGTAGGCATTATTTGCACACTGTTTTCTTCAACCCGCCATCTAGCTGTGTGAGCTTGTTCACATTTTGTCTAAATATTGATAATATTATCGTCTCTAGAAAAACCACTTGAGTTACTTTTTTTCAAGCAGCATTCATATATTTTACGTAATCCGTATCCACCGCTGTAGTAGTGTATACGTTGACCTTGTAGGCATTATTTGCACACTGTTTTCTTCAACCCGCCATCTAGCTGTGTGACCTTGTTCACATTCTGTCTAAATATCCATAATATTACCGTCTCCAGAAAAAACACCGGAGTGACTTTTTTCAAGCAGCCATAATATATTTTACGTAATCCGTATCCACCGCTGTAGTAGTGTATACGTTGACCTTGTAGGCATTATTTGCACACTGTTTTCTTCAACCCGCCATCTAGCTGTGTGTATTATCGTTTCCAGAAAAACCAACTGAGTTTTTGTTGTTGTTGTTGTTTTTTTAAAAATAATGCCAGGCAAAGGCAGGCCGCCACGCAGAGGCCGTGCTAGGGGCCGTGCTGCTATGCAATCCTGTGGCCCTAGCAAATTGCCCAGTTTTAAAAAGCCAATGACCCTGAACTCCCAAAATGCTGAAGAGGTAGTTGACTGGCTTACACAGCACACCCCATCCTCTACCGTTTCTAACTTTACCACAGCATCCTCCTCATCCTCCACTGCTATGGCCACCCCACGTAACACTTCCTCCACCACCGGTGCCCCTTCTTCACTGGGGTCAGAGGAGTTATTTTCCCATGAGTTTCTTGAACTGAGTAATGCGCAACCATTATTGCCAGAAGAAGATGAAGGAGATGAGGACCTTACACCAGATTTAATTCTGGCAGAGAACACGATAGAGATGGACATAATGAGTGATGAGGAGGAGGTCCCCGCTGCTGCTTCCTTCTGTGATGTGTCAGAAGAAATTGATGCATCTGAGGAGAATGATGATGAGGAGATTGATGTTTTGTGGGTGCCTAGTAGAAGAGAGCAAGAGGAGGGTAGTTCAGATGGAGAGACGGAGAGTCAGAGAGGCAGTAGGAGAATAAGACTTAGAAGAAGCAGGGAGGACAGCCCGCAGGGATCAGTAGGGCAACAACATGTATCGGCACCTGTGTTCAGCCGGCCAACGCACCCGCCATTGCCGCCAATGCCGCCAACTTCTACTGTTACCGCCAGATCGCACACTTCCAAAAAGTCAGCAGTGTGGGATTTTTTTAATGTGTGTGCCTCTGACAAAAGCATTGTAATTTGCAATGAGTGCAGTCAGAAACTGAGCCTTGGTAAGCCCAACAGCCACATAGGTACAACTTCTATGCGAAGGCACATGAGCGGCAAGCACAAAGCACTTTGGGAGCAACACCTCAAAGGCAACAGGCAAACTAAAAGCCACACTCCTTCTGGTCCAGCATCTTACTGCTCTACCTCTGCTCTCCTTGACCCGTCTGAACCACCCTCCACTCCGCCTTCCACCTTGACCACCTGTTCCCATTCCCAGTCATCTGCCACCAGCCAAGTTTCTGTGAAGGCCATGTTTGAGCGTAAGAAGCCAATGTCTGACTGTCACCCCTTGCCCGGCGTCTGACAGCTGGCTTGTCTGCACTCTTAGCCCGCCAGCTTTTACCATACCAGCTGGTGGACTCTGAGGCCTTCCGCAAATTTGTAGCAATTGGGACACCGCAGTGGAAGGTACCCAGCTGCAATTTTTTTTCTAAAAAGGGAATACCACACCTGTACCAACATGTGCAGAGCCAAGTTACCGCATCTCTGTCACTTAGTGTTGGGCCAAAGGTCCATATGACTACTGACGCATGGTCCTCCAAGCATGGTCAGGGCAGGTATGTCACCTACACTGCCCACTGGGTGAACTTGGTAATGGCTGGGAAGCAGGGAATGGGTAGCTCAACAACAACAGTGGAGTTGGTGTCACCGCCACGGATTGCACGCGGTTCTGCCACCACCTCTACTCCTCCATCGCTCTCTACCTCGTCTTCTTCTTCTTCTTACTCTGCTGCTGGGTCCTCCTTCTCCTCCTCCACACCTGTGCACCCCCAGCTCCCCCTAGGCTATTCGACGTGCCAGGTACGCCGTTGTCACGCTGTCTTGGGGATGACGTGCCTGGAAAGCAAAAACCATACCGGATCTGTACTCCTGTCATCTCTGCAGTCACAGGCCGATCGGTGGCTGACCCCACACCAACTGCAGATCGGAAAAGTGGTGTGTGACAATGGAAGCAATCTGTTGGCAGCGTTGAGACTAGGCAATTTAACACATGTGCCCTGCATGGCACATGTGTTAAATTTAATAGTCCAACGTTTTGTCTCCAAGTACCCAGGATTCCAGGACGTTCTCACCCAGTCCAGAAAGGTGTTGGCCCATTTCAGACGTTCCTACACAGCCATGGCACGCCTTGCTGACATTCAGCAGCGCTACAACATGCCAGTCAGGCGTTTGATTTCTGACAGCCAGACTCGCTGGAATTCAACGCTCCTTATGTTGGAACGTCTGCTGCAACAACAAAGGGCCGTCAACGAGTACCTTTTTGAACTGGGTGGTAGGACTGGATCTGCACAGCTGGGGATTTTTTTCCCCCGTTACTGGGTGCTTATGCGCGATGCCTGCAGGCTCATGCGACCTTTTGAAGAGGTGACAAATATGGTCAGTCGCACCGAAGGCACCATCAGCGACCTAATACCCTTCGCTTTCTTCCTGGAGCGTGCCGTGCGACGAGTGACAGATGAGGCTGTAGACCAGCGTGACGAGGAGCTGGAAGCGCACGATTTCTGGTCGGAATCACCAGAACGAACCCAGGCACCTGCTGCAACGCAGGGAGAGGTGCCAGAAGTGGAGTCAGAGGAGGAAGGTGGCTTTGTGGAGGAGGAGGAGGAGGAGGACCAACAGGAGCAGGCTTCCCAGGGGGCTAGTGGTGACCTTTTGGGGACCCCTGGTCTTGTACGTGGCTGGGGGGAGGAGACCGTGGATGATGCAGTCCTTGATAATGAGGAAGCGGAGATGGATAGCTCTGCATCCAACCTTGTGAGAATGGGGTCTTTCATGCTGTCATGCCTGTTGAAGGACCCCCGTATCAAGAGGCTTAAGGAGAAGGACCTGTACTGGGTCGCAACGCTTCTAGACCCTCGGTACAAGCATAAAGTGTCAGAAATGTTACCAACATACCACAAGTCCGAAAAGATGCGGCATTTACAAACCAGCCTGCAAAACATGTTGTACAATGCTTTTAAGGGTGATGTCACTTCAGGAACTCATCAACATTCCAGGGGCAGAGGTGCCAGTAATCCTGCCACGAGCACACCTGCAAGGACAAAGCCCTTTGGCCAGTCTGTAACGTCAGACATGCAAATGTTTTTCTGTCCAAGGCAGCGCCACAACCCTTCTGGATCCACCCTCAAAGAACGCCTCGACCGGCAGGTAGCGGACTACCTGGCATTAACTGCAGATATCGACACTCTGAGGAGCGATGAACCCCTGGACTACTGGGTGTGCAGGCTTGATCTGTGGCCAGAGCTGTCACAATTTGCCATGAACCTCTTGTCTTGCCCAGCCTCAAGTGTGCTCTCAGAAAGGACCTTCAGTGCAGCAGGAGGGATTGTAACTGAGAAGAGAACTCGCCTAGGTCACAAAAGTGTCGATTACCTGACCTTTATTAAAATGAATGAGGGGTGGATCTCGGAGGGTTACTGCACGCCGGAAGACTTGTTCTGACTTCTATGCAGCTGTCCTTCTCTTCAAGCCTCATGACTCCACACACAGCTGTCCTTTAGCGTCCTCCTCCCTCCGCCACCGTTACAAACTAGGGTGCAAACCCTACTGGTTTAATTTTTTCTGGCCTCTGTGCTTCAGTGGCTGCAACCAAAAAAACTGGGCAAACAATGTCTACAAGGTCAACGTATGGCAAAAAATGACTATTTTCAGCATTTATATGGCATATTTTTTCTGGCAACTGTGCTTCAGTGGCTGCGTCCAAAAAAATGCATATTTTCAGCATTTATATGGCATAATTTTTCTGGCCTCTGTGCTTCAGTGGCTGCAACCAAAAAAATGCATATTTTCAGCATTTATATGGCATAATTTTTCTGGCCTCTGTGCTTCAGTGGCTGCAACCAAAAAAATTTATATTTTCAGCATTTATATGGCATAATTTTTCTGGCAACTATGCTTCAGTGGCTGCGACCAAAAAAATGCATATTTTCAGCATTTATATGGCATAATTTTTCTGGCCTCTGTGCTTCAGTGGCTGCAACCAAAAAAATTTATATTTTCAGCATTTATATGGCATAATTTTTCTGGCCTCTGTGCTTCAGTGGCTGCAACCAAAAAAATTTATATTTTCAGCATTTATATGGCATAATTTTTCTGGCAACTGTGCTTCAGTGGCTGCGACCAAAAAAATGCATATTTTCAGCATTTATATGGCATAATTTTTCTGGCCTCTGTGCTTCAGTGGCTGCAACCAAAAAAATTTATATTTTCAGCATTTATATGGCATAATTTTTCTGGCCTCTGTGCTTCAGTGGCTGCAACCAAAAAAATTTATATTTTCAGCATTTATATGGCATAATTTTTCTGGCAACTGTGCTTCAGTGGCTGCGACCAAAAAATGACTATTTTCAGCATTTATATGGCATATTTTTTCTGGCCTCTGTGCTTCAGTGGCTGCGGCCAAAAAAACTGGGCAAACAATGCCTACAAGGTCAACGACGTTGACCTTGTAGGCATTGTTTGCCCAGTTTTTTTGGCCGCAGCCACTGAAGCACAGAGGCCAGAAAAAATATGCCATATAAATGCTGAAAATAGTCATTTTTTGCCATACGTTGACTCAACGTATATGGCAAAAAATGACTATTTTCAGCATTTATATGGCATATTTTTTCTGGCAACTGTGCTTCAGTGGCTGCGACCAAAAAAACTGGGCAAACAATGCCTACAAGGTCAACGTATGGCAAAAAATGACTATTTTCAGCATTTATATGGCATATTTTTTCTGGCAACTGTACTTCAGTGGCTGCAACCAAAAAAACTGGGCAAACAATGTCTACAAGGTCAACGTATGGCGAAAAATTACTATTTTCAGCATTTATATGGCATATTTTTTCTGGCAACTGTGCTTCAGTGGCTGCGTCCAAAAAAACTGGGCAAACAATGCCTACAAGGTCAACGTATGGCAGTTGTTTAAAGAGAACAGTAGATTACTAGCCAGCAAAGCTACCTAAGCTAAAATGTCCCTCAAATCCCTGCAGACTTCTGTCCCTCCAATACAGAGCAGTATCAAGCAGATTACTAGCCAGCAAACTTACTATCATCTGTCCCTGAAATCACTAACAGCTCTCCCCCTACACTATCTCTTCCAAGCACACACAGGCAGATTTTTCAGATACATTTTTGCCCTTGATCCCCCTCTGGCATGCCACTGTCCAGGTCGTTGCACCCTTTAAACAACTTTAAAATCATTTTTCTGGCCAGAAATGTCTTTTCTAGATGTTAAAGTTCGCCTTCCCATTGAAGTCTATGGGGTTCGCGAACCGTTCGCGAACCGCTCGCGTTTTTGCGCAAGTTCGCGAATATGTTCGCGAACTTTTTTTCCGACGTTCGCTACATCCCTACAGCTGAGGTGGATTTTTAAAATCAGACACCTGAAAATACAAAGAAATTAACAAAGCTGTTAATATAAATATGGGAAGCTTAAGTGGAAAGTATATTATAGTCAAAGAGGTGTTTCACATGGAAGTTTCTGTAGTGTAGTGGTTATCACGTTCGCCTCACACGCGAAAGGTCCTCGGTTCGAAACCGGGCAGAAACATCCTTACCTTTTATTAAAGGACAACTAAACCCACTTTAGCTAAAATGTGCTGTGCAGGGAGGGGAGTTTATTTCTACTTAAAGTATTATTTTTAAATGTGCATTCCAAATATAAATGCTGTTAACACCCATTAACGCTCATTAATATAAAATGATTGGCTTAATAAGTTAGCACATTATAAATTCATTTAGGAAAAATAATAATAATCTATAAATAATTCTGTCACTTGACACTTAAAATCATATATATATTCAAGTTGCCAGTCAAATTCTAAAACACAAAAAAGCCATACATGATCTGGGACTTGTTTCACTACACCACAAATAACAACACAGTAGAAATAATGATCTGTTAGACAAGTTATGGCAGCTATTAATCCACTTACACCATTACATATAATGGAAAGTAATAATATTTTGAGTGTTTGTTCTGAAGAAGGATCAAGATAGCAATGGCAGTGCCAGTTTTATTAATGTGGTCTGGCTAGCAACCAAACACCAGATCATAAAATAAAATGTATTTTTTTTAATGATTTAGTGAGTAGACCTAGTCAATCTCACCCTGAGGAATCATATACTCATGTCTCTATGGTGGTGGAGGTGATAATGGTGATACCAACTCTGCCATCTCTAGCTGAGGGTTTTATTATACAAACCATGTCACACTGTTCTTCTGCTGGTGGCTGCTTACATATAGTTCTCTACACTTAAAGCAGAGGGTTATCATTGATGGTACATGCCATAGCATACCATGTACATACTAGGCTTGAATTAATATCTTTACCTGCTTCATTACCAAAGTAGAGGCATTATAATCTGAAGGCTGTTCAATCCTCACACTGGGCACTGTTTTGGCATGCTTCCTTATTTCTATAGAAAACGTTATGCCAGATATTCTTAGATGCTTTCTTTGTTATCATTATTCTTTTTTTAAAATAACAAATTAAATGCCACAAAAGTTAAAATGCTGGTCAGACATGGTTTAAAGGATCCAATGAGTATTATGGGTGTCAACAGCATTTATATTTGGAGTGCACATTTAGAAATAATTCATAATGAAAAGTAGACTTGTTTCTGCCCGGTTTCGAACCGGGGACCTTTCGCGTGTGAGGCGAACGTGATAACCACTACACTACAGAAACTTACATCCTAGCTGCTTCTTTGATTATAGTTTTAAGTTAAACTGCCCATATTTTTAAGAGATTAGTTTCCCGTAAAAGAGGAGATTTGTCACTGGGCGACTAATCTCCCTGAATCTGCCCATGTGCCGTTACCCTAAGTATGATGTAGAGAGTGATATTCTGAGACAAATACAAATTCATTTTCATTCTTTATCATTTGTGTTTTTGAAGTTATTTAGCTTTTTATTCAGTAGCTCTCTGGTTTACAGTTTCAGTGATCTGGTTGCTCGGGCAAAAATTACCTTAGCAACCATGCATTGATTTAAATTAGGGACTGGAATATGGATATGGAGGCCTGAATAGAAAGATGAGTAAGAAAAAGTAGCAATAGTAATAAGTGTGTAGTCTAACAAAGCATTTGTTTTTTAGATGGGGTCAGTGACCCCCGTTTGAATGCTGGAAAGAATCAGAATAAGACGGAAACTAATTAAAACACTTTAAGGAAAATGATGAAGACCAATTGAAAAGTTACTTAGATTTGGCAATTTTATAACATACTAAAAGTTTTCTTGAAGGTGAACAACCCCTTTAATTTCTTTGTATTTTTCAGGCATTGTGCTGATTTTTAAATCCACCTCAGCTGGCCACCCAGCAAGTCGTTCACTCTACCATTTAAAGTGTCATTCTTGAACCAACAATTTTAGCTGTAGTACTGGTGTGTAAGCAGCTATCTCATTGTGCCTGTTTCTGTGCAGCGAGAGCCAGCATGTTGCAATGGAACTGTTTTAAGATAATCTAATGTAACTACTCAATGTGGTTTGGGTGAGCCTGACTTGGATTTTTTCTATTGACTGCTATTATCATATCTACAATGGGAGCTTTTTTTTTAGCAATGCAGGTGTCAGGGAGCTGTAGATAGGCTTCTGAGGGGAAAGGGAGGGGGTAGATATTGCTACAACTTGCAGTGCAGCAGTATAAAAGTGACTAATTAGAGATTATACCACAAGTCACATGGCTGAGGGCACCTGGGCAACTAAGAAAATGTCTAGTTCAGTGGTGTAACTACCGGGGGGAGCAGGGGATGCAATTAGGCCAGGGCCCGCACCCCCGCAGGGCCCCACGGCAGTCATGTGCCCACTGGAGTTGGCTGCAGCTGCACGGACAAGGGTGGGGGCGGGGCCCGGCTGCACTGCCCACACCAGGGCCCGTCCCCACCTAGTTCAGTCACTGGTCTAGTTCCATGTAAGATTTCAAAATTAAATATAAGAAGTCTGTTTGATGTTCAAAAAAATGGATTTGAATGCAGGATTCTGCTGGAGGAGCACTAATAAATGTTAAAAAAAAAACATGCTTTCCCATGACAGCATCCCTTTAATATTACTGGTTGGTGCCTTTTGTTACTCTTGGTAATGTGCCACAAACTGTCACCCGAGGCAAGATTCCCAAGTGACAGTGGGACATCAGTTGGGTAACAAGAAGTTTCAAGTGGCCCAACAGCTATCATTTTAAAGCCCCCTAAACTTTTAAGAAAGAGATATTAGATTATATATAGTGATGGGCGAATTTGCGCCGTTTAAGGGATCCTATACCTGTATATTATATTAATATTCTATTTGAAAGCCTCTTACAATAGTCATCACCAGCAATGTAGAAAAAGTAAAAAAATGTATTTAGTGGTACATAAAACAAGCCTAATATGTTTCTTGCCTATTGGGGTATGAGGGGTAAATATGGTATAAAGAACTTTGTCCTCTAACATGGGCTAAGGACAATGTGCTTCATTACAGCTCTACTTGACTATTTTTATATTGTTTAAAGGGGTGGTTCACCTTTAAGGTAACTTTTAGTATGTTATAAAATGTCCAATTCTAAGCAACTTTTCAATTAGTTTTCATT
This sequence comes from Xenopus laevis, assembly GCF_017654675.1. Lineage (NCBI taxonomy): Eukaryota > Metazoa > Chordata > Amphibia > Anura > Pipidae > Xenopus > Xenopus laevis. The sequence goes on from NC_054375.1 coordinate 145,330,808, forward strand.
ATTTGTTTTTTATAGTTTTATAGTTATTTGTCTTTTTCTTCAGACTTTTTGCAGCTTTCAAATGGGCGTCGATGACCCCTTCTAAAAAACATACACATGTAGGGGTAGATTTATCAAGGGTCGAATTTCGAAGTTAAAAATAATTCGGAATTCGACCATCGAATTGAAATACTTCCACTTCGAATATCGAAGTCGAATTTTTTTTTTCATCGACTTTGGGTATCCTGCCGTCGAAGTAAAATCGTTCGAAGGATGTCAGCGATCGATCGAATGATTTTACTTCGACTTCCAGAAATTGCTCTAGAAGGTCCCCATAGGCTAACATAGCATTTCGGCAGGTTTAATTTGGCGAAGTATTGAAATCGACGTTTTTTTAAAGAGACAGATGAATGGTCAATATTCGAACGATTTTATTTCTAATCAAATTTGAAGTCGAAGTTGTGGTATCCTATTAGATGGTCGAAGTATCCAAAAAACTTTGAATTTTGAATTTTTTTACTTTGAAAATTCCCTCAAATTTACTTCGACCCTTGATAAATCTACCCCGTATTGTTATTGCTATTTTTTATTACTCTTTCTATTCAGGCCTCTCCTATTCATATGCCTATCTCTTATTCAAATCAATGCATGGTTGCTAGGGTAATTTGGACCCTAGCTTCCAGATTGCTTAAAATGCAAATTGAAGAGCGCTGAAAAAAAAAGCTAAATAACTTAAGAACCTTTAATAATAAAAAAATAAAACCAATTGCAAATTGTCTCAGAATATCACTCTCTACATCATACTAAAAGTTATATCAAAGGTGAACAACCCCTTTAAGAGTGAGATATATGAGAAATTATGAGAGAGTTAGTTTTCCCTTTAAATTTAATCTTCAGAGAATATTACTGTCTGGCCCAGGATACTATAGTATTCTGGAAGGAACAGGCAGTCAATCCATTCCAATGACCCAGCTCACATATTAGAGCTCACTTCCTGCAGGAAGGATATCCTGTAGAAAGGTATTTAATTGTTATGAAAATGTAAGGATTGTTTCTCTCTGAGCAGAACACAGCAGGAAGTCTACATGTTTGTAGAAGAAACGCCCAGAGGGTCTGGCACTGAAATTCATTTTTCAAAAGAGGAAACAGATTTTTTTTTATATTTAATTTTGAAATCTGACATGGGGCTAGACATATTGTCAGTTTCCAAGGTGCCCCCAGTCATGTGATCTTTTAAAACTATGTGACACACACCGGTCCTATATTTGTTATTCAGAAGTAGCCACTTAAAGAATTAGAGTGGCCGAATCCTAACCACTAGACCACCAGGGAGAGACGTGACTGGTTTTAAAGGACGTTGATGTTACTCAAAAACAAGCAGTTAAAATAGGACAACATTCTGTACTGGATTATTCATCTGGGGCTCAGAGTTCATACTGTATATGGTATTCACTATGTATAGACCATCACAATAGATATTACTTCAACACATTTTAACATTTGTTGTATATTGTATTTATACCAGGGGTGTCCAACCTGCGGCCCGAGGGCCGCATGCGGCCCAGGATGGATTTGAATGCGGCCATGTGTGAATTTCCGCCTATCCAGGAAACGTCATGTTGCAATGTCACACACAGACAGCGTATGTATCGGGTCACCAGGCCCGGACTGGCAATCTGTGGGTTCTGGCAAATGCCAGCGGGGCTGTTATAAGGTGCCATAGAAAGTCAGTATTTAGTGGGCTGCTGGGGACTGTTTGGGCCTCTGTGTGGGCTGATTGGGCCTCTGTATAACTGAAATTCCAGGGCACTAATTGTGTGCATGTGTGCTTTAAATTTTACATGGGGTGTGCGGTGTGTGGCTTCCTAGAGCGCTCTGTTACTTACTAAGGCAGGTAAGCATTCTTCAGCGGTATCGCCCGATATGCTAGGGATATATGCAGCGCCTACATTTGTGAGCAACTTTTTTCAAAAATGAACACACTAAGAGTAAAATTAGAACCAAATTATCTGATGAGCACCTGGAGAATTCCCTGAGAATTGCAACTACTTCCATTCAACCTGATATTGATACATTAGTTTCTCAAACACAATGTCAAAAATCCCATTAGGTTTATGATGCCCTCTTTTCTTTTACGTTTACAATAAAATAAATAAAAAGTTGGCTTTAGTGTTTGTGTGTATTCCGAGTGTGGCCACAGAACATTTTTCTTCTTCCAATGTGGCCCAGGGAAGCCAAAAGGTTGGACACTAGTGATGTGCGGGCCGACCCAAGGCCCGCGGGACCCGCGGGTTTACCCATGGGTCGGGGGGGTTCGGGCTGACCCCTGGACAAAATGCACTGGTCGCGGGCGCGTGCGGGTCGAGCTCTCCTCCTGCTCTCCCTGCCCGCGACCTAGTTCTGCTGGCTTCTGGCGCCGGAATTTATAGACTTCCGCCTGCCCCGCCCCGCCCCTTTTGTGACGTCACTGTGTCCCGGGGTGGGTCTATAAATAAAGGGGAGCATCGGGCCCGGGTCGGATGCGGGTAGGGAGCGGGCGGGTTAGGGTCAGGTGCGGGTCGAGAAATTCTTGACCCACACATCACTATTGGACACCCCTGATTTATACTATATTTGAAAGCCTCGTAAAATACTCATCACCAGTAATGTAGAAAAAGTAAAAAAAATGTATTTAGTAGTACATAAAACAAACAAGCTTAATGTGTTTCTTGCCTAATGGGGTTATGGATGAAAATAGCTCTGTTAATTTTGAAGAAGACCATGACGTGGATCAACGCACTGTGTATACTTGAACCTTTAGACATATGGGGATTGTGGGATAGCAGAGTGTGAACATCATGATAGATGTGGCCCAGGTAGATACACAGAGGCAGCCGAAACCAACCAGAAATCGCTTCTATCGTAAACATCCCTGGGTGGGCTTGAACCATCAACTTTTCAGTTAACAGCCAAACACGCTAACCAATTGCACAACACAGGCAAACATGATGGTGTTTGAGCATTAGCTCCAGCAGTTGGTTCCTGAAGCACAGATAGTTTTTTGCGCATGTGCAGTCACCTCCGATATGGGAGTCTCAGAGTCAGAGCACATGCTGCACATTGATATTACTTGTGGCTCAGTGTTAGTGGCAGATAACAGCCAATATTATTCTTTTAAGAGGCTATACAGATGGGGGTTGGGGTAATATAGTGAGTTTTTCATACTGTTAATACATTTACACCTATTTGTAAAATGGTCAGCAGATTTTAGCATAACCATATGTATTGAAATAGAAGCATTGCCATCAAGCAGCAGAGTGGCGCAGCGGAAGCGTGCTGGGCCCATAACCCAGAGGTCGATGGATCAAAACCATCCTCTGCTAATTTTTTTTTTTTTTTAAATATTTATAGTAAATATTTAATACTCTTTATAATGCAATTACAAATTGATTCCTTTTTGTCATCTTGTAATAGGGGGCCTTGTGCTAGCCACATTGGCTAGTCACAGCTCCCTGCTCTTTCAGGGTATCTTACTGACCTACTATCATAGGTATCTTACAAGACCTTTGGTGGAAATGGGCCTAATGGCTGGATGGCCTGATGGCTGGAACCAACTAGTGCTAAATTCCGCTGAAATATCCTATGGTAATCAGAGGGAAGGGAGGGGGTTCCTCCAATATGAGGTCCAACACTAGGTAACTTGCTCCAGGGCCATTTAACCAATATGGCTCCTCCATACTGAGACAGCAATCAACTGGCCTATGTATGGGGCATGCCCTCCTATATCTGGCCAAATATTGGTCAGATATGTATTGAGCAGATTAGTGAATCCCATTGGGTGAGTACCTCATAAACTAATTTTTGTAATGTGATTACTGAGGCCATCGGTATTTTTGGGCAACATTTCACATTTGACTAGTATATCTGGTCTTTCTGGAATGTTGGTTGGTATGAGCTTCTATTTTGTATAGAGAATTTTGCACATTCAGGGTTTTTGTTCAGCTTTGCAAAAAAAATGAAATGCTGGAGGTTTGAAAAGTTTAGACTAATTATAATCTTTCTCTTTATTATAATAGATAGTAGTTATTATTGTGCTGGTGGCATAGCCGACTAAGATGGTTGGACACTTGATTGAATGGACAACAAAAAAGCTCTGTTTGGTGAAATAAAAGTAAAACAATAAAAAATATTTTAAAAAAAAAGCACCGGCAGAAGATACAAGACAGTACAGATGAAAATAAAGGGTCCAATGATGCTCCACAAAACAGATAATGGTAAGTAGAATACATTATGGTGCTAATCTGAGATATACTGTGTTGCCTTAGCCAAGAGAAGCATTTTGCAAATGTAGGAAATAGTTCTGCCTTACCCTTTAATTGGTGTCTTTGGTGGCTGTGTTGCATATATATCATATTAATAGGGTAATCTGTCGTAAGGACCCTTCATGTCAAATGGTCTGCTGCTTGCGGGCTGCTAGTGTGAGTAAGGAATGCTCCAAATGTACCTATTACTCTGGTTTTATGGTGTTGGATCTTGTGTTTCTTCATTTCAAGCCAAATGACAAACTGCATTTATTACAATTAAATAAGGAGGGGTAGATCATTTCTTTCCATGAGAATCTGGAATCGGTGATATTGCCAAATCCTAACCAATAGACCACCAGGGGGGGATAAATTCACATTTGAAAGCCACACCATATTGTTTTTACTGTTATATCATTTCCCTTTGTGGAGGGCAGAGACTTGCTAAATGGACCTTGACACAGGTACTGACTATATTAAGCATCAATCTTTCTAGAGGGGCACATACACTGTCCTTACTCAGAGGCAAACAGAATAGGACTAGTTGTACCTCCTGCCACTGCTCTCTGCACTGAAGGCTGGATTTTTAATCTGGGGTTCAGTGCAGAGACCAGAAACCCCTGGGGTGCAAGCACTGTGTAAGTGATTAGTTACATAGTTGCATAGTTAAGTTGGGTTGAAAAAAGACCAAAGTCAATCATGTTCAACACCTCCAAATGAAACCCAACTCACATACCGACACACACACAAGGCCAAAGTCCAAGTGTTTTTATACAGGTCATGGAACTCCAAGGAGACTTCTTCATCCTTACTAGCACTGTGTTTCTTGTTGGCTCTATATAAATAAATGATGATGATGATACTTATATTATGCAACAGGAGGCACTTTATTAATTATAATACACAAGTGGTGTATTAAACATTTATCTTCCATTGGCCCCAGCAATATACGGTATGACACAGTAACAATAGAAATATGTATCTCACAGGCTCCAGCACCATATGGCCACCATTTCATTATACAGCTGGGATGGCTAGTTGGCCAGCTGTGTTAGCTCAGCACTGGATCTGTTAATTCTGAAGAAGACGATGACGTGGTTAAACAAACTTGTATACATGAATCTTAATTATGGGGTGATTGTAAGATAACAGAGTGTGGCCATGGTAGATACACAGAGGCAGCTGAAACCAAAGAGAAATCGTCCCTGGGTGGGCTTGAACCACCAACCTTTCGGTTAACAGCCGAACGCGCTAACCGATTGCGCCACAGAGACAGACATAATGAAACACCAGCATTAGCTACAGCAGTTTGGTTATAAAATACAGATATTTTAGCTCCAGCAGTTGGTTCCTAAAAAAGGAATCAACATCATAAAACAAGAATGATGATCAGGCCCGGACTGGCAATCTGTGGGTTCTGGAAAATGCCAGAGGGGCTGCTATAAGATGCCATAGAAAGTCAGTATTTAGTGGGCTGCTGGGGGCTGTTTGGGCCTCTGTGTACCTGAAATGCCAGGGCCTATTTTAATTCTCAGTCCGGACCTGATGATGATTGGATGCCACTGGATCAGCCCTATGGAAGAAGAAATGCTTAAATTGTTACATGCTGTATTGCTAATGGTTCCTCCACATCCTCACAAGCTTTCATGACATATAAGCTATTATTAAATACTCTGTATTGTAATACTCTGTATTAATGTATGCCTCAAAAAAGCTGTCTGGTTAATATCAGAGTGAATGTGAATGGTTCAAGTCAGGACTAGTGATTCTACTGTTTTCAAGAAAAACTTGTGAAATTCGAACGTTTTCACGAAAAAATAGAGCAATTCGAACATTTTCACTGAAAAATCTAGCAATTCGAACCTTTTCACAAAAAAATCAAGCAATCGAACCTTTTCACGGAAAAATCTTCAAAATCGTACATTGACAGCAGCGAATTTTCACCGGCGAATTTTCGCTGGAGGTTCGTGAATTTATTCGTCTGCTAAATGCGGGAATTCGCCGCAAATTCGTGCCAGGTGAATTTATTTGCCCATCACTAGTCAGAACCAGGGGGAACTTTGGGGCCAGGCTCTATTTGAGTAAGTATTTATTTAAATCCAAGAGAGACTTCATGGGCGAGAATCATATATCCCTAGTGGAGAATCATATGGTAGACGAGCGAGAATATATGATCATTATATTTGATCATTATTTTATATAGGATTATATATATATATGATACATATATGACATATATGATTAAAAGAAATATTACAAATGGAATACCAGGAGTTTAATAACCAGCAAGATGTTCGGAGAGAAACAGGCACTTTATTGAATTGACAACTCAAATGCTTTGTTTGGTGTTATAAAACACAAAAACTAAAAACAGTACTAGCAGGGAATACAAAACAGTACAGATTAAAATATAAGGGTATATATATATATGTATGTTTGCACTAATTTGGGGATAATAGTGCCTTAGCAAAGAGAAGCATTTAGCGAACAGATCTGCCTTACCCTTTAATTGGTGTATTTGGTGACTGTGTCTTATATATACATCATACTAACATCTAGGAGATGCTACAGATAGATATTCAGTAGGTTTTTTGTTACTTGTCTTCAGGATTTTTGTGAGAAATCTAATTCTGAACCAACGTTCCCTTGTTTTCTTAAGAACTGTTAAAAACTTGTCGAATTAAAGACATGTAAAATAGTCAGTAGATTCTGGCATAACCATATATATTGAAATAAGAGCTCACTCTTCAAGCAGCAGAGTGGCGCAGCGGAAGCGTGCTGGGCCCATAACCCAGAGCTCGATGGATCGAAACCATCCTCTGCTATATTTTTTTTTTTCTTTCTAAATGCAATTACAAGTTGTTTCATTTTTGTCCTTTTGTAATGGGAGGCCTTGGGGGGCATATTCACGAGCCACATTAGCTCCCTGCTCCCTGCTCTTTTAGCATGCTGTAATGGGTATTTTATTTGGTGGAAATGTGCCTGGTAGGATTTGTCCTTTGCTGGAGCCAACTAGCGCTGAGTACTACCAAGAGATCCTTTGGTAAACAGAGGGAAGGGAGGGGGCCCCTTTAACCAATATGGGTAGTCCATACTGAGACAGCAATCAACTGGCCTATGTATGGGGCATGCCCTCCTACATCTGGCCAAATATTGGTCAGATATGTATTGAACAGATTAGGCAATCCCATCGGATGAGTACCTCATAAACTCCTCTTTTAATGCATTTACTAAGGTCATCTGTATTTCTGGGCAACATTTCACATTTGACGAGTATATCTGGTCTCTCTGGAATGTTGGTTGGTATGAGCTACTATTTTGTATAGAGAACTTTTTTAGAGCGCGTTTTTGCGAGAAAAAAAAACAATGCTGGAGGTTTGTGTTCGAAACGTTTAGACTAATTATAATCTTTCACTTTATTATAGATAGTACTTAATATTGTGCTAACTAAGATGGTTGGAAAGAAAGAAGGCACTTGATTGAATAGACAATACAAAAGCTCTGTTTGGTGTTATAAAAGTAAATAAAAAATATAAAAAACAACACTGGCAGAAGATACAAAACTGTACAGATGAAAATAACATTTAGACTGTAAACCCTATGGGTTAGGGTCCTCCAGCCTTTTGTCTCCTTGACACTGAGCATTTCATCTGTATTGTATTAAATGATGCACTTATTGTTACTTTTTATTTCAATGACCCCTTGTTTGTTACTTCTAATTTATTGTTTTGCTGTACAGTGCTTTGTCCTCAAGGAGAGCTATACAAATAAAAATATACATACATACATACATGCAAATAAAGGGTCCATTTTAGTGCTAATCTGAGATATACTATAGTACCTTAGACAAGAGAAACCTCTTGCAAATGTAGGAAACAGTTTTGTCTTACCCTTTAATTGGTGTCTTTGGCGACTGTGTCTCATATATATATATCTTATTAACATCTAGGAGATGCTACAGATAGATATGCATTCAGTAGGATTTTGTTACTAGTCTTCAAGATTCAGGAGGGGAAGTAGGGGACAAAAGGGTAGGGGGGTGGTCTACAACTGATCCAAAACAACAGATTCTCCATTTTGGCTGAAGATGCTGGGGAGGAAAGCTCTGAACTGATGTGCAGTGTTGGACTGGCCCACAGTTATACCAAGAAAAGTCCCGGTGGGCCCAGGTGTCAGGGGGCCCTTGTGCTGCTAACATTTGGCCTATTTCATGGCTATTCCCTATTTCAATGAGAACTAAGTGGCTTAATAGATGGAATAATAGATTATAGTATTATAGTATGTAAAGAAAAGAGACTAGGAGAATAGAGATTGAGTGAGGAGAGGAATAATAATAGTACTGAGAGTGGGCCCCTGGTCTAAGGTTACTTGGTGGGCCCGTGGTGAAATGTTTTTGGGTGGGCCCCTGGTGTCCCAGTCCGACACTGCTGATGTGTATGGAGTAGGCAGACTCAGGGCACCTGGGAGGCAGTGGCTCTAATACGGGTGGTGGGGGGTGCAAGGAAGGAAAGGCAGGTTTTAATTATAGGGAATTCAATTATTAGAAAGGTGGATAGGGTAATCTGTCATAAGGACCCTCCATGCTGAATGGTCTGCTGCTTTCCGGCTGCTAGTGTGACCAAGGTGTGCTCTTAGAGCGCAGCCCAAAATGTACCTATTGCTCTGGTTTTATGGTGTTTGGTTGCAGTGTCTTTAGGTGCGCCCATACATTTGGGGTATAGTTTAGTCAGTACATATTGCAGAGTGATATTTAGGGTTTTTTTTAAGTTGTCATGGCAACTATGGGGATACATCTTTCATTTGATCTTTTTTTCCTTCATTTCACGCCAAATTACAACTTCTACAGGGATTTAATTTATTACAGTTATATAAGGAGGGGGTAGATAATTTTCTTTCCCTGACTGGGAATTGAATTGGCTGGAGAGCGCCTGAAGCCTAACAACTAGACCACCAGGGGGCGATGTCACAGAATGATAAATTCACATTTGAAAGAAACACCATATTGTTTTTACGGTTGTATCATTTCCCTTTGTTGAGTCAGAGACTTGCTGAATGGACCTTGATGCAGGTGCCGACTATATTAAGCATCAATCTTTCTAGAGGGGCACATACACTGTCCTTATTTAAAGGCAAACAGAATAGGACTAGTTGTACCTCCTGCCACTGCTCTCTGCACTGAAGGCTGGATTTTTAATCTGGGGTTCGGTGCAGAGACCAGAAACCCTTGGGGTGCAAGTGCTGTGTAAGTGATTAGTTACATACAGTAGTTACATAGTTAAGTTGGGTTGAAAAGAGACCAAAATCGATCAAGGTCAACCCCTCCAAATGAAACCCAGCGCACATCTATACTACTATATTATAGAAGAAGCTCAAGGTTAAAGCGATTCTGTTATTAGGGTTGTAGAATGTTTACACAGAACAAGGAACACATTTGTTGTCTCATGTCACAAGTATTCCTAGTGCAAGGCCAAGAAAGTCACAACAGTTTCAAAAACTTACTGCACAGATACCAGATATTATGGACACTGTGCTGACACAGTAAATGCACCTTATTTGGCTATTGTACTGAGACTGTGAGTCTGTCCCTAAAATGGAAATAGTGGCAGTTATGCTAAAACAAGAATGATGATTGGATGCCTCTGGATCAGCCCCATGGAAGAAGAAATGGTTAAATTGTAACATGCTGTATTGCTAATTGTTCCTTCTATGTCCTCACAAGCTTTCAGAATGTATGAACTATCATTTAATACTCTGTATTAATGTATACCTCAGGTAAAGCTGTCTGGTTAATATCAGAGCAAATTCGAATGCTTTAAGTCAGGCCCACAGGGAATTTTGGGGTCAGGCTCCATTTAAGCAGGTATTTATTAAAATCCAAAAGACACTTACTCATTGTTGGCGAGAATCTTATATCCCTGGTGGAGAATCACATGGGTAGTGAGAAAATATAATAATATATGACCATTAAATTTGATCATTATTATATATATATATATATATATATATATATATATATATATATATATATATATAGGTAAGTAGATGCCGGTGCATATGTGTATATATATATCTATATATATCTATATATATCTATATATATATATATATATATATATATATCTATATATATATATATATATATATATATATATATATATATATATATATATATATATATATTTAAAAGAAATATGGCAAATGGCACACTAGGAGATTAATCACCAACAGGATGGTTGGAGAGAAACAGGGCACTTGATTGAATTCTAAAGCTTTGTTTGGTGTCATAAAAGTAAAACACAGAAACAAAAAAAAACAGCACTGGCAGAGAGTACCAAACATATTTATATTTAAATAAAGGGTCCAAAGATGGTAAACAGATAAAGATAAGTAGATTGTTGCACTATTTTGGATAATAGAGAAGCATTTAGCAAACTGTTGCGCCTTACCCTTTAATTGTGGTATTTGTGCTACAGATATTCAGTAGGTGTTTGTTACTTGCCTTCAGGATTTTGGTCAAAAATCTAATTTTGAACCAATGTTCCCTTGTTTTTGTAAGAAATGTTCAAAACCTGTGGAATTCTAGGAAGAACTGCCTTCAGAATTTTGTGTATAAGAAAGCAAGAACATCGCTTCCAAACTGCATGTTCAGTACTTACAGTATATCGTTTGTGGATAAAGTGGGGATGTTTAGAATGATAATCAGCAGGGTATGCACTTAGAGCGCAGCCCAGGGGTGTAACTTGGTAGCGTCAAGCCACCCAGCCAAAATATTTACTGAGGGGGCAGACGCAAACAGTCCTCTTCCCCTGGCCCCCCTCCCGACCCACTCACTCCGCACCTCCAAGGTCGGTACTTCATCAGTATTTTAAAGGTAAACGACGGGTCGGGAAAGGGGAACTATGATACAGCAGACTCCATGGTCTGCCCCCCCCATGGCAGTAGGGTCTGCTGTATAGGTAGTCTTTAGGTGCACCAATACATTTGGGGTATTGTTTAGTCAGTAAAAATGGCAGAGTGATAATTAGCAGGTTATTTTCAGTTATCATGGCAAGTATGGGTAGAAATCTAAATTTGGATCATTTTTCTTTATTTGAAGCCAAACTGCAAACTTCTACATATTATTCATTAAATACACTTAAATAAGGAGATATTAGGTTAAAATGACTTTCCCTGACCGGGAATCGAACCCGGGCCGCGGCGGTGAGAGCGCCGAATCCTAACCACTAGACCACCAGGGAGAGATGCCCCAGACCATTAAGTTCATGTTTAAAAGTCACACCATATCGTTTTACTGCTATACAATTTACCTCTGTGGAGGGCTGAGACTTGCTGAATGCACCTTGCCACAGGTACTGACTGCATTAAGCATCTCTCTTTCAAGAGGGGCACATACACTGTCCTTACTCAAAGGCAAACGGAATAGGACTTGATGTTTGGGCTTCCTTTGAATCAGAATTTTCCGGCTGCCCTGATCAACGAGCCGACCGATAACCAAATCTTCTGCTGATATCAGTCGGCTTGTCTCCCGCCCAGGCCCGGACTGGCAATCTGTCCATTCGGGCAATTGCCCGATGGGCCGCTTCTGATCCTAATCAGAAACTGTGCTGCAGCCGCATCGTCTCTCTCTCTCCCCTACTGACTCCGGCTGTTTCTGGAAGCCTGAGACAGTGGGACAAGCAGTTGGAATAGTTAGCTGGACATTGTATGTGGTTAGCCATCTCCCCCTCCTCCCCTCCTCCCGGCAGTGTACGATCCTTTCACTTTCGCTCTTGTGACCTTACTGCCTGTACTCCCCCCTCCTCTGCTCTCATCCCGTCTGTACACTCATTTCTTTGTTGTACTCAGGCTGGGGTGCATATAGTGATTACATTAAATAAATCAAATGCAGACTATTGTATTATCAATTGATTCATAAAACAAATGAAATATTAGTATGTATTAATATCAATGAATTGATTAAATAAATTAAATGGAGTACTGGTGTTTATAAAATGTGTGTGTCTGTGTATAAAGTAGAACACCAATTTTACGTTTTTCAGGGGACCAGAAAAACAAATGTAAAATCAGGGAAATGTGTTAAAGTAATTTTTTCTTCAAGTACTGAAAGGATATAATCACAGGAGCCGTTTTACATTGAGATACAATATTTAGTGTGTTAATAACAAGGGTTAAACTTTGCAGTGTTAATGTTACACTATGGGGGGCATGACTCTCTGTCACATACACAACCTAAAGCAACAAGTGATTGGTGCAGGACTGTATAAGGGGCAGACTAATTGGAATTGATTATTTAAAGGAAGAACCATGGCAAAATATGGACCTGATTAGTATTTTAAAAGTATTTAATGTGCCTATTCTATTTTCTTAAAATAGTTTTTTGTTAACATTTTGGTTTGGCACTTTGCCTTGTGGGCTTTTGTGAGTAAAGGAAGGCCCTCAAGCTCAGGTTTTCTGATGGGCCCCATTCCAACACTGGTGCCATTGGTGCAACTAGTCTTCTTGGTGGCCCTACCATTTGTCTGCTGCGCAAATACATGGGGAAGCTGTGAGTTATACTTGTGGGGCTGCCCTGAATTCCACCCCCACAGGACTACAAAGAGGGACGTTAGTCCTGGGTACTTGGGCAAACACATCTCTGCCTAGACTGGAAGCCGGGCAGACAAGTCACTTCTGAGCCACCCCCCCCCATACTTGACCCTAAGGCTAATGTCACACTTAGGTGATTTGTGTTGTTTGAAGTACATATCCCTCACTTCTTGCTCCTGTCGTTTTCGTTTATGTGCTGTAAACTGCATCTTTTTTAGTATTCTATAACATTCATATATCATTTATATCATTCTAATTTCTCCAGTGGAAATTTTTATATTGTTGGCCTCCCTAAACAAAAGTCCCTCTCCTCCCCTACTTTAGCCTGCAAGGGTGAGCATGCAGAAGAGCTCTGTGAGTTAATTCATTTCCATGCATAATCACTGCATTTGCCTGCCTGCTGACCAACTAATGACCTGCATGAATTTTTTGCAGTTTTACCCCAATATATGAGTGGATGAGTACAAGACCAGCGCATGTTTACAATAGGACTGCTTTGATTTTTTTGCCCCGGCTGCTTTTTACTCCCAGTCCGGCCCTGCTCCCGCCATACACGTCTATAACCTTAAGCCACAGTGGCCCTCTCATGCTATGACACAGTGACAGCAACTCTCAGTTCTCTCCATGCCTGTCCTTGTAACTACTACCCATAGGAGAAATTGCCAAGGTTGCTCAGCTGTTTTAGGCCAGCACTGACTCTGAAATTGGCTCTGTTAATTCTGAAGACGTTCAATGCACTGTGTATACTTGAACCTTTAGACATATGGGGCGATTGTGGGATAACAGAGCATGACCATCATGATGGATGTGGCCCAGGTAGATACACAGAGCCAGCAGTTGGCTCCTAAAACACAGATTTTTGCACATGTGCAGTCACCTCCGATATGGGACTGGAGTCTCAGAGTCAGAGCAATTGCTACACAATGATATTACTTGTGGCTCCGTGTTAGTGGCAGATAACAGTCAATGTTATTTGATAAGAGGCTATACAGATAGGAGTTGGGGTAATATAGAGTTTGTTTCATACTGTAAATATGTGTATATCTATGTGTAAACAGTCAGCAGTTTCTGGTTTAAACATATATATTTAAATAAGAGCTTACTCTCCAAGCAGCAGAGTGGCGCAGCGGAAGCGTGCTGGGCCCATAACCCAGAGGTCGATGGATCGAAACCATCCTCTGCTACATTTTTTTATTTAAAAAAAAATATATTTATGACAATTATTTTATACTCTGTATAATGCAATTACAAATGATTTCATTTTTGCCATTTTGTAGTGGGGGGCCTTGGGGGGCACACCAGCTAGCCTCCTTGGCTACTCATAGCTCCCTGTTCTTACAGGGTCTTACCTACCTACTGTAATAGTTGTCTTACAGAAATGGGGCTGATGAGATTTGTCCCTGGCTGGAACCAACTAGTGCTGAGTTCCACCAAGAGATCCTTTGGGGTAAGAGAGGGGGCTCCTTCAATATGAGGTCTAATACTAGGTAGCTTGCACCAGGCCCATTTAACCAATGTGGTTCCTCAATACTGAGACAGCAATCAACTGGCCTATGTATGGGGCATGCCCTCCTATGTCTGGATACATATTGGACAGATATCTATTGAACAGATAAGGGAATCCCATCAGGTGAGTGCCTCATAAACTTCTCTTTTAATGCATTTACTGAGGCTATCTGTATTTCTGGGCAACATTTCACATTTAAAGTCCAAACTATTTCTCTGTAGTCATAGGCCATATGATTAAGTGCTGGGTAAGCATGAAACGCGTTAGGCTGCGTGTGGGGTAATGTTGTATTTTAGATGTTACAATAAATATAGCATGACTACAGAGACATTCATTATACATTTTACACAGGGACTAAGTTTTACCTGCAACTTACTTGCTGCTTTCAAAGTTAAAACTCCCAAACATGGCTGCCCTTTTATTAGACACCAGTGGGATCACCTGACTATAGCTGGGAAGGGTGGGAGCTACAACATGGAGCTGGTCACTGCTCCTGTATAAACTATAACAAACAAGGGAAAGTTTTGCTCACCACTAATTTTTAAAACCATTAGGCGGGGGTGCAATGAGGCTGTGACCACAAAATACATATAGACAAATACAAGAATCCTTTGCACTCAACCCATTATAAATATATTTAAAACATTGAGACATTTTGTGTCTTAAGCAACTAAAAACTATGGCCAACTATGTCAAAGGCATCCTTGATACTGTCATGGGATGTTTTTATCATAATGCATCAGTTAATAGTGCTGTTCCAGAATTCTGCACTGAAATCCATTTTTCAAAAGAGCAAACTGATTTTTTTAATATTTAATTTTGAAATCTGACATGGGGCTAGACATATTGACAGTTTCCCAGGAGCCCCAGTCATGTGAATTGTGCTCTGATAAACTTCAGTCACTCTTTACTGCTGCACTGCAAATGTGAGTGATATTCCTACCTCCCTTCCCCCCCCCCCAGCAGCCTAACAACAGAACAATGGGAAGGTAACCAGATATCAGCTCCCTAACACAAGATAACGGCTTGCCTCTAAGGGTAAGGACACACTGGACGATTTGTGGCCAACGTTTTAAAAAAGTAAATTGCGGCGACAAGACGATCGTCTTTTTTGAACAGACGATTCACAGCGACTATTGGCACAGAGCGATTTGTATCCCATTACTCTGTGCAGTACGTGCTCCACCCAAACCGGAAACGGTTTGTGCTTCCCGCTGTAACCTGACGTCTTTACGTGCTTGCGTTCTTGCGTCATTGCGTTCGCATTGTAATTTGAATACAATTGCTGCTACTTATCTGTATGTGTGTGCGTGTCTAGGAGATTTCAGTGCTTTTCTAAGTACATGGTATTTCTGATAAATCGCTCGGAAAAGGGTCTCAGTGCGTTTTGGAGCTACTGTGGGCACAGGAGCTGGCGTCTTTTATTTGGTTTTGTTCAGAGACAAAACGAGCGATATGTCGCCACGATTTGCTTTTTAAAAACGTTGGCGACAAATCGTCCAGTGTCTCCTTACCCTAAAGGCCCCCATGCACAGGCTGATAAAAGCTGTCAACAGACCGAGTCGGCAGCTTATTGGCCCGTGTGACCAAAAGTCAACCAGATCTCGATTAGGCAGTTTAAAAAATCCTGTTGGATCGCAGCTGCATCTGTGCATCTATGTGGTCCTGCGATCTGACCACCCATATCGCATCCATTCTGATCCAATCGTTGGGCCCTAGGGCCCGAAATCGGATCAGCCCAATATCGCCCACTTCAATGTGGGCATATCGGGGAGAGATCCACTCGTTTTGCAATATCTCCAAATGAGCGGATCTCTACATCTATGGCCACCTTTACACAAGAGCATGGTTGCACTTGTACCACAGAGTAAATAAAGGACCTCTACAAACTTCTATTCCTTCCACTGGACCCAGCAATATATGACACAGTATTTTGATCAGTTGATGGCATAGTAACCCCAGCAATATGCATCACACAGGCTCTAGCAATATACTGTATATCCACCGTTTTATTATACCCTATCACTCTATGACACACTGATCCCAGCAACTCTTAGTGCCATCCCTCATAATTAACACCCATAGAAGGTGAATGCAGGAGGGGGCGAAGATGCCAGCTGGCCTAGGGTGCTCAGTTATCTTAGCCCAGCACTGGCACTGGCATCAGCTCTGTTAATTCTGAAGAAGACTATGAAATGGTTAAACACTTGTATATGTGAACCTTAATTATAGGGTGATTGAGACATAACAGAGTTTGGCCATGATGGCTGTGGCCCAGGTAGGTACACAGAGGCAGCTGAAACCAAAGAGAAAAACGTCCCTGGGTGGGCTTGAAGCACCAACCTTTCGGTTAACAGCCGAACGTGCTAACCGATTGCGCCACAGAGACAGACTTAATGAAACATCAGCATTAGCTCCAGCAGTTGGGGCATAAAATACAGATAGTTTTTGCGCATGTGCAGTTATCTGGGCTGGAGTCTCAGAGTCAGAGCACATGCTGCACAGTGATATTACTAGTGGCTCAGTGTTAGTGGCAGATAACAACCAATACTATTCTCAAAAACAGTTAGTAGCTTATGTATTAACCATCTATGTTAAAATAATGACACTACAGATCACAGCAGAGTGGTGCAGCGGAAGCGTGCTGGGCCCATAACCCAGAGGTCGATGGATCGAAACCATCCTCTACTACTTTTAATTTCTAAATACAGAAAACAAAATAATGCAATTACAAGTTGATTCCTTTTTTTTTTGTCATTTTGTAGCGGGGGGACACCTGCCATCCACCACTGTTGCTCACAGTTCTTCTTACAGGGTGTCTTACTAACCTAATATAATAGTTGACTTACAGATCTTTGGTGGAAATGGGGCTGATGGGATTTGTCCTTGGTTGGAGTCCACTAAATGCATTGAAGTGTACACCTTGTGGTTTTGCAGTCTAAACACCTCCTTTCCTATGAAATACCCCCACAAAACATTTTCTGTTCCTTCACATGGCAGTGGGCAACCAATGGGGCCCATCCCCATCAGGTGACAGTAATTAGCAAGCAATGGGTATTTCTACCTGTGTGAGTTCTGCGAGGGCCTAATCCGACCATGGCCATCCATTGCAGTCAGCCGCAAAGCCTTTGGGCAAGTTTGCAATAAGACGATGTTTTCCTCCATGTGAATGAGGGCTCTCCTCACTGTGCACTCTGCATGATAGAACTTCAGAGCAGGTAAGCTGAAACTACAAGCTATTGGTTTGCTGGGCAATTCTAAATGCCCCAGAGTGTTTTTATATCATTTATCTCCCCTCCTGGTGTTAAATGATGAATACGGGCAGGAGAAGTGGGTGAGTAAAGGAGCCTCAGAGGCCGGGTTTTGGACAAACCCCACGGAATCCTCAGGATAAAGTTCTGTTCTTTTTTTCCTTGACAAGCTGCTCGATGTAACAATGTGTTACAAAAACAGGCTGCTCATTAGCCATGCAAATTTGGCTGCAGTTAACAGCTTTCAGGTAGGCTGTGTGTTTAAAAGCAACGGTGACCTAAAGGAACTTGATATTTCCCTAAATGGAAATCTCTTAACAAGAAAAGGATGTTTCACCTGCAGTCAGGTCCGGACTGAGAATTAAAATCGGCCCTGGCATTTCAGGTACACAGAGGCCCAATCATCCCCCAACCAGCCCAATATATAATGACTTTCTATTACACCTTATAGCAGCCCCTCTGGCATTTGCCAGAACCCACAGATTGCCAGTCCAGGCCTGCCTTCAGTTCACATACAGCCTGTAAGTAGATAAGTCGAATAACTATGTTTTCCTTTAAGAAAGGCTTCGAATAACAAAATAAATGTACAGCCTGACTAATTCCTGTTATGGTCTTATGAGAGTTTGTTTGCAGTTTGCATCCTGTGCTGTAATCAATGCACAAGCTTTGTATATGGCTATTCATTTAATAGAATATCTCCTAAGGAGGATAGAGGTTCTAATTGTCTGTAGCCTGGTGGGTTTTTGGCCGTTAATGATTCACCTGCAGTATGTGTAATTAAACCACCGTGCTGTATGAGGCACAACAAGCTTGAAGCAGATAAGCTATATGGTTATACCCAGGCCCGGATTTAAAAATAGGTTGCCCCAAGGCCATCTCTGCTCATCGCCCCCCGGCATGCCTCTCCTTCTCTGTCCATGACCCCCTCCCCTTACTTTCCTCGTCCACGTCACCCTCCCCTTTCTGTCCCGTCCGCTTGTGCATGCAAGTATATGCACACATCTTGAATATGCGTATATGTGAATATGCACATGTGCAGCTTACTTGAATGTGGCTAGGTGGCATGCCATCCCTGAATTTCTGCCACCCTAAGCCCGGCCAACGGGTCTTTGTGGTCTTGCCACAAATCTGGGCCTGTTCTTATCCGCTGCCTCTCAAAGTTGCACAATGAAATCACTGAAAGCTTCACAGCCGGAGCAGTGCAAAACGATCAATTACGCTGCATTCCGAAGGGCAAGGAACCAGTGTGGGGGGGAGAGTATGGCAAAAAAGCCAAAGAAGAATGGGTGTTTTTGGAAGAGCTCTTAGTGGTTATCTTGTTTTGGTTTTTCCTCCACCGTAAGTTTTAGACCCCAAAAATGTGTTCTTTATAAAGATTGTTCTCATAGGCGGAGGGTGATTTTTCTTGTTGGGAAGGCTAAAGTTGCCCATACATGGGAGGCCTTCAAATAGTTGTTCACTTTTAAATTAACATTTAGTATCATGCAGACATTAATATTCTAAGATCATTTGCAATTAGTCTTCATTTTTTATTTTGTGTGTTTTTTTAAAATTATTTAGAGTTTTGCTCAACAGCTCCTGAATTTGGTATTTCAGCGGCAATCGGGTTGCTAAAGTCTTATTTGCAGCAACCAGGCAATGGCTTAAACAAGAGATGGAAATATGAGTAAAAGAGGGTCTAAATAGAAATAAAAAGTAACAATCGCACCAGGGCCCACCGGTCTGCAGCTTCAGTGCCCCCCAAACCATCCCCTGTGCCCCCCCCAGCCACAATACACCCTCTTTACCCCCATCCCAGCCGCAAACCAGGGTAAGCCCCTGCTCTTTTGGGCCCCATCGGCCCAGACCCGCTCCCTGCACTGCCGTTTACCGCCATGCGAGTGTACCGTTTTCTACACACCGTGTGGTCATGGAGGTAAGTGGTTGTGTAGGGAGCGGGTCTGGGCTGATGGGGCCCAAAAGAGCTGGGGCTTACAGAGTTTTTCCAGGTGTCCTGCCAGCCCATTCCGACCCTGAATCTGAACCTCACAGAACAATAATTTTTAGATGCCGGGGTCAGTGACATCAAAATATTAAGGGTGTAAAAACAAAAAGACAGGGTAAAAGTAAAACACATAATATAGCAGAATAATTAAATGCTAATTTTACATACAGTCGCCTCACACACCAGTTTCATGTACAAGTCCCAATGCACATAAATGGTCACTAATCTACAACTTAGGTATTTTTTCCAACAAAAATGTTCACATATATTCCTCTTTCCTTTTTGTTGTCTTTTGACCCTACTCCCTTCACTTCCCTTTCCTTATAAGCCTCTTTAGAATTCTGTTATTCCTCCATTTCTGTCACTCCACTCTCATCACATTCACTTCTTTCATATATTTTTCTTCATGTTGTTTCCTTATAGCTTGCCTTTTCCTCTCACTCCACTTGTTTCTGTTATGCACTGTTTTTTCCCTTCAGCCCAATCTTAACCATTTTAGCTATATATGTTTCCCAGCCATAGTGTCATAAGTGCTTCCCCTGAACAAACACAAAATGAAAAGAACAAAGAAAATAAATAAAAACTACATGTGCATACAGCCCCTCAAGCAAAAATCAGTGAAAGGGTTAATTTAGGATTGGGACATGGGTGTCTGAGATTACTAGAAGTATTTCAGCTAATGAAGCAGTTTGATTTAAGTTGCCCAGCAACAAATATCCTCTTCTTTGGGCAACTAATCTCCCCAAACTGCCTCCCCTGCCTTCCCGCCGGCTAGAATGTACATCACCGGCGGGATGGTATTCGGAGCGCTTTATCTTACGAAGTCGCCCAAAGTTTCCTTGTGAGGCAACTTCGGAAACGAAGGCAGGGGAAGGCAGTTTGGGGAGATTAGTTGCGCAAAGAAGAGGATATTTGTTGCTGGGCAACTAATCTCCCCAAATCTGAGCGTGTGTCTCTGTCCTAAAATAGTCCAGAGCAGACATAGGATCAGGACAGCAGTCATATATTTAGTCAAAATTGCAAATGTTGATAAAGATAAAAACAGCTAATGAAACACAGGAAGCCTGTCATTGAGACGTAGCACTGTATTACACAATGGGATAAAGCTGTGCAAGGAACCGCAAAAATTAACATATAGGCCTCTGTATATCCCTTCCTTCACTTTGATATAGTAATCAGTGCCTTTATCTTTGGGTATTACATTAGGAGAAACATTTTATCAGAGATGTGGGAACATACTGTAGGTTCTCAACAAAGCCGGGCCAAGCCGGGCAGGCGCCCTAGGCAGCCTGCCTGGCTGCTGCGCCGGCTAGTTGCGCGCTTCTGCGGCAGAGAAGGGACCGGACTAGGGGTAGGAGTAAGTACGTGCCTGTCGCCCCTCCACCTTTGCGCCCTAGGCACGTGCCTACTCTGCCCACCCCTAGTTCAGGCCCTGGTTCTCAAACTAGAACTCCTGGCAGATGTGCTGTTTTAACAGAAGTCATCATGGTTTAAAATTATTTCTATTCCCTCCATTAAACACCATAGAAGCCAGTTCAGGGTTAAGAAAGATCAGTAACAACACAAGTGGATTTATAATGACACTCATTTTAGGGCTGCTTATCTACTTTCTTTGCATCAAACCAAAGCATGGGTGTCACAGTCAGGGAAAATGCAGATTAGTTTATAGTTACCCCTGGACTGTAAGTTCCTTAACCTCAAACTACCAAACCAAAACATTTCCTTACTTGCGAATCTTTGTCTTTATCACTGCATCTGCCTTCTCTTCTGCCGTTCCTTCAGTTCCTAAAGTGTCCACAGGCCCGCCCTCTTCTGTGTGCTGATTGGTCTATAGCTTGGTCTGTTATGAGAGGTGTGCTCTGATTGGAAAAGCTTCAAGGGGAAAGCCCCAATCGGAGTGTAGCTGATTTTCTACAGCATCAGAGTTTGCAGACACGCAGGGCAGGAGTTTTCCCCATGTTTAAACAGCGGCATTCAGTAGGGGAGATTTTTATTTCTCTTTTCTTTGAGGTGTCAGGCAGGTTTGGGGAGGCTTAGCCTCCCCAAGCCTTAATGAAAATCCGCCCATGATTGTTCTTTAAAATGCGCACTGAATATCCCTTAGTCTGTTCATATTAGTTGCTTCTTTTCTTTTACAGTATGTATATGTGTGTGAGTAGGGTTGCCACCTGGCCGGTATTTTACCAGTCTGGCCAGTAAAAATGATGGTTGATCCCAATGTTATTAATAGGGAAAAAAGATAAATATATAGGAAGGCCCATATTTTTTTCCGGAATAGTGGCAACTTTAGTGTGAGCTCGGCTGATTCATCACAACTGGCTGTTACAGCATTTTCACATAATAACATAGTTTGGATTTGTCAACCAGCACCCCAAGGCCAAGTCCCCCATGGACAATGTATTGTTTATATGTGTGTTCCTCTACAAGGGTCTTAGTGTGCAGATGATTTAAGCAGTGAAATCTCCTGCACATCCAAGTGTAAAAGCTTCAGAAAAAATGTAGAAACGACTAGTCAGCATGCCGCCACTTCATTTGTGCTGCCCTAGGCCCGGACTTTTGCGGCCTTCTCATAAATCTGGGTCTGATAGTAATTTGGGTTAAAAAAAAAGACACACATCCATCGAGTTGAGCCTTTAGGCCTAAATATAACCTGCTTTACTGCTGGACTGAAGTTAAAGAGATACTGACATTAGAAAATAACCTTTTTATTATCTATCATAACATTATCTTTGAATGCTATTTATAATTTTGCCATAAAAGTATTTGCCTGATGCTTTTACATTAACTTTCTTACTACCCTGTTCCTGTATGAGGGGGCTGCCATATTTGTGCAGCAGGAGTCCGTTGGCATTAGAAACTCTAACCGACGGGTTAAGAAGGGACAGTCGGGTTGGCAAAACAGTCAGGTGTAGGAACTTCAAATAGCAATTACTAAAAGCAGAACTATCAGTGAAAAATGATCAACATGACCTATAGGTAACTTTTAATGTAGAGAAATATTTTCAAAAGAAAATATTTAGTGTCAGTATCACTTTAAGTAATTAATAGTTTAAGGATATCTGTAATAATAAAAGGGATCCCCACCTGAAAACATTTTTTGTAAAATGAAAGAAATATACATTGATTAAACATTTTCAATATTTTTGAAATATAATCAAATGATTTTATTTGCATGAAAACAGTATCTGTCCATTTACGTTGTCTATAATCCTGGACTCCAGAAA
The DNA here is from genome assembly GCF_017654675.1 of Xenopus laevis. Lineage (NCBI taxonomy): Eukaryota > Metazoa > Chordata > Amphibia > Anura > Pipidae > Xenopus > Xenopus laevis. Next base: position 145,353,619 of record NC_054375.1, read on the forward strand.
CACTGTTTGCTAGCCAGTTGATTGAAAGGTGAGTTTTGAATAGATTGTTCAGTACTTCAGATGGTAAATTGCTTTGTTGCAACAGGGGGAGCAATGGTAGTTTCTGTAGTGTAGTGGTTATCACGTTCGCCTCACACGCGAAAGGTCCCCGGTTCGAAACCGGGCAGAAACATCTTTTTGTTGAGCAGGCCCAGATTTACTGTCCATACTCCCCTACACTGTCCCTTTCACTTCCTTGTCTCCTTCCCCTCCCCTTTACCTCCTCATCTCCTCTTTAACTTCCCCTTCCTTCAGGGTTGGACTGGCCCACTGGGATACCTGGAAAACTTTACAACAGATTAAAGTTGATGGGTTCACCTCTCAAACTATAAGTATTTGAGTTTATTAATTCTAAGCCTTACTACATATTGATGATTATATTACTGTCAGATGGTTGAGTAACTTATCAAACTATTGTTTCTTGGGGTTCCACTATTTTGGACATTAGTGCTGCCATGTCAACACTGTGATGGTTTTCACAATAGTCTACCCATGTCATTCAAAAATGCACATTGCTCAATTTTCTATGGGCCCCGATGCTAAAATAAGGGAGGTTTCGGTCAGTCACTCTCATTGACTTGATGGGGGGGGCAGTGGACTGCATAGTGGTGTAGTGTTCATAATTATCCCTTCCTAATGTTATAGCTTGTTAAATCCCATTGGTTGCCCACTGCCATGTGAAGGAACAGGAAAACTGAAAATCCTATCATACTTACCGAGACTTTTGTTTCCTGGACTGAAACATGGAAGTCGGCACCGGGCTTCCCGATAGGCTTGCCACCTTTTATGGAAAAAAATACCGGCCTTCCTATATATTTATCTTTTTTCCCTATTAATAACATTGGCATCAACCATAACTTTTACCCGCCAGGTCGGTAAAATACCAGCCAGGTGGCAACCCTACTTCCTGACCCTAGTGGGGAGAGCTCTCGGCTTTCAGTCAATGAGAATGGGCTAGTGGGGCAGGGACCAAAAACATTTTAAGCCTAAAGCTAATTTGATCTTGTAGTATCACTCACCAAAGTGGAAACGTGGTCCAGGTGCTCCAACCACAGGCCCTCAGCTCATCAAGGGAGCGGACAATCCATATACAAAGAATAAATGTTGGTGCAGGGCACACTGGTAACTCACGTATAGATCAGACCAAAGGCATGTGGATACTTTATTTATACAATCATCTCTTGCCTGACGTGTTTCGTGTCACTAGGACACTTAATTATAGGCTAGCTTTGGTCTGATCTATACGTGAGTTATCAGTGGGCCCTGCACCAACATTTATTCTTTGCTAGTAGGGCAGGGAGCCAAATTTACTGATTGCTTGCTAATTACTGTCACGTGATGGGGGGATGGGCCCCATTGGTTGCCCACTGCCATGTTTCAGTCCAGGAAATGAAAATCTCTGTAAGTATGATAGGATTTTCAGTTATCTTTCTTGAAAGTAAACAACTGCTGCTATTCAACGGCATCACCCTTGCTTCTCTGTTCTGCCCACCTGCATAACAATTCAAAACTGGGAGTAAACATTTATTGGGGGATTAAGGTTGGTGTATTCATACAGCAGTTTGTAACTAGGGAACAAATAATGGATAAAAATCATCTGGTTTGTCATATTGCTGATTAATAGAGGGTATCTTAATAGAGGGCAATGTTTATGTAAGCAGACACATAATTTCCTAATATTATGTTTTTTCAAAATGATTTAAAAGAAAAAAAAAAAAGCATGTTCCCTGACCGGGAATCGAACCCGGGCCGCGGCGGTGAGAGCGCCGAATCCTAACCACTAGACCACCAGGGACAGCTGAAATACGTCGCCATGCATGTCGAACCTGCACTCAATGAGCATTCCTCCAGGAAGACACAATTTTATGTGGATTTATTGACAAGAAACATGAATAGCCTTAAGATGGCCATAGACACGGAGATGCACGCATTTGGCGATGTAGCCAAAAAAGCGTATCTCTTCCCTATATGCCCACATTGAAGTGGGCGATATCGGGCTGATCCGATCTTGGGTCCTAGGGCCCAACGATCGGCTCAAAATGCATCTGATATGGGCAGTTGGATCGCGGGACCATATACATGCACAGATGCGGCCGCTATTTGACAGGATTTTTTAACCTGTCCGATCAAGATCTGGCCAACTTTCGGCCTGATATCACCACACTAGTCAATAAGCTGCCAACTCGATCTGTAGGCAGCTTTTATTGGCGAATGTATGGGGGCCTTAACTCGTTTCATGTTCTCACAATCATAGGCTAAAGTTGATGTCTTCTCACAGAATATTTAATATAATATCGAATATATGGAGTGTCCACCACTCTTGGTTTTTTTTTTTTTTGAATGATTAAAAAGAAAAAAAAATACTTGTTCCCTGACCGGGAATCGAACCCGGGCCGCGGCGGTGAGAGCGCCGAATCCTAACCACTAGACCACCAGGGACTGCTGAAAAATCTCCTGCATGCATGTAGAACCGGAACTCAATGAGCATTCCTCCAGGAAGTTTTACAATTTTTTTTTTTTACGATTTATTGACGTGCAAGCAAAATAAACAACCTTATATATTTCGTGTTCGCACAATCATAGGCTATAGATTTACTATTTTCACAGAATATTTAAATGACTGTCCATCAATCTCATTCACAAATGATACAGCCAATCTCATCTCATGTATATTCCACCCATCAGGTGGGCCACACCCACGTCAGCCATGTGGGTACTCTCAGTGTTGAAGCCAATACAATTCAAAGACAACTTTATTGACACATTTAAAAAAACAACAACCAATGAATATCACAGAAGAAAAATTAGTCATTCAGTAATTCATATAAACATCTAATGATATTGGACAATATAAATGATCCATTATTAGTATGTATTCAAACCAAGGTTAGAAATAGCATGATATATCATACACGTAATTCATGCCAAGTGGAAGCCTTGTGGCTGGGGATGAGCAGGAGATACAATAGTTTTTTTAAACCTCCTGTGGACCAATCCCCATTGTTCCAGTCCCGATGATGAAAATTTGAGTGAATAAAGGGAGTGGACAGGCGTGACGAACGACCACGAGTCTAGGGGCACCCTCTATATAAATTTGGGCCTGCCTGTTTATTCTGACCTCTCCAAGCTGATCGTTGCCTGTCTGATTATTCTACACTCCCCATCCTGATTCCGGCCTGTTTGACTATTCTTAACTCTGCTTGTGCTGGCCTGCCCGTCCACGCTACATTGTGTGGTTGGTCTTCCAAGCTGTATCTCTTCCATCCAGTATCCTTGGTGAAATGATTGTGCCCCATTGCTCATCCAGAACCTTTAGCTTTTCTCCTCTCTTAGTAAGACCTGGTGGCATCCAATTAGCTTAGGGCTTCTCCCGAGGTGAAAGGTGGCTATTAAAGACAGAAGCAAGAGCCGAGACCAGGAAGCATTGGTTCTGGATTTAGTGTGCCGATCATGACATTCACCTTCCAGCAGGACAATGCCCCCGAAGCATACTGCTAAACTGCAACACTCGAGTGGTTAAAGGGGAAATATTTAAATGTGCTGAAATGGCCTAGTCAAAGTCCAACCTCAATCCAATTGAGAATCTGTGGTCAGACTTGAAGATTGCTGTTCACAAGCGAAAATCATCCAACATGAAGGAGCTGGAGCAGTTTTGCCTTGAGGAATGGTCAAAAATCCCAGAGGAAAGATGTAGCAAACTCATAGAGACTCATCCAAAGTGACTTGCCGCTGTAATTGCTATAAAAGGTTGGTCTACAAAGTACTGACTTTAGGAGGGGTGAACAGTTATGCACGCTGGAGAATTCTGTTATTTGGTCCTATTTGTTGTTTGCTTCACAATAATAAAAAAAAGTTATAGGCATGTTCTGTAAATGAAATGGTGCAAACTCTCAAACAATCCATTTTAATTCCAGGTTGTGAGGCAACAAAACATGAAAAATGCCAACGGGTTGAAGCAAAATCATTTTCTAGCTCCTGTAGAAACCAGCTACAATTCCAAGACAACCCTTTGATATTGGAATTTGTGTAAGGGTGTGACGTGGAATGTGAGCTTTCTGGAAGATTAACTTTGCAGACACTGCATAAATTCACAAATTCATATGTAACATAACAAAATGGCATACCCAAAATGGACATTTCTTACAACTCTCTACATCACACTAAAAGTTATCTCAAAGGTGAACAACCCCTTTAATTTCCTCTCACTCTGCAGAAATCTGCAGCCAAACCCTCAGATAACTGTGAGTAGTTCAAGAAGTATTAGGGATGCACCAAATCCAGGATTCGGCCTTTTTCAGCAGGATTCAGATTGGGCCGAATCCTTCCACCCGGCCAAACCGAATCCTAATGTGCATATACAAATTAGTGTTGGGGAGGGAAATCGCGTGACTTTTTGTCACAAAACAATGAAGTAAAACATCTTTCCCCTTCTCATCCCTAAATTGCATATGCAAATTGGGATTCAGATTTGGTTATGTATTCAGCCGAATCTTTTACGAAGTATTCAGGGGTTCGGCCGGAATCTAAAATATTGGATTCGGTGCATCCCTAAGAAGAATACATTGTTTCTATTAGGGATATTAATAGAGATAGAAGATTGTGGGCCTGGCTAAGAATAGAGTGGTTTCTAGCTCCAAATCCTTTAATATTTTCCGGCAAACTGGAGGAGATGGGAACAGAAATTGCAGCTGTATCTGAGTGCAACTGGTGCTCCAAATATCCGGAGACACACAAAATAGCCGTTCTGTTAGACACAATAGGGGAAGATGCTTCTAGCTGTATAATACTATGAATATGGTATATGAGACTCCTGAAGCACTCACTATGAATGAACTGCTGGCACAATTCCATACCTCCCAATATTTCAAAAACAAAAGAGGGACAAAAACTTAAAAAATGTTTTTTTGCACATGTGCAGTTATCTGGGCTGGAGTCTCAGAGTTAGAGCACATGCTGCACAGTGATATTACTAGTGGCTCAGTGTTAGTGGCAGATAACAGTCAATGATACTAAAACAGTTAGTAGCTTCTGTATTAACCATCTATGCTAAAATAGCACTGGTGTAGTGCACAGCAGAGTGGCGCAGCGGAAGCGTGCTGGGCCCATAACCCAGAGGTCGATGGATCGAAACCATCCTCTGCTATATTTTTTTTTTAAAATATATTTTAATAAATATTTAATACTCTTTATAATGCAATTACAAGTTGATGCCTTTTTGTGTTATTTTGTAGTGGGGGCCTTAGGGGACACACCTGCTAGCCACCACTGCTGCTCACAGTTCCCTCCTCTGTCTTACTGGCCTGATATAATAGTTGACTTACAGACCTTTCGTGGAAATGGGGCTGATGGGATTTGTCCTTGGTTGGAGCCCACTACATGCATCGAAGTGTACACCTTGTGGTTTTCCAGTCTAAACACCTCCTTTCCTGTAAAATACCCCTCACAAACTAGGGATGCACTGAATCCACCGAATCCCCCGAATCCTTCGCGAAAGATTCAGCCGAATACTGAACCGAATCTGAATCCTAATTTGCATATTCAAACATTTTTTACTTCCTTGTTTTGTGACAAAAAGTCACGCAATCTCCCTCCCCACCCCTAATTTGCATATGCAAATTCGGATTCGGTTCAGCTGGACAGAAGGATTCGGCCGAATCCAAATCCTGCTGAAAAAGGCCGGATCCTGGCCGAATCCAGAACCAAATCCTGGATTCGGTGGATCCCTATCACAAACTAAATATTTCTGGAAAGTACACACGTGCTGCTATTCAACTGCAACTTGCTTTCCTACATGCAGAATTGTCTGTCAATAGAGTTCTCTGTAAAATTTGGGGTTTGGCTGGAAATGAAGAAAAAAAGATCCAAAGTTAGATGTCTACCTATAATCGCAATTACAGCTTTAAAAAACAGACATTTTTACCAAACGTAATACTGATTGGTCGAATTTGTGAAACGCATTTAAGTCAACAGGCGGTCTGCACCAACGACAATTTTTATATGCGTATATGCGTGCCTATTTTGTCCAAATGTATTAAAGGCAATGTGCGTCCGAATAATGTTGACAATTTTTATGCGCTCGCCTATTCTGACACGTGCCCAAATGTTTTTGACGCAGCGAATTTTTCGCTGGCTAATTTTCTCCGCAGTTTCACAAATTTATTCGCCAACTCAGAAACGTGGAAACTCGCTGCAAATTCGTGCCTGGCGAATTTATTCGCCTATCAGTAAAACTAAATGATACACCACTTGTATAGGTGCCCTTAAAGATGCAGCCACCAAACACCCTTAAACTGGAGCAATACAGTAGGTGCATTGGGGGCTGCACTTATGAGTTATGTATAAGGGCAGCTTTGCACATCTTAAGAAAACAAGGGAAAATCATTTTGTTATAACTCCAGTATAAAAAATTGCTTCTATGTTCAAACCCAGTTTGTCCCGTAAAATATTATTTCATGTAGGTCTCTTTTTCAAAAAAACCTAAGCAACTTTAATGAATGCAAAATGCCTAAAAATTGCTTAATTTGTAGGACATAGCTGTTCAATTAAATTAGTCAGACCCCAGCAAAACCCAGAGTAGATGATAAGCACACAAACCTGAATGATACCAGGGGCAGCAGAATAAGTCGTGTCCACCTGCATAAAAATTCAAAACTGGGAGTAAACCTTTGGGGGGATTAGGGTTGGTTTATTCATATAGCAGTTTGTAACTAGGGAACAAATAATGGATAATGATCTAGTTTATCATATTGTTGATTAGTAAATCTGAATAGAGGGCAATGTATATGTTAACAGACACATAATTTCCTAATATTCTGTTTTTTTAAAATGATTTCAAATAAAAAATGCAAGTTCCCTGACCGGGAATCGAACCCGGGCCGCGGCGGTGAGAGCGCCGAATCCTAACCACTAGACCACCAGGGATTGCTGAAGCGCTTCCACGTGCATGTAGAGCTGGCACTCAATAAGCAGTCCTCCAGGAACACTCACAATTTTATGTGGATTTATTAAAGTACAAGAAACATGAACAGCCTTATGCATTTCGTGTTCTCACAACACAATCATAGGCAAAAGATTTACTCTTCTCACTAATCACATTCACAAATGGTACAGTCAGGTAACGTTCATGTGAAAAGTTCCTCACTAGGGCCACACCCACGTCAGCCATGTGGGTACTCTCAGTGTTGAAGCCAATACAATTCAAACAAAACTTTATTGACACTTTAAAAAAAAAATAACATCCAGTTAATATCACAGAACAAGAATTGGGTCAGTAATTTATAGAAACAGCTAATGATATTGGACAAAACCAGATACCCATTAATAGTATCTATTCAAACCAAAGTTAGAAATAATATAATATATCATTCTTGTTATTCATGCCAAGTGGAAGCCTTGTGGCTAAAACTAGTTATCCACTAGTCGGAAAAAGTAGGTTTTGAAAAAAAAATGTTCTAGGGTGGGGGTTCAATAGGGTCTCACACATTGACCGTGATGCACATCACAATGGCAGTTAGAATAATTGTAAATGTATTTAACTCGTCACTGAATTTATTATTAATGGTTAATACACTTAAAAGGGGTTATCCTTTTGTGCCCTCTAAATCAACTGCTCACTGTTCAATAATTAACATCTATATTTATTTACACGGAAATGAGTTAAAATGGTCCAAAAATAAGGATAGCAACAATTGTTGAATTAACTAATTAAAGGTGTACTCTAATCACAGAATATGATACTCACAGAGAACACGAAACACCTAAGGCTGATCATCTTTTTTGTGCTTCAATAAATCCATTTGAAATTATACAAGTCTGACCGGAGGACTGATCACTGAGTGCCTGCTCTACGTCCTTACAGTGTTTTCCACTCTCAAGTTGAAGGCCCAGGGAGGTGCACCGTGGCTCTTCATACATGTGGTGATGTACATGAACATGCTGATAAGATATTTGCAATCACAGATGTTGTTGTTTCCTATAGCCACCATCTAACACATGACCCAACCAGTAGCTCGTGAGCAACATGTTACTCTCTAACCCCTTGGATGTTACTCCCAGTGGCCTCAAAGCAGGTGCTTATTTTTGAATTCCAGACTTGGAGGCAAGTTTTAGTTGTATAAAAACCAGGTGCACTGCCAAACAGAGTCTCAATGTAGGCTGACAATCCACATAGGGGCTACCAAATGGCCAATCACACCACTTATTTGGCACCCCAAGAACATTTTTCACGCTAGTGTTGCTCCCCAACTCCTTTTTCTTCTGAATATTTATCACGGGTTCAATAGGTTGGGGATCCCTGCCTTAAGACATACCTGGTCAACCGTGATGGCTGTAGCCCCTGTGGAACCTTACTAAACCCAAACACAGATGTAGCTCAGTGGAGACCAAGCCAAACAGACAATGTAAAACCATTCCATCTTTATGATAATAAAACCAAAACGTCCCTGGGTGGGCTTGAACCACCAACCTTTCGGTTAACAGCCGAACACGCTAACCGATTGCGCCACAGAGACAGCTGTTTTCTGGCTTTGATGTTATCTCTTCTGAAAGCACCGAATGCAGACTATGATTGAGTACCCGCTGAAATGCATAAGGCTATGTGTTGATCTACTTTCTTCCTCTGAGTAGTTCAAGAAGAATACACTGTGTGCTATTAGGGACATTAATAGAGATAGAAGATTGTGTGCCTGCCTAAGAATGGAGCAGTTTAAAGCTCCAAATCCTTTAATATTTTCTGGCAACTACAGTGAAAAGCTGGAGGAGGTGGGAACAGAAATTGCAGCTGTATCTGACTGCAACTGGTGCTTCCAAATATCCAGAGACACACAAAATAGCCGTTCTGTTAGACACAATAGAGGAAGATGCTTGGAGCTGTATAATACTATGAATATAGTACAGGTATAGGATCCCTTATCTGGAAACCCAATATCCAGAAAGCTACCAATTATGAAACAGATTCCATTTTATCCATATAATCCAAATTTTGAAAATTGATTTCATTTTTCTTTATAATAATAAAACAGTAGATTGTACTTGATCTCAACTAAGATATAATTAATCCTTATTGGAAGCAAAACCAGCCTATTGTGTTTATTTAGTGTTTAAATTAATTTCTAGTAGACTTAAGGTATGAAGATCCAAATTACAGAAAGATCCGTTATCCGGAAAACCCCAGGTCCCGAGCATTCTGGATAACAGGTCCCATACTGGTATATGAAGCACTCACTATGAATGAACTGCTGGCACAATTCCATACCTCTGGACATTTGAAAAACAAACAGAGGGATAAAAACTTGTGCCACTTGAAGCACAGTGATTTTAGGACACGCCCATTTTATGGACACCCCCCTCTAATAACCACATCCATTTTACAAAATCTGGCAGGTTATGGGAGTTTGAACACATTTCTGGAAGGTGTAGTGCAATGTTTTATGTGGTATAACAGTTTTGCAATTGCCCTTTAAGCTGCAGGTCTCAGTTCTCCCAAGAGAGCTGCTGATCTTAAATAGTTACAATTGTATCTTTGCTTGTTATAAATTGTTACAATTGTATCTTTGCGTATCTTAAATAGTTACAATTGTTTCTTTGCTTATATTAAATTCTTACAAATGCAGCTGCTGACTGTTCTGGGCTCTCTGCCAAAAAAAAAAGCCTCTTATTTTAATTACGTTTTAGAAATTTTGTATTTTCTTTTGGCGTCAGTGCAGGGGATCAAAGAGAAAGTCGGGACATTTCAGTAAGAAACCCAGGACTGCAGACTGAGCTGTCAAAATCGGGACTGTCCCACAGAAAACAGGACAGTTGGAAGGTATGTATATACTACTTTGTAGCAGTGGTGAGAGTAAAGCTGACCATAGACTCAAAGATCCGCTCGTTTGGCGGCCGTATGGCCGAACAATCAAATTACGTTACGCCAAGGGGCTCCGACGGGTCAGTCAGTTAAAAATCAAACCTTCCCGATCGATATCGTGGCCAGATATTGATCGGGAAGACCCGTTGGAAGCCCCCATACACAGGCAGATTAGCTGTCAAATTGGTTCAAACGACCGATATCGGCAGCTTTATCTGCACGTGTATGGCCACCTTAAAAGATGGATGCTCATATACTACCAGCCTATTTAGAGCGGCATTGTGATGCTCTATTGAATAGGAATAGGTATAAGCCTGTGTCTCAGCCTATAGGCGAAAATTTCTGCCTGCAACTCTCCCTGCCCGGAAGGGCTTCACTTACAATGCAGCTCACACTTCTCCTTAAATTGAGACAGGCAATCATGGTCACATGACCCAAGGCTCCGTCACTGTAGGAGGGGGCTACACAGCATGTTAAAGACACATGGGCTTTCTATAGCCAATCTGTGTAGCCCACAAGTCACTGATTAACCCTGTTGTGTCGGAGGATCTGTATTCTGCAGAAATTATCACGCTTTATCTGGAAATATTTTTTTCAAAATGGAAAATTGCATGATTCAGTGCAATTAAAGTTTTTTATCAATTAACAAAAAAATTGTAAGTACAAAAATGTTCAGCTGTTTCTGCCCGGTTTCGAACCGGGGACCTTTCGCGTGTGAGGCGAACGTGATAACCACTACACTACAGAAACTGTGCCGGTCACATGGTACATTTCATTGGAAATGAGACTTATCTCTTGCATTGATTTTATAGGTGTAGTAATCACATGTCCAGACACACAGTCTGGATAACCCTCTTGTTGTTTGCTTGAAAATAAGCCACTGTTCCCTGGGCTGCTACATGGTGACATGGGATTACAGGACTCAGCACACAGTTAGCCAAAGCCACTGCCAAATATACAAAACTTTCATCTTGAAAAAGTTTTTTTAAAAAAAATGAAAGTATCACTAAGGAGTTCCATATATAATAAGATAAATGAGTTGTGGCTATTGAATATAAACTGTAGCAAAAACATTGCGCCCAACGTGGGGCTCGAACCCACGACCCTGAGATTAAGAGTCTCATGCTCTACCGACTGAGCTAGCCGGGCCACATATAACATCTATTGTTATTACACTTAAAGTGAAAGAGCAACTTTTTTTTATTTTTTTGTTACAGTCCCTTTAGAACAGTCCCACAACTCTTTGCATGTGCTTAGAGGTAAGAGATAAGCAGAAACGTATGATTTATTATCCCTTAAAGTTAATAAATAACTACATCTCTGCAGATTCACATTTGCATTGAATTACAATAAACTGTATATATATAGAATATAAGTGACTGATTAATCACAAAGCCGTGCCGCCTTTTATAAGTCCTGAAGCGGCAAAAAGATCCAAAGTCACAAAAACAGCTGAAATTGAAGCAAAAAGACCCGAAAGGAGGCAAAGCTGAAGTCCTGAAGCCACAAGTTCATTTTTTTTAATCCCCTGGCCACCAATGTATTATTTTAATACTCTATAGGCCCCTGCCATCAATGTTTTTTTTTTTTTAAAAAAAAAAATATTCTCTGGGGCCCCATATTTTTTTAACTTGTAAGGAGGGCCATGGTGCCAATGTTTTCTTTTTTAAAATATTCTCTGGGGTACCAATTTTTAGGGAGGCCCAATGTTTTTTTTAAAAAAACTTTTAGCTGGCCAGATCACACTGTGCGTGCCACTGACTTTCCTAACAAAATCCAAGATGGTGACCCCCCCTGTGCACAGGCCTGAATCGCTACCATTACAGGGGTTTTTGAAACTTTAGGGTATTGTAGTATTTTTAGTATGTAAAATACAGCATTTCTACTAATTTTTCTTTATAGGGTTTAGTTTTCCTTTAACAAACTAATTAAATATGACCTGTCGTCTCCTTCTGGTGTTACCCCATTTCTCTACCCACCTAATCCCTGCCAGTTCCCCTTTCCTTGCCCCCCTCATCTCTCCCTAGCAATGTGGTAACTGCCATCTTATTATACGTAACACCAAGAAATATACAGCATCGGTCTTTATGTTCATTTATTTCATACACATATATTTCATACATTGCTGGTATTGTACAGTGATAAAAAAAACATTCATAAAAAGATATAAAAGTACAATTACATTCAGCCCTCTCCTATTGGTTGCTCACCAGCCACTTAGAGAACATGTTCCTGTATTATAAGTGCAGTATAATAGTGCTACATGCTGTTCTCTACACAGGGCAAGCGACATACATTGACATATTATATATTACTTTGAAAGCAGCAAGTAAGTTGCAGGTAAAACTTAGTCCCTGTGTAAAATGTGAAGCAATAGAATTCTTAATGAATCAGATGAAAATTGAGTGTAGGACTGGCCAGATATGGGATGACTTTGACATAGTTGGCCAGCTTAAATATATTGCAATATATGGACAAACAATCCCTGTTTTGTTTAAAGGGTAAGGCATTTTTAGTAGCTGTATGCACAAAATGTCTTAAGGTCTGGCCACATGAGCAGATTCGGGGAGATTAGTCTCCCCAGCGACAAATCTCCTCTTCTACGGGGCGACAATCTCCCCCAACCGCCTTCCCCCTGCCCTTCGCTGGCTAAAACGAAAAATCGCCTGGGGGAAGGCACACTCGACGATTCATTTTCCCGAGTCGCCCGAAGCTGCCTCACGAGGAAACTTCTTGTGTCTTCGGAAAATGAAGCGCCGCATGTGCCTTCCCCCAGATGATTTTAATTTTAGCCGGTGGAGGTCAGGGGCAGCGTCGGACTGGGGGGCCCACCATGTTGCGCCGGCGCTACGAGTTTGTGCGCATGCACTGGTGCTCTGAGTTTGTGTGCATGCGCCAGTGCGGAATGTTATTCCGGCATTACCAAGGCTTCTTATCGCAGATGTGGGTGTGGATCTGGGTCGGCGGGGCCCACAAAAGCCGGGGGCCCACCAGGTTTTTTCCCGGTGTCCCGTCGGCACCAGTCTGACCCTGGTCAGGGGGAAGGCAGTTCGGGGAGATTGTCACCCCGAAAAAGTGGAGATTTGTCGCTAGGGCTGCCCCACTGCCTCTTTAAAACCAACCGCAGGTAAAACCATCATCCTGCCTGGCTAAAAGATGTGAGGGGGCAACCCTAGAAAATAGGGTTGCCATCTGGCCAGTATTTTACCAGCCTGGCCATAAAAATTATGCTTAATCCCAATGTTATTAATAGGAGAAAAAACAGAAAGAATATAGGAAGGCCGGTATTTTTTTCCAGAAAAGGTGGCAACCCTACTAGCAACCCATAAACCATTGGTCAACCTTTTTAGATCCAGGACCCAATTTTGATTTAGCCCAGACAGGCAATAAGAGCAGCTGTTATAGACCACTGCTTTGTATTAGAGTTGCATTCTACAGTTTGAGTCTGACTGGAGGCCAGTTAGGATAAGCTTAGGGCTGAACGGTTATTTGTTATCTTAGTTAATATTAAAAGCAGGGTTGCCATCACTAATCATGGGGCATGCTACTAATTTAACAATTAGGTCATTGAGACCTGCTCCCCTAAGTAGAATGGGTCCCAATAGAAACAAACTGCCCCATTTACAAGTGGGCACGCCCATGTTGAGAAAATTCAGTTGCTGGAGAACACTTGAGGTAAAAGAGGAAAAACTCCACAGCACAGAAAAACAAAGATCTGCTCTTACAGCCAAACAGGTGGCTCTACCCTCAAGGCCAGGGTGCTAGTGAGCAAGGGTAGCTTGAGATAAGAACCATCTCAGTCAGGGGGCTCACGTGGGAATCTGCATACACAGAATTTTATTCTCTCTTACCCACTATCTGCTTAGACCACAATCATAATAGGTCAGAGCATTGCTGGGAGAATCGGTTTTCCTGTATTCCCTGTTCTCGTTGCTCTCCAATGTTCAGACAGTAAAAGCTATTTTAAAATAAATGAATCAACCCCACCATGCTTCCTGGAGCCCACAGGTTGCACAGTGATTAAAACTATGTGCGGGGTGGGATTCTTTTCTCACAAATGGCAAAGCAATAGCTGTAAGTGCACGGGACATCGTTCCACTCTCCATGAGTCCACATGTGGGCACAGTCTTCATTCTTCAGATGATCATTTGGTTCTCCTTCCTTCCAGAACCTATGAAGAGACAAACCTAAGCTTCAGGCTACATCCACTGGTGCAGAATTTGTGCATAACAGTCCATGCAGCGAGAATTCATAGGGCTTTTCAGCTCAACAAACCATTCCTCTACACCTACTTATATGTTGTTTCGTAGTCTGTTCCATCAACCCAGATCCATATGCCTTCCTCATCCGTGTCACTGAGGCCAATCCAGTAACGACCATCCTGAGTGGTTTCATGGAGGAAGTCCTAGAGGGGCAGAGAGTTAAATCTTCATTACCTGATGGTCAAGAACTGCAGGGAAAGAGACATTGGTGCTCCTAATTTATCACTGACACCAGCACCAATTGCAAGCTCTGTGTTTCCTATTCGATAATTCAGCATTGTTCTCAAGCATCAGTCACAGGGGGACTTATTAAAATTTGCCCACCAGACCTTGGTCTAATAGTTCAGAATAATAACAAGTCAACATTAAAGAGATACTGTCATGAAGTGCTGCTGATTTTTTTATATTTAATTTTAAAATCTGTCATGGGGCTGGACATATTGTTAGTTTCCCAGCTGTCCCCAGTCATGTGACTTGTGCTCTAATAAACATCAGTCACTCTTTACTGCTGTACTGCAAGTTGGAGTGATATCACCCGCCCCCCAGGCAGCCTAACAACAGAACAAGAAGGTGGCCATAGACGTAACAATTACAATCTTTCGTGAAAAAGATGTTTCCAAGAAAGATCCTTCATTTCGAGCTGAATCGTCAGATATACAGGAAGAAACAATAGAATTCTACCTGTATCTGACGATTCAGCACTAACAATGGCCGATGTTCGGGTGCCTTCAAGGACGCCCAATCAAAATTTCCGACCAGCCGATCGTCAAGCAGACAGATATCCAAGCCTTCTGCCGATATTGGCCGGCTCTTTTTCCACCATACATGCAATGAATATTGTACGAAAAAATTATAGTATGATATTATCTGTGCATCTATGGTCACCTTTACACAAGATAACAGCTGCCTGGTAGATCTAAGAACAGATAAAGGTCCAGGTCCTGCTGCGACACATTCAGATATATTGAGTAGGAGAAACAACAGCCTGCCAGAAAGCAGTTCCATCTTAAAGTGCTGGCTCTTTCTGAAAGCACATGACCAGGCAAAATGATCTGAGATGCACCTACACACCAATATTAAAAAAATACACTTGCTGGTTCAGGAATGAAAATAAATAAATAAAAACTACATCATAAAAATCATGACAGAATCCCGACTTTTCTTCAGACATTTTTTTGCATCTGAATGTGATGCACGGCTAAAAAAGTTTGGGGGCCCCCAATCTATAGGCAAGCCCTACATTACAATCTAATCTGTTCTGACACCTTTAGGGCAGAGACACGCGCTGCGATTCGGGGAGATTAGTCGCCCGGTGACAAATTTCCTCTTTTTCGGGGTGACTAATCTCCCTAAACTACCTCCTCTGCCTTCCTGCCGGGTAGAATGTAGATTGCCGGCGGAATGGCACTCGTGCGCTTTGTTTTCTGAAGTCTCCCGAAGTTTCCTCGTGAGGTGACCAGAAAACGAATAGCGCCGAGTGCAATCCCGCCTGCCGTTATCATTTTAGCCAGCGGGAAGACAGGGGAGGCAGTAATCTCCCTGAATCTGCCTGTGGGCCCTGACCCTTAGGGTTAGTTCACACGAGGAGATTAGTTTCCTCGTGAGGCAACTTCAGAAAATGAAGCGCTGTGTGTGGTTTAGCACAGCGACTTTTCATTACAGCGGATGGGAAGACATGTGAAGGCAGTTCGGGGAGATTGTCGCCCAGATGAAGAGGCGATTCGCCAGGCGACTAAATCTCCCCGAATCTCCTCGTGTGGACTAACCCTTAGGCAGGACCAGCAACTCAAGACTCTCAGAAGAGGATACAACCCAAGTACTGTAGATTACAACATACCAGGAAACAACTGCTAATATACAAACAAAAAAGAGAGACAAATCAGGGATCACTTGTCACAACCTACAACTTAAGGCCTTCAGAAAAAGAGCCAGAGAGCTGCAACACACACTATAAAAATATGAAAAGCTAAGTAACATTTCCAGATCCACCACTTCTGGCATTTAGACAACCCCCCAACTTGAGAAGACTTATTATAAAAAGTTCAGCTATGGAACCAACCCATTTGGAAGGAAGAAATGCAAGACATGCCCACACATCCTCTACTCAGATAAAGTGCCAGTTCCTGGCACACTAGATGAATATAATATCCACGGCCACTACACTTGCATATTTGTGGCGAGCCCACAATAGCCCGGGCATAGGGCGCCAATATTTTAGGGGCAGTATGCCAACCCAGCCACATTGGGGAATGCGCAGGGGATCCGACGACTGCTCCCGGCCAGCGCTCCGCCACTGTCCCAGAGGTAGACTGCGCATGCGTGTGCACACTCGCAAAGGGTAGATGAGCATGTTTGCAAGGGGAGGGAGCAGGGAGTTTTACCTTCCGGCCTAGGGGCGGCCAAAACAGGAATCTGGCCATGTGCCTATGGGCACTGACACTGTCTCTCACTGACTGTCAGATGTACTATCCTCACCATGTACTATACTCACCTGTTCATTCTCACTGGTGATGACAACCAGGTCGCTTTCCCTTTTCAAACACAGGTCCCGGGCTTTATTCCAGTCCATTGTGTTCTTGGAGAAATAGTAGCAGCTTCCATTAAATTCCTTCCAGCCACTGTCACAATTGCTCCCTGGAAAAGGACAATGATGGGTCAAACTATCTTGGTGGAGTAGTACAGACACCTACTCTGAAATGGTAAAAGCCAAGAATGCTGTTGGACTATAACTCTCACTAGCTCACCTTATCAGGGGTAAAGGGCTTAGTATATGACCCTACTTCCAGAGCAATGACATCTGATTAGCCCTCCCAGAAGTTTTTTTACTGCTAATCTTATTCATGTATTTGGTCTTACACCATGAGGCACAGGGCAGGGGGAATAGGATGAGGATCACTTAACTGTAATGCAAAAGATGGAGTCTAAGTTCCCTACAAGGCCCCATGCATTTCTTTATTATACTTTTCTGCACATGAAGTGGGGTTAAGGAGGATGTGGGAGGAACAATATTTAGCTTCCACCCCCATCTTGCAAGAAGAAGGAGTACAAGGGCATAACCCTATAATTGGAAGGGACATACAATTTCCCTTGAGCACATGTCTACAAAGCATTATGCTATAATGAGAAGGGCCTTCACAAAGCCACCCAGTTAATTTACATAATCAGTTGAGGTTTAAGTAGGCTTAACAGAGTGAACAGTTGTGGTTGTGGTTATGGAACGCTGTGACATTGCTCACATGATAAACCCAGTAAGTCAACTCCATGATGTGTTATTGCATATTCTCAAATTTATTGCATTGGCAGAAGAATGCTCATAAATTTGATGCTTTACAGCAGTGGTCCCCAACCAGTAGCTCGCGAGCAACATGTTGCTCTCCAACCCCTTGGATGTTGCTCCCAGTGGCCTCAAAGCAGGAGCTTATTTTTGAATTCCAGGCTTGGAGGCAAGTTTTGGTTGAATAAAAACCAGGTATACAGCCAAACAGAGCCTCCTGTAGGCTGCCAGTTCACATAGGGGCTACCAAACAGCCAATCACAGCCCTTATTTGACATCCCCATGGACTTTCTCATGCTTGTGTTGCTCTCCAACTCTTTTTACATTTAAATGTGGCTCACGAGTAAAAAAGGTTGGGGACCCCTGCTTTACAGCATGGTAGTTGAGGGTGGGAGGAATTAACAATGACACAATCATGTTTTACTGTGGGGCCACTAACATATTCCAAAGGCCCCTCTTCCTTGAACACCCACAATGCAAGGCCTTAGGTGGCACAGCTTTGGATAGACATGACAGTTTTGCACTTTGCACTACACACAACCTCGTGCTGGACATTGCTCTGTATTGTTACATGACCTGCTCCACACACCAGTATCACTCTCACTGCCTTACTCTGTGATGTTTCCTCCAGTAGCTTCAGTTTGTAGAAAAGCACAGAAACTGCAAGAGACAAAAAGCAGTTGGAAAGCAAATGATTCACAGAGTATTTATATGAATTCACGTCATTCTGTAACTGACAAACGGGACCCATAGATGAGGCATTCCAGATTTTTGGGGAAATTGCACAAGTTTGTTGCAGAACAAAGGGGAACCTCCATTGTTGTTAACACACAATTCTGCCAATTCTGCAAAAATCAGGTGTGACTCACTGTGTTTTTTAATATTTCTTAGAATGGTGATGTTTATTTGGCACAAAATAACCCATAAAGGCCTCCTCAGTTATTATTATTTGGAACATTATTTTATAAGCTAGAATCTGCTTAGAATATTCTCTCTCTGCATATTGCTGTGTGTATGTAAGGGTACAATCTATGTGTGCTTACTTGTCTAAGCCATTCACAGATATAAGCAAAACTATGTGTCGAGTGTCCAGTGCAGATTCTGGGGTTCAGAATATTTTGAGGACCCCTGGAGTTGAGAATGGAGCCATAAGGGCAATGGTCCACAAAAAGATGAATCGTTTGCTACTTCTGCGGGCGACGAATCTCCTGTAAATGCTTTCCCACCGGCGACATAGAGAATCACTGGTGGTGAAACCCATGTGTTGCCCAAAGCTGGCCATAGATGTTGAGATTTTTAAAAGATCAGATCCTCATCATGAGACCACAATATTCTCGGAACGATCGTACGATCGTACAAATTTACCATCAACTAAAAACAAAGGGGAGCTGCCTGCTTGGCCCTGCAAACATAGAGAGATTGCACTGGGGCCGACAAAGATTTTTTGACCTGGCCGATCAATTTCCTGACAGATGTCGGCTGAAAAATCGTAAGATGTACGATCGTTCGAATCCCACTAACCGCACGATAATTTCGAAGGATTGGTCGGACTTCCCTAAAATCGGTCGTTGGCCAAGAAGAATCGTTGCGTCTATGGGGAGCTTTAGTCTTCCGAAGTCAGAACTTCATGCAGCTTTGGAAGATCGAAGTAACATCTGGGTTTCACCACCAGTGATTCAATTTATCACAGGAGTGAAAGCATTTGCAGGAGATTAGTCACCCGCAGGGGAGGAGATTTATCTCAGGGTGACTAATCTCCCAGTGTGGACAAAGGGCCCAAAACATTGTCATGCATTTGGATCATCTATGGTCTTGTTTTAATTATGGATGCACCGAATCCAGGATTCAGTTTAGGATTTGGTTTGGGATTCGGCCTTTTTCGGCAGGATTCAGATTTGGCTGCTGAACGAATCCTAATTTGCATATGCAAATTAGGGGTGGGGAGGGAAATTACATGACTTTTCGTCACAAAACAAGTAAGTAAAAAATGTTTTCCCCTTCCCATATAGGAACCCAAATTAGGATTTGGGTTCTGTATTCGGCCGAATCTTTAGTGAAGGATTCGGGGGTTCAGCCGAATCCAAAATAGTGGATTCGGTGCATCCCTAGTTTTAATGCTGAGTATAAGAAACTCAATATATTAACTTTTTAAAGACATAATTTTGAAATTAAAATCAACAAATTTGACTTATTTGCATGTTTTCAGCCTCAACTGTGTTTCCTCCATTGGCATTTTTTCCATCAGTGGAGAAAAAAGACATATGAGGTAAGTCATAGGCCTTCAGTTAGTAATAAATAAAAGCCACTTTATTCAGCTGGGAAGTGTTGACTGTAACATCCAAGATCCCCAGTGAACCAATCACAGGCTTACCATTGTTCTTGAGTTCACTGTAATCTCTACTCTTGTCGTCCTTCGATGTTTCAGATTTGGATGCTTGTATAGAAAGAGAAAAAACTTATTTAAAAGAGCCACTGAACACCAACATGTTTCTGCAGAACCTGATACCTTCCAGATTATATTACATCTGTCCAAACTATTAAAATGTGTTTTTTTAATAGTAGTTATATAGGTGGTCTTATTGAGGGACAACCCTCATGTTGGCCTAAATGTATATGCATCTAAATGAATGAGGGCAGATAGATAAAGGAGAAGTACGGGTGAACTGAGATCATGGATGGGGGTTTTTTCTAGAATATGGCCACTTGCCCGCGGCTCACTAAAAAAAGTCTCTCAGCCTGTGCAACACTATTGGAACCTTTTGTTTAACAAGAACAAAGGCTGGACACCCTGAACACCATTCTGTGCCGTATGTACTCCTTTATAAATATTTACTAAAAAAAGTCTAACCCAAAGGCACCAGTAGTCAGGTCCGGACTGAGAATTAAAATAGGCCCTGGCATTTCAGGTACACAGAGGCCCAATCAGCCCCCACCAGCCCACTAAATACTGACTTTCTATGGCACCTTATAGCAGCCCCTCTGGCATTTGCCAGAACCCATAGTCATGCCAGTCCGGGCCTGCCAGTAGTCAATTCTATTTGCCCAAACAGACTAAAGGAAAACTTCATTGTGACTGACCTTTAGATAAGAACATGATGAAGAGGGTCAGGATGAGGATGTATGAGAGGGCCAGCAAGCCATAGGTGAGGTACGTCGATCTTCTTTGGAAAAGGGGGGATTTTTTAACTATAGATATAAAAGATAAGATTTAGACTTTAACATGGGACACAGTCTGTTTGTACCTCATGACCTTACAACTGAATTAAAATTAATTTCTCAGCTCTAAGGCCTCTCATAGCAACATCATTCAAGGCTGACCAGGGCTGTATGAAGCCACAATCGGCCATGCACAGAAGATAAAGGTACACCATTTTGCAAAGTATCCAGCGACAAGCTGGAAAGGTTTTTTTTTTTTCTAATCAAATTGAATTTACCCTATAGGCCTAGTGTCGACTGGGATACCAGGGGCCCACCAGAAAACCTTAGGCTGAGGGCCTGCTTTTCAACTATTATTATCTCCTCACTCAACCTCTTTATTCTCCTTGCCTCTTTTCTCTACACACTAAACTCTAGGGAATAGGGAATGACCATGAAATAGGCCAAATGGTTTGAAGCAAGAGGCCCACTGACACCTTGGCCCACCGGGAGTTTTCCTGGTAGCCCAGGGGGCCAGTCCTACACTGTATAGGCCCCAGGGGCAGCCCCCTAAAGCTGCTGGTCTAGGTACTGGATCTCAGGTGCATTTATGGTAAATAAGGGCCGGGGACTGGACTATCCACAATGAACCAGTAAAGTCTCAAGATGGCAGAGGTTACATTATAGTTAATACTAAGGAAAATACAGATCATAAAAGATCTGAAAGTGCCCACCCCTCACTCTCAGGTAGGAAAGGCACTGGGGATTTCTATACCACTATAACGGAGACAGACCCAGGGGCCAATTTTAGTTAGTTATCTAAACACGCATCTGACTACTGTATAGAGGGTCCTCTTGCCAGATTTGTTGTGTGCACCAGTGGGAGATACAATGAAGGGTTAACGTTGATGGACAGTTTTTCAACTGCACTCCTCGCAGCAAACAGAGATCCCGGGGAATTGCCCCACAGGAAGTAATTAAAAGACGTATCCTGCGGTGGTGTTTGTGGAAATGTAATTGTCTGTATTTCAATGAGCGCTCGGAATGATTGTTTGCTGAAGACAATTACCTGAACAGCCCAGCTCAGTATCCAGCCTCTCACAGCTTGTGCTGAATTCTGTATCCATAGTCAGGGCGTTTTCACGCACCCAGTTTGCACCTACTTCAGGGAAGAAACACATGATAAAGGCAGAATTCCCTCATATAATGACTATGGTGCAATATAGGAAATGCACCCACTTTTAGGGCAAGGACACACAGAATGTTTTGTCGATTACGATTAACGTCAGCTACAGCGATAAAATGTCCCTTGTTTCCCCTCCACCGCCTAACATACAAATCACCGCCGGGGATGTTTCCCCAAGAGCCAGTGACGTAACTAGAGGGGGGCGGGCCCTGGCGCGGTACGCGCTGCCGGGCCCCCCGCCCCCCTCCATACACCCGGAACCGCCCGGGAATCGTGGCGCGTGAGCTGCTGGGGGGGCCCTGAGGGGGTGCGGGCCCTGGCCCAATCGCACTCCCTGCTCCCCCGGTAGTTACGCCACTGCCAAGAGCTGCCTGAGGCCTCCAGCAGGAGCCACCCCCACTCACCCACTATACTTTAAAAGTACCTGGCTTTTAAGCAGGTTACCTGGCTCCTGGTAACCTGCTTGGTGCTTTGTGCATGCGGTGGGGAGCAGGGGACATTGGGTGGGTGGGGGCAGCAGGTACAGGGAGGGCTGGGTAGGAAAACACAAGGCCCCTCTGAAGATTTTTTGTGCTGGGCCCCGTGAGCCGCTGTTATGCCACTGGCTACTGCCACACAAGGCTGATGTGCCAGCTGAGAATCATCCAATCCGTGGCCTCTGCATCAGCCTGGGTGCAGACACACAAAGATGGATTTTTTTATGCGGAAACCCGTTAGTATGTATTTTCATACCTAAATCTGCTCCATGTGTCTGCACTCAGGCCAACACAGTAGGGCTCATTTACAGACACTTGGCAAATCATAGACAAATTGGTTTTGGAGTATATGAAAATGAAAAATTTGTAAAAAACAAATTTGTAAAAAAACAAAGTTAGTACTTAGTCCAGTTCACTCCTGCCGATCCTGCTTCAGTCTCTCAACTGTGATTTGGTTATACATGTATAAAGAGTGGATCAGCGCCTCTGGCAACGGAGAAAACAAACAACAGGGAGATGCAAAGTATATAGTGTAGTATTTCCAAACTTCAAATTATACAGAAATAGGGGAATAGTGCTATAACCGATTCCTTCTTCTTTAAATTCAGATTGAACTATCCAAAAAGAATATCCAGTGCACTTCCCCTTTAAATAGCCTTTGAATCCTCTTTATCATGCATATGTGATCCTTACAGGTACTTGCCAAGACCGAGTGAAATGCCTACTTACAAGAGAATAGTGCTTAACTCGCATGTAGCGTTTATCTGTACTGGTTTATTCTCCTCTTCGGACACTCCGTGGGTATCCCCATATAAAACAGGAAATACATCGTGTCATCCGTTTTATTTTTGGGGTATATGCTATTTTAGCAGCAAGAGCTGTGCATGGGTCCACTGCCTGTCTCTTACTTAAAACATTTATTTGTGCATTTCATGCACAGTGTAAATTCATATTAATACATCCAAACAAAGCTTTTAGCACAACACACCACAATGCAGTGTCTCCCCCTGCCTACATAAGCAATTGATAACCCTCAGAGAGATCAGCCCGGTGCACAATATTAGGGGATCAGCTACCTAATAATTGGTCTAAGAAAAAGGATATCGGCACAGAAGGCATTAGGGAGCACCCTGCTCGTTTATTGTGCGGATATGCAACGTTTCGTCAAGCATGGGTGTGTCCCCGAAACAATAAACGAGCAGGGTGCTCCCTGCAACGCTAATGCCTCCTGCGCCAATATCCTTTTCCCCCGCTGCCTACCTCATGTTGGCCACTCCCTCCTGACGGTTTTCGCGCTATTGGGCGCATCATCAGAGGAGGAGGCACCTGGATAGTAACCCCAGCAACCAATCAGTGATTAGCTTTTTTAAGCCAGCTGCAGTTTGAACAATGAAAGCAAGCATTTGATTGGTAGCTATGGGTTACTGCTCAGATGCAAATTTGCCTACTGTTTATAAATGAGCCCCAGAGCCCCAGAGCCTCTGAGTACACAGACACAGGAGCAAGTGGAGGCTGACAGATGTCTATGTAGCGGGAGCCGTAGACGCTGTGGCATAACTAGCCTTTTCCGCCCCCCCTACAAAATAAACCCAGCCCCCTTGCCCACCCACTCAAGCACACATGCCGTCCACTGCTTAAGAACTTTGGTTGGGGAGCGGAGATTTCAGTGCAGCGGTCTGGGCCAAAAGTGTGAAATCAATGGCATGTTTCCATTTCATCAGAACTTGGATAAGTCTTTTTTTGGCCTCATCTAAGATTTAAATCCTTAGCAACTTCTAATACCCTTCTATTTAGCAGCATATCTATCTATCTTCTATCTATCTATCTATCTATCTATCTATCTATCTCTATATCTATATATATATATACACACACACATTATTTACATGACATCTTGCAGAGAACACATACATATCACAGAGCATGTTGTGCAATGGTTTATGTTTGATATTTAACTTTCTCTGTGACATAAAAGCCAATAGAGAAGATGAGCAGAAGGTAATTAATATTTGGGGGCCCAGTAACCATCAGCAGACGGGTGGAGGGGTTGCTGGGAATCTTGGCATGCAAGTGATCGGGGGCCTGGAGCAAAAGTTATACTCCTGGTTTTACAGTACTTTGGAGCTTTATGGATAGCAGGTTTTCAGATAACAGATCCTATTACCTGTAAATCGTCCTGTGTGCCTTTTCGTCTAAGAAACGTTGGGGTTTCCCGCAGAAGATCTCTCTCCGCTTGTTCCTTTGCTACAGGGAAGGATGCAATGCAGTTTTTTTTTTTTTTCGTGTATTGTGAAAGAATTCCCAATCCCTGAAGAGAAGCAAAACAAATTCCTTATGGTTCAGCTGGATTCTGGAGGGGTTCCCAAGTGCACCAAGGCAAACACGGATAGGGCGGCAGAAGAAGAGAGATGGGAGACTTGTGCAGGGAGGAGGCTATTTTGCTGTATTCCTGCTGCTGAATAAGGAGGAATCACAAAACCATTGGCTTGCAATAAAGAGATATATGTAAGGAACATCTATGTAAAGAACTGGGTGCAGAGGGTTTAGAAAGCACCCCTCCTTACCCCCCCTCCCCAGTAGTGTATTCCAAGTAAATTGGCACCAGAACTGTGGGGTTAGTGGTTGAGAAATCAAGTCATGGAATGTGAGAGTGTTGGTACTTCCTTAAAATGACCCTCTCTCTCTTTTTTTTTAATGAAAATACCTTTAACCCTTTGCATTCTGCTGAAATGGGCAAGTTAAGGGCATTTGTTGATAAAGCACAATATTCCCGTAGTGCGGCGTTAAACCCGAAAATGTGTTACTGTTGCTGTTCTTGAAGGCAAGGGATTAAAGGGGAGGAATACAATAAGGTGTTGTACTATGCATCTTGCAAATCAGAGAGTTATGAGAAGAATGGGCCGTTATCCAAGCAGGACAGCTGGGGACCCTACGTCTGGAGGTCATTAAAGGAACATTAACATCAAAAAATAGGCCTAGGTCCCGTCTGTTTGACTTTTCAGGGGTGCGGCGCCAATGAGGCAAGTTGAAAACTCCAGTCAGGCGGCAGCACAGAGCAGGGTACCAACTGGCAATCTGTGGGTTCTGGCAAATGCCAGAGGGGCTGCTATAAGGTGCCATAGAAAGTCAGTATTTAGTGGGCTGGTGGGGGCAGTTTGGGCCTCTGTGTACCTGAAACACAAGGGACTATTTTCATTCTCAGTCCAGACCTGGACCGTACCAGGGAGAGCAAAAAGCTGGTCTTGGTTGAGAGAAAATTTCAGTTTTTTAAAATGGAAATTCAGCTTTTCTAGTGTGAGAGAGCACAATTGCACTCTCATCACTAGCGATGCACCCTCATCCCCCCTCTGGTGCAGGAAAGGTAAGTTCTGGGGAGAGCTGGGACTTATACTATTCAGGATAATATCTTCTATAGATTTGCAAGCATCCATGCATTTAAAGGGGAACTAAACTCCCTACTAATAAAAATAAGTACACCCTACCCTACATAGTCCTTCCTCCCTGCTACCACCCTAGCCTAGGTGTTTACTCCTGTTATTGCCCCTAATTCTTTACTCACCTCTCGCTGCAGATTCAGCCTAGCGGAGCTCATGGGTGCCATCTTAAGCTCTTTGATTTTCTTCAGGGGTTGAGCGCTGTATCAGCGCATGCGCAATTGGAGCAGACTTCCGGTTCGTGACAACTGCGCATGCACGGAAAGCGACAGAAATTGGCTAAGGGAAGACTCGAAGAATTCCGAAGAGCTGGAAGATTGCGCCCATGAGCTCTGCTGTGCTGAATCTGCAACGAGGGGTAAGTAAAGAATTAGGGGCAACGCCTAGGCTGGGGGGTAGCAGGGATGGGGGACTATGTAAAGTAGGGGGTTTAGTTCTCCTTTAAATGGTGTATACAAACTCGTATGGATGTGATGGTCACTTACTGGAATATGTTTCTAGTTTGGAAATCTGACCTTTGTGTGGCTCATAATACCCCACCCTCGCTGGGCTTCAGTTTAACATGCACACAGGAGACCGTTGCATAACGAAGTACTAAGCTTCACGTCATTTCTTTATTATTTGGAACAGGCAATAAAAATGCCTTCAAGTGGGATGTGTGTTAATATTCAGCTTATACTCTGCATGCCCTTGTCCCATATCGTCGCACTTGCACAACAGCCGCTAATAATTAACAGCAAAGTGAATCGCAGGAGGTCATTTTCTGTTTCAAACATGTATTTATTATATATTCATTCCCGGCACACTCCAAGCCCCAAATTGTACTGAAAAGATTTTAATTAAAGGACAAGTATATACATAATGCTACGCCATTCATTGTGAAAACTAAAAACTTGGCCTCCCGAGTGTACGGCTCCTAAATCTTCTATGGTCACTTATCACAGGATTAAGACTATGGAGGAACCTGCTAAACAATAATTCATTTGGCACCTTTTAGGCAACTGGTTGTATAATGGTAGCAGTTTAGAGAGGAGGTCGTAGAAATAAAAAATGAAGTCCCTGCTTCTCAAGACAGTACTCAGGACCTACTAACAGGATGTATTTTCTGGATATCCACCTCTTGGGATTGCTGATCAGATTAAATGGGTGGTTCACCTTTAAGTTAATTTTTAGTATGTTATAGAATGGCCAATTCTAAGCAACTTTACAGTTGGTCTTCATTATTTCTTTTTTTTTTTTTTTTAATTATTTGCCTTTTCTGACTCTTCATCTTTCAAATGGGGGTCACTGCCCCCCCCCCCATCCAAAGGAAAATACTTTGTAAACGTACACATTTAGGGGCCGATTCACTAAATTCGAGTGAAGGATTCGAAGTAAAAAAACTTCGAATTTCGAAGTATTTTTTGGGCTACTTCGACCTTCGACTACGACTTCGAATCGAAGGATTCGAAGTAAAAATCTTTGACTATTCGACCATTCGATAGTCGGAGTACTGTCTCTTTAAAAAAAAACTTCGACCCCCTAGTTCGGCAGATAAAAGCTACCGAAGTCAATGTTAGCCTATGGGGAAGGTTTTTTTGGAAAAGTTTTTTGATCGAAGGATATTCCTTCGATCGTTGGATTTAAATCCTTCGAATCGTTCGATTCGAAGGATTTAATCATTCGATCGAAGGAATTATCCTTCGATCGTACGATCGCAGAATTTGCGCTAAATCTTTCGACTTCGATATTCGAAGTCGAAGGATTTCAATTCCTAGTCTAATATCGAGGGTTAATTAACCCTCGATATTCGACCCATAGTGAATCAGCCCCTTATTGTAATTACTAATCTTTCTATACAGGCCTCTCCTGTTCATATTACATTCCCTTGTTCACATTACCCTAGCAACCAGACTGCTAAAATTGCAAACTGAAGAGCTGCTGAATAAAAAGCTGAATAACTCAAAAGCCACAAATAAAAAATGAAAACCAATTGCAAATTGTCTCAGAATATCACTTTCTACATTTTAGTAAAAGTTAATCTAAAGGTGAACAACCCCTTTAAGGGTAAGTAAGCACAACTGTCAGCTCTGCAGGACAGATATGAACCACAAGTTTGGCCTTTAGTATATACAATTCACAACTTAGGGCAGTGGCACACAAGGCATGAAAACTGCCCCCATTCAGCCTGTTAAATGGAAATCCAACTGTCACTAGCTCCAATGTTCCCAGCTGAATGCACTAGCAGTGACCAAGATCTAATTGACAAGCACACTCAGGTGAATCTTTCCGCTATGCTTTTCAGGTGCCATACTGATCAGTAACGAATCACCTCCAGGGCCCGGGTGAAGGCAGAGCAGTCGGGGCCCCCAACCCCCCTCCGGACGCAGTTTTCAGCATTGATTCACATCAGCACGACTGTCTGGAGGGCCCCTAGTTCCGCCCCGATACAGACAAATTCTAAAATCAAAATTAAAAAGTCAATTGATGCCAAATTCTGGATGGAGAAATTCATATATAACAAAAGAGCTCCACGTGGCTGTGTGATGCTTTGTTTATAAGCGTGGTGAAGCCCAGCATGCCGTGTAAGATGATTAAAGTCTTTGGATGAGCCGTCACAGCAAACATGGCTGCCACCACTCACAACAAACACAGACATGCAAATAAATAAACCCCCCCTGTGCAAAATAAGCATTTGTTTTACAGACGTTATAGAAAAGTAACATAAACATATACCAGTCTTATAAATAGGATATACTGTTTCCATAAGCAGCGCCGATCCGCGCCTTTATGCCGCCTGAGGTGGCCTTCCATTGCCGCTCACATTTTCTGCGCAGGAGGGGGTCGGGGCGCTGCACGACGCTAGTGCAGAGAGCGCAATTGCGCTCTCTGCACTAGAAGAGCCGAATTTCCGGGTTGAAAACCGGAAATTCGGCTCTTAGTTACCAGGAGCGGCATTTTTGCCGCCCCTGGTAACCAGGGGGGCGCTGCCGCCTGAGGCGAGTGTCTCAACTCGCCTCATTGGTGGAGCGCCCCTGTCCATAAGGGCAGAGACACGCTCATATTTGGGGAGATTAGTTGCTCAGCGACAAATCTCATCTTCTTCTGGCGACTAATCTCCCCAAACTGCCTGCCGCCTAGAAAGTAAATCGCTGGAGGGATGGCAATTTCGTTTTCCGAAGTCGCACTAAGTTTCCTTGTGAGGCAAATTCGGGCGACTTTGGAAAACGAATTGCACCGATTGCCATCCCGCCGGCGATTTACTTTCTAGCCGACGGGAAGCAGTTTGAGGAGATTAGTCGCCCGCGAAGAAGAGGCAATTTATCGCCGGGCCACTAAATCTCCCCGAATCTGAGCGTGTGTCTCTGCCCTTAAGGGGATGTTCATCTTCAGAGGTATCTCTGACAATGAACAGCCCATGACATTGCAAACATTTTTCTATTTGATGGTTTTTAAAGAAGCTTTACCAAGATATTTAGCTCCTCTTTGTCAGCCTTTAACAAATTTCCAATTTGTCGCCAACTGTGAGGTCGCCGACCCCCTGCTTGTGAGAGCGGTCCCTGCCCACAAGATGATGAAGTAGTAAGTTTGGTGATGCGGTGCTACTGCGAACGGTCCTTTAATTTGCATGTCATTGATAGAATAGGCTGAAGTGTGCCAGCCAATTGGATCACTGACACACAAATAAACCAGCTGGAAGGGGAAGCTGCAGAACTTTTGTTCGCCCTGCAAGTAGATTCATATGCCACAGACAATGATATTTAACAATTTGTGTTTTCTTAATGATTCCTTATTTTTTTAAAATAAGATCAGCAATCTAGAACTATTAGCTGAATGCTAGGGAACCCAAGAGAATAACAGAATAGAAAATGAATAGACCGATAAGTAAACTGTAGGCCCCTTTATGAATCTTCTAGGTTCCAGGCTGTGACTTTCCTAAGCAAATAGATGACTTTTTAAATTTCAGTTAGTGAAAGGCACGACAGCATGGCAAATTATTCCAAAACCAGAAAAATTAATATTGTTGCCTATATTGTAAAATTTTAAGCCAAGAAATAATTCTATTTACAAAAAGTGACTTGAACATTTTCTTTCAAAACATTTATAGAAAGTACTAGGGCTGCACTGAATCCACTTTTTGGGATTCGCCAGAATTCCTGAATCCTTCATGAAAGATTCGTCCAAATATCGAACAGGATCCTAATTTGCATATGCAAATTAGCTACAGGAAGGAAAAGTGGAAATAAATTATTTTACTTCCCTGTTTTGTGACAAAAAGTTGCTATTTCCCTTCCCGCACCTAATCTGCATTTTCGATGAATCCCCTAATCCTTTATGAAAGATTTGACCAAATAACGAATCAAATCCTAATTTCCATATGAAAATTAGGGGAAATATTTATATTTATATATATATATATATATATATATATAAAACCACAGCAGACTCCACTCTGAAAGTTCAAATGTGCAGTTTAAAGGGTAACTGTGACGCAAGCTTCCTGCAGTGTTTAATAAGAAGTTAAAGGAAAACTATACCCCCAAAATGAACACAAGCAACAGTTTACATCACATGAATTGGCATATTAAAGAATCTTACCAAACTGGAATATATATTTAAGTAAATCTTGCCCTTTTACATCTCTTGCCTTGATGCCTTTGTGATGGTCTGTGTGCTGCCTCAGAGATCACCTGACCAGAAATACTGCAGCTCTAACTGTAACAGGAAGAAGTGTGGAAGCAAAAGACAGAACTCTGTCTGTTAATTGGCTCATGTGACCTAACAAATATGGTTTGTTGGTATGTTTGTGTGCACCGTGAATCATACAATCCCAGGGGGGACGGCCCTTATTTTTTAAAATGGCAATTTTCTATTTGTGATTACCCAATGGCACACACACGACTAGAAAAGAATATTATTATTATGAAAATGGTTTATTTACATGAAGCAGGATTTTACATATTATCTGTTTCATGCAATATATTTTTATAGACAACTACATTGTTTGGGGAGGTATAGTTTTCCTTTAAGAAAGCCTTTGAACCGATCACTAAACAAAAATCAATTCAGGCTGTACACATAAAAAGGAGATGCAAATACACATTCGAAGCAATTTAATATGAAGGGGGTTTTGGCTTTTCCAGCGTCGTTGCGTATGAAGAAAGGCCTTCGGGAGATGCTGCCCATGGACCAAGCATTCAGAGTCAAGGTTACATGTGATACCGTACTAGTTAGTAACCTTGCAGTTTGGCAGGCTTTTCTTTAGCTCATCTATTCCACGGCCCTCAAATTTCCCATTCAGACTGAGATAACCGAGGGCAGGCAATGTGACACACACAGCTATGATAGAATTTAACGAGAGGTGGGTGTTATATTCTATCAGAAGCTTTTCCAGAGTTTTCACCCCAGAGAGGCACGCTAAACCAGCATCCGTCAGAGAAGAGATGTCTGTGAGAGCCAATGTGCGAAGGTGCTTTAAGTGACACCCAATGAGGTGCAAGGTTATATCTGAAATATCGCAGCCTTGAAGTTTTAAGTGCTCGAGACCCCTCAAAAATGGCAGCGATTTCTGAATTCCAACGTCTTTGACTCTGTATGTGCCGCAGAGGGACAAAGTCTTCAGAGCGGAGTAACTGCATATGGTCTCCACATGGTGGTTGGAGAAGGAGGACACGTTGCTTAGAAACAGATGCTCCAACTTTGGGAAAGTTCTGCCTTTGTTGGGGGGAGCTTTAAACAAATTCATGGGAAGTTCACACTGGGAAAGCTCGAGAGTTTTCAATGTAGACGGGAAGTAATAGTAGCTGAGGGAATGCAGGTTTGTCTGCTCCAAGTGCAGCGTCTTGAGGTGGGGGAAGCGCTTCTCCATCTCCTGGAGGATGGCCGGCGTTAGGAACTCCTGCTTCTTCACAGACTGCAGCATCCCTTTCAGCTTCAGCGTTTGCAAACTTGCCACAAATTTGTGTCTTATCAGGTGCCACAATGTCTTTGAGTTCAGCTGTTCAATAACAAGAGCAAAGCATTAGTGCATTAAATGAATTGTTCAGTATAAAAATAAAAACTGGGTAAACAGATAGGCTGTGCAAAATAAAATATGTTTCTAATATAGTTATTTAGGCAAAAATGCGATGTATAAAGGCTGGAGTGACTGGATGTCTAACATAATAGCCAGAACACTACTTCCTGCTTTGCAGCTCTCTTGGTTTCCACTGATTGGTTACCAGGCAGTAACCAATTATTGACTTGAGGGGGGGCACATGGGTCATAACTGTTGCTTTTGAATCTGAGCCAGGGTTGCCAGATGGGAGGGTTTTCAGACAAATTGGGCTACTAATTTAAAGCCCAGGTGGGATTAAAAAAGTACAAACTAGCCAAAGTACAGATTTGGGCTAATTTTGAAGTTCCTCTTGGCTGGTTTTGTAGCTGACTTTTGAAAATTAGACCTGGCAACTAGCGATGTGCGAGTTGGGCTTTTCCCGACCCGCACCCGCACGCCACACCTCTGCCTGCACCCACCTTCCGGGTTCCTTTTATAGACCCACGCCAACCCCCCTATGACATCACAAAAGGGGAGGGGCGAGAGGGGCGTGTCTACAAAAGTTCAAAAATCCGAAAAGTCAGAAGCCAGCATTTGGAAGGTCGCGGGCGACCCAGAAAGGGAGGTGTAAGAACATCACTACTGGCAACCCTGATTGATTTGAGCTGCATGCTGAGGATCAATTGCAAACTCACTGAACAGTGTGGGCACCCTTCAAGTCACTGACTAACTCAGAGTTAGAGAGCTGAAAAGCAGGAAGTAGTGTTCTGGCTATTATGTTACACATCCAGTCACTCCAGCCTTTATACATTACAAATTTGGCTAACTAACTATATTAGAAACATTTTTTTTTTATTTTGAACAACCTATCTATTTACCATGCTTTTATTTTTTACAGTGAACTGTTCCTTTAAGATTAACAATGAAAGAACCCTAGGGCAATGGCACATGGGGGGGAAAATCTGCCATCCAAGTGTATTGTAGAGTCATGATACTGTAAAGTAAATACCAAATGTTTTGCATGTAAATGGGTCAGCAAACACATGCAGTCTATTTTAAAGGCCATTGGGAAACTGACAGTAACTACTTTCCTGGTGTTCTCAAAACAAACCATCACCTGTTTCCTGTGCACATTTCTGTTGCTCTGAGGCAATGCAATGGGGTCAACGTTAACAATGTCTTCAAAGTCAAAAAAACAAACAACAAAAAAAAACGAGCTTCAAAAATATCTAAAGAAACGGTTACTGCATCATAGGGCTTGTGCTGAACGCACGTTTGGTCTATTAGTTGGGTTGTTTACCTTTAAATTAACCGTTCGTATGATGTAGAGAGTGATATTCTGAAACAATTTGCTATTGGTTCTCGTTTTTTCTCGAGTTGTAGCTTTTTATTCAGCAGCTCTCCAGTTTGCAATTTCAGCAATCTGGTTGCTAGGCTCCAAATTGCCCAAGCAACCATGCACTGAATAACAATGAATGAATAAGAGAGTGGAATATGAATAGGAGAAGCTTGAATAGAAAAATTAGTAATATCTAAAGAAACTGTTACTGCAATATAGGGCTTGTGCTGAACACACATTTTGTCTATTAGTTTAGTGAGGTTGTTCACCTTTAAATTAACTTTTATTATGATGTATAGAGTGATATTCTGAGACAATTTGCAATTAGTTCTCATTTTTTATTGCTTGTTGCTATTTAGCTTTTTATTAGGGATACACAAATCCACTATTTTCGATTCAGCCAAACCCCCGAAATTTTTGCGGAAGATTCGGCTGATTCTACTGAACCGAATCCAAATCCGAATTTGCACATGCAAATTAGGAGTGGGACAGGGGAAACATTTTTTACTTCCTTGTTTTGTGACAAAAAGTCAGGCACTTTCCCTCCCCACCCCTAATTTGCATATGCAAATCAGGATTCAGTTCGGCCGGGCAGAAGGATTCGGTTGAATCTGAATCCTGCTGAAAAAGTCTGAATCCTGGCAGAATACCGAACCGAATCCTGGATTTGGTGCATCCCTACTTTTTATTCAGCAGCTCTGCAGTTTGCAATTTCAGCCATCTGGTTGCTGGGGTCGAAATTACGCTAGCAACCACACACTGGTTTGAATAAGAGCCAGGAATATGAATAGGAGAGGCCTGTATAGAAAGATGAGTAATAAAAATTAGCAATAACAATACATTTGTAGCCTTACAGAGCATTTGTTTTTTTCAAAGGGGTGAGTGACCCCCATTTGAAAGCTGTAAAAAGTCAGAAGAAGGCAAATAATTAAAAAGCTATAAAAAAATAAATAATGAAGAAAAATTGAAAAGTTACTTAGAATTAGTTATTCTGTAACATACTAAAAGTTAACTGAAAGATCAACCTTTAATGCTGGCTGCTCTCTCATGCACACCTTGGGTATAATGGTTGCACCCAGTGTGGTGGCTCGCCGTGATCGTATAGTGGTTAGTACTCTGTGTTGTGGCCGCAGCAACCCCGGTTCGAATCCGGGTCACGGCAGTTGTTTTAGACATGGTTAATTTAAATGCTACTGCCTGGTTTAGCATCCTGTTCCATCTTAAGGTCAGTCCACACAAAAATAAATATCTGTGTTTTTGTTATTTCCTGCACTAAACGTGAAGTAAAGTAAATAAATGTGGTCTACTGGAGTTTTACATGGCCAGATAGTCAGTCTGTACAGCTTGCAACACATGCCTAGGTTTGAGCAGGCAGATTGGTCGACTTTTACCAAGATTAATAGTGACAGTCTCCCATTGATATTGTCAGACAGGCAATACATGCAGAGATATTATTATTAGATAATATAAATCTTTTAACCTTTCCAACTGAACGACCGATCGCCATGGTATGAAAATCGGAGCGATCCACATACAGTCCGAAAATCGTATGAATCTTCATTCCGTATGATAGTAACTTTGTGTCTATGGCCAGTCATACGAATCTTCGTGCCATGGCGATCAGTCGTTTAGTCAATAGGACAGGTTAGAAGATTTCTGCATTGCCTGACGATATCAATGGGTGACTGTCACTACTATTGGTCTGATTGGTTCTTTTTGCTGCTTTATTTCATCTGAGTGGTTAGTGCAGGAGGGCCCACACTTTACTAATGCGAGGTCTACTTTTAGTAATGTTGTCCAATTATGATCTACATCCATAAAAGCACTTTTAGCTTTCTGTTCCATGGAAAATATTATTTAAATATTATATTGATTTATGAGAGAATATATATTGTTTATATTTAACAATCAACAATTTCTTATGTAACCTTAAAGGGATACTGATATTTTTTCAAAATGAATCAGTTAATAGTGCTGCTCCAGCAGAATTATGCACTGAAATCCATTTCTCAAAAGAGCAAACAGATTTTTTTATATTCAATTTTGAAATCTGACATGGGGCTAGACATTTTGTCAATTTCCCAGCTGCCCCTGGTCATGTGACTGGTGCCTGCACTTTAGGAGAGAAATGCTTTCTGGCAGGCTGCTGTTTTTCCTTCTCAATGTAACTGAATGTGTCTCAGTGGGACATGGGTTTTTACTATTGAGTGTTGTTCTTAGATCTACCAGGCAGCTGTTATCTTGTGTTAGGGAGCTGTTATCTGGTTACCTTCCCATTGTTCTTTTGTTTGGCTGCTGGGGGGAAAAAGGGAGGGGGGTGATATCACTCCAACTTGCAGTACAGCAGTAAAGAGTGATTGAAGTTTATCAGAGCACAAGTCACATGACTTGGGGCAGCTGGGAAATTGACAATATGTCTAGCCCCATGTCAGATTTCAAAATTGAATATAAAAAAATCTGTTTGCTCTTTTGAGAAATGGATTTCAGTGCAGAATTCTGCTGGAGCAGCACTATAAACGGATTCATTTTGAAAAAAAATTGTTTTCCCATGACAGTATCCCTTTAACATAATAAATATCTGAATGAAAAGAATGAATTAGGAGGATGATATAGATAAGATGTTTGTTTATAGTGTCTTGAGATCTACTGATCACCAGCTAAAGGTCTACTGGTAGATCCCGCTCTACCTTTAGGGTACCCCTGGGTTAGTGGTAGGTTGGGAGATTGCAAGGCACGAGTTGATCGTCGGACATAAGGATTTATCTGCACTTCTATGACCAGCTATACATTGGCAGTCTGAAAGGAAGGAAAGATTAGCCCCAGTTCCTGCTGTTCATGCGGTTGGCCTGACTGAATGGAACAATAAAAACATAGCCATACATGTGTATTTGGCATATATTTGGCAATGTAGATCTACTTTAGGTCATCTCTATCAACCCTAACAAAATGTAATAAAACACAAAAACCCAAGTGCTCTAGTGGCGCAATCGGTTAGCGCGCGGTACTTATAAGACAGTAACTGATAAGCTATGCCGAGGTTGTGAGTTCGAGCCTCACCTGGAGCACAATTGTTTTACAGTCTCCAGGCTCCTTTGTTCCTTCCCCCCACCCCACAAGAAAAATAAACAGCAATGGGTCATAATGTTCCCAGGTCAATGACTACTACTTACACCACTTCAAATCATTCTTACGGGTGTTAAAGGAGATCTAAACCCTAAAAAGGAATATGGTTAAAAATGCCATATTTTATATAGTGAACTTATTGCACGAGGCTAAAGTTTCAGCTTGTCAATAGCAGCAATGATCCAGGACTTCAAACTTGTCACAGGGGGTCACCATCTTGGAAAGTGTCTGTGACACTCACATGCTCAGTGGGCTCTGATTGGCTGTTGAGAAGCTAAGCTTAGGGCTCCTCACTAATTATCCAGCAGAAAATGAGCTACCACTGTTATATAAGCTGATGCTGCAGGTTTGCTGATTATTAAATTCTGATGCTAATTGCACTGGTTTCTGTGCTGCCATGTAGTAATTATCTGTATTAATTACTAAGCAGCCCTTATATTGTGACATTTATATTATATCATATCACTCTTCTTTGTAATTATGAAATATTACCTTGCACTTTATGGTTACTACACTGGCATAAATCCACAGTCGTTTAGACTTAAGGTGCAGGTATGGGACCTGTTATCCAGAATTCTGGGGACCTGGGGTTTTCTGGATAACGGATATTTTTGTAACTTGGATCTTCATACCTTACGTGTATTATCATTATTAACATGTATTTATATAGCGCCAACATATTGAGTAGTATGTGTACTAGAAAATCACGTAAATATTAAATAAACCCAATAGGCTCGTTTTGCTTCCAATAAGAATGAATTATTATCTTAGATGGGGTCAAGTACAAGCTACTGTTTTATTCTTTATAGGCAAAAAGGAAATAAATTTTACAAATTTGGATTATTTGTATAAAATGAAGTCTATGGGAGATTACCTTTTCTGTTCCATATTTCAGAGCATTCTGGATAATAGATTTCCAGATAACGGATGCCATACCTGTATATTGCTCCATATTGTGGAAAAACCTTAAACTGTGGGTCCCAAGCATTCCAGATAATAGACCCACATAATAATCTATTATCTGGAATACTTGGGACACACAGTTTTAGTTTCTTCCATAATTTGGATCACTATCATTATACCTTAAGTCTAAACCATTGTGGATTTATGCCAGAATAATGGCCTTTCTGTAATTTGGAGCTTTCTAGATAACGGGTTTCCGGATAACGGATCCCATACCTGTACTAGTTACGAACATTTGCTTGCCATCATTTCTTAAAAGTCTGATCTGTAGAAAAAGACAACACTGACCTTGTAGGGTGTTAGGTTAATGTGTCTCCATAGTGTCTTATCCATGATCAATCTTCTCCATCTCTTGCAAACTCTAAAAAAAAAAAAAATGAAACAATATGAAAAAAAACACTTACTTCATGTTCTTGAATGCTATTAAAGGGGTGATTCACCTTCAAACAACTAGTTGTTTTCAGATAGATCACCAGAAATAAAGACTTTTTCCAATTAATTTCTATTTTTTATGTGTGACCGTTTTCTAATATTGAAGTGTAAAGTGTCAGTTTTCACCTTCTGAAGCAGCTCAGAGAGGGGGGTGTCGCCGACCAGGTAAACTGTTCTAAATGGATACATTCAGTTGATACATTTCTTATATTTGTCCCTGCTGAGCAGAATCTCTGGGTTTCATTACAGGCAGCTGTTAGAATTGATACAATAGTTGCTGATACTCCAGAGATGCTGCTGAGAAATGTATCCACTAAATGTTGCAAAATTGTTCAGAATCTGATTCACCTTCAAACAACAAGTTATTTTCAGATAGATCACCAGAAATAAAGACTTTTTCCAATTACTTTCTATTTTTTATATGTGACCGTTTTCTAATATTGAAGTGTAAAGTGTCAGTTTTCACCTTCTGAAGCAGCTCAGAGAGGGGGGTGTCGCCGACCCGGTAAACTGTTCTAAATGGATACATTTAGTTGATACATTTCTTATCTTTGTCCCTGCTGAGCAGAATCTCTGGGTTTCATTACAGGCAGCTGATAGAATTGATACAATAGTTGCTAATACTCCAGAGATGCTGCTGAGAAATGTATCAACTAAGGGCTAGTCCACACGGGGAGATAGCGACGCGTTTGCGGTCGCGGCGACAAAGCGCCGCGACAGTCGCCGCGACCGGCGCAGGCGACAGTTTTGTATGGGCGCCTATGTAAAAACGCCTGTGCTAACCACACGAGGCGATGCGCTTTTCAACAGTCGCCTGAAAATGCCTCGCCAGGCTTTTTCAGGCAACTGTTGAAAAGCGCATCAGCGCATCGCCTCGTGTGGTTAGCACAGGCGTTTTTACATAGGCGCCCATACAAAACTGTCGCCTGCGCCGGTCGCGGCGACTGTCGCGGCGCTTTGTCGCCGCGACCGCAAACACGTCGCTATCTCCCCGTGTGGACTAGCCCTAAATGTAAAATTGTTCAGAATCTGCACCTGAATTACTGAGCAGCCAGACTCAAACATTCAACTTTAAACTTTTGGAGAAACAGTAAAAAATAAATGATGGAGAGTAATTGAAAAAAGTCTTTATTTCTGGGGAACAATCTAAAAACAACTGAATTGAAAAAAAGTGTTTGGAAGGTGAACCCCTGTAAAGCTCTTACAGATTGATTTGTTTCCCAGAAATGGAAAACATTGGTTTAATATCGTGTGTAGGAGGTACAGTCTTATGTGACACCTTTAATGGATAACTTGGAATATGTGCATGAATGGGTGGCAATGCGAGGAGCAACTAAGTCAGTCCTTAGTCTAATGCCAGACATTGTCTTTTTTTTTTTTTTTTTATAATGGACAATAGTAATTAAAAGGAAGCCTAATTATTTCAAAAGCTAACCTGTGATGTGGACTGCCAACTGAATCTGAGGCCCATCAGAAATAGGTTACAGTTTACAAACAGTTAGTGACGCAAGTCCTTAGAATGTTGCAAATAAAGTGCAGTCAGCCAGTTGGATAATAAGGAATTCAATAGTATGATGTAATATGTTTCTATGCAATAAAACCTCTTTACGTAATGGCTCGGTTCACCTTAAAATTTAATTTTAGTATGATGTAGAGAGTGATATTCTGAAACAATTTGCAATTGGTTTTCATTTTTTAGTTGTGGTTTTTGAGTTATTTAGCTTTTGGTTCAGCAGCTCTCCAGTTTGCAATTTCATCAATTTGGTTGCTAGGGTCTAAATTACCCTAGCAACCATGCAGTGATTTGAGAGACTGGAGCATGAATAGGAAAGGCCTGAACAGAAAGACGAGTTATAAAAAGTAGCAATAGCAATACATTTGTAGCAATACAGAGCATTTGGTCTTTAGGTGGAGTCAGCGACCCCCATTTGAAAGCTGGAAAGAATCAAAAGAAAACAGCAAATAATTGAAAAACTATAAAAAAATAAATATTGAATACCAATTGAAAACTTGCTTAGCATTGGCCATTCTATAACATACTAATAATCATCCCTTTAAGGAGTCAGACTATCTTGTGACTCATTTAGTTATAGCGTTCCTTCCTTATAAACAAAACAACACACAGAGGAGCAATGGGTATTATGTCACTCCAGACCTACGGCAGCACAATAATGATGATGATGCAGATTAAATGGAGTCCTTTTGTTCATTGGTCGCAGGAAATATAATTTGTTTTCATTACAGACATTAAGAGCTCAATCGTCAGGTAGAAACAATAGAATTCTATCTGTATCGGACGATTCAGCAGTGCACCCTGGCCAATGTTCGGGCAGTTTCAAAGATAACCAAAATCAAAATTTTCCATCTTGGCCAATCAACAAGCTGGCTGATATCGGTTGGCTCATCGCTAGATGATACACTCACTAAATGGATACACTCGCTAGATGAATACACTCCCTCAGGTCCAGAGAATTAAAATAGGCCCTGGCATTTCAGGTACACAGAGGCCCAAACAGCCCCCACCAGCCCACTAAATACTGACTTTCTATGGCACCTTATAGCAGCCCCTCTGGCATTTGCCAGAACCCACAGATTGCCAGTCCGAGCCTGCACTCTCTAGGTGGATACACTTGCTCGATGGATACGGATACCCCTCGCTAGACGGATACCCCTCGCTAGACGGATACCCCTGGCTAGACGGATACCCCTGGCTAGACGGATACCCCTGGCTAGACGGATACCCCTGGCTAGACGGATACCCCTGGCTAGACGGATACCCCTGGCTAGACGGATACCCCTGGCTAGACGGATACCCCTGGCTAGACGGATACCCCTGGCTAGACGGATACCCCTGGCTAGACGGATACCCCTGGCTAGACGGATACCCCTGGCTAGACGGATACCCTGGCTAGACGGATACCCCTGGCTAGACGGATACCCCTGGCTAGACGGATACCCCTGGCTAGACGGATACCCCTGGCTAGACGGATACCCCTGGCTAGACGGATACCCCTGGCTAGACGGATACCCCTGGCTAGACGGATACCCCTGCTAGCGGATCCCCTGGCTAGACGGATACCCCTGGCTAGACGGATACCCCTGGCTAGACGGATACCCCTGGCTAGACGGATACCCCTGGCTAGACGGATACCCTGGCTAGACGGATACCCCTGGCTAAGACGGATACCCCTGGCTAGACGGATACCCCTGGCTAGACGGAGACCCCTGGCCTAGACGGAGACCCCCTGGCTAGACGGAGACCCCTGGCTAGACGGAGGACCCCTGGCTAGGAACGGAGACCCCTGGCTAGACGGAGACCCCTGGCTAGACGGAGACCCCTGGCTAGACGGATACCCCTGGCTAGACGGATACCCCTCGCTAGACGGATACCCCTCGCTAGATGAAACACCCACTAGACAAAACAAAGAGGACTAGTTCCATGGGTTTCTCTGAGCTAAATGTCACACCAACATATTAAAATCCTGCTGCAAAGTGCAGTGCTGTTGTGAAAACATAGTCCTGTGGTCTTCTGGCATCTTAATAATTCCCAAGCTGGGCAGCTTCACTTCTTGTCCTTGGGGGGGGGGCAGGTGACTGAGTTGTCTAGAGCAGAGGCCGTGATACATGGGCTGAATTGCACCTGTTCTTCGCACTTTGCCCCCTGCACAGCATTTAATAAATATCCCAAATATGTTGGCTCCTCCTACTTCAGCTCCAGCTCAACTCCCTGCACCCACTGATTCTGAGAGTGATTGGAATTTGTTGGGGATCCACAGGTTTTTCAGTTCTTGACTCAGGCTCCACCCACAACGTGTACAAATGATTCCTGGTACCCAAATAAGGGGGTGGTGAGCTTCTCTATGCGGCATGATCTGTATATATATCTGTGTGTGTGTATAATATATATATATATATATATATATATATATATATATATATATATATATATATATATATATATATATATATATATATATCTGTGTGTGAGTATAATATATATATATATATATATATATATATCTGTGTGTGTGTATAATATATATATATATATCTGTGTGTGTGTATAATATACATACATATCTGTGTGTGAGTATAATATATATATATATCTGTGTGTGTGTGTATAATATATATATATATATACATATCTGTGTGTGTATGGCACGTGAGAAACAATAAATAAAACAAATGCATTAAGACACATGTATAAGGGAAATGCTATTGCTGTTACACACTGTTACATTCATGTCCATGTTCCTTAAACGCCTCCTAAATCCCCTCCCCTTACCGTCCGGAGCGGACGAGGTCCCTGATAGACAGGAAACTCAGAACTT
Source organism: Xenopus laevis (assembly GCF_017654675.1). NCBI lineage: Eukaryota > Metazoa > Chordata > Amphibia > Anura > Pipidae > Xenopus > Xenopus laevis. The sequence continues at coordinate 145,395,479 of NC_054375.1, forward strand.
CCAGCAGGACACTGTCTGGGAGCCATGATAACACCGGTGTCCCTGAGATGCCAGAGTTTTCCGCGGCAGACGCAAGAGCAGACATAATCTCCATGGACACGGCGCACTTCCGCATTAATGTCAAAAGAAGCCCGGAAGCTCATTGGTCCGCCGACAACCATAGAGTAGGCGTAGCCAAAACGCACTAGCCAAGCTTCAACCACCAGCGAGACTTGCAATTTCAGATAGATCGGTCATTGGTCGGTCTCTGGCTTGTCAACGAAATGCATTCTGGGATAAGAATAAACCCGCTGCCCTTTCCTTCACAGACATCCGGGTACTTTATATGTTTTTCTGTAGAATGTGATTTCTGCTGTGAGGTGATAAAGTGACTCCTGGGAACTGATCAATTCGTTCCTTCACTTTCAATGACCTCTGTAGAAACTAGAAATAAAAAAAAGAAGTTCAAAGCATTTTGTGCGTTTATAACTGTCTATAAGTGTTACACAAGGCTGGTGAAGCAGGAAGTTTCTGTAGTGTAGTGGTTATCACGTTCGCCTAACACGCGAAAGGTCCCCGGTTCGAGACCGGGCAGAAACACATCACCTTTTTCCGTCTTAATTTTATATAATGTCAGTGTTATAGCTTCTGCTTTGGCAGAAATATGTATAATTTTTACTACATGCCTCCCAACTGTATCAAAGTTGTTTATTGCCGAGTTACTGTATTTCCCTGCCGTAGAGCAGAGACACACGCTCAGATTCGGGAAGATTTAGTCGCCCATTGACAAATCGCCTCTTCTTCGGGGCGACTAATCTCCCAGAACTGCCTCCCACTGGCTAGAATCTAAATGGCTAACAGTTCACTTAGTTTTCCAAAGTCGTCTGAAGTTGCCTCACGAGGAAACTTTGGGCGACTTCGGAAAATGAAGTTCTCCGAGTGCCATCCCGCTGGCGATTTAGATTCTAGCCAGCGGCAGGCAGTTCGGGGAGATTAGTCGCCCCGAAGAAGAGGCGATTTGTCAATGGGCAACTAAATCTTCCTGAATCTGAGTGTGTGTCTCTGCCCTTCTGCCCTTGTTCAGTGTGAAAATAAAAACTGGGTAAATAGATAGGCTGTGCAAAATAAAAAATGTTTCTAATATAGTTAGTTAGCCAAAAATGTAATGTATAAAGGCTGGAGTGACTGGATGTCTAACATAATAGCCAGAACACTACTTCCTGCTTTTCAGCTCTCTAACTCTGAGTTAGTCAGCGACTAAGGGGGGCCACAGTAGGGTTGCCACCTTTGCTGTAAAAAAAATACCGGCTATCCTATATTTTTAGGGTTTTTCCCTATTAATAACATTGTCTCCAAGCAACATTTATACCGGCCAGGCAACCCTACCCCCAAGTGATCGCATTTACTTACCTGACACCCTGGGCCAGTGCTAGGGTTGCCAACTTTTCTGGAAAAAATACCGGCCTTCCTATATATTTATGGGTTTTTTTCTATTAATGTAGAAGATTTAAGAGAATAGCACAACACCATGTATGTTGCAGGTGGGGAGCTTACCCCTTTTATTTAAAGTGACCACCTGTGCATCAACGTTTCGGGGGGGATTAACCCTCCCTTTGTCAGGATTTTTTCTATTAATAACATTGGGATCAATCATCATTTTTACCGGCCAGGCCTGTAAAATACCAGCCGGGTGGCAACCCTAGCCGGTGCTCCTATAAGTAGGAAACTGCACCGGCCCAGGGTTCTTCCAATGAGCACCACGTATAGATCGGCTTCCTTCTTCTGCTGTCTTCAAAATTCCCGGGCAGTCGCATGCGCAGTAGAACGAAATAGTCGGCTTCTTCGTTAAAGATAACGAAAATAAAGAAGCTGGAAGCCGATCGCCCCCGTGGTGCTCACCGGAAGAATCCCGGGCCGGTGCAGTTTTCTACTGATAGGAGCACTGGCCCTGGGTGTTGGTAAGTAAATACTAACTTTTGGCACCCCCAAGTAAATAGCGACTTTCCAATTATTTGCCTTCAAATTCTGATTTTTTCCAGATTTCTAATGGGGGTCACTGACTCCATCTAAAAATGTTCTGTAAGGCTACACATTTATTGTTATTGTTACTTTGTATTACTCATTTTTCTGTTAAAAGTATAAAGTTCTCGGTGCTCATGCCGCTGCTGCCTCTGTATTCACAGTGATCAGGCACCCAGGGTCAGAACTAGGGGTAGGCAGGGTAGGTGCAGCGTCGGACTTTAAACGTTGCCAATCCTCAAACTGACTGATATCCATAGTATGTGGAGATAATACTGGATTAGGAGACAGCATATAATAGTTTACTATATGAATATCTTATAGGGTCACCTTAAGCCCAACAAAGCCTCCCTTTCTTTGTTGGCTCTGCTCATTCACCAATATGCCCACCTTGAGGTAAGAAATATCTGGCTGATCTGATTATTTGGCCCTTGGCCTAGATATCAGTCAGATGGGCCTGTTGGAGAACTTTATACATGGGCAGATAAACTGGCAAATCACTTTGAAAGGCCCAAATTGTCATCTTAAAAGGGACCTGTCACCAGACATAAGAATCTGTTTTATAACTATCCAATTCAAATAAACACAAAGCCCAAATTATTTTTTAATCATAATATCTATTCCTGTTATAAAGCTATTTAAAAGTCCCAACTGTCAATCATACATGGACTGCCCCACTAGACAATCACTTTCACTTTCCATCCTGCACTTCCTAATTGTCACTGCAATACTTACATCCCCTCTCCCTCCTCACTGTCTGATTGTGTAGTCAGGGATGGGCATGTGCATCAGGTTCTCCATTCTGGTGCATGAAAAAGATTTTGGCTTGATGCATAGCTTGAAAAGGCAAACGTTCACAAGATGGCTGCTGCCTGCTTGCTGGAGTTGTGTAATTCCAAAATGGAAAGAAATGAGATTTGAATAATTTTTACAATGTAAGTAAAGTTTATTCTGTTTGACTAACCCAAAAGAAAATAATTTGGAATGATTTCTTAGGATGACAGGTCCCCTTTAAATCTCCACGTGTATGGTGTAAGATAGCTTCAGGCAGCTAACTAACTATAGCAGTTAACATCTCTCTCTCTCTCTCTCTCTCTCTCTCTCTCTCTCTCTCTCTCTCTCTCTCTCTCTCTCTCTCTCTCTCTATATATATATATATAAATAAAAATTCCAAAAGTACCTGGACTCTTACACTGGTCAATGGTGGGTGCACGGTCAAAGTATAATGTCCACAGTTCAAAATGGACCAGCACTCCAGCAGTTTAGTCAAACAGATTTATTGACACATCACTTGTGTATTCCAACGTTTCGGCCCTCGTTGGGGCCTTTATCAAGGATCCTTGATAAAGGCCCCAACGAGGCCCGAAACGTTTGAATACATGAGTATTCATGTATTCGCCAGTCCCCAAGCCCCACCCCAGATGTTGCCCACCTCCAGACCACACAGACATCAGCACCAAAAATGGTAACCCCCCCCCCACAAGTTATAAAAAGCCATTGATGGTCAGGACCCCCTTATAAGTTAAAAAAATAAATTTTTACAAATACGGCAACCCTGGGCATTTTGGGCCACATCCCATGGACTAGATATGTCCTCTCTCTCTCAGCATATGTTCGATAGCCACTACATAAAGTGAGACACTAATAGGAAACATGATATTGAAAATGGAGAAGGATTGGAAAGGGGAAAACTTACTCATACATAATATGGTTGTTGATCTAGGAAAAAGGCGGACATCTTAGTGAGCCACTTTGAACAATTATTATCAGCTAATCTGTACATTACTGTATTGTAAAAAAGAGAAAATTACAATAAAAATATATATATTAAAAAAAGAAACTTTGGGGCCTCAGAGAATATTTTTTTTAAAAAAACCATTGTGGGCAGGGGCCTATAAAGTATTAAAATAATTCATTGGTGACCAGGGGTTTAAAAAAAACACACACATTGGCAGTGTCAGACTGGCCAACCGGGATACCAGAAAAACTCCCGGTGGCAGGCCCAGACTGGCAATCTGTTAGTCCGGACAAATGCCCGAAGTGTGCTCCATTTACCAGTGAAATGGGCCAATTTGTGCCCGTCTGAGCCGCAATCATGTGGTTATCGCAGCTGCTGGGTCATGGGTAGAGACTACAGAATGCACTGTGCTGCTCTGCTTCATACCGAGCAGCCATGCGTTCCGCCCTCTCTACTCCTTCTCCTTCTATGATTGGCCATCAGTTAGGGGAAAGACCAACGACCAGGCCCCTTTCATTGTGCAGCGGACGAGTTGGGAGGTGCCGGGAAATCAAAAAGTGAGATGCTAGAGTTCCTGCCCCTGCTTTCTGTGAACAAGAAGCTCCAAGTAGAGGGGGGGGGGTGTATGTGTGTCTTTGTGTATGTGTGTGTCTGTGTGTGTCTATGTGTGTGCACTTGTGCTTGCCCGGGCAGCTTTTTACTTCCAGTCACGCTCTGCCGGGTGGGCTCGGGTGTCTGGGGCCCTCGTGCCTCTATATATATATTTGGCCTATTTCATGGCCATTCCTTATTTCTATGAGAACAAAGAGGCTAAATAGATGGACTAATAGATTATAGTATGTAAAGAAAAGAGACTAGGTGAATAGAGGTTGAGTGAGGTGAGAAAGAAAATAGTACTGAGAGTGGGCCCCTGATCTAAAAATTTTTGGTGGCCCCATGATGTAAGGTTTTTTTGGTGGGCCCCCCGGTATCCCAGTCTGACACTCCACATGTAGTAGAACTGAACTCTTGGCTTCAGGACTTCAACTTCGGCTCCTTTCGTAGCTTCTGGTCTTTTACCCAGTTTTATTTTTATACTGAACTATTCCTTTAAGAGAGTGGTAACTGAAATAGATATGATATGGTGGCATATGCATCTTCTTAATTATTTGCATCGAAAAAGTATATTTTTTAGCTATATCTTTGATTCAGTAAATTGTTTCTTAAATACTCATTATTTACACAGCATCTCACAAGACATTCAATAACAAGCAGAAAATACATTTTTATGGTCTTATGAAGCAGCACAAATAAAACCTGATAAAGCTTCCAGCATATTGTAGTCATCCGGTAATTTTTTATGAAAAGAAAAAAAAAAAAAATGATACGCCCGAATAGGGACTTGAACCCTAGACCCTCAGATTAAAAGTCTGATGCTCTACCGACTGAGCTATCCGGGCTCTGCTGATTGTGTTAACTCAGCTCTCATAAGTTCTTGTTCAGCTGATTTTCTATGGGACTTTTTCTAAACCAATTACGGCTTAGCATTGGATTTTGCCATGTCATCCACCCCCCTCTGCACTACTAACATAGCAGACATTCTACGGTTTGTTTTCAGAGCATTTCTACTTTCTTCATTTACTGTATATTTGAGGCGACAAGAAATTAATTGAAACGACTGTGTGTCACCTTGTGCTACATGAAGCTTTGTAGCTGCCAAAGTATCACATTGTTACTACTGTACTGAGCTCAGGCAGGGGGGCGCAGAGCCAGTGGAGCTGTCACACAATTAATAAAGTGAATAGAATACCCTCTTGCATAACACAGTCCACATTGCAGCTCTATTCTGCCTTTAAGCCTTGTGAAGAGTGAGGGATTTGTAAAGAGGGGAGGGGAAGGCACGTGGTCATTAGCGGGGGATGGGTTACATTCACTAGTCAAAATACACCCATAAAAATATATATAAAAGGGTTTTTTTTTGTAAAATTTGGTCAGGGCCTCCCCCATAAAAGTTTTTTTTGTTTTTTGTGTGTATTTTTTTTTTATTTAAAGACCATTGGTGTTCAGTGTAAATAGGATTGCCACTTTTTCTGGAAAAAAATACTGGCAAATACCGGCCTTCCTATTTATTTATTTTTTTTCCCTATTGATAACTTTGGGATCAATCATCAATTTTACTGGCCAGGCCGGTAAAATACCGACCAGATGGCAACCCTAAGGGTAGGACTACACAGAAGTTTTCGCAGTAACGTAACTAGAGGGGGCGGGCCCTGGCGCAGGAAGTGCAGCCGGGCCCCCCGCCCCCTCCTTATGTCTGGAATCTCCTGGAAATGGTTGCGTGCTAGCTGCCAGGGGGGCCCGAGGGGGTGCGGGCCCTGGGCCCACCGGGACTACTGTCCAGGGCCTCCCCTCGACCCCATACTGTGATGCGCACTGCGTGACGGCGCGGCTGAAGGCTCCTGCTTGAAAGGCGCCGCTCAGGGCTCTGTATGAATGTTGCTGTGCGCATGCACAGATGGCGCAGCGCGGCGCCTAAAGAATTTTTTTTTTTTTAACAAACAAATGGTCAGGAGAGGGGTCCGACACTGGGCGCAAACGAACCCCCTGCTCCCCCGGTAGTTACACCACTGAATTTTCGGCATGACCCAACGCGCTGCGACAAAACGCCGGCGTCAAATCGCATGCGGTGGAATAAGGTAAGTAATGGAAATGTCGGATGAAGTCGCAACGTTGATCCGACGTGACACGACTGTCGGATGCAGACGCAGCGTATATAAGATACAATTTACTTTTGTTTCTAATGTTTCTAATCCAAGTGTTATAAAATGTTCCAGTAACATGATATAGCAGGAGGAGTTTTGTTCTGATAAACAGCTATTAATTCACCTTTGTATGTATGTGTGATATTAAGAATCTGCCATGATGTCTACCACAGGGCAAAGAGTACTGCACCCAGTGTGGTGGCTCGCCGTGATCGTATAGTGGTTAGTACTCTGTGTTGTGGCCGCAGCAACCCCGGTTCGAATCCGGGTCACGGCAGATGTTTTATAAATTGGTTAATTTAAATGCCACTGTTTTTTTTAGCATCCTTTTCCATCTTAAGCTGGCTATTAGTGATGAGCAATTTTTTTTTACCAGCCATGGATTCGTGGCGAAATTTCTCATTTGCCATCTTCAATTTTTTTCAAAAAAATCACCATAAGAAAAAATACCCATTGACTTTAATGCATTTGGACAAAACAGTTGCAATATGAAAAGAACACCCACTGACTTTAAAGGAGAACGAAAGGCTTCATGCACTTGGGGTTGCCAAATTTTAGCCACCCCCAAGTGCACGAAGCCTTTCCTTCTCCTTTAATGCATTAGGACAAAAAAGTCGCCATAAAAAAACGCCCATTGACTTTAATGTGTTTGAACAAAAAAGCCTCAGAGACAAAAAACGTTTCATCAAGAAAAAAACTCCCATTCACTCTAACACATTTGGAGCGAGAAAAATTGTTGCACGTGTAAAAGATTTTGATGCCCGTTGACTTCAATGCGTTTCACGTTTTTTTTCACGTTTCGCAAATTTTCAGCAAAACGAAACAGATTCGCCCATCGCTACTGCTATTACTAGACATACTATGGTTTGTTTTCGGAGCATTTCTACTTTCTTAATTTACAAGAAATTAATTGAAACAACTGTGTGTCAGCCTGTGCTACATGAAGCTTTGTACTTGTAGCTGCCAAAGTATCACATGGGTTATACTATTACTACGTGCTGAGCTCAGGCAGGGGATCGCTGAGCCTGTGGAACTGTCACACAATTATTAACGAAGCAAGCCGGAGGGCAACGCACGTGGTCACGAGTGGGGGATGGGTTACCTTCACTAGTCAAAATACACCCATGAACTCATGAACCCATATATATATATATATATATATATATATATATATATATATATATATATATATATAAATTTAAAAAGTTGGACAGGGCCTCCCCCATAAAAGTTTTTTTTTTTTTAAAAGACCATCGGTATTGAGTTGAAATTTAGTGTCTTTTTCTTTGGCTCCCTTCAGGAGATTCGGCCTCCAAAACTTGCCTCCAAGCCAGGAATTTAAAAATATCCCCCTCCTTTGCAGCAACTTGGAGCAGGCGGGTGCGTGCCTATAAAACCGAAAGCCAGAAGCCAGCAGTGTACGGTCGCGGGCCGGTAGAGCAAGCAGAATACTAGCAAATAGTGTACCCAGGTTGGGTATCGGCCAGCCAGCACATCACTAATGGTTATTCCAGTGAGTAGAAGGGAATAATCCATCTGACCGACTAACTTAATATGAGGAATTCAGAGAATTAATAGTGGCGCATGCTACTATGGCGAGCAAGTAGTAAAGTGCTGATAGTGTGTCTTGTCTTGAGAGATAGAGGCAGGAGTCAATGACATGAGTACTAACCAGCTCCCCAGGTAATATTAATGCTCCACTGGGTCCAGTTAATTATATCATGCCCAGTTTTAAAATGGGAGCAATAAAATAACATGTACAGTAGTGCCAGGTCTGGTAACCAATATCAATTAAATAGCAGACCAGTATATGGTACCATTTATTTTTGTTTATAATCTTTCTAATCCGAGTGTTATAACATGTTCCTTTAAACATGATATAGCAGGAGGAGTTTTGTTCTGATAAACAGCTATTAATTCACCTTTGTATGTATGTGTGATATTAAGAATCTGCCATGGGGTCTACCACACCAAGCTGAGAGATTGCACCTAGTGTGGTGGCTCGCCGTGATCGTATAGTGGTTAGTACTCTGCGTTGTGGCCGCAGCAACCCCGGTTCGAATCCGGGTCACGGCAGTTGTTTTAGACATGGTTAAGTTAAACGTAACTGCCTGGTTTAGCATCCTGTTCCATCTTAAGCTGGTCTATTAAATATAGATAGGCTGCAGCTCACCATTTAATTGCTTGGTCCAGTTGTTCTGCGGGGTATCCTGAGTCAATCAGAAGAGAAATCAAAGTGCAGGACAAATCCACAGCAGTATTCTTTGATTGCAAAAATTTATTGGGAACGCCAAAAGCCATCTTAAACTGGCTATTAGTGATGAGCAAATTTTTTTTACCAGCCATGGATTGGCGGCAAAATTCCGCATTTCGCCATGTTCAAATTTTTTCGCAAAAATTCACTGCAAAAAAAAGTCGTTGAGAAAAAAATGTCGCCATAAGAAAAATACCCATTGACTTTAATGCATTTGGACAAAAAAAGTTGCAATAAGAAAAGAACGCCCATTGACTTTAAAGGAGAAGGAAAGGCTTCCAGCACTTGGGGGTGCCAAATGTTAGGCACCCCCAAGTGATTGTATTGACTTTCCCGAAACCCCAGGCCGGTGCTCCTATCAGCAGAAAACTGCTCCAGCCTGGTGTTTTATCAGTGAGCACCACAGAGCGATCTTCTTCCGGCTTCTTCTTTCTTCAAATTTCCCAGGGCAAACGTATGCGCAGTTATAGCCGAAATCGCCAACTTTTTAGTTAAAGTTCGGTTTATCACTCTAATGCGCAGCCGCGCGAAGAAGGAGGAAACGGAAGAGGATCGCTCCGTGGTGCTCACTGGTATAACCCCGGGCCAGTGCAGTTTTCTGCTGATAGGCCCAGGGTTTCAGGCAAGTCAATACAATCACTTGGGGGTGCCTAACATTTGGCACCCACAAGTGCCTGAAGTATTTCATTCTCGTTTAATGCATTTGGACAAAAAAGTCGCCATAAAAAAAAACTTCCATTGACTTTAATGCATTTGGATAAAAAAAGTTACCATAAGAAAAAATGCCCATTGACTTTATGGTGTCAGGTAAGTCAATACAATCACTTGGGGGAGCCTAACATTTGGCACCCAAGTGCATGAAGCCTTTCCTTCTCCTTTAATGCATTTGGACAAAGAAGTCACCATAAAAAAAAAACACCCATTGACTTTTATGTAATTGGACAAAAAAAGTTACCATAAGATATAATGCCCGTTGACTTTAATGTTTTTGACCAAAAAAGTCGCAGAGACAAAAAACATTGCCACAAGAAAAATACTCCCATTGACTTTAACGCATTAGGAGCGAGACAAATTGTTGCACGTGTAAAAAACATTTTTAAAAAATGTTGACGCCCGTTGACTTCAATGCATTTCACGGTTTTTCCCCAGTTTCATAAATTTTGCAGTAAAACAAAACAGATTCGCTCATCACTACTGCTATTAGTTGGCGCTCTTTGAACCATCCTACTGGCTTATCGATTGTTTGAAGGAACGATTCACCCATAGTAAACTATATATGAGTAGACATTGGTCACATCTTTTGTCATCTTTGCCTCACAAGCAGGGGTGCTTCGCCAATGAGGCAAGTTGAGGCAGCGGCCCACTAGGTACCAGGGGCAGCAAAAATGCTGCTCCTGGTACTTTAAGAGAGAATTTCCGGGGGAGGGGGGGCAGCAGCAACTGCTGCTGCCTCAGGCAGCGGAGGGGCCAGGATCACCCCTGTTCACAAGGAAACGTCGCCGGCGATTTACATTCTAGCCAGCGGGAAGGCAGTTTGGGGAGATTAGTCGCCCGAAGAAGAAGCGATTTGTTGCTGGGCTACTAATCTCCCAAAATAGCAGCGTGTGTCTCTGCCCTTAGTCCATGTTCCATGACGTATACTAGAACAGTGATCCACAACCAGTGGCTTGTGAACAACATGTTACTCACCAAGCCCTTGGCTGTTGCTCCCAGTGGCCTCAAAGCAGGTGATTTTTTTTTAATTCCAGGCTTGGAGGCAAGTTTTTCTGCATAAAAACCAGGTGCACTGCCAAACAGAGTCTCCTGTAGGCTTCCAGTCCACATAGGGGCAACTAATCTGCCAATCACAATCCTTATTTGGTACCCTAGCGATTTTTTTTCCTGCTTATGTTGCCAAATATTTTTACTTTGGAATGTGGCCCACGGGTAATAAAGGTTGGGGGTCCCTGCACTAGGACGTTCCAGGTTCTCTGTTCTTAGGCGATATGACATTGACATGACTTGAGATCCAGAGGAAAGATAACTGACTCAGCTTAGGACAGTCGATAAGCAACAGAACGAGATACACTACAAATAAACAAGTTGCTTACAAATTCACAACTCCAAGATGCAAAACTCCTAGGCCTGCATCTTGTCACTCTATTAAAGTCAAACAATTCAGATCCAACTTTAATTAAACACAATTGTATACACATTTAATGCTTAACGTATCCCCGTAGGATCACTTATCCAGAAAGATCAAATTATGTGAAGATTCTCATAGAGTCCATTTTAAACAAATCATTTTATGTTATTTTCCATTGTTTCCATTTTCTCTGTAGTAATTGTATTTATACAGTGCTACATACCATCCAATACATTTATAATAATGATTGGTGGGGACGGTAAAAACAACAAACGCCCGAACAGGGACTTGAACCCTGGACCCTCAGATTAAAAGTCTGATGCTCTACCGACTGAGCTATCCGGGCCCTGAAACCTGTTTTGTTTCTACCACATTGCACCCTAAAAAAACAAAACTTTTGCATAAGAATTACTTGTGGCTAAAAAAGTGCATTTATCACTTGTTTCAAGCTCTACCAGTTGTTTATCAAGTGTAAAGGACTATTATACTGTGCATAGAAGCAGTAACTCATTTAGTTCATAGATTTCTGTGTAACTGGAATGCAGGCAAATTTTACTAAATAATAATTTTTGCTAAGATCTAATGTAGCTAAAGGAAGCCTATAGCTGATATAAAACAAACAGAGAACTTCAGACAGTATGTAGCACCGATACACTGACCTTTTTATTGTACATTTATACTTTTAATGATATTGTTCAGCACATTTCAGCAGTGCTTCAATACTGCATGCAGGGGTGTAACTACAAAGGAAGAGGCTGCAGGGGAGCTACATGGGCCCCATGAGGCCCTAATTAATGAGCAATTTCAACATATTTTGGTAAAAAAGGAAATCCTCTGCATATGTTGGGGGACCCCAAAATTAGTTTGCTGGGGGGTCCAGTAATAGCTAATTACGCCACTGCATGAACCACTAATTTACCCCAACTGTTTACACTTGAACCCTATGAGCATGAAATGTGTGATAATCTATTCACAGGAAAGGCAAGCACTTCACCACTTCTTGCTGCGCAAATAATCCTTTATTTTAGACAGCTTTACCACTCCAAGTACAGATCAACGTTTCGGGGGTTTGCACCTCCCTACGTCACACAAGTGAACCCGATTAATCCTTAAATTCATTCCAACACCCAACCCCTATGACATCATTTGTGTAGGTGTGTCTCATCCAATTAATGTCCATTTAAAGTCCACATGTATTTGTATAGACATTGCATAGAGTTATAGTTCAATCAGTGGCGTAACTACCGGGGGAGCAGGGGGTGCAATTGGGCCAGGGCCCTTACCCCCGCAGGGCCCCCCGGCAGTCACGTGCCAACAGAAGCGGCTGCAGCACCCACGGAAGAGGGTGGGGGGCGGGGCCCGGCTGCACGGCTCACACCAGGGCCCGCCACCACCTAGTTCCATCTCTGAGTTCAATCATATACTACTCACATTTGTATCTGTGAAAAATTGTAGGAAAGCTATACATTACCAACTGGGCAAATTATCATTACTCGTACATGTATACAATTCCCAGCCGGTTATCTGTGAATACAATTTAAAAGTATTAGATCAGTGTTTAAAAGTCAAACATATTGTTACATTTTGTATATTACAGGAAGCAACCCAAATTCCACTGCCCATTGAGACCTTTTGGATACACTGTTTCCAACCTCCAAATCCAGAAACTCTCTCTTTGTAACAATAATTTTTGTTTTTGCCTCCACTGTTTCCAATATTTACATTTGGCTGACAGTGTGCCTCTGTTCATAGAAATATTTAGCTAGTATTGTCTCTCTTTTATACTTTTTTCCGTTTCACTTTTTTGTTCTTTGTTTACGGTTTATAGTTTTTGTGTTCATTAAATCTAATTTTAATTGTCTTTGATGTTTGTCCTACAAGGGCATTTGAGGCAGTAAACATCACTTTCCGTGCTGCAAGTAGCAAAATCTTTCAATGGGATCAATTGTTCCTTGGTGTGGGTGTATACAATGGTCCCCTGATTTATACCAGTACAGTGGCCGTAATTTAAACATGGGAATGTGCCCTTCCTCTAATCAGTGTGCAAGCAAACAAGTATAGGTTCAAGGCACTCAGGTAAGCCACATATAGATCAAACCAAAAGTCAATGGATAAAAATGGATAACCTTTATTTATACAAACATCTCTCGCCTAACGCGTTCTGTGTCAGTGGGACACTTAGTCATAGGCTTCTTGCTGTGCAAATAATCCTTTATTTTAGCCAGTTTTACCACTGCAAGTACAGAACAATGCTTCGGGGGGTTTGCACCCTTCATCAGGTTCCACAAGTGAGCCCAATTAATCCTTAAATTCACTCCAACACCCCACCCCTATGACATCATTCGTGTAGGTGTGTCTCATCCAATTAATGTCCTTTTAAAGTCCACATATATATGTGGACCAGAGCATGGAGTGGAGACCACATGACCGCTACAGGGAGAAAGGTGCATCACGCGATCCAGAAGAAGCCACACAATCCACCGGATCATCTGCAGAGGAAACCGGCACAGACATTGCAACTCCTTCAAGTTTTTTAGGCAGTGGAGGAGAGGCGGCAAGAGGCAGAGAGCATGTAGGACGTGGGAGAAACCAGCCTACCACCGGGACAGCGAATACACCTGGTGCAGGGGGAGGTAAGCAACCTAATATTTAACTTATCAACACTCTGCTTCATGCACGGAGTTGCCATCCAGGGCCGTGCTTGAGGGGCATCCCAGTGGGTCAATTTCTATGGTTGCGGCGTGTATGTTCCTCCTGGGATAGCTTCAATGAACAAGTGATGTTGCTGTGGGACCGCTTTGCAGAGAGGGGGCTATAGTTTCCATGACATAAAAATGGCCTATGTCTGAGAAGGTGGTTCAAGCTGACCAAGGGAAACTTCTGCTTCCTAAGGTTAAGCCTAACTATAAACAAGATAGGCCATTAGATTACAAAGGGCAGTCTGGTGTCCTTTTTTGTACAACCTATAGCCGTGATGCTTATTCTATTAGGAGGAGCATTAACAAATACTGGAGGATATTCTTACAGGACCCGCTACTCTGTAAGATCCTTGACAAAACACCCTCTTTTGTATATAAGAGAGGAAAAAATTTGGCATCTCATATTTCCAGAAATGTATTTACCACCAAGGGACAGAGTGACACCACTACATGGTTAAAATATAAGGGTGTATATAAATGTGGACGTACAAGGTGTAAGACATGCTCATTGATGAAGGTCTCCAATATGTTCCAAAGCTCAGTGACAGGGATTACTTATAACATCAAGCAATATTTTAATTGTATATCGAAAGGAGTCATTTATTAGGTGACTTGTAGATTCGGGGCCCAATATGTGGGCAAAACCATTAGAATGGCGAGTACCCGCACTTTAGAGATATGTCAGCGACTGACCATGCAGACTCGAAATCGGCTATATGGAAACATCTACTTGAAAACCATCAGGGTGGTGAATGTCTCACCTTTCAAATTATAGATAAACCTCCTAGAGATGTGAGGAAGGGTGATTTGGACCAAAAACTTCGGAGGTTGGAGGGTTATTGGATACACCAACTAAAGACCACTGAGAATTATGGGGGCCTCAACAGAGAGTGGGAGTTAACTTGCTCTTGTAATTAGTGCATTCCTTATATATGCGTTTGCCAATGTACCAATTGTATAGGATATAGTTATTGTATTTTATTGATTTAGTTTAATTTTGTGAGTGGATACAGTACTTGGTCACATAATTTATTCTTGTAAATATAACCCCTATATTAAATGTCACCCAGAAATTGATGTTAAGCGCTGGCTAGTTAGGTGCTTACTAAATGGTGTGATATTTATCTTTTGAGATTTAGATTTGGCAACTTAAAGGAACATATGTTGTAGTACCTCTAATAAGTGCATATGGAACAATGTATCGATATTTGTATCTGTATTTGCCTTGGCTGTGTCAGTGGCACTTACACTCCTGCAGATTAGTTTAAATCTGGATACTAGTGGAGTAACTGAGACACCAGGTGTAACTAATATAGTTATAAAACGTTACCCCTTGTGGGTTAAATGGTTAAATGTTTTTAATAGGTGAGGCTAATGAGGAAGTGGCGAGATGCCACGAAACGCCGGGAGATGTTACATCCATGAAATGAACTCATGTTTTTAATGGATATTCAATAAATACTGTTTTAATTTTTCCAACCACCGTGTGCTCCGTTCCACTGCTTATACTTTTACCAAGTTTGTCTGGATCTGGGGACAGATTTGGGTTGCAGCACAGTTGCTGCCTGGACCCGTGGGACAGGTGCGGGTGAGTGCTCGAGGTTTATGCCATTACATTTTTTATAGTTTTCGAATTATTTGCCTTGTTTACAGATTTTAAATGGGGGTCACTGACTCCATCTAAAAACAAATGCTCTGTAAGGCTACAAATGTATTGTTATTGCTACTTTTTATTACTCCTCTTTCTATTCAGACCTTTCCTATTCATATTTCAGTACATGGTTGCTAGGGTAATTTGGACCCTAGCAACCAGACTGCTGAAATTGCTAACCTGCCCTCCCTCAACCCGCATCTAACTGAGCCCAACTTCCGGGTTCCTTTTATAGAGCCAATCCGACCTGCCCCACCAATGATGTCACAAAAGGGGCGGGGCACGCAGGCGTGCATTTATAAAAGTTCAACCCAGAAGTCAGAAGCCAGCATTCGGAAGGTGGTGCAAGGTCAGAATGAACCCACCCGACCTGCAGGTCCTGCGGGTATCGGGCCGGCCTGCACATACTACTAGACATGTTGTTAGTTTCCCAGGTGCCTCCAGTCATGTGACTTGTGCTCTGATAAACTTCAGTCACTCTTTACTGCTGCTCTTTAAGTTGAAGTAATATCACCTCCTCCCTTTCCCCACCACCAGCAGCCCTTCAGCAGTGGGAAGGTAACCAGATAACAGTTCCCTGATAGATATGAGAATAGTGTTCAAAAGTAAAAATTCAAGTTCCACTACAACTCCTTACATTACAAGTAAGAGAAACAATAGTTTATATGAAAGTAGTTCCATTGTGAAGTGCTGGCTGCCCACACACCAATATTATATACACTTGTTGGTTCAGGAATAAAATATATAGTACAGTGAATTATTTGTATTATAAGCAGTATAATTTAGAAATATAAACAACACCATAATAATCATGACAGAATCACTGTAATTTAAAGGTGAACACCCTTTCAAGCAAGTATTTAATGTATGTAAGTTTGAGTCAAGATGAAAGCATGTCTGGAAGTGTGGCTCGCCGTGATCGTATAGTGGTTAGTACTCTGCGTTGTGGCCGCAGCAACCCCGGTTCGAATCCGGGTCACGGCATGTTTTTTTTTAACATATTTTTTTCAAAAAAAAAAAAACAAAGGCATATGTAGGAAAATATAAAAGCAGCAAAAGACAATAACTAGGTGAGCAATACTGCAAAAACTGTTCAGAGTACACAGGTTTAGGAACTAACTGAACAGTTACGTTTCATGTTCCCATTCAAGACAAGAGGTTGAGAGCTACAAAAGAGGAAGTAGTGTTCCGGCTATAACGTTAGGCATCTGTTCACTCCAGCCTTTATAGATGACATGTTTGGCTTATTAAGATAAAAATAAAATTGAACTCTGGAGAACCAAATCAGCTTCTGTGTATTTTATTCAGTCACAACATGTTTCGGACAGATATGTCCTTCATCAGGTGCTAGTGTTTGGCTTACTATATTGATCACATTTTTTATGTTGTATCTTTTTTAAATCAATATTTTGTTATTTTTCTTTTTATAAGAAGTTGTTCCTTTAAGGGGCAGAGCAGTGACCTTGTGGGTGAATGTATGGGGGCAGGGTCATGACATCAGAGGTGGGTATCGGCAATGCTGAGTTGACTGAGGCTACATGCAGATTGTAGCAATATTTATGGGATTTGTACAGGGGGACCAGGCCTGGAAGTCAAAATAGGCCCTGGCATTTCAAGTACACAGAGGCTTAAACAGCCCCCACCATCTCAATAATAGTCAGTGGCATCTTACCAGTGTCAGACTAGCGCTCCTGGGCCCATGGGGGTTGCTGATTCAATGGTCCCCACACCCCCAGCCCCCCATCCCAGATGCAAACACCCCTTCCCCACCCAAGCTGCTCTGCTACCATCCTTGTACCTTTTATTCTTCTAGATGTGGTGCAATGGGGCCCAGTAGGGGTGGGCAGGGAGCGGGTCTGGGTTGGTGGGGCCTACAAGGGCCCAGCAGGTTTATTCCAGGTGTTCCACCAGCCCAGTGCAACCCTGCATCTTACAGCAGCCCCTCTGGAATTTGCCAGAAAGCTTTGGGCTGCCCTCCGCTGTGTGTGCACCCATGCAGGCATATCAGATTCAAATCAATTGACCAGGGACACAGAGTGGATCCCCTTCTTTCAGCCTGCAAAAGTATAAAGGCTGAGAGCCAGTGTGCCCATGTGTGATGTTCAGGGCCACCATCAGGGGGGCACAGGGGGTACATTTGTACCGGGCCTGGGCACTTTTCGTAATAGCTGGGCCCCCATTAACAGTGTCAAAGTCCCGAAGGGTCGAAGTCCCAAAGCCGCAAAA
Organism: Xenopus laevis; assembly: GCF_017654675.1. Classification (NCBI taxonomy): domain Eukaryota; kingdom Metazoa; phylum Chordata; class Amphibia; order Anura; family Pipidae; genus Xenopus; species Xenopus laevis. The sequence continues at coordinate 145,412,911 of NC_054375.1, forward strand.
AGACCTGAAGCCATGAAAGGAGCCAAAGTTGAAGTCCCAAAGCAGTGCAGATACTCAAAGCCTTGAAAGGAGCCAAAGTCGCAAAGCTGCAAAAAGACCCTAAGCTACCAGGCTTCGGTTGACACCTTTTTTGGAATAAAATACCGGCCTTCCTGTATATTTTGATTTTTTTTCCCTATTAATAACATTGGGGTCAAGCATAATTTTTACCAGTCAGGCAGGTAAAATACTGGCCAGGTGGCAACCCTACACCAGGCATGGATTTGGGGCGAGGCCACAAAAGCCTGGGCATAGGGCAGCAAAATATGAGGGGCGGCATGCCACCCAGCCGCTTTTCTTTCTTTTTTGTACAGAGCCCTGTGATTTCTAATGGCAGCCTTGGTGATGTTGCATTTCATTTTAAATGTGTAAAGAAGGAGAGGAATTTGGTGCAAAGCAAATAGTACATTTTACATAATCAGAAACAAAAATCTACCAAAAGTTCCATTCGGCCTCCACTTTCATTTTTGGTGAAAGAAAAATAGTTTGTGACAGCTTTGAGAATTTTTCATTACACTCCCCCCCCAACTTTTTTCCCACTATACAGGGTCGGACTGGCCCGGCGGGAAACCGGGAAAAAACCCGGTGGGCCCCGACCCGTCATGGGCCCCCGCCGGGCCAGACCCCCAATCGTGTTATTTAAAATAAAAAAAAAGCCGGAGCGCCGTGCCGTCTGCGCATGCGCGCCAGCACCGCACAGAAGGAAAGGAGCGCACTGCACGGTAAGGTGCGGCTCAGCAAGGGGGCCCTTGACAAAAGTCCCGGTGGGCCCCGGGCCCCCCAGTCCGACACTGCCACTATACCTCCTCCCCCTGTCCTCAGCTCTTCTCCTCTGCATTGTTTCTTTCAGTCTCCATTCAATCTTCATTAATTCTCTGTATGGGTGCTCATTAGCATAACCATGGGGATTAGCAGCCTATTGTCAGAGTACAGGCTACGTTTATGGTCTACTAACCATAGGATACTAGTCGATTTAAAAATTCCAATTACCAATTTGATAAACAAGAAAAAACAAAAGTGTGTCTTTTATACCATATTATAGAAAGAAAGTACCTTATCTTATCTTACTGCCAACATAAAATAGGTGACAAAAACATTTCTCCTCATATTTGAATTATTTTGGTTGTTTTTTCTTAATGAATTAGGCAATAATCGCATTTTGAATGAATAGATTGTATTAAATCTTTATATAAATAGGGACGTGAGACCACTTTGCAAGTACACAGGGCCCCAGCCATTTTTAAAGGAGAAAAAAAGTCACAATCACTGACTTGCACAAACAAGGTTTTTTTCTTCCTTCATTTTTAAATAAAACATACAGACCCTGATTTGTGGGCAGGTCACAAAGGCCCAGGCCTAGGATGGCAAAAATATAGGGGCAACATGCAGCTCATTGGCCTCATTTGAACCGAGGACTGGCTGTTTGGGGTACTGCAGTAGCAGCAGCAGGGAATAAGTGATATTTTACCTGCACAAGTCAGAAAACCTTTGACAGTAAAACCTTCGGCTAGGGCCAGACAGGGCAGAAATCCTGTCAGACTGGGGGGCCCATCAGGGCTACTGTCCAGGGCCCCCCTGCTGCGTCGCTGCTGCACAGCAGGCATGTGCATTAACGCACGCATGCAAACACATCGTTATGCTGCGGCCACCTGCAAAATGAAGGTTGTGGCAGGGAGAATCCTGCAAATCTGGGTGCAGATCTGGGCCACCGGATTTTTACCCGCCGGCCCAGTCCGACCCTGCGTAGATTTTTCAGAAGAAACGTGAGACTTTGCATTACGAGCCGAAATCAATATATGTCTGTTTGCTCCTGGAGCTAACAAGAAGTTTCTCTAGTGGTCAGGGTCTAAAATCAGTCTGCAGATTTCAGCAGGCCCTAGCCTTTAAACCTGACTCACTTTAAAGGCCACCTTCTCAGCCAGACACTGATGGATGGATCTGTTAAAGAAAGAAAAAAAGTACTTACTGCCTGAGGTCCACAGTAGAAGACAAATAAGACACCTGTGCAAGGACTGTTACATGGCTGCATGTCGAATGCGAAAAAAACATATATTGCGTGTGAGCGCATTTTGTGATGCAACTAAGTATGTTTTTTTCCCCTGTTCCAAATACAACCCTCTGTTCTATTGATAGGTGAACGCAAGTCAAGCGCGAGAAAATGCAACATGCTGGGTCTAAAAAAATGCAAATGGAGTAAAACGCAACTCAGAATGCTCATGAACACAACCAGGCAGAATATAATGGAATCAATTAGAAATGCATTTATTTGCGCTCATTCGTGCGTTTGAATGCTCGCTAAATGCAGAAAGAAATGCCCGTGTGTAAGAGCCCTAAGGGAGTGAGGGTCTGGGGTCAAAAGGGAGTAGTTGACATGGAGATGACCAGGGTAAAAAAGGATCCTGAGCTGATCTATTTTATCACAAGTGAGACTAGGAACAGTAACACCAAAAAATTAAAACGATTTAAAGTAATGAAAATATCATGAACTGTTGCCTTGCACTGGGAAAACTGATGTGTTTGCTTCAGAAACACTACTATAGTTTATATAAACAAGCTGCTGTGTAGCCATGGGGGCAGCCATTCAAGCACAGGATACACAGTAGATAACAGATAAGTACTACTATAGTTTATATAAACAAGCTGCTGTGTAGCCATGGGGGCAGCCATTCAAGCACAGGATACACAGTAGATAACATATAAGTACTACTATAGTTTATATAAATAAGCTGTTGTGTAGCCATGGCTGAATTTGAAAAAAGTCTATATGGCACAGGTTAAATAGTGGATAACAGATAACACCATTATGTTCTACAGAGTTTATCTGCTGTGTAACCTGAGCCTTTTCGCCTTTGAATGGCTGCCCCCATGGCTACACAGCAGCTTATTTATATAAACAATAGTAGTGTTTCTGAAGCAAACACACCAGTTTTACCAGTGCAGGGAAACACTGCATTATGATGATGATGACTTTAAAACACTTTCATTTTTTTGGTGTTATTGTTCCTTAACTTGTATCATACTGACATCTAATTTATGGTAAGGCATTTTCGGTATGTATCTATCATGGCCATTAAGCAACAAATCAAAGCAGGCAAATGCTGCTATATTGGTGTATTCAGTCTCTCTTCAATTACTACTGTCTAGCTATCAGCCGTGCTATACTACAGTCAGTCTGCATGAAGCTCTGACGTCAATAACAAAGAGAGCTGGTGGCGGGGGAAGGGAAAGGGGGAGGGACCTAATCGGAGTTAGCTGTGTTGAATTCCTTTCTTTCCTTTTATTGAATTTTATAATAATACATCAATAAACAATTCATTTAAATAAAATGATTGATAGATGAGTGGTAGAATATTAACCAACACTAGTTAAAACCAGTGAAAACTAATAAAAAGTAATAAGTGGAAACTAACATGTGGCCAAAGAGTAAAATATGTCTGCTCTGCATATACTGAGCTGCTGCAGCCTGCACCGGAGCCCAATTTCCGGAGACAGATTCTCTGGCTTCAGCAGCCCTGCAAATTACTGAGCGGGTACAAGCAACCTGCAGAGCTGGGGGTTAATTGGTGCCTGATTACCCTACTGTGTGTGTTGTACAAATGTGATTGGGGTCAGGACTAATATGGATAGTTACATAAATGTGCCAGTTCTAAAGAAATAAAGTATAATAGAAGAAGAAGAAAAAGAGCAAAAATGAAAAGGAACCCCTCCAATAAAACATACGCCCGAACAGGGACTTGAACCCTGGACCCTCAGATTAAAAGTCTGATGCTCTACCGACTGAGCTATCCGGGCTCTGAAAATTTGTAAAGTTGCACTACTTTGCACTTGAGAAATAAATACTATATATTCTAATTCTAGCAACTTTATAATTTTTCTATTTTTGCCAGTAGTCATGTGACATATATAAATATGAATAAATGCATATATATATATATATATATATATATATATATATATATTGTGCAGGTGTGCTAGTATTTTCAGTTATCATATAGCCTTTCCTTCTGATATCGCTTATTTTTATGAACAAAATTATACTAAACAATGTGGTTGAGTTGGAGAAAAGCAAGCGCCCGAACAGGGACTTGAACCCTGGACCCTCAGATTAAAAGTCTGATGCTCTACCGACTGAGCTATCCGGGCTCTGACTTAAATTTTGTCAGATGAAGAAGCAAACGAGTGCAGCATTCGCATGCGATAGTTGTGTCAAGTAGGATGCATGTAATTTGGAGGTGCAATATTTCTATCACTTACATTATATTCAGCGCATCCATCTTGTCGCATGCGCTTCCTCTCAGAGCGTCGGACCCGAAGACGTTGCGCCATGGAGTTCAGCCCTAAAAGATCTCACATTAGTAAAGTATGGTCACTCCTGCTCTAGTGTCCAAATTACCAGTAATGAAGGTGTATTTGTTTAGACTTTTTAACAAATAAAGAAAAACTTGGGAAGAATGACAGAAAAGAAGAAAAGGGTATTTGAAAATGTTATACATTTAATATGATTTAAATGAATTAAAAATTCCTGAAAATCAGCATTAGTAAGAATAAAATATTGCGAAGGTAAGGATTTGCTAGATTTAAAGAAAAAAAGGAAGGTTGTTATATAAGTGCAGAGAAAATTACACGCCCAACGTGGGGCTCGAACCCACGACCCTGAGATTAAGAGTCTCATGCTCTACCGACTGAGCTAGCCGGGCCTGCATGCAAAGAGTTTACAAAAGAATGCATTATATAGTAAAAAAAACTTTTTTTGGCTTAAGAACAATATGTTAAAGGACCAGTAACATCAAAAAAATTTTTTTTGAAAATTGGTTAGTAAACAACGAAAAATAAACATCAAGGCAAATTAAACTTTTAAACAGCAAAGCCTTTATTAAGAAATAACTTACCAAAACTCCACTTCCTGTCCTCTGCAAAAAAGGCGAATGGGCGACCATCCATCCTGCAGAGCTCGATTTCTCCTCCTGGCTATTCTAGTGACAGTCTGCAGCGCTTCACCTATTCCCAGCAGCAGCAGGTACTGGAAGAGCTGGATCAGTGGGGTGCGCATGCCACCTGCTCCGGGAGTTGTAGTGCCCCCGTCCGATGCTGGAAACCCAAGACGAAGATCAACCCCCCTAAAAGCGATGAGACCGCCAATGCTAAACTACAGGACTGTTCTTTCCCCAGATCTGACACAAGCTCACAGCCATTATAAACAGGCCACAAATCCCGCGAGCTACAACATACCTCCAGTCGGCAGTCACGATTTCCCTCCCCGATCAGAGACAGTGGATGTATAACCCGTGCGCTGAGATCACCGCTCCTACAGCAAAGCGAGACCCTCCGGAAACCACAGCGCTTCCTCGCAGCTGACACATTTGAAAATCGCGCTTGCTAGCTCCCAGAGTTCGGACAGCAGCATGTCCAGCGGCAGCCCCACAGCATACTGTCTGTGAGTCTGGAAGCTGCCTGCTGCTGCAGGAGAAGGCGGAAGAGCCACGCACACGATCCATGGAGTTGCCTTGCTGAGCCAGTGTGTTGCTGTCCAATGTGTTGGACATGCTGCTACTGCTGTCCGGACTCTTATCTTGGGCAGGAGACATGGACTGAGAAGTAGACGGGGGCACTACAACTCCCGGAGCAGGTGGAGCTTTGCTGTAGGAGCGGTGATCTCAGCGCACGGGTTATACATCCACTGTCTCTGCTCGGGGAGGGAAATCGTGACTGCCGACTGGAGGTATGTTGTAGCTCGCGGGATTTGTGGCCTGTTTATAATGGCTGTGAGCTTGTGTCAGATCTGGGGAAAGAACAGTCCTGTAGTTTAGCATTGGCGGTCTCATCGCTTTTAGGGGGGTTGATCTTCGTCTTGGGTTTTCCAGCATCGGACGGGGGCACTACAACTCCCGGAGCAGGTGGCATGTGCACCCCACTGATCCAGCTCTTCCAGTACCTGCTGCTGCTGGGAATAGGTGAAGCGCTGCAGACTGTCACTAGAATAGCCAGGAGGAGAAATCGAGCTCTGCAGGATGGATGGTCGCCCATTCGCCTTTTTTGCAGAGGACAGGAAGTGGAGTTTTGGTAAGTTATTTCTTAATAAAGGCTTTACTGTTTAAAAGTTTAATTTGCCTTGATGTTTATTTTTCGTTGTTTACTAACCAATTTTCAAAAAAATTTTTTTGATGTTACTGGTCCTTTAAGCTATTTTGCATAAATATTTGTTCCTGGCCCAGAGCAGTCAGATTAGACTGAGCAAATGGCAGGTCAAATGGGGCAATGATCAGGCCAGGCTGGGGGATTACATACCTCCCAACGTTTTGGAAATAGAAAGAAGGACAAACAGATTTGCAGCATGTAGTGCGGCAAATTTGTTTGACCACGACTATTTTTGTGACCACACCCCCTAATTACCATGTCTATTTTACAAAATTTAACAGGTTGTGAAAGTCTGAACACATATCTGTGGTTTTTATGTGTTATTACAGTTTTGCTAATGAAGGTGAATTGTCCTTTAAGCTGCAAATCACAGTTTCCCCAAGAGACCTGTTGATCTTAAATTGTTACAATGGTTTCTTTGCTTATCTTAAATTGTTACAAAAGTATCTAAGTATTGATTCTGGGCTCTCTGCCAACAGCCAATTAGGTTAGAAACTTTGCATCTTTTTCTGGCGTCAGTGCAGGAGATCAAAGAGAAAAGTGGGACATTTCACTAACAAAGCCAGGACTGCAGGTTAAGCTGTCAAAAGCGGGATTGTCCCATGAAAAATGGGACAGTTGGGAGGTATGGGAATTTCCTGGAAATCATAGTGGAAGTCGGGGAGCAGTAATTTGCATAAAATCACGTCACCATGATCCAGAGCAAAGTACATTGTAGTGACCAGCCCTAGAGAAAGGGCTACAGATGGAGAAGTCAGTGGCCTGATGAATGAATGAATAAATGTAGGTGTAGGTGTGCTAGTTACCCTTTAGCAGCAGGCTAGTTTCCTTATTGGTCTGCCACAATACTTTTACTTGTAGCTCAATTACCTTGTGCTAAGATCAAGAGGAACCCTCCCCAAGCTTTCACTACTCATTCTAGATAATAGTAAACCGGACACCTGTTTGCAGTCCCCGCCCTCTTTAAGAGAATTGAGATGACTCAGCGCAGAACCAGGACATAGAGCAGGTTGGCAGTAGTAGAAAGTAGGTAAGTGCCCATTTTCAATACTATTTTAAATCCCACCCAGGTGCCTGTTGAGAAAATCCACATGAATTAAGAATCTATATCTGATGTAAACCTTTAATTTCTAACGCTGTTCTCTCTCCTCTCCCCTTACTCTATTTATAGTTGTCCTGATAACAGATTTGAATATTGTATCATTGATACGCTTGTGAATTAAATTTAAATGGTTCCATTAAATTTACCACCATGTTGAATTTACTATGAAATCATTCAAGATAGGCTAATACTCACATGGGAATAATGAAACATTGTGAATTAATTAAGTTACTCTTCACTCTCCCAATCTCATGAAACAGTCTCTCTACGTGCAGATTTGTATTGGAGTCACTTTTACTGATGGCCAACTAGCTCTAATATACACTATAATGCCAAAAGTATCTGGACACCTGTCTGTCCAACATCTCATTCCTGAACCAAGGGGTGTAATATATAGTTGCTATTCCCTTTGCTACTCTCCTGGGAAGGTTTCCAATAAATATTGAAATCATTGTTGGTGGAATTTTCTTTCATTTAGCCACAAGAGTTAAAGTGATGTTGGGCACTGATGTTGGGGGATCAGGTCTGATCCCCAACATCAGTTTTTGTTCCACTTCCATCTCAGCAAACCCATTGGACATTGCATTGTGCACAGACCATTATTGTGCTGAAACAGGGTAGTAAGAAGCATAATAATTTATATTGATTTTTTTTTTCACAACGATTGCCCTTTAAATAACAGTTTTATGAGATTATGTAGCCTCTACATAACAATGCATCCCCTGGCAAAAGGGCACTAAATAAAAATGAAATGGTAAAGTAACTCCCCAGGGTTTGCAAAGCTGTAAAATCTGACTGATTATAGCAAATTGCTTATTGTTTGAAATTGGTTACTAATCAAGAGTAGTCTATGTTGCCTTGTTTAGTGTAAAAAATAGCAACTTTGATATTTAATTACAAAATTTAAAAAAAAAAAAACATCCAAAATATACAGGTGGAAAATACTGTCATTTAAGAGGGGCAAAAAACTTTCTGCAAGACATAGGTTGATCTGATTCTTAGTCAGATACATTATTCATTGCACACCAGCTCCTGCTTAAAGGTATTGTTACAGTCCTAATCCCATGATTCCTGTGTTCTTTGAAGAAATAGAAACACTAAAAAATTAAAGTGTTTTAAAGGAATGACAATATAATGTAGTGTTGCCCTGCACTGGTAAAACTGCTGTTTGCTTTAGAAACACTACTTTAGTTCTAATAAACAAGCTGCTGTGTAGCCATGGGGGCAGCCATTCAAGCACAGGATACACAGTAGATAACAGATAAGTACTACTATAGTTTATATAAACAAGCTGCTGTGTAGCCATGGGGGCAGCCATTCAAGCACAGGATACACAGTAGATAACAGATAAGTACTACTATAGTTTATATAAACAAGCTGCTGTGTAGCCATGGGGGCAGCCATTCAAGCACAGGATACACAGTAGATAACAGATAAGTACTACTATAGTTTATATAAACAAGCTGCTGTGTAGCCATGGGGGCAGCCATTCAAGCACAGGATACACAGTAGATAACAGATAAGTACTACTATAGTTTATATAAACAAGCTGCTGTGTAGCCATGGGGGCAGCCATTCAAGCACAGGAAACACATTAGATAACAGATAAGTACTACTATAGTTTATATAAACAAGCTGCTGTGTAGCCATGGGGGCAGCCATTCAAGCACAGGAAACACATTAGATAACAGATAAGTACTACTAATAAACAAGCTGCTGTGTAGCCATAGGGGCAGCCATTCAAGCTCAGGATACACGGTAGATAACAGATAAGTTCTGGAGAATCCCATTGTATACTATAGAGCTGATCTGTTATCTGCTGTGTAGCCTGTTCCCTTTTCTAGCTTTACATGGCTGCCCCCATGTCTACACAGCAGCTTATTTATATAAACTATAATAGAGTTTCTAAAGCAAACACAACAGTTGTACCAGTGCAGGGCAACTGGTTGGGCTAGTCTGTACACTCTAATATACACAGTGTACACACTCGAACACAATTACATGTTCGTGTCTACATAAAACTGCACCAAAAGAAATAATCAGAGACACCATGAATTAACGTTTTTCAGTCATCAATTGAAGTACTATACGAGGAGAAATGTTATACTCAAACAGGGCAACAATAAAAAAAAATAGAGCGCCCGAACAGGGACTTGAACCCTGGACCCTCAGATTAAAAGTCTGATGCTCTACCGACTGAGCTATCCGGGCTCTGACATCATCACATGACAGGGTTGTGAGCTAAGATGGTATAGAATGCTGATTGCATTCATTTCTGTTCCATGTGTACTGTGAAAGGATTACTGGGGGTTCTAGTGTAGGAAGACATACAGGTGGGACTTCTAGATCCTCTAATTGCTTTCCCATGGCAATGAAGAGAATTGTTGCGTCGCTTCGGCTTTCTGAAGTTGTGCGACTAATCTCTTCATCTACTGTTGCCCTAAACTTTTTTTTGGGCTGAAATCTATCCCATGTGCATAGTGGCAGGTAAAGACAAATGGCTGGTTTGGAAGGAAAAAAACTCTGGCAACGCTAATGCAGAGCAGCAAAGCTCTCTCCAAAAAAACCCCACTTTGTTTTGATTTAATAATTGCTTTACTTAGGCACCACTAAAAGCAAAGTTTAGGAGCTGTAGTTAAATTCCAAACAGAGTACTATCTGTATGAGGATAATCTGAATGGATTAAATTGAACCTAATCTTGTAGCTCGAGCTTTAATTAGCTGAAGCTGAATATTTAGCAACACATCTCAAGAAATCATTAACTTCTTATTGCTGTATCTACAATGTCACACGGCTTGTGCTTAATATATTCACTTTGGAAAAGCTCCAATATACTCGTTACTGACTTGTTACGTCTCCTTGTTTCTGCAGATGTTCACATACGACTTTCAGTCTTTTTGCAGACACTCAAAGGGGGAGGAATACAGCACCAGATCCCACCCACCTTTACCCAAAATGGTTTGCTCCACCTCTTTTTTTTCAGATAGCAGTCTGTGAATTTAAAGAGTTCCAGTTATTCAGCAAGACTCTTCTATCAGGTAAATGTAGTGTTTGTACAACTTACTCACTTACACAATATATAAAAGCTCATAACAATTAGCTAAGTGAAGTTATTATTACCAAGAATTTAGATACAAGGATGATACATCTTTAAAAAAAACCGAGCCAGGTAGGAGTCGAACCTACAATCTTCTGATCCGTAGTCAGACGCGTTATCCATTGCGCCACTGGCCCACTTATGGTTCAATAACAAGGGCTTAGAAATGACTTGGCTTTCCTTAAACCAAAATAATAAATTTTTATTAACATTTATTAAAATTGCTTATCAGTCAGTGTCCTACTGGGCTCCCAGTATGGGGTCTGCTTCCTTTATAATTATATCCCCTCATTAAAGGACCTGCAGGAAAAAAATGAAAAAGCATCATTGATCTGATATAAAATCTATATCAAACATAACTCTTCTATCCGGTAAGTGTAATGTTTGCATAGCTAACACACTTACACAATAAATAAAAGCCCATACAATTAGCTTAGTGAAGTTATTATTAGTAGAGATGTCGCGAACTGTTCGCCGGCGAACTTGTTCGCGCGAACATCGGGTGTTCGCGCTCGCCGGAAGTTCGCGAACGTCGCGCGACGTTCGCCATTTTGGGTTCGCCATTGTTGGCGCTTTTTTTTGCCCTCTCACCCCAGACCAGCAGGTACATGGCAGCCAATCAGGAAGCTCTCCCCTGGACCACTCCCCTTCCCTATAAAAACCGAAGCCCTGCAGCGTTTTTTCACTCTGCCTGTGTGTGCTGAAGAGATAGTGTAGGGAGAGAGCTGCTGCCTGTTAGTGATTTCAGGGACAGTTGAAAGTTTGCTGGCTAGTAATCGTTTTGATACTGCTCTGTTATTGGAGGGACAGAAGTCTGCAGGGGTTTGAGGGACATTTTAGCTTAGGTAGCTTTGCTGGCTAGTAATCTACCTTCTACTGCAGTGCTCTGTATGTAGCTGCAGTGGGCAGCTGTCCTGCTTCTGATCTCATCTGCTGACTGCTGCAATAACAGTAGTCCTTGTAAGGACTGCTTTTATTTATTTTTTTGTTGTTTTACTACTACTACTACTACTACTACTATAAGAGCCCAGTGCTATTAGTCTAGCAGTGTTGGGGAGTGGGACTGGTGTGCTAATCTGCTGCTCCTAGTAGTTCAGCAGCACCAACTTTAATTTTTTTTTTTAATATTCATTTTTTTTTATTTTACTTTTTTTTATTTTACTACCGCTGTAGTAGTGTATAAGTTGACCTTTTAGGCATTATTTGCCCTGTAGGCATTATTTGCACACTGTTTTCTTCAACCCGCCATCGAGCTGTGTGACCTTGTTCCCATTCTGTCTAAATATCCATAATATTACCGTCTCCAGAAAAAACACCGGAGTCACTTTTTTCAAGCAGCCATAATATATTTTACGTAATGGCGAAAAATGACTATTTTCAGCATTTATATGGCATATTTTTTCTGGCAACTGTGCTTCAGTGGCTGCGTCCAAAAAAACTGGGCAAACAATGCCTACAAGGTCAACGTATGGCAGTTGTTTAAAGAGAACAGTAGATTACTAGCCAGCAAAGCTACCTAAGCTAAAATGTCCCTCAAATCCCTGCAGACTTCTGTCCCTCCAATACAGAGCAGTATCAAGCAGATTACTAGCCAGCAAACTTACTATCATCTGTCCCTGAAATCACTAACAGCTCTCCCCCTACACTATCTCTTCCAAGCACACACAGGCAGATTTTTCAGATACATTTTTGCCCTTGATCCCCCTCTGGCATGCCACTGTCCAGGTCGTTGCACCCTTTAAACAACTTTAAAATCATTTTTCTGGCCAGAAATGTCTTTTCTAGATGTTAAAGTTCGCCTTCCCATTGAAGTCTATGGGGTTCGTGAACCGTTCGCGAACCGCTCGCATTTTTGCGCAAGTTCGCGAATATGTTCGCGAACTTTTTTTCCGACGTTCGCTACATCCCTAATTATTAGCAAGAATTTAGATGTAAGGATGATACATCTTCAAAAGATACGAGCCAGGTAGGAGTCGAACCTACAATCTTCTGATCCGTAGTCAGACGCGTTATCCATTGCGCCACTGGCCCTCTTATGGTTAAATAAAAAGGGCTTAGAAACTACTTGGCTCCACCTAAATCTAAATCATAAATCTATATTCCCGAATAATGTAGGTCTCTATTGTAAGATAATGCAGAAAACAGCTCATATGTAAAACCCTGCTTTATGTGAATAAGCCATTTTCATAATAATCTACTTTTTTAGTGCCATTGGGTAATCATAAATAGAAAATTACCATTTTAAAAAATAAGGGCCACCTCCTGGGGTCATAGTATTCACTGTGCACACAAAAAAACAAACAAACTATACTTGTTAGGTCACATGAGCCAATTAAAATACAGAGTTGTGTTTTTTGATTCGACACTTCTTCCTGTTACAGTTAGAGTGGCAGTATTTCTGGTCAGGTGATCTCTAAGGGTAGAGACACATGCTCAGATTCAGGGAGATTTAGTCGCCCATCGATATATTGCCTCTTCTTAGGATCGACTAAATTCCCAAACTGCCTCCCGCCGGCTAGAATCTAAATTGCCGGTGGGATGGCACTAGGGTTGCCACCTGGCTGGTATTGTACCGGCCTGGGCGGTAAAAATGATGGCTGATCCCGATGTTATTAATAGGGAAAAAAGTTAAATATATAGGAAGGCCGGTATTTTTTTCCAGAAAAGGTGGCAACCCTAGATGGCACTCTGAGAACTTCATTTTCCGAACTCGCCCAAAGTCTCCTCGTGAGACAACTTTGTGGCTACTTCAGAAAACAAATTGCTCCAAGTGCCATCCCACCGGCGATTTAGATTCTAGCAGTTGGGAGGCAGTTCGGGGAGATTAGTTGCCCCAAAGAAGAGTAGATTTGTCGCTGGGCGACTAATCTCCCTGAATTTAGGCAGCACACAGACCATCAGAAAAGGGTGGTTCAAGGCGAGAGATATAAAAGGACAATATTTACTTAAATATATATTCCAGTTTGATACGATTATTTAATATGCCACTTAATATGATATAAACTATTTGTTGCTTAAATATTCATTTTGGGGGTAAAGTTTTCCTTTAACATTTATTAACATTGCTTATCAGTCAGTGTCCCACTGGGCTCCCAGTATGGGGTCTGCTTCCTTTATAACTATATCCCCTCATTAAAGGACCAGCGGGAACAAAACTGAAAAAGCATCATTGATCTGATATATAATCTATATTAAACATGACTTCTGTATCAGGTAAGTGCAGTGTTTGCATAGCTAACTCATTTATATGATATAGAAAAGCTCATAACAATAAGCTTAGTGAAGTTATTACCGAGAATTTAGATACAAGGATGATTCAACGTTATAAAAACCGAGCCAGGTAGGAGTCGAACCTACAATTTTCTGATCCGTAGTCAGACACGTTATCCATTGCGCCACTGGCCCACTTTTAGTTGTGTAGCAAGGACTTAGAAATTACTTGGCTCTATCTAAACCTAAATCCTACATTTTTATTAAAGGAAAACTATACCCCCCTGAACAATGTAGGTCTCTATAGAAAGGTATAGTCAAATACAAGAGTCCTCTGCACTCAACCCATTATCAATATATTTAAGACAGAGACATTTTGTGCATACAGCTACTGAAAAATGCCTTACCCTTTAAACAAAAAAGGGATTGTTTGTCCATATATTGCAATATATTTAAGCTGGCCAACTACGTCAAAGTCATCCCATATCTGGCCAGTCCTATGCTCAATTTTATCTGATTCATTAAGAATTCTATTGCTTCATTATACATTTTACAAAGGGACTTGGTTTTACCTGCAACTTACTTGCTGCTTTCAAAGTAAAACTCCCAAACTTGGCTGCCCTTTTATTAGACACCAGTGGGATCACCTGACTATAGCTGGGAAGGGTGGGAGCTACAACAAGGAGCTGGTCACTGCTCCTGTATAAACTATAACAAACAAGGGAAAGTTGTGCTCACCACTATTTTTTAAAACCATTAGGCGGGGGTGCAATGGAGTTTTACTTTGAAAGCAGCAAGTTAAGTTGCAGGTAAAACCAAGTCCCTTTGTAAAATGTATAATGAAGCAATAGAATTCTTAATGAATCAGATGAAAATTAAGCGTAGGACTGGCCAGATATGGGATGACTGTGACGTAGTTGGCCAGCTTAAATATATTGCAATATATGGACAAACAATCCCTGTTTTGTTTAAAGGGTAAGGCATTTTTTAGTAGCAGTAGCACAAAATGTCTCTGTCTTAAATATATTGATAATGGGTTGAGTGCAGAGGAATCTTGTATTTGTCTATATGTATTTTGTGGTCACACCCTCATTGCACCCCCGCCTAATGGTTTTAAAAAATAGTGGTGAGCACAACTTTCCCTTGTTTTCTATAGAAAGGTATGGCATAAAACAGCTCCTATATAAAACCCTGCTTCATGTGAATAAAACGTTTTCATAATAATATACATTTTAGTAGTATGTGCCATTGGGTAATCATAAATAGAATATATTTGTTGCTTAAATATTCATTTTAAGGGTAAAGTTTTCCTTTAACATTTATTAAAATTGCTTATGAGTCAGTGTCCCTCTGGGCTCCCAGTATGGGGTCTGCTTTCTTTATAATAATATCCCCTTATTAAAGGACCAGCGGGAACAAAACTGAAAAAGCATCATTGATCTGATATATAATCTATATCAAACATGATCAGGTAAGTGTAGTGTTTCCATAGCTAACTCATTTATATGATATAGAAAAGCTCATAACAATTAGCTTAGGGAAGTTATTATTAACAAGAATTTAGATGTAAGGATGATACATCTTCAAAATATCCGAGCCAGGTAGGAGTCGAACCTACAATCTTCTGATCCGTAGTCAGACGCGTTATCCATTGCGCCACTGGCCCACTTATGGTATAATAGCAAGCGATTAGAAACTACTTTGCTCTATCTAAATCATACATTTTTATTAAAGGAAACCTATACCCCCGAACAGTGTAGGTCTCTATAGAAAGATATTGCATAAAACAGCTCATATGTAAAACCCTGCTTCATGTAAATAAGCCATTTTCATAATAATATACTTTTTTAGTAGTATGTGCCATTTGGTAATCCTAAATAGAAAATTGCCATTTTAAAAAATAAGGGCCACCTCCTGGGGTCATAGTATTCACTGTGCACACAAACATACCAAACAAACTATACTGGTTAGGTCACATGAGCCAATTAAAATACAGAGTTGTGTTTTTTGATTCCACACTTCTTCCTGTTACAGTTAGAGTGGCAGTATTTCTGGTCAGGTGATCTCTAGAGACACATGCTCAGATTCGGGGAGATTTAGTCGCCCGTAGATATATTGCCTCTTCTTTGGATCGACTAAATTCCCAAACTGCCTCGCGCTGGCTAGAATTTAAATTTCCGGTGGGATGGCACTAGGGTCGCCACCTGGCCGGTATTTTATCGGCCTGGGCGGTAAAAATGATGGCTGATCCCGATGTTATTAATAGGGAAAAAAGTTAAATATATAGGAAGGCCGGTATTTTTTTCCAGAAAAGGTGGCAACTCTAGATGGCACTCGGAGCGCTTCATTTTCTGAACTCGCCCAAAGTCTCCTCGTGAGACAACTTTGTGGCTACTTCAGAAAACTAAGTGCTCCAAGTGCCATCCCACCGGCGATTTAGATTCTAGCAGGTGGGAGGCAGTTCGGGGAGATTAGTCGCCCCAAAGAAGAGGAGATTTGTCGCTGGGCGACTAATCTCCCTGAATTTAGGCAGCACACAGACCATCAGAAAATGGTGGTTCAAGGCGAGAGATATAAAAGGACAATATTTACTTAAATATATATTCCAGTTTGATACGATTATTTAATATGCCACTTAATATGATATAAACTATTTGTTGCTTAAATATTCATTTTGGGGGTAAAGTTTTCCTTTAACATTTATTAACATTGCTTATGAGTCAGTGTCCCACTGGGCTCCCAGTATGGGGTCTGCTTCCTTTATAACTATATCCCCTCATTAAAGGACCAGCGGGAACAAAACTGAAAAAGCATCATTGATCTGATATATAATCTATATTAAACATGACTTCTGTATCAGGTAAGTGCAGTGTTTGCATAGCTAACTCATTTATATGATGTAGAAAAGCTCATAACAATTAACTTAGTGAAGTTATTATTACCGAGAATTTAGATACAAGGATGATTCAACGTTAAAAAAACCGAGCCAGGTAGGAGTCGAACCTACAATCTTCTGATCCGTAGTCAGACGCGTTATCCATTGCGCCACTGGCCCACTTTTAGTTATTTAGCAAGGACTTAGAAATTACTTGGCTCTATCTAAACCTACATCATACATTTTTATTAAAGGAAAACTATACCCCCCTGAACAATGTAGGTCTCTATAGTAAGGTATGGCATAAAACAGCTCCTATATAAAACCCTGCTTCATGTGAATAAAATGTTTTCATAATAATATACATTGCCATTGGGTAATCATAAATAGAATATATTTGTTGCTTAAATATTCATTTTAAGGGTAAAGTTTTCCTTTAACATTTATTAAAATTGCTTATGAGTCAGTGTCCCTCTGGGCTCCCAGTATGGGGTCTGGTTCCTTTATAACTATATCCCCTCATGAAAGGACCAGCAGGAACAAAACTGAAAAAGCATCATTGATCTGATATATAATCTATATCAAACGTGATCAGGTAAGTGTAGTGTTTGCATAGCTAACTCATTTATATGATATAGAAAAGCTCATAACAATTAGTTTAGTGAAGTTATTATTACCGAGAATTTAGATACAAGGAAGATTCAACGTTAAAAAAACCGAGCCAGGTAGGAGTCGAACCTACAATCTTCTGATCCGTAGTCAGACGCGTTATCCATTGCGCCACTGGCCCACTAATGGTTAAATGCTAAGAGCATAGAAATTACTTGGCTCCACCTAAACCTAAATAATACATTTTTATTAACATTTATTGACAATTGCTTATCAGTCAGTGTCCCACTGGGCTCCCAGTTATCTCGGGATTGGCTACCTTTATAATTACACCCCTTATTAAAGGACCAAAAATAAAGACCCACGGATTTCATAGTAATGTCTGATTAATACTGTTAACCCTGAAAATATCTTGTGAATATTTAAATAAACCTGGGAATTGACTTTTATTATTAATGCGTGGTGTTCTGATATAAAGGAGCGCTAACCTGGTAAATGACACAGGGGATTATGTTAAAAGGTACTAAATTTGCCCAGGAGCAGCAACCAATCAGCAAGTAGAAATTACTGGCAAACATCTTATTGGTTGCTATGGGTTATTGCTCCTGGGCAAACTTAGAGCCTTTTATTACATATAGGGGGTTGTGTCTCTGCTGTTTAATAAAGTAGAGTTGCAGCTGAACACTGCTTGGCAAGTTTCTTCCTAAATCTTATTTCAATTGTATACTTAGAAACATTTTTTTTATATTACTATAATATAAGTAAATGTTATTGCAGCTTGTATGGGAGAATTTATTTCTTGGTATCCACTTGTCTACTCTAATTTCTTGTCTAGCAAACTCTAAAAGCCTGTCTCACTTTATGCTCAATAGTCTTGTTGCAGTCATTTGGAGCAGAATTCAGCCCACCCACCCAAAGTGTTTTGCTCTGCCTATTTTTACTCACAGATTAGAGCTACCAGTCTGTACATAAAAAGAGCACCAGTTAGTCAGCAAAACTCTTCTGGCAGGGACATAAAGCATCTGTATAGCTAAACTGAATGTGTAAAACCCTTCAACAATGAGTTCAGTGAAGTTAATATGAAAGAGAATATAAATGACCTTTTTCATTGACAGCCTTAAAAGGTCCGAGCCAGGCAGGAGTCGAACCTACAATCTTCTGATCCGTAGTCAGACGCGTTATCCATTGCGCCACTGGCCCAGATAAGTTTAATTACGGGGGCATATCTTGAAACTACTTGGTCCCACCTAAATTTAAACAAGATCTTTTTCACTGACGTATTGAAACTACTTACCATTGGACATTGGACGAACAAGGGGGGAATCAGATGGTTATTGTAAAGGCTTTGAGCAAATACTTTATGGCAACATTATAAGTAGCAAACAAAGCCAATAGTATGATAGATGTAAAAATGGTTTAATTTCTGGTGTCAGTATCTCTTTAAAGACAGCCATATTTTTTTCATGTAAATTACAATTTGTGTTTTTGCACAGCCTTTTGCTGACTGAGACAAACAGTGTAATTTAGTATTCCTAGAAAAACTTGTTTTTGTTATTACTATAAGGGTCAGGCCACACTGGGCGTTTTGGGGAGATTTGGTTGCCTGGCAACTAATCGCCTCGTTTTTGCAGCGACCAATCTCCCCAAACACCTTCCCTCACTCTGCGCCGGCGAAAATGAAAAAACGCCGGCACTAATCACACGCGGCGATTCTTTTTTCAAAGTTGCCCGCTTCAGGGAAGGCGTTTGGGGAGATTGGTCGCCGCAAAAATGACATAATCTCCCCAAAACGCCCAGTGTGGCCTGACCCTTAAAGAATGTTATTGCAGCTTGTTGTTCTAGGGCAGGGATCCCCCAACCTTTTCAACCCATGAGCAACATTCAGATGTAAAAGGAGTTGGGGAGCAACAGTAGCATGAAAAATGTTCTTGGGGTGCCAAATAAGGGCTGTGATTGGCCATTTGGTAGCCTCTATGTGGATTGTCAACCTACATTGAGGCTCTATTTGGCAGTGCACCTGATTTTTATACAACCAAAACTTCCCTCCAAGCCAGGAATTCAAAAATAAGCACCTGCTTTAAGGCCACTGTGAGCAACATCCAAGGGGTTGGGGAGCAACATGTTACTCACGAGCTACTGGTTGGGGATCACTGTCTTAAGGGAATCTATTTTCTTGGCATACACCTGACTATTTCAGTTTCCTGTTTGTTAAACACCACAAGCCTATCTTGCTTTATGCTCACAAAGTCAATGTTTCAGATACTCAGAGAAGACTTCAGCACCAGGTTCCACCCACCCTTAGCCAGTGTTTTGCTCTGCTTCTTTTTAGCAGATTAGATTATCTCATTCAGTGAATAAAAAGACTCAATTAGGTAAGTACATTGTCTTTACCCACCTAGTGCTCAGTGAAGAAAATATTATTGCGTATTTAGATGTAAATATTATTGAGCATTAAGTGATACAGATATAAACAACCTGACCCAGATAAGAGTTGAAACTACAGTCTTTTGATTCAGTTACCCATTGCACCACCTGCCCATTTAAGGATAAAGGAACAGTAACGCTATAGTACACTAAGGCATATATGCACATTACTTGGCTCCACCTAAACTTAAATTAACATTTGCATGGGGGAATCTATTCATGTTAATCACCTGACTACTCCAATTTCCTGTCTGGGAAACAAGAAGCCTTTCCTCCTTTATTGCAGAGGTTTGCTCCCAGGGTCAGTCTTGTTGTAGGCTCTTGAGGGAGTAGAATCAGTCCCACCCACCTTTAAAGGTATTGTTCACCTTACAAACATTTTTTTCAGTTTGGTTGATTTCAGATTGTTCACCAGAAATAAAGAATTGCTTATTACTTTTTATTTTATTTTTTTAAAGTTTAATGATCAGTTAAAGGTCTATTTTTAAAAAGATGCCGTGACCCGGATTCGAACCGGGGTTGCTGCGGCCACAACGCAGAGTACTAACCACTATACGATCACGGCAAGCTATATCACTTGATGAAGGAATAAATGGAGACAGAAAGAACAAGACATTAACATGTCCCCATGTTGATCTTTAAATCCTGCAGAATTAGTGTGACAGGCTTCTCATCCAACTACATCAGGAGACCTTTGCTTCTTTTGTAGCTTATTGGGTTCAGGCTTCTGAAATCAAAATTAATTAAAAAAAAATAGATTTGCATTCTGTATATTGCATGATATCATGTATAAAAGTTTGAACATTCTTAAGTTTGTTTGCTCATTATATTCAGGCATGGTATGGCCGTATGGGGCAACATTTCTGAGGGCTTCCATTGGGGCAGAGAGGAAGGACTGTTGTACGAGGTTCTGTAATATCTTATTCCAATGGCGACCTGATAAGAAGCAAAACAACAAAAACACAAATTGCATAAATGACATACGGTATAAAGCTATCTCACCACGTATGCATTTGCTGTAACTTTCACAAAAGCTGCCCGAATTTATTGTACCTAGAATTGTACATAAGTAACACAGGGGCTTTTGAAACGTATGTATTAAGCAATAACAATGCAGAGAAGCATCACAGGGGCAGACTCCACTAACCACTATCCACCAATGAATTAAAAGACTGCACTGATCACACAATGCGTTTCCTGACTTATAAGCACATTAATTAATTATTTAAATTGTTTCTTTGATTTGCTTATTATAGAGTTTAGAGTGGGGTGCCCAGACTTTGTCACCTCGTGATCTACTCTTGCTACCTGATGCCATCATGAGATCTACCTTAATAGCTGGATGTAGACTATTTGTTTTTTACATGCGACTATTTATGCATTGAATTCTACTTTTTCTTTATGTGCGACTATTTCTTTTCACTTTCGACTATTTCTTTTCACATGTGACTATTTATTTTAGCATGTGAATATTTATTTCTATGCAGTAGGGCAAATCTTATCTCTCCCTGGTGGTCTAGTGGTTAGGATTCGGCGCTCTCACCGCCGCGGCCCGGGTTCGATTCCCGGTCAGGGAAGAAGCTTTTACTCACTGCCTCCTCATTTCAGTTGAAGAAATTAATTTGCATAGAAGCAACGACTCTAAAAAAAAAAAAAAATCAGCCAAATATGAAGGACTCAAAATAAACTTTAAACTTAGAACTGTGAGAACTGTCTCTTCACCCTTTAATTAATACACCCCTGAGTCACTAAGCCATTCTCTTTCTCATGCTTAATCACTGAACAACGACTTGTCTACCAACAGCTGCTCCTGTCAAACATGGAATCTACAGCTGCTGTACTCATCTCATGCAGGAACAAAAAATAGGCCAAATTCAGCGAGTATCAAGTTATCTAGTTAGAGTTAATGTAATATTTTTACATATTTACATAGTTATGTTGGGTTAAAAAAAAGACCAAAGTCCATCAAGTTCAACTCTTTCAAATGAACCCCCATGGACATACCCACACTCATATCAACCAACCTATACACTCACATAAACTATATAAACTAATATATACTAACTGTGGATTTTAGTATCATAATAGCTTTGGATATTATGCTTGTCCAAGAAATCATTCAAGACACTCTTAAAGGCATTAATAGAATCTGCCATGAAAACATCAGCCACCATGGCATTCCACAACCTCACTGTCCTCCCCATGAAGAACCCTGTAGTCATCATCAAACATAAATTCTGTTCCTCTAGTCTAGAGGGGTTGGCTCTGATGTGTTGACCCTTTTAATGGGAAAAATGATTCCCAGCTAATGTACTTGTAAAGAGTAATCATGCCCCCTCAAAAGCGCATTTATTAAAGCAGAAGGAAAGGCTAAAAGTAACAGACTTAATCAGAAAGGTCTTAATACACCAGTAAACCCTCAAAGTAATGCTGCTCTGTGTATACATGGGCTTCTGTATCAGACTTCCTGTTTTTAGCATAAACCTCCAGGGCTAGGGCTTGAGCATGCTCAGTTTGCTCCTCTCTCCCCCTCATCCCTGCTGTAATCTGAGCTCAGAGCTATGAGTGAGCAGGGAGAGACTCAGGCATGAAGTTATGTCACACCAAGCTAATTGGAATTAGACAACTTGTTTTCTACATAAATCTTCTTTTTGCAAATTCCAAGGCACCCAGGAATAGTTTTTTATTTCTTTTTATTGCACCATATAAAACAATAATCCACAGATCCTTCTCAATTTAGGAAACCCCCAACATACTGCCATTTAATGAATAACTCCCATTTATAATATTTCTACCAAAGTGCATAACCTGCATTTATCAACATGGAACCTCATTTCCTAATTTGCTGCTCAGTTATCTGATTTAGTCAAGTCACTCTGCAAAGTGGCAGCATCCGGCTTGGAACCTATAGTTTTGCACAATGTACTAGCATCAGCAAAAATAGAAACTTTAATGAATACACAAGTTGAAAAGCAAAGCTGACCAAAAATGGTCAGATTATAAAACGTTCCTTTCACCAGCACTCTTTGTAATTTATCCTTCAGCCAGTTCTCTATCCAAATACAAATACTATGTTCCAGTCCAATATTCCTTAATTTGACCAGTAACCTTCTGTGTGGTACTGTATCAAATGCTTTAGCAAAGTCTAAGTAGATCACATCCACTGCCATCCCAGAGTCAAGATTCCTGCTCACCTCCTCATAAAAGGCAATTAAATTAGTCTGGTAAAATCTGTTATGCAAAAAAGACCATGCTAACCAAAAACTCATAGTATTATGATTTGCAATTAAGTGATACCCCTTTGTAAAGCTTTCCTAACACCAACATCAGACTATCTAGCCTATAGTTTTGAAATTGACAACACAGGGCCATAACTAGGGGTAGGCAGAGTAGGCATGTGCTTAGGGCGCAAATCTTGGGGGCAACAGGCACATACCTTTCACTGCTGCCTGGTCTGGCTGAATGAGTTCCGCTCCTTTGCAGTCCTGAGACTGTTTGTGGGAGTGTACATGTGCGGTGGATGGGGCACCAAGGCTGGCCGGGTTGCCTGGGACCCCCTGCCATCCTGGTCTGGCCCTCTGATAACAGGATCACTTTTTTAATATCAGCAACACATTAGCATTTCACCTCTCAGCACCATGCCAGATCTCCATGAATGAAGGAAAGAGGTTTGGCAGTCACAGAGCTAAGCTCATTTAGTACTCTGAGATAAACACCATCTGGTCCCAGACTAGTATATTCTGAACTGTACCAAAATCCAGTTGTGTAATCGAGGTTTAATGAAGCAAGCCAAAATGGCATGTTAAACTGAAGGTATTAAACACTTATTTTTTGGAATTTTTCAGTTATTAATCTATGCTAATTTTTCACCTCAGAAACCATAATGATATGTTTCATGTATAGCCAGTCTGCTTTCAGTTAAAAAAAGATGGGGCAACTTCTCTCATGCAACTGACTTGTTTTGAATGGCACTAAACTGTGAAAAGCCCTTTATACGCATGCCCAGTGGCCTAATGGATAAGGCACTGGCCTCCTAAGCCAGGGATTGTGGGTTCGAGTCCCATCTGGGGTGCATGATTTGTGATTTTTTCATTAGAAGAAGGGTTTCTTACAAGTCTCAACAACTTGTGAAACTTCAGCCCTGGGGAAAAAAGCAAAGCAAAATTATATCAGCTTGAATGTTATTTAGACATTTCTGGAGACCATGTTCCCTGATTGTAAAAAGGACACACTTGAGTAAACAAATGCCACCATTTTTTATCATCCATTAGTATAGTGTTTTTTTGAAAAAGGATGTTGTTATTCAAATTTAAACCATTGTTTTTTTGGCAACAACATAGATTACTAGCCACACTATAATCACAGCAAGCCACACCACTTGGTAGTTGAAGGATGGTAGCCAGAATGTGCATGACATTAACACCTCCAAGTTGGGGTGTAAACCCACCGTACTGAACTGATGTAACATGCTGCTCACCCAACCTACAGCAAGAGACCTTTGCCTTTCTGTGTAAGTAAATATTTTCAGGCTTTCCAAATATTAATTAATGCTAAAAAAGAGATCACTATAGATTACTATCCAAAACAGCTAGTCAATTATGTTATCCTTTTGTATTGCAGGGCATTCTGTATATTGTATGCATATAAAGATGACAACTAGAATAAGGGATGGGGCATGGCTAGCCTATAGGGACAGGTTGGTCTTCAATTCAGGGGGCCCAGAAAATGTTGCTGTACAGGACCCCATGATTTCTGAAGGCGGACACAGGGCTACTCCGGCTA
Organism: Xenopus laevis; assembly: GCF_017654675.1. NCBI lineage: Eukaryota > Metazoa > Chordata > Amphibia > Anura > Pipidae > Xenopus > Xenopus laevis. The sequence goes on from NC_054375.1 coordinate 145,437,185, forward strand.
TGAGGGAAGGTGAGAATTTTGCCTCAGATGGCACAGAGTGACCAGCAAAAAGCCGTCTCTTGTCAGTCAAATGTATTTAAATCATTTGACTTCATGGGGGGAGATTGTAGCTGTGTATAAAAAATAAATAAATAAAAAGCAGGGTAATCTGTCCTCATAGACACGTATTAGTGGCTGCTGATTGGCCAATGTTTACCTGCAGAGGTGAAGGCGCGAAAACTGTGAAGTTATAAATAGAGGCTCGCGTCTGGAGTTAGCTCAGGCGCGTGCAAGCTGGGCAGAGGATTTGTTACAGAGGATTTTCAATTTCATTGCCTGACTTTTTACCTTGCCAAGAACCTGCACCAAGGTGTTAGTGGTGCTCATTACCAAACTGAAGAAAGAGGAATTGGAAGTCTATCTTCTAATTGTATCAAGACCTCCAGAAATGCTCTAGAACTAGGTACTGTTGATGAGGTCAACTCTTACACATTTTGGTTGCGTTCTGAATGAAGAGAAGATTCAACCAGTAATCACACAGATGATTATATTCCTGGGGGCTCTCTTCAACACCAGGCTGGGATTGGTTCTTTACCCCAGCAGAGAATTGTGAAGTGTCTCCCCGAAGATTTTTTATTATTTGTAGTTTTTTAGTTATTTAAGTTCAGCAGCTCTTCAGTTTGCAATTTCAGCAATCTGGTTGCTAAGGTCCAAATTACCCTAGCAACCATGTATTGCTTTGAATAAGAGACTGGAATATGAATAGGAAAGGCAGCGGCATAATTACAGCTAACCCGGCCGCCCTGCAAAAAAATCTTCAGGGGCCCGGCTTAGCTGCATGCACGCATGTACACCTGCACGCGTGAACGCACACCTGCACGAGCGCGCATGCATCCACTGACCTCCTTCAGAGCTCGCACATTGAGCTCATCTGTTCCTTCGGAAAGCCTCAGACCCACCCTGCCACTGAATTACATGTGGCAGACGGCAATCTTGGTGGCCGCACACAGTGTGTAAGGAATTTCAGTTCAGCAGACCCCTTGGTCCGGGCCCCTCTGTCCCCCGGGCACCTCCGCGACCATGGGGTCTACTGTATTATAGTTACGCCAATGAGGAGAGGCCTAAATAGAAAGTAATATAGTAAATAGAAACAAGTAATAAAAAGTAGCAATAACAATAAATTTGTAGCTTTGCAGAGCATTTGTTTGTCAGACAGGGTCAGTAACCCCCATTTAATTCAGAGATTTCTGGATAATGGGTTTCCAGATACCCTGCTCTGACTTTCTTTTCTGGTTCAAGTCATTATCACTGTTTATCAAACTTTAATAAATGGATGCTATAGTTTTCTATAGTTGATCAGTATAAGATGTATTTAGAAAAAGATGCCGTGACCCGGATTCGAACCGGGGTTGCTGCGGCCACAACGCAGAGTACTAACCACTATACGATCACGGCGAGCTATACCACTTGCTGAGAGAATAGGTTGAGACAGAAAGCATATGACATAAACATGTTGGGCTTTAAAACCCGCAGAATTAGAGTTACATGCTTCTCACCCAACTACATCAGGAGACCTTTGCCTCTTTAGTAGCTTATTGGGTTCAGGCTTCTGAAATCAGAATTCATTTTGAAAAAATGATTTGCAGGCCACAGGGCATTCTGTATAGTGTGTATATTGCATGATATCATGTATAAAAGTTTGACCATTCTTTAGTTTGCTTGCTCTTTATATTCAGGCATGGTATGGCCGTATGGGGCAACATTTCTGAGGGCTTTCATTGGGGCAGAGAGGAGGGACTGTTGTACGAGGTTCTGTCAAATCTTATTCCAAAGGGGACCCGATCAAAAAGCAAAAGTTACGCAAATTGCATAAATGACATACTGTATAAAGCTATCTCACCACTTATGCATTTGCTGTAACTTTCACAAAAGCTGCCCGAATTTACTGTACCTAGAATTGTACATAAGTTACACAGGGGCTTTTGAAACGTATGTATCAAGCAATAACAATGCAGAGAAGCATCACAGGGGCAGACTCTACTGTCCACCAATGAATTAAAAGACTCCACTGATCACACAATGGAGGTAATTTATCAACACTGGGCAAATTTGCCCATGGGCTGTAACCCATGGCAACCAATCAGATGGCAGCATTCATTGTTCTACATGCAGTTCGCTTTAAAAAGCTAATCACTGATTGGTTGCTATAGGTAACAGCCCATGGGCAAATTTGCCCAGTGTTGATAAATGAGCCCCAATGAGTTTCCTGACTTATAAGCACATGAATTTATTATTTAAATTATTTCTTTGATTTGCTTATTATAGATTTTAGAGCGGGGGTGCCCAGACTTTGTCACCTCGCGATCTACTCTTGTCACCTGATGCCATCATAAGATCTTCATTGAGAACTCATAGCGGGATGGCGACTATTTTTTTACACACAACTATTTATGCATTGAATTCTATGGGTGTAAGGGAAACAACTCACCGGCGCCATTCCTCGTTCCAGATTGGCGGCACCCTGTCCTCCCACATGGTTCTTCCTGGTCACAGCATTATGACGCCAGCTCCTTCTCAAAGAAAAGAATTGCCAATACCTGTGCTTGCTTTCAACGGGGTGCTCCCACATTTATTCAAGGTGCTTCCAGACACTTTACAATTGATCAAACGTTTCGGGACCGCATGGCCCTTCCTCAGCCAGCTCCTTCTCACCAGCTGATTGGATGCCAGAACACACGCCTGCGTCAATGTCATCACGTCATCACGTCCAATTTTGGCATCAAAAGAGGCCTATTTAAAGGAGCCTGAAGACTGCAACATTGTCCAATATAGGTTTCACTTTGTGCATTCCTGGGTGTGACTCTAGCCTTGTTATATTGATTCTTGTGTACCGACTTCTGCCTGTTAAACTGTATTGACCCTATTCTTCCTGGATTAATCCCTTTGCCTGGACTTTGACTATTCTATTGTTGAACCATTTTGTACCGTGAACTTTGGTGTTACAAACTGCTTCCTCCTTGGTCTGCACTACTAACTGAGCCTTCAGGCCCTTACAATGGGCACGCGACTTTTTCTTTATGTGCGACCAGGGCCGCCATCAGGGGGGGACAGGGGGGACAAGCGTACCGGGCCCGGGCATGAAGGGGGGCCCGGCAGCGCTGCATTTTTTTGAAGATCCGGGCCCCCCTTACGAGCGCCCGAGCCGTACGTCTTGCCTCTTCAGTGCCGAATGCGGAAGTGCCGAAAAGCCGAAGCCGATGCGACGAAAAGACCCGAAGTCACGGAAAAAGCCGAAGTCCCGAAGTCACGAAGCGCCGAAAAGACCCGAAGTCACGAAAACAGCCGAAGCCGAAGTCCTGAAGCAGCGCAAAGACCCGAAGTCACGAAAACAGCCGAAGCCGAAGTCCTGAAGCGGTGAAAAGACCCAAAGTCACGAAAGGAGGCGAAGTTGAAGTACTGAAGCCATGAGTTCAATTCTACTGAACACCAGTTTGTGTTTTTTTTTTTTTTTAATCCCCTGGCCACCAATGTATTATTTTAATATTCTATAGGCCCCTGCCACCAATCTTTTTTTTAAAACTTTTGTTTTTGGGGCCCCAATTTTTTTTTTAACTCGTAAGGGGCCCCTTGCCACCATTGTTTTTTTTTGGGGTTTTTTTTTAAAAAAAAAATTAATTTTCTTTTTGGTGGCCCCAAATTTTTTTAACTTGTAAGGGGCCCCTGCCACCAGTTTTTTTTTTTTTCAAAAAAAATTATTTTTTTTTAAAAATTTTTTTGGGGCCCCAATTTGTTTTTAACTTGTAAGGGGGCCCCTGCCACCATTTTTTTTTTTCAAAAAAATTTTTTTTTCTCCAAATTTTTTTTTTGGGGCCCCAATTTGTTTTTAACTTATAAGGGGGCCCCTGCCGCCAATGTTTTTTTTTTTTTTTCAAAAAAAAATTAATTTTTTTTCAAATTTTTTTTTGGGGCCCCAATTTGTTTTTAACTTATAAGGGGGCCCCTGCCGCCAATGTTTTTTTTTTTTTTTAAAAAAAATTAATTTTTTTTCAAATTTTTTTTTGGGGCCCCAATTTGTTTTTAACTTAGAAGGGGGCCCCTGCCACCAATGTTTGTTTATTTTTTAGTTTTTTTTACATTTTTTTTTGTTGGGGCCCCAAGTTTTTTTTAACAGGGGGCCCCTGCCACCAATGTTTTTTAAAAAAAAAAATTTAATTTTTTTTTTTTTGGGGCCCCAATTTTTTTTATAAGGGGGCCCTGACCATCAATAGCTTTTTACAACTTGTGTGTGGGGGGGGTTACTTTTTTAGCGCTGATGTCTGTGTGGTCTTTTAACTGCGATGTGGGCGGGATATGGGGCGGAGCTTGGTCGTGAGTGTGGGCGGGGCCCAGGGGGCCCCAAAAATTTTGTTGTACGGGGCCCCGTGATTTCTAATGGCGGCCCTGTGTGCGACTATTTATTTTCATGACTATTTCTTTTTTACGCGCGACTATTTCTATTTGTATTTCTTTTTAAGCGGTCTACCAGAAACTTTAATAGGGCAATCAGCTTCACTGCTGTGATTGGTGGGAAACAACTGTCCTCATCCACATCACATGGGTTGCAGGCAGTTGTATCCAAAGTTAATAGACAGAACAATGGTGCAACAGGCATGTAACCATTATAAAGCCATGAGTTAAGATGTAATGGTGCACTATGTATGTTGCTACAGTTGCACCTTTATGGGGCAACACCTGTTACCATTGTCACATTCAAGCCAATATTTATTCCTGATTAGCACAGTTTGTTTCCTGGAGTATAGTCTCCATTTTGGCACAGAGTTTGGTACCCTCTTAGGGCAAGACTAGCACTGAACGAAGGGGTCATGGGAAATATTAGTGCCGCTCTTCTGCCACCTAATCTGCTCTTTGCAATGTTATTGGATGTTGGGAGCAAAATAGTTTTTTTTTGCCTATTGAAAATTATAATAAACCATAAACTAGATTGCCCCCAAACCAAAGTTCTTTTTAAATTTTCCAAAAAAACACTTGTTGTTTTTTTCTTTTTTTTTCTTATAAGTGACTTGTAGATGCTTCAGTTTTTTATATATTTACCAGATAGATTCATGGCAATTGAGACATATAACTTTCCCTGGAAGTCTTAGAATAATCTGTCCTCTCACCGCCGGCTGCTGTTGCTTTTTTGATGCAAGACAAATCAAACTGGCGGCTGCTGGGCTGTAAAACTTCTGTAATGTAATTAAAATATAATGTACTGCTGCCCTGCATTGATAAGAGTTGTGTGTTTGCTTTAGAAAGCTTTCAATAGTTTATATAAACAAGCTGCTGTGTAGCCACGGGGGCTGCCATTTAAGCTGAAAGAGCACAGGATACTTAGCAGATAACAGATAAGCTCTGTAATAGGATACAATGGTGTTCTACAGTGTGTATGTTTTATCTTCTATGTAAACTGAGCCTTGAATGGCTGCCCCCATGGCTACACAGCAGCTTGTTTATATAAGCTATAGTAGTACTTATCTGTTATCTACTGTGTATCCTGTGCTTGAATGGCTGCCCCCATGGCTACACAGCAGCTTGTTTATATAAACTATAGTAGTACTTATCTGTTATCTACTGTGTATCCTGTGCTTGAATGGCTGCCCCCATGGCTACACAGCAGCTTGTTTATATAAACTATAGTAGTGTGTCTGTTGCAAACACACCAGTTGTACAAGTAACTGATCCTTTAATAGCCTGATACTATACCGAGCTAGCCAAACTCTGCTACCAACCTTACCTGAGACATTTGTTCCCGTATCTTCTAATAAGTCACAGGTGATTTGCAGTCTTGCAGGTAGGGTTGCCACCTGGCCAATATTTTTATTAATAACATTGGGATAAATGATGGTTTATCCCAATGTTATTAATATGGAAAATATGTAAATATACAGGAAGGCCTGTATTTCTTTCCAAAAAAGGTGGCAACCCTAGTGTTAGGGGAGCACAGGAGAAAACTATATCCAGTTTTCGGCAGGAACAGGAAGTGTCACCGTTGGATTATGGGTCGGCAAAGGAAGCTTCTACTCATGGCTGATATTTGATGGTGCTTAGAATGGCGTTGTCTTTTCTTTGTCTCTCGGACAAAAGCTTCTGCAGAATGAGCTTTCCCAAAATGGCAATTATCTCCTTCTAAGGGGGTTTGGTTTGTATGGAAAAGCTGTGTGTGACACACTGTAGAAAATGTCAATTGAACCAGAAACCTAAGCTTCACTCTGTTATACCCACATTGCTCCACTCTACCAGCAGTGATGTGATTTGCTAAAGGGGCGCTAACCATATATTGGACTGCATTTCATTGTCAGACCCTTGACAGGCACAGCGGGTGCTGCTGAAGAAGCTCAGTTGGATGAGCGTTAGATTGAACACTCAAAGGTCTCTGGTTTTATCCTGAGCTTTGGCAGGTGGAGCTGAGGGTTTTGAGTCTATTTTAACTATGCATTAGGAAAGCAAATCAGCTGCAAGCAAAGAAAATTTAATTGCAGGTAAACCATAGCAGACAAAACAGAGTTTACTAGCATCACTGTGGCTGTATTTTGTGTTATGTTGAGGGGGATTAGCTCAAATGGTAGAGCGCTCGCTTAGCATGCGAGAGGTAGCGGGATCGATGCCCGCATCCTCCAGGTGTCAGATTTTTTTTCAGCACAGCTAAAGCAGACTCATCTTAATCTTAAAGTATACTGTCATGGGAAAACATGTCTTTTTCCAAATGCATCAGTTGATAGAGCTAATCCAGCAGAATCATGCACTGAAAGCAATTTTTTAAAACGGCAAAATAATATTTAATTTTTAAATTTGGCATGGGACTAGACATATTGTCGGTTTCTCAGGAGCCCCCAGGTAATGTGACTTCTGCTCTGGGAAACTTCAGTCACTCTTTACTGCTACACTGCAAGTTGGAGTTATATCACCCCCTACCTACCTTCCCCCCAGTAGCCCATCAGCAGCCAATCAACAGAACATTGGGAAGATAGCCATATAGCAGCAACATGACACCTCTGCTGGAGGATTTCTTGCATTACTAGCCCCACCTAGTGGTAGACAAGAGAATAGCACCAAAGCGGAAAAACGCAAAAAATAGCAGTCTCAAAGCAGTTCCATCCTGAAGTGCTGGCTCCTCCTCAAAGCTCAGGATCACCATGCACTGAGATGGCTGCCTCCACACTAATATTACATATTTGTTGGTTCAAGAATAAAATGTTAAAGTAGAGTGAATTATTTGCAATGGAAACAGTGTGATTTAGAAATAAAAAGTAAATTATAAAAATCATGACAGAATCATTTTCAGAATAACTGTCATACAGGGAGATTTGTGTATAAGCAATTCAACAGACAGATAGAACTCAAGCTCTTGTGGTCCCATATGGTCTAGCGGTTAGGATTCCTGGTTTTCACCCAGGCGGCCCGGGTTCGACTCCCGGTATGGGAACTGTAACTTTTGCAATACAAACTGGTTTGTCAGCCATTTAAAGGAACAGTAACATCAAAAAATGAAAATGTTTTAAAGTAATAAAAATATAATACAGTGTTGCCCTGCACTGGTAAACCTGGTGTGTTTGCTTCAAAAACTCTGCTTTTGTTCATAGAAATAAGCTGCTGTTTAACAATGGGGGCAGTCATTCAAAGGAGAAAAGGCTCAGGTTACACAGCAGATAGCAGATGAGCTCTGTAGAACATAATAAAAATAAAAATAAAATCCCATTTTTACTTTCTATAATGAAAAAGAAACATATCTCCAATGTGTACCATTTTTATAAGAAACCTGACTGTATGCAGTGAAATTTTCCCTTCATTTACTGCTGTGGATAGGAATTGTCAGATGGTCCCTAACTGCTGAGCAGGGAAACAATCATACTTATGTACAGCAGGGGGAGCCCCCACCTTACTTCCCAGCCATGCAGAACTCAAGCAGCTTTGTTTATGACGATCCCTAAGCAGCCCAGACCACACTGAGCATGTGCACAGTCTTAGTCTTGCAAAGATGTTTAACAAAGTTACAAGATGGTGACCCCCTGTAGCCAACTTTGAAAGCATAAATCATTTCTTTGATTAAGATTGTGGTGCAGTAAGTTCATGTTTATATTTAATATACAAAATACAGCATTTCTAGCCTTATTCTATTTTAGACTTTACATGCCCTGTGCCATATAGCCATTTTCTTTTTTTTTCTGCCATTGCTACACAGCAGCTTATTTATAAGAACTATAGTAGTGTTTCTGAAGCAAACAGATCAGTTTACCAGTGCAGGGTAGCACTACATGATATTTTTATTAGTTTAATACTCTTTCATTCTTTTGGTGTTACCATTCCTGTAAGTGATTCAATGCAGGCGGATTTCTGAAAGAATTTCTGCTGTAGTTGCCTGTACCACTTTGGTCTTTGCTGTAATAAAATACCACTTTGCCACTTTGCAGCCATGTCTGTCAATGCAGGTTACAGGGCCAAAGAGCTTCCACTCTGGTCTTCTAATCCTTCAGAGAAGAGATATGCAGAACTAGTCTGTATTACAGCCTTTGTAGTCTTCCCATTGTGCACATCTTGCTGGAATTCTTAATTGTTATAAGGTGTATGCGGATGTGGTTTGCATGAAAAAAAGCAGCACCAGAACGGCAACAAAAGACACTGGAGAAAAACATGCCTCGAGCCAGAATTGCACCACCAAACAAAGCCTTGGCTGGACCCCTGATAGATGTTGTGTCATAACTCTGAAGAGCAGCATTCATTCAGCATTCATTCACTCAGGCCATTGTGTACCTCTAAAATTGTCCTTTGCCTACCCCTAGTCTGCACTCCTCAGTCTTCCTTCCCTGCTGTGACCTCCTCTCCATCACTGTCCCCTCCCTCCCTCCCTCCCTCCCTCCCTCACTCACCCCTCCCCTCTCTTTTCTCTCAACCCAGCCAGCTCCCTCCCTGCCTGCTCTCTGTTCCCTCCCCTCATCTCGGAGTGGTGCCAGCCGGTTCCCTCTCTGCTCTCTGTTCACTCTCTCTCTGTCAGTGGTGCCAGCCGGCTCCCTCTCTGCTCTCTGTTCACTCTCTCTCTGTCAGTTGTGCCAGCCGGCTCCCTCTCTGCTCTCTGTTCGCTCTCTCCTCTGTCAGTCATTCCGGCCAGCTCTCTCTCTGTTTTCAGTTACCTCCCCTCATCTTGGAGTCGTGCTGGCTGGCTCGCTCCCTTATCTAAGGTCCCTCATCTCTCTCAGTCGCACCTAGAGTTCCCACCTTTACTGAAAAAGATTACTGGCCAGTGGGGGGCGGGCACAAAATGGGGGCGGTCTGTCATGTAAAAAGGGTGGTGTGGTGTGCCACAAAAGGGGCAGAGCAACATCGCAGTGATGTCCACAGCGCTGGAAAAAAGGTAAGTTCTGCGCGAATTGGGGGCAGGCCAAGGGCTTTTTTTAAAGGGTAATACAAATTAGCTGCAACTGCATTTGTAATACCGGCCCCCGGCCTTGTCAGATGTTTTACCGGCTAGGCCAGTGGCCACTCTAGTCGCACCCGGATACAAAAGCACACATGGAGGGGTTGCCATGCCGGGTTGCCTAGGCACCCTCAAGCTCAACCAATGTGGCAAAGGGCAAAAACATGGTACTTTGTGCTCATTCCAAATGGTCCCTTATGTTGGCATTGGTACTTTTCTGAGATGCTGTTTGGTTAATTAATAGGTGCAAAGATGCACCAAGTCTAGTAACCCATAGCTACAATAGCGTTGACTTGGGGGGAGTTATATATAAGCACCAAAAGCAAATCCATTTACTTGCACAGAAATCATTTGATAATGACTCTCACTTGTTCTGCCCCAATCTACCCCTTTCCATGCTACTGCGCCCCATGAAAATATGAGCCCCAAACAGCCACCCCAGATTGCCCTTATGCTAATACACTATTGTATCTATGGCACATGAGTAGTTTTGACTGCGCTGACCTATTTCTGGTTCCCCAGTAACATATAACAATCTGCTGCTAAACTACAACTCCCATCTCCCTAAACTTTTCAGTCTGTTGAAGCATACAACAACAAGTGTTAAAGGAGAAACAAACCTGTACTATAAAAAAAAACCTTACCCTGCATAAACCAACCTCCCTCCTCCCCCACAGTGTAACTGCCCCCCCTGGGCAAATGCCCCTACTTACCCCTCTGTGGAGATCTGGCATCGGGAGTTCACGGGCGGAAATTTTCGTGACTTTCAGCGCATGCGCAGTTGTTCGGGTCTGGAAATTTACTCCAACTGCGCATGCGCTGAAACTCCACTCATATTTTTAACTAGACCAAAAAAATAAAAAGATGGCACCCATGAACTCCCAAGGCCAGATCTGCATGGAGGGGTAAGTAAACAATTAGGGGCATTTGCCCGGGGGTTACTTAGGCTGTGGGGGAGGAAGGAGATTGGTTTATGCAGGGTAGCGGGGTAGGGTTTTTTCAAGTACGGGTTTGTTTCTCCTTCAAAGAAAATACACACCATACAAACAACTTTTGACACTCCTTGTGTAGGAAAATTAAAACAAACAGAATTCTGCACTGGTTTAGATGCTACAGAACCAGAACTGAATTATGTTTGTTGCAGTCCTGTTACACAAGGAAGACCATAAATTGTACATATGGTGCTTATCTTCTTTAGCTTAACTGTTTTTAAAAAAAAATTGGGGATACTTGAGAAAGGTGGAGCGAGGATGCAAGCAAGATGGTAGCAAATTAATCTATAGGTTTAAATTGCGCATGTGGCGTTGGTGGTATAGTGGAGAGCATAGCTGCCTTCCAAGCAGTTGACCTGGGTTTGATTCCCGGCCAATGCAGAAGCCATTTTAGTTTCCAGCTTGGGTTCCATTTCTTGTCTTATGTTTTATTTCATACTATATAGTTGTTTTGCATTGTATGGTTAATCTATATTAAGTATTGAACACCATAGATCGAAAAATAAGTAAAATTAAACACTTGCCACAAAAATTGCCCCAACATTAAAGATCTCACCTAGTGATGTGCATTACAATTGTCTGTAAGATTCAAAAAATAGGCAATATAATTGACTATGGAAATGTGGAACATTGAATTGATACCACATGGCAACTTCTAGCACTCTTCATGTAGTATAACTATAGCTTCCAGAATTTGGCACTACTTTAGATATTATGGAATGCTTGGGTTATAGTTCTTATACATGAGGAGTACCTGGAGCTTTCAGTTTTGGTTTAACCTTTGAATAACAATAGGTGTAAAAGAAAATGTTTGCATTTCTCAAGTAAAACACTTATAATCCAAAAATTATGAGTATGGTTGACATAGAAGTCTTAAAATCTTGAAGGTTGCAAGTTTACTTTTTTGAACATTCAAGTCTCTGTATCCAGTATAAACAAAAACATAAAGTTTCATGCTAGAAGTGATAGGCCGTTTTTCAAGGATAACAATGTGTACCTCAATGCCAACAACAAAAGACACTGTTTCTGCCCGGTCTCGAACCGGGGACCTTTCGCGTGTGAGGCGAATGTGATAACCACTACACTACAGAAACTTTATGCATGACAAAATTTACAAATCTGCTCTTCATAATAAAGCAGAGTATTTGAAATGTAATATTTCCCATGGAACAGAATGCTACAAATGCTTTTATGAATGTAGTTCATAATGGGACAACATCCCTTAAAGCTGAACTGCACAGCGCAATGTCTTCGGGTCCGACACGCTGAGAGGAATCGCGTGTGACAACACGGATGCTTCGAATATAATGTAAGTAATAGAAATATCGCACCTACAAACTGCATGCAAACGCAATGTGCGGCGTTCGCATCTGACAGTCATGTCAGATACATGCAGTTTGTGGGTGAGATATTTCTATTACTTACATTATATTCGAAGCATCCGTGTTGTCGCATGCGCTTCCTCTCAGCGTGTCGAATCTAAAGACATCGCCCCATGAAGTTCAGCCCTAAAAGACCTCACATATGTAAAGTATGGTCACTCCTGCTCTAGTGTCCAAATTGCTAGTAATAAAGGAAGGTTGTTATTTAAGTGGGGAGAAAATTACATGCCCGACGTGGGGCTCGAACCCACGACCCTGAGATTAAAACTTTTCTTTGGTTTAAAAACAATATACACTTTGGAAATAGAAAGAAGGACAAGAAGATTTCCTGCAAGTAGCATGGCAAATTTGTTTGAGTGTGCCTATTTTTGTGGCCACACCCCCTAATTACCATTTCCATTTTACAAAATTTGTCAGGTTATTAAAGACTGAACATATTTCTGTGGTTTTTATGTGTTATTACAGTTTTGCTAATGAAAGTGAACTGCCCTTTAAAGAAATACCGACATCAGAAAATATTTTTTTTTTTGTATTTGTCATAACATTGTTTTTGAATGTTATTTATAATTTTGCCATAAAAGTATTTGTGTGATGCTTTTACTTTACCTTTCTTACCCCCGTGTTCATCTATGAGGTGACTGACTGCCATATTTGTGCATCAATAGTCCTTTAGCATTGACAGAGAAGAGAACAGAAGTCAGGTTTAGGAACTTTAAGTAACAATTACTTACAAAATTAGAACTATCAGCATAAAATTACCCATAGGCAACTTTTAATGTAGATAAATATTTTGAAAATAAATGTTTTAGTGTCAGTATCACTTTATGCTACAAATCACTTTTACCCCAAGAAACCTGCTTATCTTAAATTGTTACAATATTATACATAGTATCAAACATGTGAGCATTGGTGGTTCAGTGGTAGAATTCTCGCCTGCCACGCGGGAGGCCCGGGTTCGATTCCCGGCCAATGCATCAGTGTTTTTTTAATGTCCTATATTTTGTGTCTGTAAATTGCCCTTCCATTTAGCTTAAAAGTTCTATAGACCTACTTGCCTCTTTGGCAGTAAGCTCTTAAACTTTATTGAAACTGTACTTTGTACTTATTTATTTTGTATTTATTATTTTAATAACCCCCTGTTTGTTCTACAGGGCCAGGGTCCCCCACATAACGAGCATGTGACGTCACACGCATGCACATAATGAGGAATTTGTGGCACATTTTCATTATGCGCATGTGAGTGACCGGACATGGCTGCTCGCACTGGGAGCTCCCGGTGTAAGGGTAAGCGTAGTGCTGGCGGGGGGCATTTAAAAAAACAAAAAAAAAAACTACTATAATCTCCAACCAGAATGCGGGCTCTAAAAAAATTTCAAACATCAATTTAAAAATATGCAGACTTTCCATGATTTTTAATGGTTTCTGGCAATTCCCTAAGCCTAGCCGTCTGCTCTCCTGCTGACCTGTCTGACTACTTTGCTGAGCTGACTGACTACTGTTACTTTGTATCAAAAGCCATCTGTCCTCGGCCTGCATCCTCCAAACCCCACAATTCCCTGCACACATGATTTCAATAAGGAAAGGAACATCCCAGTGCAATGCATTGTGGTTATGTAGTTCCTGCATGCTGTCTCTAAGCTGTGGAGAAGTTGTTACAATTTGTAACATCAGTGTTTTAGTCCCTCCTTCCCTGCCAGGATTTCAAATGATGCAGAAAGAGAATAACTGGATTGCAGCATAGAAAATGGCATTTATTTATACTTTTTGAAGAAACAGGTAACTGTGATGGGTATATTAGGGGTGCAGAAAGAGGTCATGTTGATCATTGTTTTGCTGAAAGGTTTGTTTTGTATGTATTTGTTAGTTGAAGTTCCTAAACCTGACTTGCTAACCTGACTGTCCCATCTCAGCCTGTCAGTTAAAGTTTCTAATGCTAACGGACTCCTGCTGCACAAATATGGCAGCCCCCTCTTACAGGAACATGGGGCACCAGACCGGTAATGTAAAAGCATCCGGCAAATATTTTATGGCAAACTTATAAGTAGCTTTCCAAGGCAATATTATGTAAAAACGAGTTTCATTTCCTGGTATCAGTATCCCCTTCTTTGTGTCTGTAAGTTACCCTTCCATTTAGGTTGCAATCTCTATGGGACAGGGATCTCTATCTTCTTGCTTTGTTGTAACTACACGTAACCCCCTGTTTGTTCTCCAGTGCCAGTGCCCCCCATAAAAAAAATTTTTTAATAGAAAACCTGAATGGGTTTCTTTCTATTCAAGGTTTGTAAATAGGGGTCAGTATGTAGTATGATGAGAACATCTAAAATTGTGATGACTCAGATTTTATTTAGTTTAATAGTGGGTGAATTTTTGAGTGATAACCATTATATGATCATGGTGACCCCCATGTACTTACTGTTCATTGTAAAAGAAATAGTACAATGGCGAAAATGGTCCGTGACCCGGGGTTGCTGCGGCCACAACGCAGAGTACTAACCACTATACGATCACGGCAAGTGTTGTCTCTGGGGTTTAATTCGGACTTTTAGCCATGTGTTTGCCTTTCTTTTAATGAAACCAATTGGTGGCAGTTTACATTCATATTCTAATTGGAACCAGGGCCAATCCCTCCAATCCATCCAATGGCACCAATTGTCATGTATATTAAAGAGGTTGTTCACCTCTGAGTTAACTTTTAGTATGATATAGGGAATGATATATTTAGACAATTGGTTTTCATGTTTTATGGAAACTTTTATGGATTTTGAGTAATTTAGCTTTTTATTCAGCAGCCATGCATTGATTTGACTAAAATACTGGAATATGAATAAAACAGCCTCTAAAATACAACTCTGGCCAGGTTTTAATCAGATTACAAACAGTATGAGAAGTGAACCAATTCATCAATATGTTAAGTCAGGGATCCCCAACCTTTTGAACCTGTGAGCAACATTCAGAAGTAAAAGTAGTTGAGGAGCAACACTAGCATGAAAAATGTTCTTGGGGTGCCAAATAAGTATGTGTGATTGGCCATTTGGTCTCCCCTATGTGGATTGTCAACCTACATTGAGACTCTGTTTGGCAGTACACCTGGTTTTCATACGACCCAAAGTAGCCTCCAAGCCTGGAATTCAAAAATAATCACCTGCTTTGAGGACACTGGGAGCAACATCCAAGGGGTTGGAGAGCAACATGTTGCTCACGAGCTACTGGTTGGGGATCACTGTGTTAAGTGCTTGGAAAGAACTTTTGGTATTTTAATGTAAAACAACTAGCGCCCGAACAGGGACTTGAACCCTGGACCCTCAGATTAAAAGTCTGATGCTCTACTGACTGAGCTATCCGGGCTCTGAGATGGAGTGTTTGTTACACAAATATTTACGTTATACTGATTCTCAGTGTTTTTTTAAACATATCTACATGCTAGTTACTTAAGTTTGGGAGAGGTAAGGGAGCAATATGTGGGGTGGCAAGGTAGAGGTTGGGTTTTTTAGTTTGGTATTTTCTGAATTATTTGGCAATTCTTTCTCTCTTGCTCTTAGGCTTGCAATTATTACTGCTGTATGTTTGGTATGGCTTAAATACTGTAGCAACGATTGAGAGTTTAGAATGTCAGAAGAATGGAATAGTAATAGTAGAGGTTAGAATCGTAAAAACAATAGCACCGAAACTTTAGAGTCAACCGTTTTTTGTTACCAGATACAACAACCAGATAGCATTTTCTTTGCAGGCTGCGAAAAGGCAATTGAAATTATAATAATTTAAAAGCCATACTGTCATGATACAGGCTTGTATCAGACACATAACAGGCCTCTTTTTACTATGGTCAGAGGGGTCAGAGCTGTAATGCCCTTCTCTAAGCCCTGGCTGATAAGAGCCATTCCATGGGGAGGGGGAAGCCCAAGGAGTAAGAATTTAAGTTCCCAGCAAGACCCTCACAGGTAAAGTAAAGGTCAAATATAGCACCTCCTGAAACATATATATATATCCTCATATAACCTATACCTGTTATACCAACAGTATAAAAAAAAACTGGTGATGGGTTCAAGGCAATTTCAGCTTTCAAACGAGTCCAAACATGACTGGGTATGTGAATATCTGGGCAGGGGCAGGTCACACAGTATTGATGTTTAGTATCTATGGAATCCATTAAAGAAGCAATAACCAATGAATATAATATCATCTCTCTCTTATGTTTCTATAAGGAGTTATTATTATATTCTTGGTCCAGTTCCTACAGGAGGTCATCAAAACTCAATCTGTGTCCTGCTAGACCACATCCCCTTACATTCCTGAGGGAGGGGGGAGTGTGCAGTGACCTGATGCCCTGGAATCACTGATAAATAGTCAGCTCTTCTGACTAAAGCTGGCCATAGACACACAGATCCTATCGTATGAATCGAGGATTCGTACGATTTTTGGATTGTGTGTGGAGAGTGCTGACAGCTTTCGTCCAGTGGAGATCGGTCGTTTGGTCGATCGGTCAGGGTTGATTTTGACCCGACCAATCCCGCCGGAGCCCATTGCACATCATAATCGGATCGTTCGGCCATACGGCTGAACAATCAGATTAATCCCGATATAGCCATGTTTGTTAATGGCATATCGGGGAAAGATCTGCTCGTTTGGCGATGTGGCCAAACGAGCGGATATTTGCGTCTATGGCCACCTTAAGCATTGGATTTACTTAGGAGGACCAATTGCAATTGGAAGGTATCCCATGTGGTTCCCCCTTGCCTCCAGGACCAGGAATTCTATACCTTTGGAGTTAAGTATAGGTTTTCCATTTTTTCCCTTTTATTTTATAACTGTTTGTAATTGTATTTTTGAAAATATGTCTCTTTTATAACATCTTTTTGTATATTGCACACCAGTGGGATCACCTGACTATAGCTGGGAAGGGTGGGAGCTACAACAAGGAGCTGGTCACTGCTCCTGTATAACTATAACAAACAAGGGAAAGTTGTGCTCCCACTGGTGTCTAATAAAAGGGCAGCCAAGTTTGGGAGTTTTACTTTGAAAGCAGCAAGTAAGTTGCAGGTAAAACTTAGTCCCTTTGTAAAATGTATAATTAAGCAATTGAATTCTTAATGAATCAGATAAAATTGAGTGTAGGACTGGCCAGATATGGGATGACTGTGACGTAGTTGGCCAGCTTAAATATATTGCAATATATGGACAAACAATCCCTGTTTTGTTTAAAGGGTAAGGCATTTTTTAGTAGCTGTATGCACAAAATGTCTCTGTCTTAAATATATTGATAATGGGTTGAGTGCAGAGGAATCTTGTAGTTGACTATATGTATTTTGTGGTCACACCCTCATTGCACCCCCGCCTAATGGTTTTAAAAATTAGTGATGAGCACAACTTTCCCTTGTTTGTATTCTGATTAACCCTTGCTTTGCTGGAGTACTTGTTGAATCAGTAGGAATTAACTGACTATAGTGAGAGAGTGTTTAATGCATTGGCGTATTGTGAGTTATTACCTGTTATAGAGAGCAGGGGAATAGTCACATTAGGTTTCTATCACCCGTGAATGATAGATGGTGGCAGCAAATGAGTTTTGTGGGTGTCGGTGGGTGTTTGGGGTGCTGTTATGCTAGTCTAACCTGTGTGCAAGGTGGGTGAGAGACTGAGCTAGTGACACCTAAAGTCACGTGCGGCTGGAAGTAACGTATCCATGACACATACAAAGGAACCAACTAATAAGATATTTCATCATAAACTGGATGTCTCTATAATAAATACATGTAAGATTTAAACTCCTACTTTAATTACCACTTATTAAGAGTCACAAGTAGAAGACAAAAATGCATTATTTTTACTATAACCCAGCCCATAGAAAACAAGTACAACATATTAGCACACATAACACATTCATTTCTCTAGAATTTGCATTTCTGCATATAGGCAAAAATAACCTGTATGTAGTGGGTACAGGGCTGCCAAAAAAAATCATGGGGCCTGCACAACATTTTATAGGCCCCATGTCTCTATAATGGGGCCTATCAATGATGGGCGGGGGCCTTCCCTCCCCCGCCCATCAGTAAAAAGGCCACATATGCACAACTGCTAAAAAATAAAAGCCCCCCTATAAGTTAAAGAGAAGAAACATTGGTGGCCACAAAATCCCTGCAAGTTATAAAAACATTAGTGGCCAGGGACCCCCTATAAGTTATTTAAAAAAAAAAAAGAACATTAGTGGCTAGCGTCCCTGCAAGTTATAAAAAAAGAAAAATGGTGGCCAGGGCCCCTATAAGTTATCAAAAATGTTGTAGTCCAGGGCCCATACAAGTTATATTAAAAAAATGGTGGCCAGGTTTATAAAAAGTTATATATTAAAAAAAAACATTGGGCATTGGTGACCCAGGCTCATACAAGTGATTAAAAGATAAACATTGGAGCCAGGGCCACTATATGTTATATAAAAAAATTAGTGACCAGGGCTCCTATATTTTATTAAAAAAATTAGGATTAATGCCACAAAACAAAGGGCATGTTATACTAAAGGTAATTTTTTTTTATTTTTCAGTCATCCTGTAAAAATGCATGACCATGTTTCACCTCTAAAACCATAATAATATGTTTGCATTTCAAATGTTTCTTGTCTGCTCTAAGTTAAATAAAGAGGGATCAATTTTCTCTCCAAAGCTCAGAAAACAGACTTGCTTTAAAGGAGAATTCAACCCCTAGGTGCAAAAATCCCTCCCCACCTCCCCTGCATAGGCCCCCATGCCGCCCCCAGGCAAATGCCTCTAACTTGTTAATTACCCCTCCTTCTAGGTCCTCTCCAGGGGAGTTTACGGCAGCCATCTTCTCCCAAGCGCTCTTCTTCCTGGATTCAGCAGCGTTTGGTGGTGTATGCGTAGTAGGAGAAAAAAGAAATCAGAAACTTCATGACTTTTGGGCGCATGAGCAGTATCTCCATACCGGCAAATGCGCATGTGCCCAAAAGTCACGAAGTTTCCGTTTTCTTTTTTTTGGAAACTTTGTGACTTTCAGTACATGCACAGTAGATCCTTACTGGTAAATGCCTCCTACTGCACATGCGCCACCAAATGCTGCTGAATCCAGGAAGAAGAGCGCTCGGGAGAAGATGGCTGCTGTGAACTTTGCTGGAGAGGACCTAGAAGGAGGGGTAAGTAACAAGTTAGAGGCAATTGCCCGGGGGAGGTAAGCCAGGGGGGGGAGGAGGGAGGGATTTTGCACCTAGGGGGTTGAATTATCCTTTAATGGAAACAGCACTAAAAGTTGAATACATGCATATTCATATGCCCCAGTGGTCTAATGGCCTAATGTGTTTTCCTGGTGCTGAAAAATTACATCTCTCATCTCCCTAAATGTTTCACTCTGTTAAAGCACACAACAGCATTAATGAAAATACACATAGTGATGGGCGAATTTGCGCCGTTTCGCTTCGCCGAAAAATTTGCGAAACGGCGAAAAAATTTGCGAAACGGCGAAAAATTTGCGAAACGGCGGCAGCGTCTCGTTTTTGACGCCGGCGCCCGTTTTTGAGGCCGGCGTCCATTTTTTCGAAAAAAATTTTTTTGACGCCGGCGAATTTTTACCGCGAATTTTCGCGGGCGTTTTGCAAATTTATTCGCTGGCGGCGAATCGCGCAAATTTGCCGCAAATTCGCGCCTGGCGAATAAATTCGCCCATCACTAAATACACACCATACCAACAACTTTTGACACTCCTTGTCAGGGGCACTCGCCTCAGGCAGCAGCGCCGGAGAGGTTTCCAGGGGCATCAAAAAGCCGCTCGTGGTTCCTTTAAGAGCAGAAATTCAGCTTTACTATTGCGAGAGAGTGAATTGTACTTTCTGCACTAGTGTTCCTGCCTCCCCTCCTGATAGGTAAGCTGGGGGGGGCATTGCAGGAGCCGCCTCAGGTGGAATCAGAATCAGCGCTGCGCCTTGTGTAGGAAAATTAAAACATGACAGAATTCTGAACTAGTTTAGATGCTACAGAACTGGAAATGAATTATGTTTGTTGCAGTTCTGCTACACAAGAAAGACCATACATTGTACATATGGTGCTTTTCTTCTTTGGCTTAACTGTATTGGTGATACTTGAGAAAGTGAGGATGCAGGCAAGTTGGTAGCAAACTAA
This sequence comes from Xenopus laevis, assembly GCF_017654675.1. Lineage (NCBI taxonomy): Eukaryota > Metazoa > Chordata > Amphibia > Anura > Pipidae > Xenopus > Xenopus laevis. Next base: position 145,457,100 of record NC_054375.1, read on the forward strand.
TCTATAGGATTACTGTGTCCATTTGGTGGTATAGTGGTGAGCATAGCTGCCTTCCAAGCAGTTGACCCGGGTTCGATTCCCAGCCAACGCAGAAGTCGTTTTAGTTTCCTGCTTGGGTTCCATTTTTAGTCAATACATTAAGTTCTTATGTTTCATTTCATACTATATATTTGTTTTGCATTGTATGGTTAATCTATATTAAGTATTGAAAAATAAGTAAGTGTGCATTACAGTTGTCTGCAAGGTGCAAAAAATAGGCAACCCATTATCAATATATTTAAGACAGCGACATTTGTGCATACTGCTACTAAAAAAATGCCTTACCCTTTAAACAAAACAGGGATTGTTTGTCCATATATTGCAATATATTAAAGATGGCCAACTACGTCAAAGTCATCCCATATCTGGCCAGTCCTACGCTTAATTTTCATCTGATTCATTAAGAATTCTATTCTAAAGCAATAGAATTGTTAATGAATCAGATGAGAATTGAGCATAGGACTGGCCAGATATGGGATGACTTTGACGTAGTTGGCCATCTTTAATATATTGCAATATATGGACAAACAATCCCTGTTTTGTTTAAAGGGTAAGGCATTTTTCAGTAGCAGTATGAACAAAATGTCTCTGTTTTAAATATATTGATAATGGGTTGAGTGCAGAGGACTCTTGTATTTGTCCAAGTTTACTTTTTTCCAGCATTTAAGTCTCTATTTGTATCCAGTATAAACTAAAACATAAAGTTTCATGCTAGAAGTGGTAGGCCATTTTTCAAGGATATCACTGTGTACCTCAAGGCCAACAACAAAAGGGAATGTTTCTGCCCGGTCTCGAACCGGGGACCTTTCGCGTGTTAGGCGAATGTGATAACCACTACACTACAGAAACTTCATGCATGACAGAGTTTAGAAATCTGCTCTTCATGATAAAGTAGAGTATTTGAATATCTAATTTCATACCATTTTTATTTCTTTACATTAGCACTGAAAAAATGTATTAGTTTTTTTTTAATAGGTATAGATTTGATAGGTTTCCACAATCAAAATAGAAGATGTTTCATTTTGTCACCTTCTAGGCAGAAAGTACTGTTGGTTACGGTTACATAAGAAATAGTTGTTTGTTAAACATAGAAATATAAATTCTTTCATTAATCAATATAATATTTCAGTAATACTTTCCATGGAACAGAATGCTAACAATGCTTATTCACTTAGGACTGACCTCCAAGTCGCAATGTCTTAATATCTGATGCACTGAGAGGAAGTGCATGCGACAAGATGGATGCACGAATAAGTAATAGAAATATCGCAACTACAAACTGCATGCATCCAATGCGACATAACTATCGGGTGAAGATGCAACGTGCGGCGTTCGCATCCGAGAGTCCATTTATATTTATAAGTGGGGAGAAAATTACACGCCCAACGTGGGGCTCGAACCCACGACCCTGAGATTAAGAGTCTCATGCTCTACCGACTGAGCTAGCCAGGCCTGTCTGCGGAGGATGTTCAAAAGAATGCAGTGTATAGTAACTACTATATTGAGGTTCGGAAAAACTTTTTTATAATTTAAAAACAATATTTGACTGTTTTTAAACCAAGCTATTTTGCATCAATATGTTTTCCTTGAAACAGAGTCAGTCAGATTATACTCAGCACATGGCAGGTCAAATGGGGCAATGATCCAGCCAGACTGGGGGAATACATATCTCCGAAAATTTTAAAAATAGAAAAAAGGACAAAAAGATTTGCTCCATGATGTGTTTGAGTACGCCTATTTTTGTGGCCACACCCCCTAATTACCATGTCCATTTTACAAAATTTGTCAGGTTGTTAAAGTCTGAACTCATTTCTGTGGTTTTTATATGTTATTACAGTTTTGCTAATGAAAGTGAACTGCCCTTTAAAGAAATACTGACACCAGAAAATAAACTTTTTTTTTGTATTTATCATAACATTGTTTTTGAATGTTATTTATAATTTTGCCATAGAAGTATTTGTGTGATGCTTTTACTTTACCTTTCTTACCCCTGTAGGGACCCGTAGAGTCAATCCTATGGTTTAAGGGTTAAGGGCCCCTCCCCTGCCTCATGGCCTGAGATACCTGTTTTCTGCCTGAATTTTCCAGGGGCAGAGCCTTTGGATTGGTGCAGCATGGCTGATCCCAAAAGGAACCACAAGGTGGTGCTGTGCAACCATGTAAAAGAGGATGCCATGTGCTCTGTCAGCCATTACAGTTTCAGGTTACAGTGACTGCTGTTATCTGCTGCAGATATTTGTTTCATTTTGGGATAGTGACAACACCGGCAAAATGTAGGCCTTCAGTGGAGTGCAATAGGCCTGCCAAAGGCTGGATAGGATCCTCCAGTGCCTGGATAACTCAACTAAGATGGTTTGGAGTTTGGATGCCGAATTTCTGTATTCACCTTTTGGGTGAGAGATGCAGTTCAGCAGGGATGTTGTTGTGTGCTTGAAATTTAAACAGTGCTGGGAGCTAAGAATGGAGGATCAAACAAGCTGCATGGGTTTCATGAAATGGATTCATTGCTATGGATGCCTGTTTCAGCTCTGGATGAGCCTACCCATCTGTGTTAATCCCCAGGGTAAGGTGTAGCATGGGGAGGGTAGAAAAAGTGAGGATCCAGGATGGTTTCTGTTTATGACACAGGCTGTTGTTGATGCCTGCCACCAGGGAGCCAGTACCTAACCGGAGGGAAAGGTATTTTGGGCTGTAGCGCTACCTGGGACCAAGTGTACTCTTTTGGGGACAAGGGATGGAACTCTTGGGCTGCCAAAAGGAGTAGTGCGGGACTTTGCCTGACAAGGAGGTGTCAGGATTGGACTTGCACAGGTTCCCTTGGGAGTGGGTCATTTTATATGATGTGAATGTGTTTTATTTACACTTATTTTATATAAAGTTATATTGTTATATAATAAAGTGTGTGGGTGATTTGTTTCCTAATGGGAATATCCTCAGGAGTATTCCAAGACCCCATTAGGTGGAGGCACTGCCAGAGAAGAGTTTTCCCAGTACCTTTCAACTTGCAAAGGGAACTCAGGACCCGAGTTGGTAAGCTGGTACAACCTTGGCACCAGGGGGGTCGCCAAGAGGGTGTTACACCCCCATGTTCATCTATGAGGTGACTGCCATGTATGTGCATCAATAGTCTGTTGGCATTAGAAACTGACTGAGAAGAGACAGATAAAAAACAGGTCAGGTTTAGGAACTTTAAGTAATGATTACTTACAAAATTAGAACTATCAGCATAAAATTACTCATAGAAAAAGTTTTAATATAGATTAATATTTTGAAAAAAAATTTTTTAGTGTCAGTATCACTTTAAGCTACAAATCACTGTTTCCCCAAGAGACCTGTTTATCTTAAATTGTTACAATGGTTTAATTGCTTTTCTTAAATAGTTTCAATGGTTTCTTTGCTCATCTTAAATTGTTACAATGGTTTTTTTTGCTCATTTTTTTGCTCACATAACGAGCATGTGACGTCACACGCATGCGCATAATGAGGAATTTGTGGCACATTTTCATTATGCGCATGTGAGTGACCGGACATGGCTGCTCGCACTGGGAAGGTGTAAGGGTAGCGTAAGCACTGGCGGGGAGCATTTTTTTAAAAAAAAAACTATTGTTATCTCCAACCAGAATGCGAGTTCTAAAAAAGATTTTAAACATCAATTTAATAGTATGCAGACTTTTCATGATTTTTAATGGTTTCTGGCAATTCTCTAAGCCTAGCCCCCTGCTCTTCTGCTAATCTGTCTGACTACTTTGCTGAGCTGGCTGACTACTGTTACTTTGTATCAACAGCCATCTGTCCTCAGCCTGCATCCTCCAAACCCCACAATTTCCTGCACATGTAATTTCAATAAGGAAAGGAACATCCCAGTGCAATGCATTATGGGTTATGTAGTTCCTGCATGGGGTCTGTAAGCTGTGGAGAAGTTGTTACAATTTGTAACATTAGTGTTTAGTCCCTCCTTCCCTGCCAGGATTTCAAATGATGCAGAAAGAGAAGAACTGTTAAACAGCTGGATTGCAGCATAGAAAATGGCATTTATTCATACTTTTTGAAGAAACCGGTTACTGTGATGGGTATATTAGGGGTTTCTGTGTTACATGGGCGTTGTTATCAAATTATAGTTTGGATACCGGAGTTCCCCTTTACAGGGATACTGACACCAAAAAACTACTTTTAAACATATAAAAGTACATTAAAAATTACGTATAGGTCATGTTGATAGTTTTTTTGCTGAAAGGTTTGTTTTGTATGTATCTGTTAGTTGAAGATTCTAAACCTGACTTGCTTATCTGACTGTCCCATCTCAGTCTTTCAGTTAAAGTTTCCAATGCTAACGGACTCCTGCTGCACAAATATGGCAGCCTCCCCATATAGGAACATGGGACACCAGACAGGTAATGTAAAAGCATCCTGCAAATACTTTATGATACTTATAAGTAGCTTTTCAAGGCAATATTATGATAGATGTAAAAATGAGTTTCATTTCCTGATGTCAGTATCTCTTTAATATCCCCTTCTTTGTGTCTGTAAAGGTGGCCATACACGGAGAGATCCGCTCGTTTGGCGATGTCGCCAAACGAGCGGATTTCTCTCCGATATGCCCATCTCAAAGGTGGGCAATATCGGGCTGATCCGATCGTGGGCCCTAGGGCCCAACGATCGGATTCTAATGCATGGGAACAGGGGTCGGATCGCGGGACAGCATCAACGAACAGATGCGGCCGCGATCCAACGGGATTTTTTGTCCCATCCGATCGAGATATGGGCAACTTTCGGCCAGATCTCAATTGGGGAAGCCCGTCGGGGGGCCCCATACACGGGCCAATAAGCTGCCGACTTGGTCTGTTGGCAGCTTTTATCAGCCCGTGTATGGCCACCTTAAGTTACCCTTGCATTTAGGTTCCAAGCTCTATGGGACAGGGATCTCCATCTTCTTGCCTCTTTGGCAGTAAGATCTTAAACTTTATTGTAACTGTACATAACCCCCTGTTTGTTCTACAGTGCCAGGGCCCTCCATAAATTTTTTTTTTTTTTTAACAGAAAACCTGGTTAGGTTTGTGTCTATTCAATGCTTGTAAATAGGGGTCAGTATGTAGTATGATGAGAACATATAAAATTGTGATGACTCCGATTTTATTTAGTTTAACAGTGGGTGAATTTTTGAGTGATAACCATTATATGATCATGGTGACCCCTTCATTTTTAATAAAATAGTATCAAATAGTGTGAATCCATCCAATGGCACCAATTGTCATGAATATAAAATGGTATGATATAGGGAATGATGTTAGGTTTATATGTTTTATGGAAACTTTTATGGATTTTGAGTAATTATTTGTATTGGGGAAGTAGACCCTTTGTAAAATACTCAGCGCCCGAACAGGGACTTGAACCCTGGACCTTCAGATTAAAAGTCTGATGCTCTACCGACTGAGCTATCCGGGCTCTGAGATTTAGTTGTTTGTTATATAAATATTTACTTTATACTGATTCTAAGTGTTTTTTAAATATATCAACATGTTAGTTACCTAAGTTTGGGAGAGGTAAGGGAGCAATTTGTGGGGCGGCAAGGTAGAGGTTGGTTTTTTTTATTTTGGTATTTTCTGAATTATTTGGCAAGTTTTTCCCTCTTGCTCTTAGGCTTGCAATTGTTACTGCTGTATGTTTGGTATGGCTTAAATGCTGTAGCAACGAGGGAGTGTTTAGAATGTCAGAAGAATGGGATAGTAATAGTAGAGGTTAGAAATCATAAAAACAATAACACTGAAACTTTAGAGTCAACCACTTTTTGTTACCAGATACAACAACCAGATAGCATTTTCTTTGCAGGCTGGGTAGAGGCTATTGAAATTCTAATAATTCAAAAATCATACTGTCATGATACAGGCCTGTAATAGTTAATAAAACAGGCCAAGGTATCATGAGAAATATTTCTGCCAACATCTAAATCAGACACATAGGTCTCTTTTCACTATGGTCAGAGGGGTCAGAGCTGTAATGCCCTTCTCTAAGCCCTGGCTGATAAGAGCCATTCCATGGGGAGGGGGAAGCCCAATGAGTAAGTTCCCAGCAAGACCCTCACAGGTGAAGTAAAGGTCAAATATAACACCTCCTGAAACATATATATATATATCCTCATATTACCCAGACCTGTTGTACCAACAGTATAAAAAAAACTGGTGATGGGTTGAAGGCAATTTCAGCTTTCAAATGAGTCCAAACATGACTGGGTTTGGTACTCTGTATAACAGATGTGAATATCTGGGCAGGGGCAGGTCATACAGTATTGATGTTTAGTATCTATGGAATCCATAAAAGAATTAATATCCAATGAATATAATATCATCTCTCTCTTATGTTCCTATATGGAGATATAGTCATTATATTCTTGGTCCAGTTCCTACAGGAGGTCATAAAAACTCAACCTGTGTCCTACTAGGCCACATCCCCTTACATTCCTGAGGGAGGGGGAGTGTGCAGTTACCTGATGCCCTGAAATCACTAATAAATAGTCAGCTCTTCTGACTAGGCATTCGATTTACTTAGGAGGACCAATTGCGATTGGAAGTTATCCCATGTGGTCCCCCTTGCCTTCCCTTGTTTGTAATTGTATTATTGAATGTATGTCTCTTTATATAACATCTTTTTGTATATTGCACTGTTATACCTTTTGTAATATTAAAGAGAATTTAATAAGATTGTTTTTGGTGCTCTAAACGAACCTAGCCTGAAAGAGTGTAACTGTGAGCCTTGACCCTCTGCATGCTGAATGGAAACAATAGTCTGTTTGTGTATGCTGATTAACCCTTGCTTTGCTGGAGTACTTGTTGAAACAGTAGGAATTAAATGACTATAGTGAGAGAGTGTTTAATGCATTGGTGTATTGTTAGTTATTATTATTACAAAAACCCCTGTTTTTGTAAACACATGCACTTGCATTTATATTGAATTACTTATGAGACAGGGGCCCAGGGAAGTGCATTGTAAGTAGCACTTCCATTATACTTAAATATACTTTGATTTAGCCTTAGGAGTGCTTCCACAACCCCCCAATTTTGTATATTGTTAGTTATTACCTGAATAACTGGGGAATAGTCACATTAGGTATCTATCGCCTGTGAGTGATAGATGGTGGCAGCAAATTCATTTTGTGGGTGTCGGTGGGTGTTTGGGGTGCTGTTATGCTAGTCTAACCTGTGTGTAAGGTGGATGAGAGACTGAGTTAGTGACACCTAAAGTCACGTGCGGCTGGAAATAACGTATCCATGACACATACAAAGGAACCAACTGATAAGATATTTCATCATAGAACGGATGTCTCTATAATAAATACATGTAAGATTTAAACTCCTATTTTAATTACCACTTATTAAGAGTCACAAGAAGAAGACAAAAATGCATTATTTTTACTATAACCCAGCCCATAGAAAACAAGTACATCTCTAAATCCCCTTCAGCTCCTTCTCCCCTCCAAGTCTCCTCTTTAACTTTCCCTTCCTTTACGTGTGCGTGTGCGCACATGCACGCAAAGATATGGTTCTGCACTGGAGATGCCGGAGAGTTTTAAATTTCGCACTTGCCAGTCTCCAGTAGTGATGGACGAATTTGGGGCATTTTGCTTTGCGAATTTCCAGAGAAACTGTGAAAAATCCGCGAAATGATGCTGGCGTCTCGTTTTTGATGCCAGCATCCGTTTTTGACACCAGCATCTGTTTTTTGGACGGCACACATTTGCCGGTGAAAATGTGCTGGCGTCCAAGAAAACGGATTTCGGCATCCATTTTTTTTTGACGCCGGCGAATTTTCACTAGTCTCCAGTGCTTGTATTTGGATGCGCCAGGGCAGGAATGCTGTCCCTGAAATTCTGCTGCCCTCAGCCAGGCCCATTTGAAAACTGTCATGTTTATCTAATACACTTTTTAAATGTCAAAAGAACTATGACTGAAAATTAAGGACATTAACTATTGGGGTTCTCACTGAGAAAATAACAGCAGTTAAAGCATAAAGGGCCAAAAATGAGAGGTAATATGCAGCTCTCATTTAGTTAATACAGTACAGCATGTATGAGATATTGTGTATATTTTTATCTACGCCATTTAACCTAGTTTACCAGCCTAAACCAGTAAAATAATAAAATAATTTTTGTTTTATTTTAAACTGCTGGTAAGATATTGTTATGTAAAAGATCATATAAATTACAATTTTTTTGAAAAATGGTCAACTTTATTTAAAAATGTACAAGTCTTTTTACACTATTTTTGTTCAAGGGTTAAACCAAAACTGGGGCTACTGAACTGACAGTTGGGTTTTCTAGGGTCTTTGTACTATAAAGGAGATTCAACCCCTAGACACAAAAATCCCCCTCTCCCCTGTGAATGCCTCACACTGCACATGCACCACCAAATGCTACTGAATCCAGGAAGAAGAGCGCTCGGGAGAAGATGGCTGCCGTGATCTCCGCTGGAAAGGACCTAGAAAGAGGGGTAAGTAATAAGTTAGAGGCATTTGCCCGGGGGGAGGGAGGCTGGGGGGGCTATGCAGGGGAAGGGGGAGGGATTTTGCGCCTAGGGGTTGAATTCTCCTTTAATGGAAACAGCACTAAAAGTTGAATAAATGCATGTTCACATGCTCCATTGGCCTAATGGCCTAATGTGTTTTCCTGGTGCTGCAAAACTACATCTCCCATCTCCATAAACTTTTCACTCTGTTGAGAGTGCAATTATGCTTTCTGCACTAGTGTTCCTGCCTCCCCTTCCTATAGGTAAGCGGCAAGGGGGGGGACAGCATTGCAGGAGCCGCCTCAGGCAGAACAGAATTGGCGCTGCTCCTTATGTAGCAAAATGAAAACATGACAGAATTCTGAACTAGTTTAGATGGTACAGAACTGGAACTGAATTATGTTTGTGGCAGTGCTGGTACACAAGGAAGACCATACATTGTACATATGGTGCTTATCTTCTTTGGCTTTATAAAAAAAAATTGAGATATTTGAGCGAAGATGCAAGCAAGATGGTAGCAAACTGATCTATAGGATTACTGCGTGCATCTGGCGTTGGTGGTATAGTGGTGAGCATAGCTGCCTTCCAAGCAGTTGACCCGGGTTCGATTCCCGGCCAACGCAGTAATTGTTTTAGTTTCCTGCTTGGGTTCCATTTCTAGCCAAACAGTAAGTTCTTATGTTTCATTTTATACTATGTATTTGTTATGCATTGTATGGTTAATCTGTTTTAAGTATTGAACACCATAGATAGAAAAATAAGTGAAATTAAACACGTGCCACAAAAATCGCTGCAACATGAAAGATCTCACCTAGTGATGTGCATTACAATTGTCTGCAAGGTGCAAAAATAGGCAATATAATTGACTATGGAAATGTGGAACATTGAATTGATACCGCATGGCAACTCCTAGCACTCTTCATGTAGTCTAACTATAGCTTCCAGAATTTGGTACTACTTTAGATATTATGGAATGCTTGGGTTATAGTTCTTATACACGAAGAGTACCTGGAGCTTTCAGTTTCAGTTTAACCTTTGAATAACAATAGGTGTAAAAGAAAATGTTTGCATTTCTCAAGTAAAACACTTATAAACCAAAAATAATGAGTATGGTTGGCTTAGAAGTCTTAAAATCTTGACAGTTGCAAGTTTAGTTTTTTGAACATTCAAGTCTCTATTTGTATCCAGTTTAAACTAAAACATAAAGTTTCATGCTAAAAGTGATAGGCCGTTTTTCAAGGATAACAATGTGTACTTCAAGGCCAACAACAAAACAAACTGTTTCTGCCCGGTCTCGAACCTGGGAACTTTCGCGTGTTAGGCGAACGTGATAACCACTACACTACAGAAACTTTGTGCATGGCATATTTTACAAATCTGCTCTTCATGATAAAGCAGAGTATTTGAATGTTCATATAATATTTATTTATTTAGAAAGCACTGAAAATTTCTTATTGTTTTTTAATAGGTTTCCACTATCACAATAGAAGATGTTTCATTTTGTCACCTTCTAGGCAGAAATGCACTGTTTTTTACAGTTACATAAGAAATAGTTGTTTGTTAAACATAGAAATATAAATTCTTTCATTAATCAATATAATATATAAGTATTACTTTCCATGGAACAGAATGCTAACAATGCTTATTCACTTAGGACTGACCTCCAAGTCGCAATGTCTTAATATCTGATGCACTGAGAGGAAGTGCATGCGACAAGATGGATGCACGAATAAGTAATAGAAATATTGCAACTACAAACTGCATGCTAACAGAATGCTAAAAATGCTTTTGCGAGACATCACTTATGGCTGAACTCCAAGGCACAATGTCTTCAGATCCGACGCGCATGCACCGAATATAATGTAAGTAATAGAAATATCGCACCTATAAACTGCATGTATCTGACACGACTGTCGGGTTAAGATGCAATGTGCGCCGTTGACATCCAACAGTCGTGTCATGTCAGATGCATGCAGTTTGTGGGTGAGATATTTCCACTATATTTATATAAGTGGGGAGAAAATTACACGCCCAACGTGGGGCTCAAACCCACGACCCTGAGATTAAGAGTCTCATGCTCCACCGACTGAGCTAGCCGGGCCTGTCTGTGGAAGCAATTCAAAAGAATGCAGTGATATGACGAGAGAGTGAATAAGAATTTTGGCAGCATCTTGGGTGATAAATGATTGTTTTTTGGATATGTTCCTTAGGTGGAAGTGACATGATTTAATAAGTGACTGGATATGAGGAGTGAATGACAGGGCAGAATCTAGGATAACCCCAAGGCACCGGGCCTGGGGAGAGGGGGTGATAGTGGAATTCTTAGCTATGATGGATACTTCCGGGATGTTACTGGTGTTAGTTGGAGGAAAGAGAACCATTTCGGTTTTAGAGAGGTTTAAATTAAGGTAGCGTTGCGACATCCAGGTAGAGATAGCGGACAGGCAGGAGGAGACGCGAGTTAGGAGTTCTGGGTTGAGATCAGGAGATGAGAGATAGATCGGAGTATTGTCAGCATAGAGGTGGTAGTGGAAACCATACATATTTGCCGAGGGAGGAAGTATAGAGGGAGAATAGAAATAGTAGAGATTAAAGATAGCATCATATATGTGAGCATTGGTGGTTCAGTGGTAGAATTCTCGCCTGCCACGCGGGAGGCCCGGGTTCGATTCCCGGCCAATGCATCAGTGTTTTTTAATATCCTGTATTTTGTGTCTGTAAATTACCCTTCCATTTAGGTTGCAAGCTCTGTGGAGACATAGAGCTACATCTTCTTGCCTCTTTGGCAGTAAGCTCTTAAACTTTATTGTAACTGTACTTTGTACTTGTTTTGTATTTATTATTTTTTTTTTTTAACAATTCTTTATTTAAATATTTTGGGGTACAGAAAAAAGAAAAGGTTTATTAAGGGGAGGGGTACAGGAAAAAAAAAAAGGACAAAATGGGGGGGGTAGAAGGGGGGAGGTTTGGCTCCGAGTATGTTTATTAATTGTTGCAGGCATATCCATATTTTTTTATATTTTATAGCAGTTTTATCTATTTCATCACTATAGTAACAAGTCCTGTCCCGTATAGTTCCTCCTTACTGCGTAAAATAATAAGTGTCCTGTATATTTTAGTTCGTTGACTTTATAAAGTTTACCCATGGATGCCATATTGACCAAAACTTGTGACTTTGATTATTAGTAAGATATGTGATTTCCTCCATTTGTCTTACTTCTTCAACCTTAGCTAACCATTCCCTACTCGTGGGGATTTCAGTTGACTTCCATTTTAATGGTATTATGACTTTAGCGGACTGCAATAAGTGTAAGGTAAGTGGGTCTTTTATTATTGTCTTCATGTCTGAATTTATGTTCAGTAAAATTAACTGGGGCCAGTTCGATCTTATCTCAAAAGACGTTACCTCCTTTATAGTCTGGAGAACTTCTTCCCAGTATACCTGTAAAGCTGGACATGTTAGCCATACATGGGTATGATTCCCCTCTCCTATATTACATCTCCAGCAAGTTCCCGAACTATTTGGGTATAGTTTTTTTACCTTCATCGGCGTGTAATGCCATCGAGTTAACAATTTATACGCTGACTCCCTAGCTTTGGCTGCTTTAGATATCTGAAATGTGGATTTAATAATGTCTTTCCATGTAGTGTCCGTTATGTCTATATTTAATTCCTCTGCCCATTCCTCACGTTGCAGTTCTGGGCCTACAGCCAGAGTATCCACTAAAAGTTTATATAGTTTGGAGAGCGGCTTATCCATGTCTCTTGTAGATGAGAGTAACATTTCCCAGCATGTTTCCGGTCTATCCCAATTGTCCGATAATTTCGACTGGAGGTATCCGTGCACCTGAGTATATCCCCATAGATCTCTTGGGTGGTTACCCCATCTATTTTGTATCTTTGTTAAGGAAATCATCTTCCCATTTTCCATTAAGTCTTTTATTAATGTATCCTTAGGTCCAATTTTCCCCCATCTAGTAAATGAGCCTCTTTCCAAACTTGGGGTAAACTCTGGATTAAACATTAATGTTTGTAATACATACGGGGTTTGTGTTAGTCCGAATCGTATTTTATTTTTATGCCACACTTTAAGTGTAGCTCCCACTAAGGGGTGGTCACTTGCTAATTTGGGAATATTTCCCTTTTCTGTCCATAAATTATTAGTTAAAGGATAACCATTCATGTGGTATTCCAGAGTGCACCAGTCTTTATTTGTTTTACCCGTAGACCAATCTAATATCCTGGCTAAGTGGGTGGCTATATAATATAAATATGAATCAGGTAATCCCAAACCCCCTTTTTCTTTGGATGCTATTAAAGTGGAGTGTTTTAACCTTGGGTTCTTTTTTCCCCAAATGAATCTAGAGATCATTAATTTGATTGATTTGAAAAAGGAGGTTGGGATCATTATCGGCAATGCTTGAATGTAATAAAGAAGTTCAGGCATAAACACCATTTTTATAGCCTGGATTTTCCCAAACCATGAAAGTCTAAGTTTATCCCAAGTGTCTATTAATTTTTGAAGGGCGCCCATTAAAGGGAGATAGTTATCCTGATACAATTTCCCTAAGTCAGCCCTTATTCTAATTCCCAGGTATTTTATATTTAACTCTATCCATTTAAGAGGAAAACTGGATTTAAGGTGTTGTATTCTTGAGTTTGATAAGTTAATATTCAATAACTCAGATTTATTATAATTCACCTGTATTTATTATTTTAATAACCCCCTGTTTGTTCTACAGGGCCAGGGTCCCCCACATAACGAGCATGTGACGTCACACGCATGCACATAATGAGGAATTTGTGGAACATTTTCATTATGCGCATGTGAGTGACCGGACATGGCTGCTCGCACTGGGAGCTCCCGGTGTAAGGGTAGCGTAAGCACTGGCGGGGAGCATTTTTTTTTAAAAAAACTACTGTTATCTCCAACCAGAATGCAAGTTCAACAGCCATCTGTCCTCAGCCTGCATCCTCCAAACCCCACAATTACCTTCACATGTGATTTCAATAAGGAAAGGAACATCCCAGTGCAATGCATTGTGGGTTATGTAGTTCCTGCATGGGGTCTGTAAGTTGTGGAGAAGTTGTTACAATTTGTAACATCAGTGTTTAGTCCCTCCTTCCCTGCCAGGATTTCAAATGATGCAGAAAGAGAAGAACTGTTAAACAGCTGGATTACAGCATAGAAAATGGCATTTATTTATACTTTTTGAAGAAACCGGTAACTGTGATGGGCATATTAGGGGTTTCTGTGTTATGTGGGCGTCGTTATCAAATTATAGTTTGGATACCGGAGTTCCCCTTTAAAGGGATACTGAAACCAAAAAACTACTTTTAAAAATATAAAAGTACATTAAAAATTACATATACTGTAGGTCATGTTGATTTCCTGGTGTCAGTATCTCTTTAATATCCCCTTCTTTGTGTCTGTAAGTTACCCTTGCATTTAGGTTGCAAGCTCTATATGTTCCTTAGGTGGAAGTGACATGATTTAATAAGTGACTGGATATGAGGAGTGAATGACAGGGCAGAATCTAGGATAACCCCAAGGCACCGGGCCTGGGGAGAGGGGGTGATAGTGGAATTGTTAGCTATGATGGATACTTCCGGGATGTTACTGGTGTTAGTTGGAGGAAAGAGAACCATTTCAGCTTTAGAGAGGTTTAATTTAAGGTAGCGTTGCAACATCCAGGTAGAGATAGCGGACAGGCAGGAGGAGACGCGAGTTAGGAGTTCTGGGTTGAGATCAGGAGATGAGAGATAGATCTGAGTATTGTCAGCATAGAGGTGGTAGTGGAAACCATACAAATTTGCAGAGGGAGGAAGTATAGAGGGAGAATAGTAATAGTAGAGATTATAGATGGCATCATATATGTGAGCATTGGTGGTTCAGTGGTATTCTATATTTTGTGTCTGTAAGTTGCCCTTCCATTTAGGTTTCAAGTAATTAAAAGATGAACATTGGTTCATGAAATCAAAAACTTCATGACTTTTGGGTGAATGAGCAGTAGCTCCATACCGGCAAATGCCTCCAACTGTGCATGACTGCAAAAGTCACGAAGTTTCTGATTTCTTTTTTCGGAAACTTCATGACTTTCAGCACATGCGCAGTGGATCCTTACTGGTAAATGCCTCATACTGCACATGCGCCACCAAACACTGCTGAATCCAGGAAGAAGAGCGCTCGGGAGAAGATGGCTGTCATGAACTCGGCTGGAGAAGACCTAGAAAGAGGGGTAAGTAACAAGTTAGAGGCATTTGCCCGGGGGGAAGGTAGGCTGGGGGGGAGGAGAGAGGAGGCCTACGCAGGGGAGGGTTTTTGTGCCTAGAGGGTTGAATTCTCCTTTAATGGACACAGCACTAAAAGTTGAATAAATGCATGTTCTCACAGTGGCCTAATGGCCTAATGTGTTTTCCTGGTCATCCCTGGCAGCATAATAATAACCTTTGGGTATGCTCTCTCCCTGTTGGATGAGCAGAAGAAAACAACATGCCTCCCATACCCATAAGTACCTCCTCCTCCAACTCCCCTCGTCTTAGTACTAAGCACAAACAAGCTAGGGTGGGTATGCTGCCATAGGGATGACCAGGAAAAGAAAATTATGGTAAGTATGAAACAATTTTCCTTTTTCCTGGTGCTGTAAAACTACAACTCCCATCTCCCTAAACTTTTCACTCTTTTGAAGCACACAACAGCATTAATGAAAATAGACACCATACCAACAACTTTGGACACTCCTTGTCAGGGGCGCTCCGCTAATGAGGCAAGTTGAGCAACTCTCCTCAGGCAGCAGCACCAGAGAGGTTTCCAGGGGTGGCAAAAAGCCGCTTGTGGTACCTTTAAGAGCCGAATTTCTGGTTTGTTTTTAAACCAGAAATTCAGCTTTACTATTGTGAGAGAGTGCAATTGTACTTTCTGCACTAGTGTTCCTGCCTCCCCTTCCTATAGGTAAGCCGACAAGGGGGGGGGGGGGCATTGCAGGAGCCGCCTCAGGCAGAATCAGAATCAGCGCTGCTCCTTGTGTTAAAACATGACAGAATTCTGCACTGGTTTAGATGATACAGAATTGGAACTGAATTATGTTTGTGGCAGTGCTGCTACACAAGGAAGACCATACATTGTACATATAGTACTTATCTTCTTTGGCTTAACTGTTTTTTTTATTTGAGAAAGGCAGAGTGAGGATGCAAGCAAGATGGTAGCAAACTAATCTATAGGATTATTGTGAACATCTGGCGTTGGTGGTATAGTGGTGAGCATAGCTGCCTTCCAAGCAGTTGACCCGGGTTCGATTCCCGGCCAACGCAGTAGCCATTTTAGTTTCCTGATTGGGTTCCATTTCTAGCCAATACAGTAAGTTCTTATGTTTCATTTCATACTATATATTTGTTTTGCATTGTATGGTTAATCTACATTAAGCATTGAACACCATAGATAGAAAAATAAGTGAAATTAAACACGTGCCACAAAAATTGCCCCAACGTGAAAGATCTCACCTAGTGATGTGCATTACAATTGTCTGCAAGGTGCAAAATATATCAAACTTCTGCTGCGGAGCACTGATCAAAGCATTCTTGGAGTCTGGTAAGGTTAATATCAATGTGTCGGCTTTAATTATGTGCTTTAAAAATTGCAACGGAGGCAGGGCCGGATTTGTGGCAAGGCCGCATAGGACCGGCCTAGGGCACCAGCTGTGCCGGCGTTTTTTCGCCGGTGCACTGGGAAGGTGGGCGCTAGGACCACGCAGCCGCCTGGTCGGACCGCGCAGCCTAGGGGCGGCCAGAAGTGAAATCCGGCGCTGAAAGGAGGGGATTTACATCTAACGCGTTTCGTGTCAAAAGACTTGACACTTCATCAATGAAGTGTCAAGTCTGTTGACACGAAAGCGTTAGATGTAAATCCCCTCCTTTGTAATTTTAAAAGCGCATAAATGAAGTGTCAAGTCTTTTGACACGAAACACGTTAGATGTAAATCCCCTTTAAATAACAGTTTTATGAGATTATGCAGCCTCTACATAACAATGCATCCCCTGGCAAAAGGGCACTAATGAAAAGTTAAAGGGTACAGTGACTCGGATGGTTTGCAATGCTGTAAAATCTGACTGATTATAGCAAATTGCTTCTTGTTTGCTATTGGTTACTATTAAAGAGTAATCGATGTTGCTTTGTTTAGTGTAAGAAATAGCAAATTAGATATTTAATTACAAAATAAAATAAAACTATGCAAAAAGTACAGGTGGAAAATACTGTCATTTAAGAGGTGCAAAAAACTTTCTGCAAGACATAGGTTGATCCAGCAGTCATCTGATCCTTCAAATACATTATCCATTTGCACCACCAGCCCCTGCTTAAAGGTGTCATTGCAGTCATATCCCCACCCTTCCTGTGTTCTTTTAAGGAACAGTAAAAGTAAAAAAGTGTTTTAAAGGAATGACAATCTATTGTCAATCCTTTTTAATTTTATTCTATTTCTTCACTCGAACTAAGTAAATGAGCCCCACAGGTACACACTCTAACACAGTGGTCCCCAACCAGTAGCTCGCGAGCAACATGTTGCTCACCGACCCCTTGGATGTTGCTCCCAGTGGCCTCAAAGCAGGTGCTTATTTTTGAATTCCCAGCTTCAAGGCAAGTTTTGGTTGCATAGAAACCAGGTGTTCTGCCAAATAGAGCCTCCTGTAGGCTACCAGTCCATGAAGGGACTACCAAACAGCCAACAACAACCCTTAATTGACATCCCCATGGAATTTTTCATGCTTGTGTTGCTCTCCAACTCTTTTTTACATTCAAATGTGGCTCACGAGTAAAAAAAGGTTGGGGACCCCTGCTCTAACACAACTACATGTTTGTGTCTACATAAAACCGCACCAATAGAAATAATCAGAGACACCATTAATTAATGTGTTTCAGTCATCAATTGAAGTACTATACAATGGGGAGAAATGTTATACTTAAACAGGGCAAAAAATTGAGCGCCCGAACAGGGACTTGAACCCTGGACCCTCAGATTAAAAGTCTGATGCTCTACCGACTGAGCTATCCGGGCTCTGAAGTCACAAGAAATGATTGTGAGCTAGGATGGTAGAGAATACTGATTGCATTCATTTCTGTTCTATGTGTACTGTAAAAAGATTAGTGGGGGGTTCTAATGTAGGAAGACATACAGGTGGGACTTCTAGATCCTCTAATTGCTTTCCCATGGCAATGAAGAGAATTGCGATTGGTAAAACATATGCGTCACTTCGGCTTTCTGAAGTTGTGCGACTAATCTCTTCATCTACCATTGCCCTAATCTATTTTTGGGCTGAAATCTATCCCATGTGCATAGTGGCAGGTAAAGACAAATGGCTGGTTTGGAAGCTAAAAAACTCTGGCAAAGCTAATGCAGAGCAGCAAAGCTCTCTCCAAAAAAAACCCACTTTGTTTTGATTTAATAATTACTTTACTTAGGCACCACTAAAAGCAAAGTTTAGGAGCTATAGTTCAATTCTAACCAGAGTACCGTCTGTATGAGGATAATCGGAATGTATTAAATTGAACCTAATCTTGGTTAAGAGGACTTGTAGCTCGAACTTTAATTAGCTGAAGCTGAATATTTAGCAACACATCTCTACAACTCATTTACTTCTTATTGCTGTATCTACAATGTCACATGGCTTGTGCTTAATATATTCATTTTGGAAAAGCTCCAATATAGTCATTTCTGACTTGTTACGTCTCCTTGTTTCTGCAGATGTTCACATTCAGTCCTTTTGCAGACACTCAAAGGGGGAGGAATACAGCAACAGATCCCACCCACCTTTACCCAAAATGGTTTGCTCCACCTCTTTTTTTTCAGATTAGAGCAGTCTATGAATTTAAAGAGTTCCAGTTATTCAGCAAGACTCTTCTATCAGGTAAGTGTAGTGTTTGTACAACTTATTCACTTACACAATTTATAAAAGCTTATAACAATTAGCTTAGTGAAGTTATTATTACTGAAAATTTAGATACAAGGCTGATAAATCTTTAAAAAAAAAAAATCGAGCCAGGTAGGAGTCGAACCTACAATCTTCTGATCCGTAGTCAGACGCGTTATCCATTGCGCCACTGGCCCACTTATGGTTAAATCTTAAATGCATAGAAATTACTTGGTTTCAGCTAAACCTAAATAATAAATTTTTATTAACATTTATTAAAATTGCTTATTAGTCAGTGTCCTATTGGGCTCCCAGTAATCTCGGGGTCTGCTTCCTTTATAATTATATTCCCTCATTAAAGGACCAGCAGGAACAAAAATGAAAAACAATCATTAATCTGATATATAATCTATATTAAATATGACTCTTCTATCAGGTAAGTGTAGTGTTTGCATAGCTAACTCACTTAGATGATATATAAAAAGCCATTACAATTATCTTAGTGAAGTTATTATTACCAAGATTTTATATGTAAGGATGATACAACTTTAAAAACTACGAGCCAGGTAGGAGTCGAACCTACAATCTTCTAATCCGTAGTCAGACACGTTATCCATTGCGCCACTGGCCCACTCATGGTTTTAGATTAATGGCATAGAAATTACTTGGCTCCACCTAAACCTAAATAATACATGTTAATTAATACTTATTGAAAATTGCTTATCAGTCAGTGTCCCACTGGGCTTCCAGTTATCTCGGGATTGGCTTCCTTTTTAATTACACCCCTTATTAAAGGACCAAAAATGAAGACGCACGGATTTCATAGTAATGTCTGATTAATACTGTTAACCCTGAAAATATCTTGTGAATATTTAAATAAACCTGGGAATTGACTTTTATTATTAATGTGTGGTGTTCTGATATAAAGGAGAGCTAACCTGGTAAATGACACGGGATTATGTTAAAAGGTACTAAGTTTGCCCAGGAGCAGCGACCAATCAGCAAGTAGAAATTATTGGCAAACATCTTATTGGTTGCTATGTGTTATTGTTCCTGGTCAAACTTAGAGCTTTTTTATTACATATAGGGGGTTGTGTCTCTCTCTTTAATAAAGGAGAGTTGCAGCTGAACACTGCTTGGCAAGTTTCTTCCTAATTCTTATTTCAATTGAATATTTGGAAACAAACGTTTTACATTACTATAATATAAGTAAATGTTATTGCAGCTTGTATGTGAGAATTTATTTCATGCTACCCACCTGACTACTCTAATGTCTTGTCTAGCAAACTCTAAAAGCCTGTCTCACTTTATGCTCAATAGCCTTGTTGCAGTCATTTGGAGCAGAATGCAGCCCAACCAGGTCCGGACTGAGAATTAAAATAGGCCCTGGCATTTCAGGAACATAGATGCCCAATCAGCCCACATAGAGGCCCAAACAGCCCCCACCAGCCCACTAAATACTGACTTTCTATGGGATCTTATAGCAGCCCCTCTGGCATCTGACTCAACCCCTAGGCACAAAAATCCCCCTCTCCCCTGTGAATGCCTCATACTGCACATGCGCCACCAAACACTGCTGAATCCATGAAGAAGAGCGCTCGGGAGAAGATGGCTGCTGTGATCTCTGCTGGAGAGGACCTAGAAAGAGGAGTAAGTAACAAGTTAGAGGCATTTGCCAGGGGGGAGGGAGGCTGGGGGGGCTATGCAGGGGAAGGGGGAGGGATTTTGCGCCTAGGGGGTTGAATTCTCCTTTAATGGAAATAGCACTAAAAGTTGAATAAATGCAGTTCACATGCCCCAGTGGCCTAATGGCCTAATGTGTTTTCCTGGTGCTGCAAAACTACATCTCCCATCTCCATAAACTTTTCACTCTGTTGAGAGTGCAATTATGCTTTTTGCACTAGTGTTCCTGCCTCCCCTTCCTATAGGTAAGCCGGCAAGGGGGGGACAGCATTGCAGGAGCTGCCTTAGGCAGAACAGAATTGGCGCTGCTCCTTATGTAGCAAAATGAAAACATGACAGAATTCTGAACTAGTTTAGATGCTACAGAACTGGAACTGAATTATGTTTGTGGCAGTGCTGGTACACAAGGAAGACCATACATTGTACATATGGTGCTTATCTTCTTTGGCTTTATTAAAAAAAATTGAGGATATTTGAGAAAGGCGGAGCGGAGATGCAAGCAAGATGGTAGCAAACTGATCTATAGGATTACTGTGTGCATCTGTCGTTGGTGGTATAGTGGTGAGCATAGCTGCCTTCCATGCAATTGACCTGGGTTCGATTCCCGGCCAATGCAGTAACTGTTTTAGTTTCCTGCTTGGGTTCCATTTCTAGCCAATACATAAAGTTCTTATGTTTCATTTTATACTATGTATTTGTTATGCATTGTATGGTTAATCTGTTTTTAAGTATTGAACACCACAGATAGAAAAATAAGTGAAATTAAACACGTGCCACAAAAATCGCCCCAACATGAAAGGTCTCACCTAGTAATGTGCATGACAATTGTCTGCAAGGTGCAAAAATAGGCAATATAATTGACTATGGAAATGTGGAACATTGAATTGATACGGCATAGCAACTCCTAGCACTCTTCATGTAGTCTAACTATAGCTTCCAGAATTTGGTACTACTTTAGATATTATGGACTACTTGGGTTATAGTTCTTATACGCGAAGAGTACCTGGAGCTTTCAGTTTCGGTTTAACCTTTGAATAACAATAGGTGTAAAAGAAAATGTTTGCATTTCTCAAGTAAAACACTTATAAACCAAAAATAACGAGTATGGTTGACATAGAAGTCTTAAAATCTTGACAGTTGCAAGTTTAGTTTTTTGAACATTCAAGTCTCTATTTGTATCCAGTTTAAACTAAAGCATAAAGTTTCATGCTAGAAGTGATAGGCCGTTTTTCAAGGATAACAATGTGTACCTCAATGCCAACAACAAAAAGAACTGTTTCTGCCCGGTCTCGAACCGGGGACCTTTCGCGTGTTAGGCGAACGTGATAACCACTACACTACAGAAACTTCTTGCATGACAATTTTTACAAATCTGCTCTTCATGATAAACAGTGTATTTGAATGTTCATACAAAATTTATTTATTTAGAAAGCACTGAAAATTTCTTATTGTTTTTTAATAGGTTTCCACTATCACAATAGAAGATGTTTCATTTTGTCACCTTCTAGGCAGAAATGCCCTGTTTTTTACATTTACATAAGAAATAGTTGTTTGTTAAACATAGAAATATAAATTCTTTCATTAATCAATATAATATATAAGTATTACTTTCCATGGAACAGAATGCTAACAATGCTTATTCACTTAGGACTGACCTCCAAGTCGCAATGTCTTAATATCTGATGCACTGAGAGGAAGTGCATGCGACAAGATGGATGCACGAATAAGTAATAGAAATATTGCAACTACAAACTGCATGCTAACAATGCTTGTGCGAGACATCACTTATGGCTGAACTCCACGGCACAATGTCTTCAGATCCGACGCGCATGCACCGAATATAATGTGAGTAATAGAAATATCGCACCTATAAACTACATGTATCTGACACGACTGTCGGGTTAAGATGCAATGTGCGCCGTTGACATCCAACAGTCGTGCCATGTCAGATGCATGCAGTTTGTGGTTGAGATATTCCCACTATATTTATATAAGTGGGGAGAAAATGACACGCCCAACGTGGGGCTCGAACCCACGACCCTGAGATTAAGAGTCTCATGCTCTACCGACTGAGCTAGCCGGGCCTGTCTGTGGAAGCAAGATGCAGTGATATGACGAGAGAGTGAATAAGAATTTTGGCAGCATCTTGGGTGATAAATGATTGTATTTTGGATTTGTTCCTTAGGTGGAAGTGACATGATTTAATAAGTGACTGGATATGAGGAGTGAATGACAGGGCAGAATCTAGGATAACCCCAAGGCACCGGGCCTGGGGAGAGGGGGTGATAGTGGAATTGTTAACTATGATGGATACTTCCGGGATGTTACTGGTGTTAGTTGGATGAAAGAGAACCATTTCAGCTTTAGAGAGGTTTAATTTAAGGTAGCGTTGCGACATCCAGGTAGAGATAGCGGACAGGCAGGAGGAGACGCGAGTTAGGAGTTCTGGGTTGAGATCAGGAGATGAGAGATAGATCTGAGTATTGTCAGCATAGAGGTGGTAGTGGAAACCATACAAATTTGCCGAGGGAGGAAGTATAGAGGGAGAATAGTAATAGTAGAGATTATAGATGGCATCATATATGTGAGCATTGGTGGTTCAGTGGTAGAATTCTCGCCTGCCACGCGGGAGGCCCGGGTTCGATTCCCGGCCAATGCATGCAGTCTTTTTTAACATTCTATATTTTTTGTCTGTAAGTTGCCCTTCCATTTAGGTTTCAAGTCATTAAAAGATGAACATTGGTTCATGAAATAAGAAACTTCATGACTTTTGGGCGAATGAGCAGTAGCTCCATACCGGCAAATGCCTCCAACTGTGCATGACCCCAAAAGTCACGAAGTTTCTGATTTCTTTTTTCGGAAACTTCATGACTTTCAGCACATGCGCAGTAGATCCTTACTGGTAAATGCCTCATACTGCACATGCGCTACCAAACGCTGCTGAATCCAGTAAGAAGAGCGCTCGGGAGAAGATGGCTGCCATGAACTCATCTGGAGAAGACCTAGAAGGAGGGGTAAGTAACAAGTTAGAGGCATTTGCCCGGGGGAAGGTAGGCTGGGGGGGAGGAGAGAGGAGGCCTACGCAGGGGAGGGTTTTTGTGCCTAGAGGGTTGAATTCTCCTTTAATGGACACAGCACTAAAAGTTGAATAAATGCATGTTCTCACAGTGGCCTAATGGCCTAATGTGTTTTCCTGGTCATCCCTGGCAGCATAATAATAACCTTTGGGTATGCTCTCTCCCTGTTGGATGAGCAGAAGAAAACAACATGCCTCCCATACCCATAAGTACCTCCTCCTCCAACTCCCCTCATCTTAGTACTAAGCACAAACAAGCTAGGGTGGGTATGCTGCCATAGGGATGACCAGGAAAAGAAAATTATGGTAAGTATGAAACAATTTTCCTTTTTCCTGGTGCTGTAAAACTACAACTCCCATCTCCCTAAACTTTTCACTCTTTTGAAGCACACAACAGCATTAATGAAAATAGACACCATACCAACAACTTTGGACACTCCTTGTCAGGGGCAACTCTCCTCAGGCAGCAGCACCAGAGAGGTTTCCAGGGGTGGCAAAAAGCCGCTTGTGGTACCTTTAAGAGCCAAATTTCTGGTTTGTTTTTAAACCAGAAATTCAGCTTTACTATTGTGAGAGAGTGCAATTGTACTTTCTGCACTAGTGTTCCTGCCTCCCCTTCCTATAGGTAAGCCGGCAAGGGGGGGGCATTGCAGGAGCCGCCTCAGGCAGAATCAGAATCAGCGTTACTCCTTGTGTTAAAACATGACAGAATTCTGCACTGGTTTAGATGATACAGAATTGGAACTGAATTATGTTTGTGGCAGTGCTGCTACACAAGGAAGACCATACATTGTACATATAGTACTTATCTTCTTTGGCTTAACTGTTTCTTTATTTGAGAAAGGCAGAGTAAGGATGCAAGTAAGATGGTAGCAAACTAATCTATAGGATTATTGTGAACATCTGGCGTTGGTGGTATAGTGGTGAGCATAGCTGCCTTCCAAGCAGTTGACCCGGGTTCGATTCCCGGCCAACGCAGAAGACATTTTAGTTTCCTGCTTGGGTTCCATTTCTAGTCAATACATTAAGTTCTTATGTTTCATTTCATACTATATATTTGTTTTGCATTGTATGGTAAATCTATATTAACCATTGAACACCATAGATAGAAAAATAAGTGAAATTAAACACGTGCCACAAAAATTGCCCCAACGTGAAAGATCTCACCTAGTGATGTGCATTACAATTGTCTGCAAGGTGCAAAATATATCAAACTTCTGCTGCGGAGCACTGAACAAAGCATTCTTGGAGTCTGGTAAGGTTAATATCAATATGTCGGCTTTATTTATGTGCTTTTAAAATTACAAAGTAGGGGATTTACATCTAACGCGTTTCGTGTCAAAAGACTTGACACTTCATCAACGAAGTGTCAAGTCTTTTGACACGAAACGCGTTAGATGTAAATCCCCTCCTTTGTAATTTTAAAAGCGCATAAATAAAGCCGACACATTGATATTAACCTTACCAGACTCCAAGAATGCTTTGATCAGCACTCCGCAGCGGTAACAGAGGATTGATGTAGTAGCCGGTCAGAAGGAGCTGGCGTGCATGGGATGAGCTCCGCCATTGCCACATCGCTGTTTTTTGTTTTGAAGGTGCAAAATATAGGCAATTTTATTAACTATGGAAATGTGGAACATTGAATTAATACCACATAGCAACTTCTAGCACTCTTCATGTAATATAACTATAGCTTCCAGAATTTGGCACTACTTTAGATATTATGGAATGCTTGGGTTATAGTTCTTATACACAAAGAGTACCTGGAGCTTTCAGTTTCGGTTTAACCTTTAAATAACAATAGGTGTAAAAGAAAATGTTTGCATTTCTCAAGTAAAAACACATAAACCAAAAATAACGAGTATGGTTGACATAGAAGTCTTAAAATCTTGACAGTTGCAAGTTTACTTTTTTGAACATTCAAGTCTCTATTTGTATCCAGTATAAAATGAAACATAAAGTTCCATGCTAGAAGTGGTAGGCCGTTTTTCAAGGCTAATGGTACACATTTTCAATGTGTACCAACAAAAGGGATTGTTTCTGCCCAGTCTCGAACCAGGGACCTTTCGCGTGTTAGGCGAACGTGATAACCACTACACTACAGAAACTTCATGCATGACAGGGTTTAGAAATCTGCTCTTCATGATAAAGTAGAGTATTTGAATGGCTAATTTCATACAATATTTATTTACATTAGCACTGAAAAAAATTATTGTTTTTTAATAGGTAGATAATAGGTAGTTTAATAGGTAGGTTTTTTAATAGGTTTAATAAGATGTTTCATTTTGTCACCTTCTAGGCAGAAAGCACTGTTGGTTACGGTTACATAAGAAATAGTTGTTTGTTAAACATAGAAATATAAATTCTTTCATTAAAAAATATAATATTTAAGTAATACTTTCCATAGAACAGAATACTAACAATATTTTTAGGAGACAACATCACATAGGGCTGAACTCCAAGGTGCAATGTCTTAAGATCTGATGCAAGAGGAAGTGCATGCGACAAGATGGATGCACCGAATATAATGTATAAGTAATAGAAATATCTCATCTACAAACTGCATGCATCCGACGCGACATGACTGTTGGGTGAAGATGCAACGTTTGGCGTTCCCATCCGACAGTCCACTTATATTTATATAAGGGGGGAGAAAATTACACGCCCAACGTGGGGCTCGAACCCACGACCCTGAGATTAAGAGTCTCATGCTCTACCGACTGAGCTAGCCGGGCCTGTCTGTGGAGCTAATACAAAAGAATGCAGTGTATAGTAACTACTATATTGATATTCAGAAAAACTTTTTTATAATTTAAAAACAATATATGACTATGCTATTTTGCATCAATATGTGTTCCTTGGCCCAGAGTCAGTCAGATTAGAAAAGTCAGGACATTTCAGTAACATACCCGGGACTGCAGGTTGAGCTGTCAAAATTGGAATTGTACCATGAAAAATGGGACAGTTGGGAGGTATGGGGGGAATAGTTATTTGCGTAAAATCACTGCACCATAATCCAGAGCAAAGTACATTGTAGTGACCAACCCTACAGAAGGGGCCATAGATGAAGAAGCCAGAGGCTCAATGAATGAATGAATGAATGAAAAGGTGTTCTAGTTACCCTTTAGCAGTAGGCTAGTTTCCTTATTGGACTGCTTACTATGAATTCACTGTGAAATCATTCAATATAGGCTAATACTCACATTTGAAAATTAAACATTGTGTATGAATTAAGTTACTCTTCACTCTCCCAATCTCAAGAATCAGTCTCTGATCAGGACTGATCCCCAACATCAGTTTTTGTTCCACTCCCATCTCAGCAAACCCATTCTGTATGAATATTGCTTTGTGCCCAGACCATTATTGTGCTGAAACAGGGTAGTAAGAAGCAAAATAATTTATATCAATTTTTTTCACAATAATTCCCATTTAAATAACAGTTTTATGAGATTATGCAGCCTCTACATAACAATGCATCCCCTGGCAAATGGGCACTAATGAAAAGTTAAAGGGTACAGTGACTCGGATGGTTTGCAATGCTGTAAAATCTGACTGATTATAGCAAATTGCTTCTTGTTTGCTATTGGTTACAATTAAAGAGTAATCAATGTTGCTTTGTTTAGTGTAAGAAATAGCAAATTAGATATTTAATTACAAAATAAAATAAAACTATGCAAAAAGTACAGGTGGAAAATACTGTCATTTAAGAGGTGCAAAAAACTTTCTGCAAGACATAGGTTGATCCAGCAGTCATCTGATCCTTCAAATACATTATCCATTTGCACCCAGCCCCTGCTTAAAGGAGTTATTGCAGTCATAACCCCACCCTTCCTGTGTTCTTTTAAGGAACAGTAAAACCAAAAAAGTGTTTTAAAGGAATGACAATATATTGTCATTGCTTTTTATTTTTTATTCTATTCCTTCACTCGAACTAAGTAAATGTGCCCCACAGTGTACACACTCTAACACAACTACATGTTTGTGTCTACATAAAACCGCACCAATAGAAATAATCAGAGACACCATTAATTAATGTGTTTCAGTCATCAATTGAAGTTCTATACAATGGGGAGTAATGTTATACTTAAACAGGGCAGAAAATTGAGCGCCCGAACAGGGACTTGAACCCTGGACCCTCAGATTAAAAGTCTGATGCTCTACCGACTGAGCTATCTGGGCTCTGAAGTTACAAGATATGATTGTGTACTAGGATGGTAGAGAATACTGATTGCATTCATTTCTGTTCTATGTGTACTGTAAAAAGATTAGTGGGGGGTTTTAGTGTAGGAAGACATACAGGTGGGACTTCTAGATCCTCTAATTGCTTTCCCACGGCAATGAAGAGAATTGCGATTGGTAAAACATATGCGTCACTTCGGCTTTCTGAAGTTGTGCGACTAATCTCTTCATCTACCATTGCCCTAATCTATTTTTGGGCTGAAATCTATCCCATGTGCATAGTGGCAGGTAAAGACAAATGGCTGGTTTGGAAGCTAAAAAACTCTGGCAAAGCTAATGCAGAGCAGCAAAGCTCTCTCCAAAAAAAACCCACTTTGTTTTGATTTAATAATTACTTTACTTAGGCACCACTAAAAGCAAAGTTTAGGTGCTATAGTTCAATTCTAACCAGAGTACTATCTGTATGAGGATAATCGGAATGTATTAAATTGAACCTAATCTTGGTTAAGAGGACTTGTAGCTCGAGCTTTAATTAGCTGAAGCTGAATATTTAGCAACACATCTCTACAACTCATTAACTTCTTATTGCTGTATCTACAATGTCACATGGCTTGTGCTTAATATATTCATTTTGGAAAAGCTCCAATATAGTCATTTCTGACTTGTTACGTCTCCTTGTTTCTGCAGATGTTCACATACGACTTTCAGTCCTTTTGCAGACACTCAAAGGGGGAGGAATACAGCAACAGATCCCACCCACCTTTACCCAAAATGGTTTGCTCCACCTCTTTTTTTTCAGATTAGAGCAGTCTGTGAATTTAAGAGTTACAGTTATTCAGCAAGACTCTTCTATCAGGTAAGTGTAGTGTTTGTACAACTTATTCACTTACACAATATATAAAAGCTTATAAGAATTAGCTTAGTGAAGTTATTATTACTGAGAATTTAGATGTAAGGATTATACATCTTTAAAAAAAAAAATCGAGCCAGGTAGGAGTCGAACCTACAATCTTCTGATCCGTAGTCAGATGCGTTATCCATTGCGCCACTGGCCCACTTATAGTTAAGTCTTAATTGCATAGAAATTTCTTGGTTTCAGCTAAACCTAAATAATAAATTTTTATTAACATTTATTAAAATTACTTATCAGTCGGTGTCCTATTGGGCTCCCAGTAATCTCGGGGTCTGCTTCCTTTATAATTATATTCCCTCATTAAAGGACCAGCAGGAACAAAAATGAAAAACAATCATTGATCTGATGTATAATCTATATTAAATATGACTCTTCTATCAGGTAAGTGTAGTGTTTGCATAGCTAACTCACTAAGATGATATATAAAAAGCCATTACAATTATCTTAGTGAAGTTATTATTACCAAGATTTTATATGTAAGGATGATACAACTTTAAAAAATCCGAGCCAGGTAGGAGTCGAACCTACAATCTTCTGATCCGTAGTCAGACGCGTTATCCATTGCGCCACTGGCCCACTCATGGTTAAAGATTACGTGGCTCCACCTAAACCTAAATAATACATGTTAATTAATTCTTATTGAAAATTGCTTATCAGTCAGTGTCCCACTGGGCTCCCAGTTATCTCGGGATTGGCTTCCTTTTTAATTACACCCCTTATTAAAGGACCAAAAATGAAGACGCACGGATTTCATAGTAATGACTGATTAATACTGTTAACCCTGAAAATATCTTGTGAATATTTAAATAAACCTGGGAATTGACTTTTATTATTAATGTGTGGTGTTCTGATATAAAGGAGCGCTAACCTGGTAAATGACACAGGGGATTATGTTAAAAGGTACTAAGTTTGCCCAGGAGCAGCGACCAATCAGCAAGTAGAAATTATTGGCAAACATCTTATTGGTTGCTATGTGTTATTGTTCCTGGTCAAACTTAGAGCTTTTTTATTACATATAGGGGGTTGTGTCTCTCTCTTTAATAAAGGAGAGTTGCAGCTGAACACTGCTTGGCAAGTTTCTTCCTAATTCTTATTTCAATTGAATATTTGGAAACAAACGTTTTACATTACTATAATATAAGTAAATGTTATTGCAGCTTGTATGTGAGAATTTATTTCATGCTACCCACCTGACTACTCTAATGTCTTGTCTAGCAAACTCTAAAAGCCTGTCTCACTTTATGCTCAATAGCCTTGTTGCAGTCATTTGGAGCAGAATGCAGCCCAACCAGGTCCGGACTGAGAATTAAAATAGGCCCTGGCATTTCAGGAACATAGATGCCCAATCAGCCCACATAGAGGCCCAAACAGCCCCCACCAGCCCACTAAATACTGACTTTCTATGGGATCTTATAGCAGCCCCTCTGGCATTTGCCAGAACCCACAGTCCGGGCCTGAGCCGTCCTAAATAATATATTTGCATGGGGAAATCTATTCATGTTACTCACCTGACTACTCAAATTTCCTGTCTGGGAAACAAGAAGCCTATACTCCTTTATTGCAGAGTAGTGATGGGCGAATTTATTCGCCAGGCGCGAATTTGCGGCAAATTTGCGCGTTTCGCCACCAGCGAATAAATTTGAGAAACGCCCGCGAAAATTCGCGCCAAAAACGGGCGCCGACGGCAAAAACCGGCGCCGGCGTAGAAAAAATGGGCGCCGGCGTCAAAAACGGGCGCCGGCGTCAAAAACGAGATGCCGGCGCCGTTTCGCAAATTTTTCGCCGTTTCGCCGGATCAACTAGCCATTAGACAGGTTAAAGGACACATATTGTGTAAAAAATAAGAATGTACCAGTGCG
The DNA here is from genome assembly GCF_017654675.1 of Xenopus laevis. Taxonomy (NCBI): domain Eukaryota; kingdom Metazoa; phylum Chordata; class Amphibia; order Anura; family Pipidae; genus Xenopus; species Xenopus laevis. The sequence continues at coordinate 145,487,247 of NC_054375.1, forward strand.
TTATACTCATTTAGATATAGAAGAATTGTGCTTAAAAAGTTGTGTTTCAGGCTAATTTATTGAATATTTCTGCAAAAAACCCTAATTATCCCTCCCTTTTCTTCCACTTCCTGTTCCCTGAATTCCAAGGCTGTGCAGGGGAGCCGGCGGCTCTCAGCTCAGTGCACTGGAGGACAGGAACCAATCAGCAGCTAGCAGGACCTGATAGGGAACAGAAGCCTGTCTGTGCTTGTGTGACTGCAGGGCTGTGATTGGCTGTCCCCCTCCTACTGTGCTTCTGGCAGGGACCGTTAGGACACACCCACCCCTCATTTGAAACACAAACAGAGACCAGAGAACATCTATAGGGAGCTCAAATCAAGGGGCGATTGTTAAAGATAATATTAATTTTTAGCACCATGTAAAAGCAACACTATATATTACTTATAATTGCCTGCAAAACAATTTGGGTTTTTTCATTCATCCTACGTTTCCTTTAAAAAAAGTATATGTGTATATGTCTCCTTTAAAAAAAGTTAAAAGGTTGAACTTGATGGACGTGTGTCTTTTTTTAACCTAACTTACAATGTTACTATATTACACACTTACTGTTTCTGCCTACTGTTACTGTTTTTGTAGTTTTTCAAATTTTTCCAGCTTGCATACACGTACACATACATACACACATACACACATACATACATACACACACACACACATACACACATACATACACACATACATACACACACACACACATACACACATACATACACACATACATACACACACCTTTTGCAAGTCTGCACACATAAAATATTTTTTACTTTGCCTTTATTTTCTATTTTCAGCCTTTTGTCATAAAAAATGTTTACTTGACTGTTTTGCACACAAATCACTAAGTTTGATTGGTTATTTTTGTATATTATTGAATTGATATATTTCATTGGAGTTTCTGTGTATTTTTAGCTGTTCATTTACTGGTTTTGCTTATTCTTGAATTATATTTATTATTTTTTTCTCTTCCTTTTTATTGCTTGCTTTATATTTATTTTGCTAGTGATACACATCATAATCATTGTTTTATCACATTGTCAGTGATTTTGTTGTGTTTTTAGTTGAGTTTTGTAGTTTTATTGATTTATTTATTTTATCTATTTTTCTCTTGTCTCTGCCTTGCTTGTGCTGCAGTGGTCTGTCTTTGCATAGCTGGCAGCTTTTTTTTGGCTACTGTTCACATTGTGATTACTTGATTTTCTTGTCACTAATCGTGAACTCTAGGGTGCATATTACTCTGTATATATTTTGCTGGCAATATGTAATTGGTTTTTAATTTTTTATTATTTGTGGTTTTTGAGTTATTTAAGTTATTTAGCTTTTCATTCAGCAGCTCTCCAGCTTTCAATTTCAGTAATAGGGTTGCTACGATGCAAATTAACCTAGCAACTATGCATTGAATTGAATAAGAGACTGGATTATGAATAGGAGAGGCCTGAATAGAAAGATGAGTAATAAAAAGTAGCAATAACTATAAATTTGTTGCTTTGCAGAGAATTTTTTTTCAGATGGGGTCAGTGACCCCTATTTAATGGAGTCTATGGGAGATGGTCTCCCCATAATTTAGAGCTTTCTGGATAATGGGTTTTCAGACTTTCTTTTCTGGTTTAAGTCATTATCACTGTTTGTCAAACTTTAATAAATGGATGCTATAGTTTTATACCCGAATCCGGGTCACGGCATCTTTTTAAACTTTAGTACTTTACTATAAGTGGGCCAGTGGCTCAATGGATAACGCGTCTGACTACGGATCAGAAGATTGTAGGTTCGACTCCTTCCTGGCTCGTTTATTTTTGAAAGATGTATCACCCTTAAATCTAAATTCTTGGCAATAATAATTTCACTGAGCCAATTGTTATGAGCTTTTCTAAATCATCTAAGTGAGTTAGCTATGCAAACACTACACTTACCGGATAGAAGAGTCATGTTTGATATAGATTATATATCCGATCAATGATTTTTTCCATTTTTGTTCCTGCTGGTCCTTTAATAAGGGGATATAATTATAAAGGAAGCAGACCCTCTACTTGGAGCCCAGTAGGACAGTGACTGATAAGCAATTTTAATAAATGTTAATAAAAATGTATTATTTAGGTTTAGGTGGAGCCAAGTAATCTTTAACCATGAGTGGGCCAGTGGCGCAATGGATAACGCGTCTGACTACGGATCAGAAGATTGTAGGTTCGACTCCTACCTGGCTCGGATTTTTTTAAAGTTGTATCATCCTTACATATAAAATCTTGGTAATAATAACTTCACTAAGATAATTGTTATGGCTTTTTATATATCATCTAAGTGAGTTAGCTATGCAAACACTACACTTACCTGATAGAAGAGTCATATTTAATATAGATTATATATCAGATCAATGATTCTTTATCATTTTTGTTCCTGCTGGTCCTTTAATGAGGGAATATAATTATAAAGGAAGCAGACCCCGAGATTACTGGGAGCCCAATAGGACACTGACTGATAAGCAATGTTAATAAATGTTAATAAAAATTTATTATTTAGGTTTAGCTGAAACCAAGTAATTTCTATGCATTTACAACTTAACCATAAGTGGGCCAGTGGCGCAATGGATAACGCGTCTGACTACGGATCAGAAGATTGTAGGTTCGACTCCTACCTGGCTCGGATCTTTTTTTTTTTTTAAAGATAAATACTTCTAAATTCTCAGTAATAATAACTTCACTAAGCTAATTGTTATAAGCTTTTATATATTGTGTAAGTGAGTAAGTTGTACAAACACTACACTTACCTGATAGAAGAGTCTTGCTGAATAACTGACACTCTTTAAATTCACAGACTGCTCTAATCTGGAAAAAAAAGAGGTGGAGCAAACCATTTTGGGTAAAGGTGGGTGGGATCTGGTGCTGTATTCCTCCCCCTTTGAGTGTCTGCAAAAGGACTGAAAGTCGTATGTGAACATCTGCAGAAACAAGGAGACGTAACAAGTCAGTAATGAGTATATTGGAGCTTTTCCAAAATGAATATATTAAGCACAAGCCATGTGACATTGTAGATACAGCAATAAGAAGTAAATGAGTTGTAGAGATGTGTTGCTAAATATTCAGCTTCAGTTAATTAAAGCTCGAGCTACAAGTCCTCTTAACCAAGAAAGGACTAGGTTCAATTTAATCCATTCAGATTATCCCCATACAGATAGTACTCTGATTAGAATTGAACTATAGCTCCTAAACTTTGCTTTTAGTGGTGCGTAAGTAAAGCAATTATTAAATCAAAACAAAGTGGGTTTTTTTGGAGAGAGCTTTGATGCTCTGCATTAGCTTTGGCAGAGTTTTTTAGCTTCCAAACCAGCCATTTGTCTTTACCTGCCACTATGCACATGGGATAGATTTCAGCCCAAAAATAGATTAGGGCAATGGTAGATGAAGAGATTAGTCACACAACTTCAGAAAGCCGAAGTGACGCATATGTTTTACCAATCGCAATTCTCTTCATTGCCGTGGGAAAGCAATAAGAGGATCTAGAAGTCCCACCTGTATGTCTTCCTACATTAGAACCCCCCAGTAATCCTTTTACAGTACACATGGAACAGAAATTAATGCAATCAGTATTCTCTACCATCCTAGCTCACAATCATTTCTTCTGACTTCAGAGCCCGGATAGCTCAGTCGGTAGAGCATCAGACTTTTAATCTGAGGGTCCAGGGTTCAAGTCCCTGTTCGGGCGTACAAGTTTTTGCCCTGTTTTAACATTACTCCCCATTGTATAGTACTTCAATTGATGACTGAAACACATTCATTCATGGTGTCTCTGATTATTTCTATTGGTGCGGTTTTATGTAGACACAAACATGTAGTTGTGTTAGAGTGTGTACACTGTGGGGCACATTTACTTAGTTCGAGTGAAGGAATAGAATAAAAAATAAAAAGGAATGACAATATATTGTCATTCCTTTAAAACACTTTTTTGGTTTTACTGTTCCTTAAAGGAACAGTAACGTCAAAGACGAATAGTGTTTTAAAGTAATAAAAATATAATGCAGTGTTGCCCTGCACTGGTAAAACTGCTGTGTTTGCTTAAGAAACACTACTATAGTTTATATAAATAAGCTGCTTTGTAGCAATGGGGGCAGCCATTCAAAGGAGAAAAGACTCAGGTTACACAGCAGATAGCAAATAAACTCTGTTCTGTCTAAATGTGTTATCTGTTATCCATTAGTTATCCTGTGCCATATAGCTGTTTTTCAATTTCCGCCATTGCTCCACAGCAGCTTGTTCATATGAACTATAGTAGTGTTTCTGAAGCAAACACATCAGTTTTACCAGTGCAGGGCAACACTACATGATATTTTCATTACTTTAAAACACTTACATTTTTTGGTGTTACTGTTCCAAAACAGTAACACAGAAAGCATGGGATTAGGACTGTAAAAACACCTTTAAACGGGGGCTGGTGGTGCAATGGATAATGTATTTGACTAAGGATCAGATGACTGCTGGATCAACCTATGTCTTGGATAAAGTTTTTTGCCCCTCTTAAATGACAGTATTTTCCACCTGTACTTTTTGGATAGTTTTATTTTATTTTGTAATTAAATATCTAATTTGCTATTTCTTACACTAAACAAAGCAACATTGATTACTCTTGAATAGTAACCAATTGCAAACAAGAAGCAATTTGCTATAATCAGTCAGATTTTACAGCATTGCAAACCTTCGGAATCACTGTACCCTTTAACTGTTCATTAGTGCCCTTTTGCCATTGTTATGTAGAGGCTGCATAATCTCATAAAACTGTTATTTAAAGGGGAATTATTGTGGGGAAAAAATCAATTTAGATTATTATGCTTCTTATTACCCTGTTTCAGCACAATAATGGTCTGGGCACAAAGCCCAATACAGAAATGGTTTGCTGAAATGGGAGTGGCACAATAACTGATGTTGGGGTTCAGACCCCCAACATCAGTGCCCAAACTCATAATGCTCTTGTGGCTAAACGAATGAAAATCACAACCAACAATGATTTCAATATCTATTGGAAACCTTCCCAGAAGAGTAGCAAAGGGAAAAGCAACTATATATTATGAATGAGATGTTGGACAGACAGGTGTCCAGATACTGTTGGCATTATAGTGTATATTAGATCATTAGTGTCATGCCACTGGCTTCTGTGTCTGTGGCCCTTTCAGTAGGGCTGGTCACTAGAATGTATTGTATATGACTGGATTATGGTGCAGTGATTTTATGCAAATTACTGCTCTCCCACTTCCACTATGATTCCCATACCTTCCAACTGTCCCATTTTTAACGGAACAGTTCCGATTTTGACAGATCAACCCGCAGTCCCGGTCTTGTTACTGAAATGTCTCAACTTTTGATCTCTTGCACTGATGACAGAAAAAGATACAAAGTTTCTAACTTAATTGGCTGTTGGCAGAGAGCCCAGGATCGATACTTAGATACTTTTGTAACAATGTAAGATAAGTATAGAACCCATTGTAACAATTTAAGATAAGCGGGTCTCTTGGGCAAACTGTGATTTGCAGCTTAAAGAACCAGTAACATCTTTTTTTGTATTAAAAAAATTAAAATTACAGCCTGCATATATATTTATATTCACCCTCCTTTTACCTGAAAAGTCCCCAGTAAAAACTCCCCTCCATGCTCTGAACTGACTTTTAAAAAAGGGCGATGTGGCGACCAATCTTTACCCATTGAAGTACGTGCGTGTCCCAGACAGTGCTCCTCCTCCCAGGACTTCCGGCAGGATCCTGGAAGTCAGAAGAGCTGCAGAGCAGCCGGCAACTGGCGCATAAGTTCTCCCTCTTCATTCGGTGTTTTTTTTAGTATGACACGACTTGGTGAGGGGAGTGAATGGCACAGTTAGAGCAGCGACGGTGAGAGGAACACGGAGGGAGGGAGAAGCGACTGCATTGAAAGGGGACGCTAAGGAAAGGAGAAGGCTGGATGATAGAACGGCAGTGAGTGGAACATGGAGGGGGAGGAAAGGAGAAGGCTGGGTGAGGGAACAGTGGTGAGAGGAAGACAGAGGAGGGGAAGGAAAGTTGAAGGCTGTGTGAGGGAAGGCAGTGAGAGTAACAGGGGGGGGCAGGCTGCATTGAAAGCAGATGCTCAGGAAGAGAAAAGGCTGGGTGAAGGATGGTGAGGAAACGGCAGTGAGAGGAACAAGGAGGCAACAGCTGTGTGACAGGAGCACGGAGGAGGGGGGAAAGCTGCACGGACAGACGCTGACATCGGTGAGAGAGTAACATCACTTCCGGAAGTGATGTCACGAATACCAGGAACAGGCACACAGCTGTGTGCACGTAGGGGAGAAGAAGGAAGATGAAGCTAGAAGATGGTGGAGACCCTTTGGACGCTGTGGGACAGCGCCGGTTTAAGTTTTTTTGGATGTCTTACTGAAACAGCAGGAAAGAGCAGCATATTGGGGGTAAGCAATGTATAGTCATTATTTTTTATTGTGAATAAAAAATGATGTTACTGGTCCTTTAAAGAGCAATTCACCTTCATTAGCAAAACTATAATAACACAGAAACACCACAGAAATGTGTTCAAACTTTCATAACCTGCCAAATTTTGTAAAATGGACATGGTAATTAAGGGGTGTGGCCACAAAAATAGGCATGCTCAAACAAATTTGCCGCACTTCATGGAGCAAATCTTTCTATTTTTAAAATGTTGGGAGGTATGTATTCCCCAGGCCTGACCAGATCATTGCCCCATTTGACCTGCCATTTGCTGGGTCTAATCTGACTGCTCTGGGCCAGGGAACACATATTGATGCAAAAGAGCTTAATTTATTTTTAAACTGAAAAAAGTTTTTCTAAATATAGTAGTTACTGCATTATTTTGCAAAGTCTAAACATTCAGGCCCGGCTAGCTCAGTCGGTAGAGCATGAGACTCTTAATCTCAGGGTCGTGGGTTCGAGCCCCACGTTGGGCGTGTCATTTTCTCCCCACTTATATAACAACCTTCCTTTTCTTCTTTGAGTCTTGTAAATCTTTACCTTCACAATATTTCTTAATAATGCTGATTTTTCAGGAATTCATTTGAATCATATTAAATGTATAACATTTTAAAATACCTCTTCTTTTCTGTTATTCTTCCAAAGTTTTAAAAAAAGTGGTTAAAAAGTCTAAACAAATACACCTTTATTACTGGCAATTTGGACATTAGAGCCGGAGTGACCATGCTTTACTAATGTGAGGTCTTTTAGGGTTGAACTCCACGTGGAAACGTCTTCAGATGCACAGAAGCGCATGCGACAAGATGGATGCGCTGAATATAATGTAAGTAATAGAAATATCTTACCCAGAAACTGCATGCACATGCCGCAAATTGCGTCTTCACATTGCGTCTTCATCCGACATTCGTGTAGGATGGATGCAGTTTGTAGGTGCGATATTTCTTACATTATATTTGGATGTTGTCCCATTATTCTATACATTCATAAAAGCATTGTTAGCATTCTGCCATGGAAAAAAATACTAAAATATTATATTAATTGATAAAAGAATTTATATTTCTATGTTTAACAAACAACTATTTCTTATGTAACCGTAACCAACAGTGCTTTCTGCCTAGAAGGTGACAAAATGAAACATCTTCTATTTTTATTGAGGAAACCTATTAAATCTATACATATTAAAAAACAATAAATTGTTTCAGTGCTAATGTAAAGAAATAAAAATGGTATGAAATTAGCCATTCAAATACTATTACCACGAAGAGCAGATTTCTAAAAACCATCATACATGAAGTTTCTGTAGTGTAGTGGTTATCACGTTCGCCTAACACGCGAAAGGTCCCCGGTTCGAGACCGGGCAGAAACAATTTTGTTGTTGGCATTGAGGTACATATTGTTATCCATGAAAAACGGCCTACCGCTTCTAGCATGAAACTTTATGTTTTAGTTTATACTGGATACAAATAGAGACTTGAATGCTGAAAAAAGTAAACTTGCAACTGTCAAGATTTTAAGACTTCTATGTCAACCATACTCGTTAATTTTGATTTACAAGTGTTTTACTTGAGAAATGCAAAGATTTTCTTTTACACCTATTGTTATTCAAAGGTTAAACCGAAACTGAAAGCTCCAGGTATTCCTCGTGTATAAGAACTATAACCCAAGCATTCCATAATATCTAAAGTAGTGCCAAATTCTGGAAGCTATAGTTATACTACATGAAGAGTGCTAGAATTTGCCATGTGGTATCAATTCAACTTTCCATATTTCCATAGTCAATTATATTGCCTATTTTTCGCACCTTGCAGACAATTGTAATTGCACATCAGTAGGTGAGATCTTTCATGTTGGGGCAATTTTTGTGACAGGTGTTTAATTTCACTTTTTTTTCTATCCATGGTGTTCAATAATTTCTTCATATAGATTAACCATACAATGCAAAACAAATATCATATAGTGTGAAATGAAACATATGAACTTACTGTATTGGCTAGAAATGGATAAATGTTTAGTAGGATGGGAGCTTTAGTTGTGTAGCACCTGGATTGTCCTACAATGCCATTCTCTGATGCAGGGGTCCCCAACCTTTTTCACCCGTGAGCAACATTCAGATGTAAAAGAGTTGGGGAGCAACACAAGCATTAAAAATTTCCTGGGTAGTGCCAAATAAAGGCTGTGATTGGCTATTGGTAGAGCCTATGTGGACTGGCAGCCTTTTGTTTGGCTGTACATCTGGTTTTTATACAACCAAAACTTGCCTCCAAGCCTGGAATTCAAAAATAAGCTCCTGCTTTGAGACCACTGGGAGCAACATCCAAGGGGTTGGAGAGCAACAAGTTGCTCACGAGCTACTGGTTGGGGATCACTGGGGAAGCAATATTGAAAACTATATTGTTCAATCACAATGTGTACTTTTGCACCTGAAAGCAGACAACTCAAGCAAAAGGCTTGTAGGGAAGAGTCTCGGATTGCATGGCTATGAACCATTCTTCATTTTATTCATTTCTGTTCCAAAATTCAAAATAAAGGTCAGTTTGAAATATTTTTTTAACAATGTGGTGCACAACGTACAGAGAAAAATGATACATTCCTAGTAGTAATGGGCGAAACTCACCTGTTTCGCAAAAATTTGCAGAAATGCATTGCAGTTTATGGGCAAAAAATTGCGATACAATTTTTTTCACCTATTACAGTCTATGGGCGTAACTTTTACAGTGAAACTTGGCTCATCACTAATTCCTAGTTTATTTGTCAATTTCTAACAAATTTCTTTAGCCAGTCTATGCAATAAATGCAAGTATATATAAACACATAATCTAGTATGAAATGGCAAACAACAACTTACTGTTTTGACTCAAAATGGAACACAATTAGGAAACAAAAACTGTCTTTGCGTTGGCCGGGAATCGAACCCGGGTCAACTGCTTGGAAGGCAGCTATGCTCACCACTATACCACCAACGCCAGATGTGTGACATAATTGATTATAATAGATATAGATTAGTTTGCTACCATCATCCTCGCTTCTCCCTTTCTCAAATAGTTAAGCCAAAGAAGATAAGCACCATATGTACAATTTATGGTCTTCCTTGTGTAACAGGACTGCAACAAACATAATTCAGTTCCAGTTCTGTAGCATCTAAACTAGTGCAGAATTCTGTCATGTTTTAATTTTGCTACATAAGGAGTGTCAAAAGTTGTCTTTATGACAGGCCCGGACTGGCAATCTGTCTACTCGGGCAAAGGGCCTCTCCATTTTTGGCTGAAATGGGCCGCTTTGTGGAGTTAAACTGTAGACATATACAAAAGCAAGGCTGTGCTTTCTTTCTCCCGCACTAATGTTCCCCGCAGTAACTGTGATCCGTTGAACTGACTGAAGCCCTCCCCCAGGGCGTATCTGTTTTCTTTTTTTTCTGATTGGGGTTTGAGCGAGTGGGACTGGGAGGAGGAGCGTTCATTACATTGGCGTAACTAAGGGGGGGGGTTCCTGAATGGTCACCGGGAACCTTCTTTAAGCGACTGCACTGAGAGCTTTGCAGAGATGGTGATGATCCCGATCCGAGCTGGGCTGCAGGTGCTGTGAGAGAAGCCTGGGTTAGTTTGTTTAGTTGTAGAGCCTGTGCAGCCTGTCAGATAGAGTTACAGCTGGACTTAACCCGTGTGACAGCCATGCCTGTGCTGCAGTGAATTATAAGAGGCAGCACTTGAGAACTGGCGTGTTATTAGACTGGGAGTTGTTGCATTGCCTGGCCTCTAAGGGCTGGTTACCCGCTGCTTCAGTCTGCTGGGAGCTGGACAAAGTTATCTTCCAAATAGCCTGCTGATGGTCTACTGGAGAGGGAAGGGAGGGGGGTGATATCACTCCAACTTGCAGTGTAGCAGTAAAGAGTGACTGAAGTTTCTTATAGCAGAAGTCACATGACCAGCGGACTCCTGAGAAACTGACAATGTCTAGCCCCATGCCAAATTTCAAAATGAAATATTTGCAGAGTGACTTGACTAAATCAGATAAATGAGCAGCAAATTAGAAAATGAGGTTCAATGTTGATAAATGCAAGGTTATAGTATAGTATAAATGTGAGTTATTCATTAAATGGCAGTGTGTAGGGGGTTTCCTAAATTGAGAGGATCTGTGGATTATTGTCTTATATGGTGAAATAAAAAGTTGTCTAATTCCAACTAGCTTGGTGTGAGATCACTTCCTGCCTGAGTCAAAGCTTCTTCCCTGACCGGGAATCGAACCCGGGCCGCGGCGAGAGCGCCAAATCCTAACCACTAGACCACCAGGGAGTGATATCTTTTTTAATTATGTTGGCATTTAAAATGTATAACATATTGGTTGCACTGCTATTTAATTTATCTTTTTGGAGTGCAAATTCTTGCAGAATGCACTTGGCCTCAAGTGCTGCCTAAAAATGGCAGCACTTTTTCAAGAGGGGCACATAGGTTTGGATGATTTCTTGAACAAGCGTAATAATTGTAGGCTATTCTGATACTAAAACCTACAATTAGTATAGATATTGGTATATATATTTTATGTGAGTATATGGAGGGGTTGGTGTGAATGTGTATATGCACATTTCATTTGGGGGGTTTGAATTTGATGGATTTTGATCTTTTTTGAAACCAACTAAACTATATAACTATATGTAACTATGGTAGACTAAAAAATTGTGTCATCATCTGTTTTAAGGGGACAGATTTTTCATTGCACAAAATTTCATGGAAACAAGAGGCACAGAATATTTCAAAACGAAAAAGGCAAAATCCAGAAACTCTAAAGATGGTGTAGGACAGAGTAAAATTGGCCAAAGACAATATAATATATAGACAATATAATTACAATCTTTTCTGGAAAAGATCTTTTGAGGAAAGAATGCTCGTTTGCTCGTTTTCAGTGTAGAGCTGAAATACAGGTAGAAACAATAGAATTCTACCTGTATCTGACTATTCAGCACTAACATTGGCCGATGTTTGGATGCATTCAAAATTTTCTGGCCAACCCGATCGACGAGCCAGCCGATATGCAAGTATTTTGTCAATATCAGTCGGATCGTCTCCCACCATACATGCACCGAATAACCTATGAAAATTAGTTTTGATGTCACCAAATGAGCGAATGTCTCCCCGATATGCCCACGTGATCGGATCATAATGTATTCGACATGGGTGGTCGGATCGCGGGACCACATACACGCATAAATGGGGGAATCCAATGGGATTTTTTAACCTGCTCGATCTGCCCGACTTTCTGCCAGATATCAATCGGGGAAGCCCACACACGGGCCAATAAGATGCCGGCTCGGGCTGTCGACAGCTTTTATCAGCCTGTGTATGGGGGCCTTTATTTTTACAGGGCTGAAGTTTCAAAAGAACTTGAGACTTGCAAGGATACCTTCCTCTATTACAAAGAACACAAAAAAAGCACCCCAGATGGGACTCGAACCCACAATCCCTGGCTTAGGAGGCCAGTGCCTTATCCATTAGGCCACTGGGGCTTATGGACTGCAAGTCTTTTACATTTTAATGCTGTGTGCATGAAAAGCAATGCTGTTGCCTGAGCATTGGGGAGAAAAATTGATCCCTCTTAATTTAATTAAGAGCAGACAAGAAACATTTGAAATGCAAGCATATCATTACGGTTTTAGAGGTGAAAAATGATCATGCACTTTACATACAAAAGGATGACTGAAAAATATTTTTTTTTACCTTCAGTTTAACATGCCCTTTGCTTCATGGCATTAATCCTCAATTTTTTAAAAACTATAGGGGCTCTGGCCACCAATCTTCATCTTTTAATGACTTGTATTGGGTCACCAATGCCCAATGTTTTTTTTTTTTATAACTTTTTATAAACCTGGCCACCAATTTTTTTACTATAACTTTAAGGTACCCTGGCCAATTTTCTTTTTTTATAACTTGCAGGGACCCTGACCACTAATGTTCTTTTTTTTTAATAACTTGTAGGGGGGCCCTGGCCACTAATGTTTTTTATAACTTGTAGGGGGTTTGTGGCCATCAATGTTTTTTCTCTTTAACTTAGAGGGGGGTTTTAATTTTTTTAGCAGTTGTGCATGTGTGGCCTTTGTACTGATGGGTGGGGACTAGGGATGCACCGAATCCAGGTTTTGGTTCGGGATTCGGCCAGGATTCTGCCTTTTTCAGCAGGATTCAGATTCGGCTGAATCCTTCTGCCTGGCCGAACTGAATCCGAATCCTAATTTGCATATGTAAATTAGGGGTGGGGAGGGAAATCACATGACTTTCTGGTCACAAAACAAGGAAGTAGAAATGTTTCCCCTTCCCACCCTTAATTTGCATATGTAAATTAGAGTTCGGATTCGGCCGACTTTCGCAAAGGGTTCGGCCGAATCCAAAAAAGTGGATTCAGTGCATCCCTAGTGGGGACCTAGAAAAATGTTGTGCAGGCCCTGTGATTTTTTTATGGCAGCCCTGTATCCACTACATACATGTTATTTTTGCCTATATGCAAATTCTATAGAAATGAATGTGTTATGTGTGCTAATATGTTGTACTTGGTAAGAAAAAACGGTTGACTCTAAAGTTTCAGTGTTATTGTTTTTATGATTCCTAACCGCTACTATTACTATCCCATTCTTCTGACATTCTAAACGCTCCCTCGTTGCTACAGTATTTAAGCCATACAGCAGTAAAAATTACAAACCTAAGAGCAAGAAACAAAAAATTGCCAAATAATTCAGAAAATACCAAACTAAAAAACCACACCTCTACCTTGCCACCCCACAAATTGCTCCCTTACCTCTCCCAAACTTAGGTAACTAGCATGTAGATATGTTTCAAAAGCACTTTGAATCAGTATAAAGTAAATATTTGTGTAAGAAACACTCCATCTCAGAGTCCGGATAGCTCAGTGGTAGAGCATCAGACTTTTAATCTGAGGGTCAAGGGTTAAAGTCCCTGTTCAGGTGCAGGATATTTTACAAAGGGTCTATTTCCCCAAAATACCAACATTTCCAAGCACTTAACATATTGATGAATAGGTTCACTTCTCAAACTGTTTTTGGTCTGATTAAAACCTGCCCAGAGCTATATGTTCATAAAAGTTTCCATAAGGTTTCCATAAAACATGAAAACCTATTGCAAATTATCTCAGAATATCATTCCCTGTATCATACTAAAAGTTTACTCAGAGGAGAACAGCCTCTTTAATATTCATGACAATTGGTTCCATTGGATGGATTGGAGGGATTCACCCTTGCTCTAAAATTTGATACTATTTCATTAAAAATGAACAGTATGTACACGGGGTCACCATGATCATAAAATGGCTACCATGCAAAATTGCACCCACTGTTATCATGCTACATGGCTTGACAAAGGGTCTGTGTAGCCCAAAATGTTGCCTATGGCATTTTAAGTAAATTTTTTCAATAATACTGGAGTGCTACTGTTTTCATTGGATACATGTAAAGTTTGCCCTGGCAGTGGGTACAGCTTGGACCCTGGGCTGCAAGGACCTTGGTCCGCACTTGAGCTAAAAATGCTCACACTTGAGCTAAAAATGCAGGATGCCTTTACCAGTGGCGTAACTACCAGGGGAGCAGGAGGTGCAGTTGCACCAGGCCCCACTCCCCCTCGGGGCCCACCGGAAACCACTGACTTTTTTTTAGTTTTTTTTATTTTACAATTTTTTTTTGTCTTTCTTTTTTTGTGCTGTGTGGGCGGCTCTTTTTTTGTACTGGCTGGGCGGGCCCTCTCCACTTGTTTTTTTGTGCTGGCTGTGCACCTCCCCCTGCTGTTGGGAACTTTTATGTCCGGTTTCTGTGGAGCCGCTCTTCTGGAAGGTATGAGGGGTTCAGGGGCCCTGAATGCAATAAATTAAGCTGATTATGTCTTCACGTAATTAACTGAGCATGACCTATTGATATATAGGTAAGAAAGATAGACTACATGATGCACTGCACTAAATTTATTGGCTTTCTTGTAGTTCTGCTATTGACTGAAACATTCAGTGAAAAAGACAATTTTAACTTGAGACTTAACATTATAGCCTTCATTTTCAATATTATGTACAAGTGCATGCATTTGCCCCTGAATTCTCTGTTTCTCCCTTGGTCCAGACTGATCATGTTACTTTAGTTAAATCAGACTATCAATTAGATCACAACAGACATTCTGACTTGCAGCTTATTTCTAAATAAAAATGTGTTAAGCCATATGCACTGCATATACATGGCTCTGATTTGCTCTGTTTTCATATTGCATTTTCCATGACCCATGTGCTTCAAGCAGCGTATCGCAGGTGCTCTGCTGGTTTGTAATGTAAAAGAGATTGTCTGACAGGTATATCTCTATTCAAATTGTATGCAAATTAGCTGTGATCTGATTACTGTTTCGATACAGTTGTGTTCTGGTTTGACCATTGTCTTCTGGCCAGGTTATGCAACCGTTAACATGATTTTGAGTCACTTAAAAAAACTGTAATAACACATAAAAACCACAGAAATCTGTTCAGACCTTAACAACCTGACAAATTTTGTAAAATGGAAATGGTAATTAGGGAGCGTGGCCACAACAATAGGAGTACTCAAACACATTTGCCGTGCTACTTGCAGCAAATCTTTTTGTCCTTCTTTCTATTTTCAAAATGTTGGGAGGTATGTATTCTCCCAGTCTGGCCAGATCATTGTCCCATTTGACCTGCCATTTGCTGGGTCTAATCTAGCTTGATAGTCTAAACAGCTTGATTTAAAAACAGTCATATATTGTTTAAAAAAAAAAAAAAAAAAAGTTTTCTGCTTCTCTATAGAGTAGTTACTCTATACTGCATTCTTCTAACTAGTGTTCTTAGACAGGCCCGGCTAGCTCAGTCGGTAGAGCATGAGACTCTTAATCTCAGGGTCGTGGGTTCGAGCCCCACGTTGGGCGTCTATTTTTCTCCCCACTTATATAACAACATTCCTTTTCTTCTTTGAGTCTTGCAAATATTTTATTCTTACTAGTGCTGCTTTTCAGGAATTTTTAATTAATTTCAATCATATTAAATGTATAACATTTTAAAATACCTCTTCTTCTTTGTCATTCTTCCCAAAGTTTTTTTATATTTGTTAAAAAGTCTAAATACCACACCTTTATTACTAGCAATTTGGACATTAGAGCAGGAGTGACCATGCTTTACTAATGTGAGGTCTTTTAGGGCTGAACTCCATGGGGCGACGTCTTCAGATCCGACGCGCTGAGAGGAAGCGCATGTGACAAGACGGATGCACCGGATATAATGTAAGTAATAGAAATATCTCACCCACAAACTGCATGCATCTGACATGACTGTAAGATACAAACGCTGCACGTAGCATCTTCTTCCGACAGTCGTGTCGTATGCATGCAGTTTGTGGGTTAGATATTTCTATTACTTACATTATATTCGGTGCATCTATTTTGTCACATGCGTTTCCTCTTAGTGCATCACATCTGAAGACTTTGTGACGTGGAGTTCAGCCCTAAGTGATGTTGTGCCATTATGATCTACATTCATAAAAGCATTGTTAGCATTTTGTTCCATGGAAAATACTACTTAAATATTAGTTTGATTAATGAAAGGATTTATATTTCTATGTTTAACAAACAACTATTTCTTATGTAACCGTAACCAACAGTGCTTTCTGCCTAGAAGGTGACAAAATGATACATCTTCTATTTTGATTGTGGAAACCTATCAAATCTATACCTATTAAAAAAAAACAATATATTTTTTTCAGTGCTCATGTAAAGAAATAAAAATGGTATGAAATTAGCCATTCAAATACTCTGCTTTATCATTAAAGAGCAGATTTCTAATAGTCATTATGCATGAAGTTTCTGTAGTGTAGTGGTTATCACGTTCGCCTAACACGCGAAAGGTCCCCGGTTCGAGACCGGGCAGAAACAATTTTTTTTGTTGGCCTTGAGGTACACATTGTTATCCTTGAAAAACAGCCTATCACTTCTAGCATGAAACTTTATGTTTTAGTTTATACTGGATACAAATAGAGAATTGAATGTTCTAAAAAGTAAACTTGCAACTATCGAGATTTTAAGACTTTTATGTTAACCATAGTTGTTATTTTTGGTTTATAAGTGTTTTACTTGAGAAATGCAAACATTTTTATTAACTCCTATTGTTATTCAAAGGTTAAACCGAAACTGAAAGCTCCAGGTACTCCTCATGTATAAGAACTGTAACCCAAGCATTCCATAATATCTGAAGTACCAAATTCTGGAAGCTATAGTTATACTACATGAAGAGTGCTAGAAGTTGCCATGTGGTATCAATTCAACTTTCCACATTTCCATACTCTATAATATTGCCTATTTTTTGCATCTTTCAGGCAATTGTAATGCACATCCCTAGGTGAGATCTTTAATGTTGGAACAATTTTTGTGGCACTTGTTTAATTTCACTTGTTTTTCTGTAATATAGATTAACCATACAATGCAAAACAAATATCATATAGTATGAAATGAAACATAAGAACTTACTGTATCGACTAGAAATTGAACACAAGCAGTAAAATAAAAACAGTTACTGCGTTGGCCGGGAATCGAACCCGGGTCAACTGCTTGGAAGGCAGCTATGCTCACCACTATACCACCAACGCCATGAATGATGATGCAGCTACAAATTAATTTGTACTATTTTAGGTCCTCCCTCCCATTTTTAAATACATTTTTAGCCTTTGATGCACCCAACTAAGGTAAATGTTTAGTAGGATGGGAGCTTTAGTTGTGTAACACCTGGATTGTCCTACACTGCCATTCTCTGAGGGAAGCAATATAGAAAACTGTTTTGTTTAATCACAATGTGTACTTCTGCATCTGAAAGCAGACAACTCAAGCAAAAGGCTTGTAGGGAAGAGTTTTGGATTGCATGGCTATGAGCCATTCTTCATTTTATTCATTTCTGTTCCCATAATAAAGACACAATTCAAAATGTAGGTTAGTTGTAAAAAATTTTCGCATGTCTCCATTGTCAACAACGCTGCCTATTTTTCTGACAACTGTGGTGCACAACGTACAGAGAAAAATGATACATTCTTAGTAGTGATGGGCGAAACTGATGTGTTTTTCGAAAGTTTTCAGAAATGAATTGCAGGCTATGGGCGACAATTTTTTTCGCCCATTATAGTCTATGGCCATAACTTTTATGGTGAAACTTGGTGAAAAGTTTCACTCATCACTTCCTAGTTTATTAGTCAATTTCTAACAAATTTATTTAGCCAGTCTATGCAATAAATGCAAATATTTATAAACACATTATCTATGCAATCAAAATAGGCATCATCTTACTGTTTTGACTCAAAATGGAACACAATTAGGAAACAAAAACTGTCACTGCGTTTACCAGGAATCAAACCTGGGTCAACAGCTTGGAAGGCAGCTATGCTCACCACTATACCACCAATGCCAGATGGGTAGATAATTTGTCAAATATCCCCAATTTTTTTTACACAGTTAAGCCACAGAATATAAGCACCATTTGTACTATTTATGGTCTTCCTTGTGTAACAGGACTGCAACAAACTTATTTCAGCACCTGCATAGGTTTATGGCTAATAACACATTGGACACTTTGGGTTACCTAAAACCATAGCGATCAAACTGCTTGAGCCAGAGTTATCAAATGATTTCTGTGCAAGTAAATGGATTTGCTTTTGGTGCTTTGGGTACCTAATATGCAACATTCAAAGAGCCTAGAAGCAGATGTCTCAAGTGTAAGCCTTGTTTTAAATTGGGTGTCTATGGGCCCTGAGTGGCCATCCTTAATTTCATTCATTTTAGTGTTAAAGGGACAGTTCACAGTCTTATAATGAAAACAATCCCTTTAAGCTAGCTAGCATCACATTCATATATCATGCCACAAAGAATTCAAATAATTGCTGGGCTACTTGCAAACATAATTCCCCAAGCAAAAAGAATACAGATGTCCCATTGTTGCTGCAGTGTGTGTGATTGTGCTTTTCTCATGCTGAAGATGTAGGGCCTTTTATATTACAATAAAATTGCCCCTAGTGCAAGTTTGTGTCAGGAACATAAATAGAAAAAGACTTGGAATAATGACAATATCATAACATGAACAAACATTGGCTCCATATCATTCCCCCAGTCAATGCTATTGTAGCTATGGGTTACTAGACTCGTGCATGTTTATACCTACATATGCTCTCTGGTCAGGTCGCCATTGGAATAAGATATTACAGGACCTCGCACAACAGTCCCTCCTCTCTGCCCCAATGGAAGCCCTCAGAAATATTGCCCCATACGGCCATACCATGCCTGAATATAAAGAGCAAACAAACGTAAGAACGTTCAAACTTTTATACATGATATCATGCAATATACACACTATACAGAATGCCCTGTGGCCTGCAAATCTTTTTTTCATAATGAATTCTGATTTCAGAAGCCTGAACCCATTAAGCTACTAAAGAGGCAAAGGTTTCCTGATGTAGTTGGGTGAGAAGCATGTCACACTAATGCTGCGGGTTTTACAGCCCAACATGGGGACATGTTATTGTCATGTGCTTTCTGTCTCCATTTCTTCCTTCATCAAGTGATATAGCTCGCCGTGATCGTATAGTGGTTAGTACTCTGCGTTGTGGCCGCAGCAACCCCGGTTCGAATCCGGGTCACGGCATCTTTTTCAAAATATATCTTATACTGATCAACTATAGAAAACGATAGCATCCATTTATTAAAGTTTGATAAACAGTTATAATACACAAAAGCGATCAATAGCTTGTAAATTATATCCTTATAAACGGTGAGTTCTGATGTCATCAGTTATAAACGGTGAGTTTTAAAGTCATTTCTGTCACATGACTCACTGAAATTTGTGTATTATAATAAATAAAGTACCCCCAGTTGTAAAATATGAGGATATTAGAAGTTACCGCGGAGTTCCATGACCTATATAAAAATACTCGGCCTTCGGACTCGTGCTTTTATATGCTCATAAAACTCCTCGGTAACTTATAATATCCTTATATTTTACAAGAGGGGGTACTTTATTCACTATATAATGACTTGAACCAGAAAAAAAATTGAGAGCAGGGTATCCGGAAATATTATATTGATTAATAAAAGAATTTATATTTCTATGTTTAACAAACAACTATTTCTTATGTAACCGTAACCAACAGTACTTTCTGTTTAGAAGGTGACAAAATGAAACATCTTCTATTTTGATTGTGAAAATCAAATCTATTCCTATTCAAAAACAAAAAAAATTTCAGTGCTAATGTAAAGAAATAAAAATTGTATGAAATTAATCATTCAAATACTCTATCATTGCTTTATCATGGAGAGCAGATATGTAAAGTTTGGCATGCATGAAGTTTCTGTAGTGTAGTGGTTATCACGTTCGCCTAACACGCGAAAGGTCCCCGGTTCGAGACCGGGCAGAAACAAATTTGTTGGCATTGAGGTTCACATTGTTATCCTTGAAAATCGGCCTACCACTTCTAGCATGAAACTTTATATTTTAGTTTATACTGGATACAAATAGAGACTTGACTGTTCAAAAAAGTAAACTTGCAACTGTTGAGCTTTTAAGACTTTTATGTCAACCATACTCGTTATTTTTGGTTTATAAGTGTTTTACTTGAGAAATGCAAACATTTTCTTTTACACCTATTGTTATTCAAAGGTTAAACAGAAACTGAAAACTCCAGGTACTTGAAAGCAGACTGGCAATACTTGAAACATATTATGGTTTCTGAGGAGAAAAATTAGCATGCATTTAAACATACAACATAATGCCGTCTTGGTTTGCATCATTCAACCTCAATTACACAACTGGATTTTGGTAAATTTCAGACTTTATTAGTCTGGGACCAGATGGTGTTCATCCCAGAGTACTAAACGAGCTTAGCTCTGCGACTGCTAAATCTCTTTCCTTCATTCATTGAGATCTGGCATGGTGCTGACTAGTGAAATGCTAATGTGGTGCCAATATTAAAAAAGGAATCCTGTTGTCAGCTTCAAATCTATAGGCTGGTTAACCGGACGTCAGTGGATGGAAAGCTTTACGAAGGGGTATAAGTATATTGCAAATCATAATACTATGAGTTTTTGGCAGCATGGTCTTTTTTGCATAACAGATTTTGCCAGACTAATTTAATTGCCTTTTATGAGTTGATGAGCAGGAATCTTGACTCTGGGATGGCAGTGGATGTGATTTACTTAGACTTTGCTAAAGAATTTGATACAGTACCACACAGAAGGTTACTGGAAAAATTAAGGAATATTGGACTGGAACATAGAATTTGTATTTGGATAGAGAACTGGCTGAAGGATAGATAAAGATTGGTGGTAAAAAGAATGTTTTCTAATCTGACCAGTGTTGTTAGTTGAGTACCGCAGGGCTCTGTACTTGGTGCTTTGCTTCTCAACTTGTGACTTAATTAAAGTTTCTATATTTGCTGATGATCGTAAATTGTGCAAAACTATAGGTTCCATGCCGGATGCTGCCGCTTTGCAGAGTGACTTGACTAATTCAGCAAAATAGAAAATTAGGTTCAATGCTGATTAATGCAAGGTTATGCACTTTGGTAGAAATAATATAAATGTGAGTTATGCATTAAATGGCAGTGTGTTGGATGTTTCCTAAATTGAGATGGATCTGTGTATTATTGTCTCATATGGTGCAAAAAAAAGAAATAAAAACTATTCGTGGGTGCCTTGGAATTTGCATACAGAAGATTTTTTTTCTCATTAAAGTGATCAACACACCAGAGGCCACTCCTCTAGACTAGAGGAACAGAATTTATGTTTGATGATGAGTACAGGGTTCTTCATGGGGAGGACAGTGAGGTTGTGGAATGCCATGGTGGCTGTTGTTTTCTTGGCAGATTCTATTAATGCCTTTAAGAGTGTCTTGGATGATTTCTTGGACAAGCATAATATCCAAAGCTATTATGATACTAAAATCCACAGTTGGTATATATTGGTATATATAGTATATGGTATGTATAGTTTATGTGAGTCTATAGGTTGGTTGATTTGAAAGAGTTAAACTTGATGGACTTTGGTCTTTTTTTTAACCCAACATAACTATGGAACTATGCAAATATATTACATTCACTCTAACTTGCTAACTTGTTACTCCACTGAATTTGGCCTATTTTTTGTTCCTGCATGAGATGAGTACAGTAGCTGTTGGTAGACAAGTCCGGACAGAGAAAAGCATGAGAGAGGATGAGAAAGAGAATTACTTAATGACTCAGCGGTATAAAAATCAAACAGCGAAGAGACAGTTATCAAAGTTCTAAGTTTATTTTGAGTGCTTCATATTTGGATGATGGTTTAACCTTCTTTAGAATCATTGTTTCAATACTAGTATACAAATTAATTTCTTACACTGAAATGAGGAGGCAGTGAGTAAAAGCTTCTTCCCTGACCGGGAATCGAACCCGGGCCGCGGCGGTGAGAGCGCCGAATCCTAACCACTAGACCACCAGGGAGACATATGTTTCTATGTTACATTAGCATTTAAATAACATATTGGTCGCACTGCTATATACAGTAATTACCTTTTTGGAGTGCAAAGACTTGCAGAATGCACTTTGCCTCAAGTGCTGCCTAAAAATGGCAGCACTCTCAAGAGGGCATGTAGGTTTGGATGATTTCTTCAAAAAGCATAATAACTATAGGCTATTCTGATACCAAAACCTACAATTAGTATAGATATTGGTATTTTATGTGAGTATGTGGAGATGTTGGTGTGAATGTGTGTATGTATGTGCACTGGGTTTCATTTGGAGAAGTTGAACTTGATAGATTTTAGTCTTTTTCAGCCCAACTTAACTATGTAACTATATGTAACTATGGTAGACTAAAGATTGTGTCAAGCCATCAGTTTTAAAGGGACAGATTTTCCATTCCACTACATTTCATGGAAACAAGAGGCACAGAATATTTCAAAATGAAAAAGGCGAAATCCAGAAACTGTAAAGATAAGAAAATGGTGTAGGACAGAGTAAAGGTGGCTATAGATAATACAATTACATTCTTTCCAGGAAAGATTGCTCATTTCAGTACACAGGTGTAGAGCTGATATACAGGTAGAAACAATAGAATTATACCTATATCTGAATATTCAGCACTAACAATGGCCAATTGGGTGGCTTCAAAATTTATATCCAAGTATTCTGTCAATATCGGTCAGATCGCCGAATAACGTACGAAACTTAGTTTCGTATGATATTATTGGTTCATCTAAAGCCACCTTTACTAATAAAGAGAATCAAATCCCAAATCCCTTGAAGAAAGATTTGCAGAAAGTGCCCAGATCTTATAGACACAACTCAATATTGATATAAGCAGTGATTTCCTCTTACATCTTCAAAGTGTAGACGTATGCATTTAAAAATCATTGGATCATATAAAAATGTGAATTTCAAGTGAAGTGGGTGATAACAATGATGGATATGAAATACTAAGAAGAGTTTGACATGTTTTTATAACCAGGGAACATGGCCTCCAGATAAGTCTAAACAACCACATTCAAGCTGATAAATCTGTGCTTTGGTTTTCCTGCCTTATTTTTACAGGGCTTCCATTTTAATTGCCCTTTGTTTTGAAGCATAAACCTCAATTCCACAACTGGATTTTAATATATTTCAGACAGTAGAAGATTGTGTGAAGCCATCAGTTTTAAGGGGACAGATATCTCATTTAATGGAAACATGAGGCACAGAAAATATCATAATGAAAAAGCAAGATCCAAATACCTCTAAAGATGAAAAATAGAGTAGGACAGAGTACACATAGAAGCAAATCTCAAACCCCTTGAAGAAAGATTGGCAGAAGGTGCATAGATGTTATAGACTCCACTAAGTTTTGATATGTTTAAAGTAAAGCATTAAAATAATGAATTTAAAGAGATACTGATGAGTCTTTTTATTATCAAGGAAAATAGTCTCCAAACGTGTCTAAATGACCGCACTCAAGCTCATGAAGTGTTCACCCCAGATGGGACTCGAACCCACAATCCCTGGCTTAGGAGGCCAGTGCCTTATCCATTAGGCCACTGAGGCACATGAACACTAGCTTTTTTACCTTTTAGTGCTGTGTGCATGAAAAGCAAGTCTGTTGCCTGAGCTTTGGGGAGAAAAGTTGATCCCTCTTAATTTAACCAGGCCTGGATTTGTGGAAAGGCCACCAAGGCCGGGCCGATGGCCGCAGGATTTTAGGGGGTATGCTGTCCAACCACACCCACATTGGTTCAAAAACACTGGGGATGTGCAGGAGATACAACAGTTTTTTTAAATTTCCCGTGCTCCAATCTCCGGGTCACTATTGGTCCCAATGATGAAAAGTCGAACGAATAAAGGGAAGGGGACGGGGCAATGAACAGCAGTGGGCCTAGGGGTGCCCGCTATGTAAATACAGCCCTGAATTTAACTAAGAGCAGTCAACAAACACTTGGAATCCAAACATATGATTATGGTTTTAGAGGTAAAAAATTAGCATGCATTTTTACATATAACAGGATGAATGAAAAATAAATATTTTTTTACCTTCAGTTATTATCTATTAATCAGTTAATAGTGCTGCTCCAGCAGAATTCTGCACTGAAATCCATTTCTCAAAAGAACAAACAGATTTTTCTATATTCAATTTTGAAATCTGACATGGGGCTAGACATATTGTCAATTTCCCAGCTGCCCCAAGTCCTGTGACTTGTGCTCTGATAAACTTCAATCACTCTTTACTGCTGTACTGCAAGTTGGAGTGATATCGCCCCCTCCCTTTTCTCCCGCAGCAGCCAAACAAAAGAACAATGGGAAGGTAACCAGATAGCAGCTCCATAACACAAGATAACAGCTCCCTGGTAGATCTAAGAACAACACTCAATAGTAAAAACCCATGTCTCACTGAGACACATTCAGTTACATTGAGAAGGAAAAACAGCAGCCTGCCAGAAAGCATTTCTCTTCTAAAGTGCAAGCACAAGTCACATGACCAGGGGCAGCTGGGAAATTGACAAAATTTCTAGCCCCATGTCATATTTCAAAATTGAATTTAAAAAAATCAGTTTGCTCTTTTGAGAAATGGATTTCAGTGCAGAATTCTGCTGGAGCAGCACTATTAACTGATTAATTTTGAAAAAAAATTTCCCATGACAGTATCCCTTTAACTTGTAGGGGGCTTTAATTTTTTTAGCAGTTGTGCATGTATGGCCTTTTTACTGATGGGCGGGGTAGGGAAGGTGAGAAAATGTTGTGCAGGCCCCATGATTTTTATGGCAGCCCAGTACCCACTACATACATGTTATTATTGCCTAACTTAATTTCTTTTTATGAGAATGTAAGTAGAGACCTCGATTCTGGGATGGCAGTGGATGTGATTTACTTAGACTTTGCTAAAGCATTTGATACAGTGCAACACAAAAGGTTAATGGTTAAATTAAGGAATGTTGGCCTGGAACATAGTATTTGTACCTGTATAGAGAACTGGCTAAAAGATAAACTACAAAGAGTGGTGGTAAATGGAACATTTTCTAATTGGACCAGTGTTGTTAGTGGAGTACCGCAGGGCTCTGTACTAGGTCCCTTGCTTTTCAACTTGTTTATTAATGACCTGGAGGTGGCCATTGAAAGTACTGTTTCTATTTTTGCAGATGATACTAAATTGTGCAGAACTATAGGTTCCATGCAGGATGCTGCCACTTTGCAGAGTGATTTGTCTAAACTGGAAAACTGGAAAATGAGGTTCAATGTTGATAAATGCAGGTTATGCACTTTGGCAAAAATAATATAAATGCAGGTTATACACTAAATGGCAGTGTGTTGGGAGTTTCCTTAAATGAGAAGGATCTAGGGGTCTTTGTAGATAACAAGTTGTCTAATTCTGGGCAGTGTCATTCTGTGGCTACTAAAGCAAATAAAGTTCTGTCTTGCATAAAAAAGGGCATTAACTCAAGGGATGAAAACATAATTATGCCTCTTTATAGGTCCCTGGTAAGGCCTCATCTGGAGTATGCAGTTCAGTTTTGGACTCCAGTCCTTAAGAGGGATATAAATGAGCTGGAGAGAGTACAGAGACTAAGTGCTACTAAACTGGTTAGAGGGAGGGAAGAGTTAAATTACGAGGGGAGACTGTCAAGGTTGGGGTTGTTTTCTCTGGAAAAAAGGCGCTTGCGAGGGGACATGATTACACTTTACAAGTACATTAGAGGACATTATAGACAAATAGAAGGGGACCCTTTTACCCATAAAGTGGATCACCGTACCAGAGGCCTCCCCTTCAGACTAGAAGAAAAGAACTTTCATTTGAAGCAACGTAGGGGGTTCTTCACAGTCAGGACAGTGAGGTTGTGGAATGCACTGCCGGGTGATGTGATGCTGATTCAGTTAATGACTATAAGAATGACTTGGATGATTTCTTGGACAGACATAATATCAAAGGCTATTGTGATACTAAGCTCTATAGTTAGTATAGGTATGGGTATATAGAATTTAATTAAAAGTAGGGAGGGGTGTATGTATGGATGCTGGGTTTTCATTTGGAGGGGTTGAACTTGATGGACTTTGTCTTTTTTTCAACCCAATTTAACTATGTAACTATGTAACTATGTAACTATGTAACTATATGCAGAAATGCAAATTCTAGAGAAATGAATGTGTTATGTGTGCTAATATGTAGTACTTGTTTCCTATGGGCTCTGTTATAGTAAAAATAAAGTATATTTGTCTTCTACTTGTGACTATTAACAAGTGGTAATTAAAGTAAAAGTTTAAATCTTACATATTTATTATAGAGACATCCATTATGTGATGAAATATCTTATCAGTTGGTACATTGTATTTACTTTGTATGGCTTTTGAATTATTATAATGTAATTTGCCTCTTCCCAGCCTGCAAAGAAAATGCTATCTAGTTGTTGTATCTGGTAACAAAAAACGGTTGATTCTAAAGTTCAAGTTTCAGTGCTATTGTTTTTATGATTTCTAACCTCTACTATTACTATCCCATTCTTCTGACATTCTAAACACTCCCTCGTTGCTACAGAATTTAAGTCATACCAAACACACAGCAGTAACAATTACAAACCTAAGAGCAAGAGGGAACAAATTGCCAAATAATTCAGAAAATATCAAACTAAAAAACCCAACCTCTACCTTGTCACCCCACATATTGCTTCCTTACCTCTCCCAAACTTAGGTAACTAGCATGTGGATTTGTTTAAAAAGCACTTAGAATAAAGTAAATATTTACAGGTATATAACAAACAACAGTATAAAGTAAATATTTATGTAACAAACTACACATCGCAGAGCCCGGATAGCTCAGTCGGTAGAGCATCAGACTTTTAATCTGAGGGTCCAGGGTTCAAGTCCCTGTTCGGGCGCTAGTTGTTTTACAAAGGATATACCTCCCTATTAAAATACCAAATGTTCTTTCCAAGCACTTAACATATTGATGAATTGGTTCACTTTTCAAAATGTTAGTGGTCTGATTATACCCTACCGAGAGCTAAATGTTAGAGGCTGTTTTATTCAAATTGCAGTCTTTTAGTCAAATCAATGCATGGTTGCTGAATAAAAAATATAAATTACTCAAAATACATAAACATTTCCATAAGGTTTCCATGAAACATGAAAACCAATTGCAAAGTGTCTCAGTATATCATACCTATCAACATTTGAGATTAAGAAAGAGGGATAAAAAGCTCTCGCATCTTTTTGGCCACACCCACTTTATGGCCACTCCCCCATAAGTCACGCCCATTTAACACAATCATTCAAAAAATGCAGCTTCACTTGGTATGTTTCTCACCCTTCAAGTAAGACTCTATTCACTCCTTTGTCCTGCCTGTATACCTTGCTTAGATCTACCCCTCCAGTCATGTTACTCAGCCTTCAAGTCTCAGCTTTCCTGATTCAATGCTGAGCACTGCAAATTAATGATAACCGCACACCTTGCCCTTTCATTGCTCTTAGGATGCACATTTTCATCCTTGTTTTAAATTTGATCCTATTTCATTAACAATGAACAGTAAGTACATGGGGTCACCATGATCATATAATGGTTATCACTTAAAATTGCACCCACTGATGACTTGTGAGTCATCACAATTTTAGATGTTCTCATCATACTACATACTGTCCCCTATTTACAAACATTGAATAGAAACAAACTAAATCAGGGTTATTTAAAAAAAAGTTTTTTTATGCAGGGCTCTGGCGCTGTAGAACAAACAGGGGGTTATGTACAGTTACAATAAAGTTTAAGAGCTTGCTGCCAAAGAGGCAAGAAGATGGAGAACCGTGTCCCATAGAGATTGTAAACCTATACAGAAGGGCAACTTACAGACACAAGGAAGGGGATATTACGCACTATAAAAAAAGCTGTTGCATTGGCCGGGAATCAAACCCGGGCCTCCCGCGTGGCAGGCGAGAATTCTACCACTGAACCACCAATGCTCCCATATTGTGGTATAATGTATTCAATGTATTCAATGTATTCAATGTATTCAATGTATTCAATGTATTCAATGTATTCATGCTTTTTAATCTGATTCCAGAAAAACGTATAAAATGTCTAACTTAATTGGCTGTTGGCAGAGAGCCCGAATTGATACTTACAATCTAACAATTTAAGATAAGCAAAGAAACCATTATAACAATTGAAAATAAGCAGGTCTCTTGGGGGAAACAGTGATTTGTAACTTAAAGTGATACTGATACTAAAAATTTTCTTTTCAAAATATTAATCTACACTAAAAGTTGCCTATGGGTCATGTTGATCGTTTTTCACTGATAGTTCTAATTTTGTAAGTAATTGCTACTTAAAGTTCCTAAACCTGACTGATTTGCCAATTCAACTGTCTCTTCTCAGCCTGTCAGTTAGAGTTTGTAATGTTAACGGACTATTGCTGCACAAATATGGCAGTCAGTCACCTCATAGACAAACACTGGGGTATGAAAGGTACGGTGCATCTATCTTGTCACATGCGCTTCATATCTGAAGACTTTGCGCCGTGGAGTTCCGCCCTAAGTGATGTTGTCCCATTATGATCTACATTCATAAAAGCATTGTTAGCATTCTGTTCCATGGGAAATATTACTTAAATATTCTTTTGATTAATGAAAGGATTTATATTTCTATGTTTAACAAACAACTATTTCTTATGTAACCGTAACCAACAGTGCTTACTGCCTAGAAGGTGAAATTAATTTGTACTATTTTAAGTCCTCCCTCCCATTTTTAAATACATTTTTAGCCTTTGATGCACCCAACTTAGGTAAATGTTTAGTGGGATGGGAGCTTTAGTTGTGTAGCACCTGGATTGTCCTACACTGCACATTCTCTGAGGGAAGCAATATTGAAAAATGTATTGTTCAATCACAATGTGTCTTCTGCATCTGAAAGCAGACAACTCAAGCAAAAGGCTTGTAGGGAAGAGTATTGGATTGCATGGCTATGAGCCATTCTTCATTTCATTCATTTCTGTTCCCATAATAAAGACACAATTCAAAATGAAGGTTAGTTTTAACATTTTTTTGTCTCAATTGTCAACAACGCTGCCTATTTTTCTGACAACTGTGGGTCACAACGTACAGAGAAAAATGATACATTCTTAGTAGTGATGGGTGAAACTGATGTGTTTTTAGAAAATTTTCAGAAATGAAATGCAGGCTATGGGTGACAAATTGGGATACAATTGTTTTCACCCATTACAGTCTATGCCCATTACTTTTATGGTGAAAAGTTTTACTCATCACTCATTACTTTGTAGTTTATTAGTCAATTTCTAACAAATTTCTTTAGCCAGTCTATGCAATAAATGCAAGTATTTATAAACACATTATCTATGCAATGCAAAATAGACATCATCTAGTATGAAAGGCAAATAACAACTTACTGTTTTGACTCAAAATGGGACAAAAACTGTCACTGCGTTGGCCGGGAATCGAACCCGGGCCAACTGCTTTGAAGGCAGCTATGCTCACCACTATACCACCATCACCAGATGTGTATATAGGTTGTCAAATATCCCCAATTTTTTTTACACAGTTAAGCCAAAGAAGATAAGCACCATATGTACAATTTATGGTCTTCCTTGTGTAACAGGACTGCAACAAACATAATTCAGTTCTGGTTCTGTAGCATCTAAACCAGTGCAGAATTCTGTTTGTTTTAATTTTGCTACACAAGGAGTGTCAAAAGTTGTCTTTATGATGTGTATTTTCTTATAACCCTGAGCTGTGTGCTTTAACAAAGTGAAAAGTTTAGGGAGATGGGAGCTGTAGTTCAGAAGCAACAGGATTGTTATATGTTGCAAATTTCTGGGGAACCAGAAATAGGTCAGTGCAGTCAAAACTATCCATGTGCCACAGATACAATAGTGTATTAGTATAAGGGCAATCTCAGGGAGGTTGTTTGGAGCTTACAGTTTAAGGGGCACAGTAGCATGAAAAGGGGGTAGATTGTGTGCCGGCCTAGTGAGAGTCCATGATTGAGTCTTCCTGGAAGTTAATCTTTACCTGCATAGGTTTATGGCTAATAACACATTGGACACTTTGGGTTACCTAAAACCATAGCGATCAAAGCGATCAAATGATTTCTGTAAATGGATTTGCTTTTGGTGCTTTGGGTACCTAAAATGCAACATTCAAAGAGCCTAGAAGCAGATGACTCAAGTGTAAGTCTTGTTTTAAGTTGGGTGTCTATGGGCCCTGAGTGGCCATCCTTAATTTCATTCATTTTAGTGTTAAAGGGACAGTTCACAGTCTTATAATGAAAATAATCCCTTTAAGCTAGCTAGCATCACATTCATATATCATGCCACAAAGAATTCAAATAATTGCTGGGCTACTTGCAAACAGAATTCCCCAAGCAAAAAGAATACAGATGCCCCAATGTGTGTGATTGTGCTTTTCTCATGCTGAAGATGTAAGGCCTTTTATATTACAATACAATTGCCCCTAGTGCAAGTTTGTGTTTGTGTCAGGAACATAAATAGAAAAAGACTTGGAATAATGACAATATCATAACATGCACAAACATTGGCTCCATATCATTCCCCCAGTCAATGCTATTGTAGCTATGGGTTACTAGACTCGGTGCATGTTTGTACCTACATATGCTCTCTGGTCAGGTCGCCATTGGAATAAGATTTGACAGAACCTCGTACAACAGTCCCTCCTCTCTGCCCCAATGGAAGCCCTCGGAAATGTTGCCCCATACAGCCATACCATGCCTGAATATAAAGAGCAAACAAACTAAAGAATGTTCAAACTTTTATACATGATATCATGCAATATACACACTATACAGAATGCCCTGTGGCCTGCAAATCTTTTTTTCAAAATGAATTCTGATTTCAGAAGCCTGAACCCAATAACCTACTAAAGAGGCAAAGGTCTCCTGATGTAGTTGGGTGAGAAGCATGTCACACTAATTCTGCGGGTTTTAAAGCCCAACATGGGGACATGTTATTGTCATGTGCTTTCTGTCTCCATTTGTTCCTTCATCAAGTGATACAGCTCGCCGTGATCGTATAGTGGTTAGTACTCTGCTTTGTGGCCGCAGCAACCCCGGTTCGAATCTGGGTCACAGCATCTTTTTCAAAATACATCTTATACTGATCAACTATAGAAAAATAGCATCCATTTATTAAAGCTTGATAAACAGTTATAATACGCAAAGCCATGAAAGCTTGTAAATGATATCCTTATAAACGGTGAGTCTGATGTCATAAAGTTAAAAATGGTGAGTTCTGATGTCATTTCTGTCACATGACTCACTGAAATTTGTGTATATAATATAAAGTACCCCAGTTGTAAATATGAGGATACTATACATTAAGCCCGTTAAATTAACGGGCGCTTAGAACATATGTAGTCAAACATTTATAAAATCAGAATTGTTCTAGTCTAAAAAATTTGCCAGAGACGGTCCGTAGGAAACATGCGCAGTAGCGCAATCCTACGGACACAGGACTGGACACAGAGACACTTCAATTTATAATAGGATTAGAAGTTAACTCGGTTCCATGACCTGTATAAAAAAAACTCAGCCTTTGGACTCGAGCTTTATATGGTCATGAAACTCCTCGTAACTTATAATATCCTTATATTTTACAAGAGGGGTACTTTATCACTATATAAATGACTTGAACCAGAAAAAAAAAAATTGAGAGCAGGGTATCCGGAAACCCATTATCCAGAAAGCTCTGAATAAAATGGGGGTTACTGACCCCGTCTGAAAAACAAATGCTCTGCAAAGCTACAAATGTATTGTTATTGCTACTTTTTATTACTCATCTTTCTATTCAGGCCTCACCTATTCATATTCTAGTCTCTTATTCAAATCAATGCATGGTTGCTAGGGTAAATTGGACCTTAGCAACTGGATTGCTGAAATCACAAGCTGAAGAGCCGCTGAATAAAAAGCAAAAGAACTTAAATAACTTAAAAACTACAAGTAATAAAAAATCAATAACTTCAATCTTAAACCAACTGATCAGTAATTATTTTGTGTAATTTGGTTGAGTACCTGATCACTAGTCAAACTATGATAGGACTGTAATAATAAATGAAACCACTGAAAATAAAGACCAACACAGAACTGAAAATTCAGCAGATACAATCAAGAACAATGGAGATCAAGAACAATCAGGAATAATCTGTTACAAGCAGAACAGCAAAACACAACTGAAACCACAATAAAATCACTCACAATGTGATAAAACAATAATTATGATGTGTGAATCTCTGATCACTAGCAAAATAAGTGTAAAGAAACCAATAAAAAGTAAGAGGAAAAATAAAATAAAATAAATATTCATTAAATATAATTCAAGAATAAGCAAAACCCGTAAATAAACAGCAAAACAAGGCTAAAAATACAATAAAATCACAGAAAGTGCAATGAAATATATCAATTCAATAATATACAAAAATAACCAATCAAACTTAGTGATTAGTGTAAAAAACAGTCAAATAAGCAGTTTTTATGGCAAAAGGCTGAATATAGAAAATAAAGGCAAAGTAAAATTATTTTATGTGTTCACACTTGCAAAAGGTGTGTGTGTGTGTTTGTATGTATGTGTAAGTGTATGCAAGCTAAGTGGAAAAATGTAAAAAACTTCAAAAACAGTAAAAGTAGACAAAAACAGTAAGTGTGTTATATGTGTATAATAAGTGTGTAAAAGGTGGTACCTGAGTGCAGGCAAGGCAGATCTCGACTGGCACTGGATGACAGCTGGCAGCAGGAATACTCCATGACATCCAGGGTGAGGGGGAGGCTCTTAAATACCCCTGCAGTTGCCGCATCTTGATGACATCTCTGTGATTTGGGTTCATTTAGGCGACAGGTCATAGGGACAGGTCAACTTGACAGGTGAGTATGCTCATTGCCTTGGGGGTTTTAAGGCATCCAGCACTGCTCCACACTAATTTGAAGCAGAAAGTGCGGCGTACATGGATTTATTCTGAAAAACATAAGCTCCTACGTTCCTGGTGCTTAAAGCCTTTTTATTCCAGAAAGTAGGAGCTATGTTCTTGGCAGTATAAAGGTTAAAATGTACAGATAGTTTATTTTTTAGCCCATTTCAGGCACATTTTAAAAAACACAGGTCTATTATCACTTTAAAGTGAGAGTTAATAACATCTGCCCAGGAGGCTCCTATCACATCTGCCCGGCTAGCTCAGTCGGTAGAGCATGAGACTCTTAATCTCAGGGTCGTGGGTTCGAGCCCCACGTTGGGCGCGTACTTTTCTCCCCACTTATGTAACAACCTTCCTTTTCTTCTTCGACTCTTGTAAATCTTTACCTTCGCAATATTTTATTCTTATAGTGCTGATTTTCAAGAATTTTAAATTAATTTGAATCATATTAAATGTATAACATTTTAAAGTACCTCATCTTTTCTGTAATTCTTCC
Organism: Xenopus laevis; assembly: GCF_017654675.1. Taxonomy (NCBI): domain Eukaryota; kingdom Metazoa; phylum Chordata; class Amphibia; order Anura; family Pipidae; genus Xenopus; species Xenopus laevis. The sequence goes on from NC_054375.1 coordinate 145,520,655, forward strand.
CAAGTTTTTCTACATTTGTTAAAAAGTCTAAACAAATACACCTTCAATTTGGACACTAGAGCAGGAGTGACCATACTTTACTAATGTGAGGTCTTTTAGGGCTGAACTCAACAGGGCAACGTCTTCAGATCCGACGCACTGAGAGGAAGCGCATGCGACAAGATGGATGCACCGAATATAATGTAAGTAATAGAAATATCTCGCATGTACTTCCTCTCAGCGCGTCAGATCCGAAGACGTTGCGTCGTGGAGTTCAGCTTTAAGGGTTTTTTCCCGTTATGTTCTACATTCATAAAAGCATTGTTAGCATTCTGTTCCATGGAAAATATTACTTAAATATTATATTGATTAATAAAATAATTTATATTTCTATGTTTAACAAACAACTATTTCTTATGTAACCGTAACCAACAGTGCTTTCTGTTTAGAAGGTGACAAAATGAAACATCTTCTATTTTGATTGTGAAAATCAAATCTATTCCTATTCAAAAACAAAAAAAATTTCAGTGCTAATGTAAAGAAATAAAAATTGTATGAAATTAATCATTCAAATACTCTATCATTGCTTTATCATGGAGAGCAGATATGTAAAGTATGGCATGCATGAAGTTTCTGTAGTGTAGTGGTTATCACGTTCGCCTCACACGCGAAAGGTCCCCGGTTCGAGACCGGGCAGAAACAAATTTGTTGGCATTGAGGTACAGGTTGTTATCCTTGAAAAACGTCCTACCACTTCTAGCATGAAACTTTATATTTTAGTTTATACTGGATAAATAGAGACTTGACTGTTCAAAAAAGTAAACTTGCAACTGTTGGGCTTTTAAGACTTTTATGTCAACCATACTCGTTATTTTTGGTTTATAAGTGTTTTACTTGAGAAATGCAAACATTTTCTTTTACACTTATTGTTATTCAAAGGTTAAACAGAAACTGAAAACTCCAGGTACTTGAAAGCAGACTGGCAATACTTGAAACATATTATGGTTTCTGAGGAGAAAAATTAATGCCGTCTTGGTTTGCATCATTCAACCTCAATTACACAACTGGATTTTGGTATATTTCAGACTTTATTAGTCTGGGACCAGATGGTGTTCATCCCAGAGTACTAAACGAGCTTAGCTCTATGACTGCTAAATCTCTTTCCTTCATTCATTGAGATCTGGCATGGTGAAATGCTAATGTGGTGCCAATATTAAAATAAGAATCCTGTTGTCAGCTTCAAATCTATAGGCTGGTTAACTGGACGTCAGTGGATGGAAAGCTTTACGAAGGGGTATAAGTAAATTGCAAATCATAATACTATGAGTTTTTGTCAGCATGGTCTTTTTTGCCTTTTATGAGGAGATGAGCAGGAATCTTGACTCTGGGATGGCAGTGGATGTGATTTACTTAGACTTAGCTAAAGAATTTGATACAGTACCACACAGAAGGTTACTGGTAAAATTAAGGAATATTGGACTGGAACATAGAATTTGTATTTGGATAGAGAACTAGCTGAAGGATAGATAAAAATTGGTGGTAAAAAGAATGTTTTCTAATCTGACCAGTGTTATTGAGTACCACAGGGCTCTGTACGCGGTGCTTTGCTTCTCAACTTGTGTCTTAATTAAAGTTTCTATATTTGCTGATGATAGTAAATTGTGCAAAACTATAGGTTCCATGCCGGATGCTGCCACTTTGCAGAGTGACTTGACTAATTCAGCAAATTAGAAAATTAGGTTCAATGCTGATAAATGCAACGTTATGCACTTTGGTAGAAATAATATAAATGTGAGTTATGCATTAAATGGCAGTGTGTTGGATGTTTCCTAAATTGAGATGGATCTATGGATTATTGTCTTATGTGGTGCAAAAAAAGAAAAAAGAAATAAAAACAATTCGTGGGTGCCTTGGAATTTGCATAAAGAAGATTTTTTTTTCTCATTAAAATGATCAACACACCAGAGGCCACTCCTCTAGACTAGAGGAACAGAATTTATGTTTGATGATGAGTACAGGGTTCTTCATGGGGAGGACAGTGAGGTTGTGGAATGCCATGGTGGCTAATGTTTTCATGGCAGATTCTATTCATGGCTTTAAGAGTGGCTTGGATGATTTCTTGGACACGCATAATATCCAAAGCTATTATGATACTAAAATCCACAGTTAGTATATATTGGTATATATAGTTTATGTGAGTGTATAGGTTGGTTGATATGAGTGTGGGTATGTCCACTGGCGTTCATTTGAAAGAGTTAAACTTGATGGACTTTGGTCTTTTTTCAACCCAACATAACTATGGAACCATGCAAATATATTACATTAACTCTAACTAGCTAACTTGTACTCCACTGAATTTGGCCTATTTTTTGGTCCTGCATGAGATGAGTACAGCAGCTATAGATTCCATGTTTGACAGGAGCAGCTGTTGGTAGACAAGTCATCGATCAGTCTGGACAGAGAGAAGCATGAGAGAGGATGAGAAAGAGAATGAGTTAGTGACTCAGCTGTATAATTATCAAACAGTGAAGAGACAGTTATCAAAGTTCTAAGTTTATTTTGAGTGCTTCATATTTGGTTGATGGTTTAACCTTTTTTAGAATCATTGTTTCTATACTAGTATACAAATTAATTTCTTACACTGAAATGAGGAGGCAGTGAGTAAAAGCTTCTTCCCTGACCGGGAATCGAACCCCGGCCGCGGCTGTGAGAGCGCCGAATCCTAACCACTAGACCACCAGGGAGAGATATGTGTGTATGTTACATTAGCATTTAAATAACATATTGGTTTCACTGCTATATAATTTACCTTTTTGGAGTGCAAAGACTTGCAGAATGCACTTTGCCTCAAGTGCTGCCTAAAAATGGCAGCACTCTCAAGAGGGCACGTAGGTTTGGATGATTTCTTCAAAAAGCATAATAACTATAGGCTATTCTGATACCTACAATTAGTATAGATATTGGTATTTTATGTGAGTATGTGGAGATGTTGGTGTGAATGTGTGTATTTATGTGCACTGGGTTTCATTTGGAGAAGTTGAACTTGATAGATTTTTTTTCAGCCCAACTTAACTATGTAACTATATGTAACTATGGTAGACTAAAGATTGTGTCAATCCATCAGTTTTAAGGGGACAGATTTTCCATTCCACTACATTTCATGGAAACAAGAGGCACAGAATATTTCAAAATGGAAAATGCGCAATCCAGAAACTGTAAAGATAAGAAAATGGTGTAGGACAGAGTAAAGGTGGCTATAGATAATACAATTACATTCTTTCCAGGAAAGATTGCTTATTTCAATACACAGGTGTAGAGCTGATCTACAGGTAGAAACAATAGAATTATACCTATATCTGAATATTCAGCACTAACAATGGCCGATTGGGTGGCTTCAAAATTGATATCCAGGCATTCTGTCAATATCGGTCAGATCGTCTCCAATCATACACGCACAGAATAACGTACAAAACTTAGTTTCGTATGATATTATTGGTTCATCTAAAGCCACCTTTACTAATAAAGAGAATCAAATCCAAAACCCCTTGAAGAAAGATTTGCAGAAAGTGCCCAGATCTTATAGACACAACTCAATATTGATATAAGCAGTGATTTCCTCTTATATCTTCAAAATGTAGACGTATGCATTTAAAAATCATTGGATCATATAAAAATGTGAATTTCAAGTGAAATGGGTGATAACAATGATGGATATGAAATACTAAGAAGAGTTGGACATGTTTTTATAACCAGGGAACATGGCCTCCAGATAAGTCTAAACAACCACATTCAAGCTGATAAATCTCTGCTTTGGTTTTCCTGTCTTATTTTTACAGGGCTTCCATTTAAATTGCCCTTTGTTTTGAGGCATAAACCTCAATTCCACAACTGGATTTTAATATATTTCAGACAGTAGAAGATTGTGTGAAGCCATCAGTTTTAAGGGGACAGATAATCTCATTTAATGGAAACATGAGGCACAGAAAATATCAAAATGAAAAAGCAAGATCCAAATACCTCTAAAGATGAAAAATAGAGTAGGACAGAGTACACATAGAAGCAAATCTCAAACCCCTTGAAGAAAGATTGGCAGAAGGTGCATAGATGTTATAGACTCCACTAAGTATTGATATGTTTAAAGTAAAGCATTAAAATAATGAATTTAAAGAGATACTGATGAGTCTTTTTATTATCAAGGAAAATGGTCTCCAAACTTGTCTAAATGACCACCCTTAAGCTCATAAATTGTTCACCCCAGATGGGACTCGAACCCACAATCCCTGGCTTAGGAGGCCAGTGCCTTATCCATTAGGCCACTGGGGCATATGAACACTAATTGTTTTATCTTTTAGTGCTGTGTGCATGAAAAGCAAGTCTGTTGCCTGAGCTTTGGGGAGAAAAGTTGATCCCTCTTTATTTAACCAGGCCTGGATTTGTGGAAAGGCCACCAAGGCCCGGGCCTATGGCGGCAGGATTTTAGGGGTATGATGTCCAACCACACCCACATTGGTTCAAAAACACTGGGGATGCACAGGAGATATGACAAGTTTTTTAAATTTCCCGTGCTCCAATCTCCGGGTCCCTATTGGTCCCAATAATGGGGGCAGTGAACAGCAGTGGGCCTAGGGGTGACCGCTATGTAAATACAGCCCCGAATTTAACTAAGAGCAGACAAGAAACACTTGAAATGCAAACATATGATTATGGTTTTAGAGGTAAAAAATTTGCATGCATTTTTACATACAACAGGATGACTGAAAAATATATTTCTTTTTTACCTTCAGTTTAACATGCCCTTTGTTTTGCGGCACTAAGCTTCAATTTTTTATAACTTATAGGGGCCCTGGCCACCAATTTTTTTTATATAACTTGTAGGGGCCCTGGCCACCAATGTTCTTCTTTTAATTACTTGTATAAGCCTGGTTCATCAATGCCCAATGTTTGTTTGTTTTTTATAACTTTTGGCCAACAATTTTTTTAATGTAACTTGCAGGGGCCCTGGACTGCATTTTTTAAAATATAGCTTTAAGGTCTCCTGGCCATCAATTTCTTTTTTTATATCTTGTAGGGACCCTGGCCACTAATGTTCTTTTTTTAATAACTTGTAGGGGGAGGGGGGCTGGCAACTGATGTTTTTTATAACTTGTAGGGGGTATGTGGCCACCAATGTTTTTCCTCTTTAACTTGTAGGGGGCTCTAATTTTTTTAGTAGTTGTGTATGTGTGGCCTTTGTACCAATGGGTGGGGGAGGGAAGCCTAGAAAATGTTGTGCAGGCCCCATGATTTTTTATGGCAGCATATAGGCAAAAATAACATGTATGTAGTGGGTACACCACTACATACATGTTATTTTTGCCTATATGCAGAAATGCAAATTCTAGAGAAATGAATGTGTTATGTGTGCTAATATGTTGTACTTGTTTTCTATGAGCTGGGTTATAGTAAAAATAATGCATTTTCTTCTTCTAGTTGTGACTATTAATAAGTGGTAATTAAAGTAGGAGTTTAAATCTTACATGTATTTATTAAAGAGACATCCATTCTATGATGAAATATCTTATCAGTAGGTTCCTTTGTATGGCTTTTGAATTATTATAATGTAATTTGCCTCTTCCCAGCCTGCAAAGAAAATGCTATCTGGTTGTTGTATCTGGTAACAAAAAACGGTTGACTCTAAAGTTTCAGTGCTATTGTTTTTATGATTTCTAAACTCTACTATTACTATCCCATTCTTCTGACATTCTAAACTCTCCCTCGTTGCTACAGTACTTAAGCCATACCAAACATACAGCAGTAACAATTACAAACCTAAGAGCAAGAGGGAACAAATTGCCAAATAATTCAGAAAATATCAAACTAAAAAACCCAACCTCTATCTTGTCACCCCACAAATTGCTCCATTACCTCTCCAAAACTTAGTTACCCAGCATATGAATTTGTTTAAAAAGCACTTAGAATCAGTATAAAGTAAATATTTATGTAACAAACAACAGTATAAAGTAAATATTTATGTAAATAGTAACTTCTCAGAGCCCGGATAGCTCAGTCGGTAGAGCATCAGACTTTTAATCTGAGGGACCAGGGTTCAAGTCCCTGTTCGGGCGCTAGTTGTTTCACAAAGGGTATACCTCCCTATTAAAATACCAAATGTTCTTTCCAAGCACTTAACATATTGATGAATTGGTTCACTTCTCAAAATGTTAGTGGTCTGATTATACCCTACCCAGAGCTATATGTTAGAGGCTGTTTTATTCAAATTGCAGTCTTTTAGTCAAATCAATGCATGGTTGCTGAATAAAAAATATAAATTACTCAAAATACATAAACATTTCCATAAGGTTTCCATGAAACATGAAAACCAATTGCAAAGTGTCTCAGTATATCATACCTATCAACATTTCATATTAAGAAAGAGGGATAAAAAGCTCTCGCATATTTTTTGGCCACACCCACTTTATGGCCACTTCCCCATACGTCACTCCCATTTAACACAAACATTCACAAAAATGCAGCTTCACTTGGTATGTTTCTCACCCTTCAAGTAAGACTCTATTCACTCCTTTGTCCTGCCTGTATACCTTGCTTAGATCTACCCCTCCAGTCATGTTACTCAGCCTTCAAGTCTCAGCTTTCCTGATTCAATGCTGAGCACTGCAAATTAATGATGACCGCACACCTTGCCCTTTCATTGCCCTTACCTTGCCCCTGGTAGCATAAATCATTTCACAGTATAGCCAGCAATAATAGGATCATCTCCTTTCCAAACCATACATTTTGGAAAGTACACACTGTGAGGAACCCAAAATAGACAAACACTCTTTTTACTCCAAACTGCCAAACTGCAAAGCTTCCCTAAATGTAGCAGCTTTTATAACATTTCTAAATATCTTCCTAAAATATTGGAATTTACTGCATTTACCTTGCACAGATTCTTACATACAAAGATAAAAAAATATGAATACCAAAGTATGTGGCCTGTAGGGACCCTAACATGACAATAGTGCACAGGAATTTTCTTGACTGGCAATTCAGCTTCCACAAAAAGCACCTTTCTTTACACAATCCAAAATGCATAAAGGTCTTTCTACTCCAAACTAGCAATGTGCAAAGCTATGATAAAAAATGCAACAAAAAACAATGCAAGGAAACCGCTGGAATAAAATCACATCAATTAAACACAACTGTGAAACTCAATGAAAAAACTATCAGTGGTCAGAATATCAGATTCAAGAGTTAAGCTGTCAAAGAAACAGTTATACAGGCAAACAAGAGCCACCTCCCTAAAGCCACAAACCTAGGCACATGCCATTAGGTGCCAATATATTAGAGGGGTTGTTCACCTCCAAATTCACTTTTAGTATGATGTAGAGAGCACAATTCTGAGACAATTTACAATTAGTTTTCATTTTTTATTATTTGTGGTTTTTGACTTATTTAGCTTTTTATTCAGCAGCTTTCCAGTTTGCAATTTCAGCAGTCTGGTTGCTAGGGTCCAAATTACCTTAGCAACCATGCACTGATTTGACTAAGAGACTGGAATATGAATAGGAGAGGCCTGAATAGAAAGATGAGGAATACAAAAGTAGCAAAAACAATACATTTGTAGCTTTAGAGAGCATTCGTTTTTAGAAAGGGTCAGTGACCCCCATTTGAAAGCTGGAAAGAGTCAGCAGAAGCAGGTATTTAATTAAAAAACTATAGAATATAAATAATGAAGAACAACTGAAAAGTTGCTTAGAATTTGCCATTCTGTAACATACTAAAAGTTAACTTATAGATGAACCACACATTTAATACAGCCCCGGTAACAACTACATGCTAGTTTTCCGAAGTTTCCTCGTGAGGAAAATGAAGCGTGTGTCATAACGAAGGCCACTCTCATTACAGCCGGCGCAGGAGAAGAGGAAGTGGTTCGGGGAGATTAGTCCCTCAAAGAAGAGGCGATTAGTCGCCAGGGCGCTAAATCTCCCCGAATAGCCTGGTGTGGACTAAAGCTGGCCATAGATGCAAAGATCCGATCGAGGATTCATATAATTTAGGTTTTTAAGGTTAGAACATTTCTGTCGGCTGCCGATAATATCTCTGTGTGTATTGCCAATCTTACGATTTTCAGTGGGAGACTGTCACCAGCTTTGTCAGACATAACTTTCGTACGATTGCCGTCAGGGACAGAACATCGGCTGATCTGTTCTTTTACTACTTTATTTGGTCGGAATGGTTAGTGGCGGGTCAGGAGATGGGAAAGTCCGATCATACATTGATTCGTACAATCGGATCTTTGCGTCTGTGGCCAGCTAAAGCCTTATTGGAGAGTGCAGGAGATTTATTGCTAGTGATTAATCTCCTGGTGTGTCACTGCCCTTAGAGAACAGATCACAAATCTGCATTTTGACATTCCCTTCTGGGGGGCGGGAGTCAAAGAAGGAGGCAGGTGATGTGATTGTTTAGGTTGTGACTTGTAGCCTTAGCCCATTACTTTTATGGTGAAAAGTTTTACTCATCACTCATTACTTTGTAGTTTATTAGTCAATTCCTAACAAATTAATTCAGCCAGTCTATGCAATAAATGCAAGTATTTATAAACACATTATCTATGCAATGCAAAATAGACATCATCTTACTGTTTTGACTCAAATTGGAACACAATTAGGAATCAAAAAGAGTTTCACTCATCACTAATTCCTAGTTTATTTGTCAATTTTTAACAAATTTCTTTAGCCAGTCTATGCAATAAATGCAAGTATATATAAACACATTATCTATTCAATGCAAAATAGACATCATCTAGTATGAAAGGCAAATAACAACTTACTTTGTTTTGACTCAAAATGGAACAAAAACCGTCTCTGCGTTGGCCGGGAATCGAACCCGGGTCAACTGCTTGGAAGGCAGCTATGCTCACCACTATACCACCAACGCCAGATGTTTATATAGTTTGTTATACAGTTAAGCCAAAGAATATAAGCACCATATGTACAATTTATGGTCTTCCTTGTGTAACAGGACTGCAACAAACATAATTCAGTTCTGGTTCTGTACCATCTAAACCAGTGCAGAATTCTGTCATGTTTTAATTTTGCTACACAAGGAGTGTCAAAAATTGTCTTTATGATGTGTATTTTCTTATAACCCTGAGCTGTGTGCTTTAACAAAGTGAAAAGTTTAGGGAGATGGGAGCTGTAGTTCAGAAGCAACAGGATTGTTATATTTTGTAAGTTTCTGAGGAACCAGAAATAGGTCAGTGCAGTCAAAACTATCCATGTGCCACAAATACAATAGTGTATTAGCATAAGGGCAATCTCAGGGAGGTTGTTTGGAGCTTACAGTTTAAGGGGCACAGTAGCATGAAAAGGGGGTAGATTGTGTGCCGGCCTAGTGAGAGTCCATTCCTGAGTCTTCCTGGAAGTTAATCTTTACCTGCATAGGTTTATGGCTAATAACACATTGGACACTTTGGGTTACCTAAAACCATAGCGATCAAACTGCTTGAGCCAGAGTTATCAAATAATTTCTGTGCAAGTAAATGGATTTGCTTTTGGTGCTTTGGGTACCTAAAACATTCAAAGTGCCTAGAAGCAGATGACTCAACCGTAAGTCTTGTTTTAAGTTGGGTGTCTATGGGCCCTGAGTGGCCATCCTTAATTTCATTCATTTTAGTGTTAAAGGGACAGTTCACAGTCTTATAATCGAAACAATCCCTTTAAGCTAGCTAGCATCACATTCATATATCATGCCACAAAGAATTCAAATAATTGCTGGGCTACTTGCAAACAGAATTCCCCAAGCAAAAAGAATACAGATGCCCCAATGTGTGTGATTGTGCTTTTCTCATGCTGAAGATGTAAGGCCTTTTATATTACAATACAATTGCCCCTAGTGCAAGTTTGTGTTTGTGTCAGGAACATAAATAGAAAAAGACTTGGAATAATGACAATATCATAACATGCACAAACATTGGCTCCATATCATTCCCCCAGTCAATGCTATTGTAGCTATGGGTTACTAGACTCGGTGCATGTTTATACCTACATATGCTCTCTGGTCAGGTCGCCATTGGAATAAGATTTGACAGAACCTCGTACAACAGTCCCTCCTCTCTGCCCCAATGGAAGCCCTCAGAAATGTTACCCCATACGGCCATACCATGCCTGAATATAAAGAGCAAACAAACAAAAGAATGGTCAAACTTTTATACATGATATCATGCAATATACACACTATACAGAATGCCCTGTGGCCTGCAAATCTTTTTTTCATAATGAATTCTGATTTCAGAAGCCTGAACCCAATAACCTACTAAAGAGGCAAAGGTCTCCTGATGTAGTTGGGTGAGAAGCCTGTCACACTAATTCTGCGGGTTTTACAGCCCAACATGGGGACATGTTATTGTCATGTGCTTTCTGTCTCCATTTGTTCCTTCATCAAGTGATACAGCTCGCCGTGATCGTATAGTGGTTAGTACTCTGCTTTGTGGCCGCAGCAACCCCGGTTCGAATCTGGGTCACAGCATCTTTTTCAAAATACATCTTATACTGATCAACTATAGAAAATGATAGCATCCATTTATTAAAGCTTGATAAACAGTTATAATACGCAAAAGCCATGAATAGCTTGTAAATGATATCCTTATAAACGGTGAGTTCTGATGTCATCAGTTATAAATGGTGAGTTCTGATGTCATTTCTGTCACATGACTCACTGAAATTTGTGTATTATAATAAATAAAGTACCCCCAGTTGTAAAATATGAGGATACTAGACATTAAGCCCGTTAAATTAACGGGCGCTAGAACATATGTAGTCAAACATTTATAAAATCAGAATTGTTCTAGTCTAAAAAAAAAATTTGCCAGAGACGGTCCGTAGGGCACATGCGCAGTAGCGCAATCCTACGGACACAGGGACTGGACGCAGAGACACTTCAATTTTATTATATAGGATTAGAAGTTACCTCGGGGTTCCAGGACCTGTATAAAAACACTCAGCCTTTGGACTCGAGCTTTTATATGGTCATGAAACTCCTCGGTAACTTATAATATCCTTATATTTTACAAGAGGGGGTACTTTATACACTATATAATGACTTGAACCAGAAAAAAAAAAATTGAGAGCAGGGTATCCGGAAACCCATTATCCAGAAAGCTCTGAATAAAATGGGGGTTACTGACCCCGTCTGAAAAACAAATGCTCTGCAAAGCTACAAATGTATTGTTATTGCTACTTTTTATTACTCATCTTTCTATTCAGGCCTCACCTATTCATATTCCAGACTCTTATTCAAATCAATGCATGGTTGCTAGGGTAAATTGGACCTTAGCAACTGGATTGCTGAAATCACAAGCTGAAGAGCCGCTGAATAAAAAGCAAAAGAACTTAAATAACTTAAAAACTACAAGTAATAAAAAATCAATAACTTCAATCTTAAACCAACTGATCAGTAATTATTTTGTGTAATTTGGTTGAGTACCTGATCACTAGTCAAACTATGATAGGACTGTAATAATAAATGAAACCACTGAAAATAAAGACCAACACAGAACTGAAAATTCAGCAGATACAATCAAGAACAATGGAGATCAAGAACAATCAGGAATAATCTGTTACAAGCAGAACAGCAAAACACAACTGAAACCACAATAAAATCACTCACAATGTGATAAAACAATAATTATGATGTGTGAATCTCTGATCACTAGCAAAATAAGTGTAAAGAAACCAATAAAAAGTAAGAGGAAAAATAAAATAAAATAAATATTCATTAAATATAATTCAAGAATAAGCAAAACCCGTAAATAAACAGCAAAACAAGGCTAAAAATACAATAAAATCACAGAAAGTGCAATGAAATATATCAATTCAATAATATACAAAAATAACCAATCAAACTTAGTGATTAGTGTAAAAAACAGTCAAATAAGCAGTTTTTATGGCAAAAGGCTGAATATAGAAAATAAAGGCAAAGTAAAATTATTTTATGTGTTCACACTTGCAAAAGGTGTGTGTGTGTGTTTGTATGTATGTGTAAGTGTATGCAAGCTAAGTGGAAAAATGTAAAAAACTACAAAAACAGTAAAAGTAGACAAAAACAGTAAGTGTGTTATATGTGTATAATAAGTGTGTAAAAGGTGGTACCTGAGTGCAGGCAAGGCAGATCTCGACTGGCACTGGATGACAGCTGGCAGCAGGAATACTCCATGACATCCAGGGTGAGGGGGAGGCTCTTAAATACCCCTGCAGTTGCCGCATCTTGATGACATCTCTGTGATTTGGGTTCATTTAGGCGACAGGTCATAGGGACAGGTCAACTTGACAGGTGAGTATGCTCATTGCCTTGGGGGTTTTAAGGCATCCAGCACTGCTCCACACTAATTTGAAGCAGAAAGTGCGGCGTACATGGATTTATTCTGAAAAACATAAGCTCTTACGTTCCTGGTGCTTAAAGCCTTTTTATTCCAGAAAGTAGGAGCTATGTTCTTGGCAGTATAAAGGTTAAAATGTACAGATAGTTTAATTTTTAGCCCATTTCAGGCACATTTTAAAAAACACAGGTCTATTATCACTTTAAAGTGAGAGTTAATAACATCTGCCCAGGAGGCTCCTATCACATCTGCCCGGCTAGCTCAGTCGGTAGAGCATGAGACTCTTAATCTCAGGGTCGTGGGTTCGAGCCCCACGTTGGGCGTGTACTTTTCTCCCCACTTATGTAACAACCTTCCTTTTCTTCTTCGACTCTTGTAAATCTTTACCTTCGCAATATTTTATTCTTATAGTGCTGATTTTCAAGAATTTTAAATTAATTTGAATCATATTAAATGTATAACATTTTAAAGTACCTCATCTTTTCTGTAATTCTTCCCAAGTTTTTCTACATTTGTTAAAAAGTCTAAACAAATACACCTTCAATTTGGACACTAGAGCAGGAGTGACCATACTTTACTAATGTGAGGTCTTTTAGGGCTGAACTCAACAGGGCGACGTCTTCAGATCCGACGCACTGAGAGGAAGCGCATGCGACAAGATGGATGCACCGAATATAATGTAAGTAATAGAAATATCTCGCATGTACTTCCTCTCAGCGCGTCAGATCCGAAGACGTTGCGTCGTGGAGTTCAGCTTTAAGGGTTTTTTCCCGTTATGTTCTACATTCATAAAAGCATTGTTAGCATTCTGTTCCATGGAAAATATTACTTAAATATTATATTGATTAATAAAATAATTTATATTTCTATGTTTAACATACAACTATTTCTTATGTAACCGTAACCAACAGTGCTTTCTGTCTAGAAGGTGACAAAATGAAACATCTTCTATTTTGATTGTGAAAATCAAATCTATTCCTATTCAAAAACAAAAAAAATTTCAGTGCTAATGTAAAGAAATAAAAATTGTATGAAATTAATCATTCAAATACTCTATCATTGCTTTATCATGGAGAGCAGATATGTAAAGTGAGGCATGCATGAAGTTTCTGTAGTGTAGTGGTTATCACGTTCGCCTCACACGCGAAAGGTCCCCGGTTCGAGACCGGGCAGAAACAAATTTGTTGGCATTGAGGTACAGGTTGTTATCCTTGAAAAACGTTCTAGCATGAAACTTTATATTTTAGTTTATACTGGATAAATAGAGACTTGACTGTTCAAAAAAGTAAACTTGCAACTGTTGGGCTTTTAAGACTTTTATGTCAACCATACTCGTTATTTTTGGTTTATAAGTGTTTTACTTGAGAAATGCAAACATTTTCTTTTACACTTATTGTTATTCAAAGGTTAAACAGAAACTGAAAACTCCACGTACTTGAAAGCAGACTGGCAATACTTGAAACATATTATGGTTTCTGAGGAGAAAAATTAATGCCGTCTTGGTTTGCATCATTCAACCTCAATTACACAACTGGATTTTGGTATATTTCAGACTTTATTAGTCTGGGACCAGATGGTGTTCATCCCAGAGTACTAAACGAGCTTAGCTCTATGACTGCTAAATCTCTTTCCTTCATTCATTGAGATCTGGCATGGTGCTGACTGGTGAAATGCTAATGTGGTGCCAATATTAAAAAAAGAATCCTGTTGTCAGCTTCAAATCTATAGGCTGGGTAACCGGACGTCAGTGGATGGAAAGCTTTACGAAGGGGTATAAGTAAATTGCAAATCATAATACTATGAGTTTTTGTCAGCATGGTCTTTTTTGCCTTTTATGAGGAGATGAGCAGGAATCTTGACTCTGGGATGGCAGTGGATGTGATTTACTTAGACTTAGCTAAAGAATTTGATACAGTACCACACAGAAGGTTACTGGTAAAATTAAGGAATATTGGACTGGAACATAGAATTTGTATTTGGATAGAGAACTAGCTGAAGGATAGATAAAAATTGGTGGTAAAAAGAATGTTTTCTAATCTGACCAGTGTTGTTAGTTGAGTACCACAGGGCTCTGTACGCGGTGCTTTGCTTCTCAACTTGTGTCTTAATTAAAGTTTCTATATTTGCTGATGATAGTAAATTGTGCAAAACTATAGGTTCCATGCCGGATGCTGCCACTTTGCAGAGTGACTTGACTAATTCAGCAAATTAGAAAATGAGGTTCAATGCTGATAAATGCAAGGTTATGCACTTTGGTAGAAATAATATAAATGTGAGTTATGCATTAAATGGCAGTGTGTTGGATGTTTCCTAAATTGAGATGGATCTATGGATTATTGTCTTATATGGTGCATAAAAAGAAAAAAGAAATAAAAACAATTCGTGGGTGCCTTGGAATTTGCATAAAGAAGATTTTTTTTTCTCATTAAAATGATCAACACACCAGAGGCCACTCCTCTAGACTAGAGGAACAGAATTTATGTTTGATGATGAGTACAGGGTTCTTCATGGGAAGGACAGTGAGGTTGTGGAATGCCATGGTGGCTAATGTTTTCATGGCAGATTCTATTCATGGCTTTAAGAGTGGCTTGGATGATTTCTTGGACACGCATAATATCCAAAGCTATTATGATACTAAAATCCACAGTTAGTATATATTGGTATATATAGTTTATGTGAGTGTATAGGCTGGTTGATATGAGTGTGGGTATGTCCACTGGAGTTCATTTGAAAGAGTTAAACTTGATGGACTTTGGTCTTTTTTCAACCCAACATAACTATGGAACCATGCAAATATATTACATTCACTCTAACTAGCTAACTTGTACTCCACTGAATTTGGCCTATTTTTTGGTCCTGCATGAGATGAGTACAGCAGCTATAGATTCCATGTTTGACAGGAGCAGCTGTTGGTAGACAAGTCATCGATCAGTCTGGACAGAGAGAAGCATGAGAGAGGATGAGAAAGAGAATGAGTTAGTGACTCAGCTGTATAATTATCAAAAAGTGAAGAGACAGTTATCAAAGTTCTAAGTTTATTTTGAGTGCTTCATATTTGGTTGATGGTTTAACCTTTTTTAGAATCATTGTTTCTATACTAGTATACAAATTAATTTCTTACACTGAAATGAGGAGGCAGTGAGTAAAAGCTTCATCCCTGACCGGTAATCGAACCCGCGCCGTGGCGGTGAGAGCGCCGAATCCTATCCACTAGACCACCAGGGAGAGATATGTTTCTATGTTACATTAGCATTTAAATAACATATTGGTTGCACTGCTTTATAATTTAACTTTTTGGAGTGCAAAGACTTGCAGAATGCACTTTTCCTCAAGTGCTGCCTAAAAATGGCAGCACTCTCAAGAGGGCACGTAGGTTTGGATGATTTCTTCAAAAAGCATAATAACTATAGGCTATTCTGATACCAAAACCTACAATTAGTATAGATATTGGTATTTTATGTGAGTATGTGGAGATGTTGGTGTGAATGTGTGTATGTATGTGCACTGGGTTTCATTTGGAGAAGCTGAACTTGATAGATTTTAGTCTTTTTCAGCCCAACTTAACTATGTAACTATATGTAACTATGGTAGACTAAAGATTGTGTCAAACCATCAGTTTTAAGGGGACAGATTTTCCATTCCACTACATTTCATGGAAACAAGAGGCACAGAATATTTCAAAGGCGCAATCCAGAAACTGTAAAGATAAGAAAATGGTGTAGGACAGAGTAAAGGTGGCTATAGATGATACAATTACATTCTTTCCAGGAAAGATTGCTCATTTCAATACACAGGTGTAGAGCTGATATACAGGTAGAAACAATAGAATTATACCTATATCTGAATATTCAGCACTAACAATGGCCGATTGGGTGGCTTCAAAATTGATATCCAAGTATTCTGTCAATATTGGTCAGATCGCCGAATAACGTACGAAACTTAGTTTCGTATGATATTATTGGTTCATCTAAAGCCAACTTTACTAATAAAGAGAATCAAATCCCAAACCCCTTGAAGAAAGCATTGCAGAAAGTGCCCAGATCTTATAGACACAACTATATATTGATATAAGCAGTGATTTCCTCTTACATCTTCAAAATGTAGACGTATGCATTTAAAAATCATTGGATCATATAAAGTGAAGTGGGTGATAACAATGATGGATATGAAATACTAATTAGAGTTTGACATCTTTTTATAACCAGGGAACATGGCCTCCAGATAAGTCTAAACAACCACATTCAACCTGATAAATCTGTGCTTTGGTTTTCCTGCCTTATTTTTACAGGGCTAAAGTTTAAAGTGCCCTTTGTTTTGAGGCATAAACCTCAATTCCACAACTGGATTTTAATATATTTCAGACAGTAGAAGATTGTGTGAAGCCATCAGTTTTAAGGGGACAGATATCTCATTTAATGGAAACATGAGGCACAGAAAATATCAAAATGAAAAAGCAAGATCCAAATACCTCTAAAGATGAAAAATAGAGTAGGACAGAGTACACATAGAAGCAAATCTCAAACCCCTTGAAGAAAGATTGGCAGAAGGTGCATAGATGTTATAGACTCCACTAAGTATTGATAGGTTTAAAGTAAAGCATTAAAATAATGAATTTAAAGAGAAACGGATTATTTTTATTATCAAGGAAAATAGTCTCCAAACGTGTCTAAATGACCACACTAAAGCTCATAAATTGTCCACCCCAGATGGGACTTGAACCCACAATCCCTGGCTTAGGAGGCCAGTGCCTTATCCATTAGGCCACTGGGGCATATGAACAGTAATTATTTTACCTTTTAGTGCTGTGTGCATGAAAAGCAAGTCTGTTGCCTGAGCTTTGGGGAGAAAAGTTGATCCCTCTTAATTTAACCAGGCCTGGATTTGTGGAAAGGCCACCAAGGCCGGGCCTATGGCGGCAGGATTTTAGGGGGTATGATGTCCAACCACACCCACATTGGTTCAAAAACACTGGGGATGTGCAGGAGGTACATCAGTTTTTTTTAAATTTCACGTGCTCCAAGGGAAGGGGACGGGGGCAATGAACAGCAGTGGGCCTAGGGGTGACCGCTATGTAAATACAGCCCTGAATTTAACTAAGAGCAGACAACAAACACTTGGAATCCAAACATATGATTATGGTTTTAGAGGTAAAAAATTAGCATGCAATTTTACATATAACAGGATGAATGAAAAATAAATATTTTTTACCTTCATTTTAAAGGGATACTGTCATGGAAAAACATGTTTTTTACAAAATGTATCAGTTAATAGTGCTACTTCAGCAGAATCCTGCATTGAAATCCGTTTTTCAAAAACAAGAAATGGATTTTTCTATATCTAATTTTAAAATTTGCTATGGGGCTAGACATTTTGACATTTCCCAGCTGCCCTCAGGTCATGTGACTTGTGCTATGATAAACTTCAGTCACACTTTACTGCTGCACTGCAAGTTGGAGTGATGTCATTACCCCTCCCTCCTACAAGCTGCTGTAATGTAAATAGAGCCTTGTCTGCTGAGCCTGTCAATTGAACAATAGGCAGGAATCAAGATAAACTCCCACTGACACCACTTCAGAAGGACTGAAATAAGATAGTCCTGTGATCACTGCCCCCACTTACGTTTCAAAAAAAGAAAATAAAAAAATATATATATATATATATATATATATATATATATATATATATATATATATATATATATATATATATATACACAATTCATTTTGGGCACTGGAAAAAATATTTTATATAGATAGTTTATTATATTTGTTTACACAAAAATGAATGGCAGAAACACAGGAGTACACTCCCAGGACTGATGACAGGGAATAGAAAAAAAGGATAAAATAAGGAGGACATACTTGAAAACCAGGAAAACTTAGGAGGAAGTCTAGGAAGGGTTAAAATAGCTCAGGAGAAAGGAGGCAGTAAGTAGTTAATGAAAAAAGAAGTATTGCAGGCAGGAAAGGAGCGCAGTGTGTGTGAGGTGGATACCAGAGGGGACTCACAGCTCCTTTACCACATCTAGTAACCAGTAAAACTAACTAGGAAGGCAGCAAGGAGAGAAAGTTCCCCCCTCCAAAGGAAAGCAGAGAACAAACTTACAGAACGGCAGGAGCTTTGATAGTGTCTGTGGGAGGAGGGGCTGCTAGTGCAGCTGTAGAGCAGAACGTAGGAAAGTGAAAGTAATTGCTTCCCTGCAAACCATGTGACCTCTCTCCTCCAAACATCACACGCATGGGCAGAGAGGGGAGGGGGAGTGTACAGCTAGATTCTCATGTCGTAGTGCGACTTGGCTTTTCATTACAGAGTGGCTGCCTCCAAGCACACAGGTAATGCTGTGCCTGCTGTTAGAGCAGCACAGGATGAATGTGTAATGAGCAGAAATGGAAGCCCCCATGACAAAATACAAACTAAAATAACTTATGCATGGATTTGTGGATTAACATTTTATTTGCCAGACAGTGTTTATGGATGTGTGTTTTTTATAAAAATGCAAAAAAAAAAAGTTTAAAATGACGACAGATTCCCTTTAAAGGGATACTGTCATGGGAAATTTTTTTTTACCCAAAATGAATCAGTTAATAGTGCTGCTCCAGCAGAATTCTGCACTGAAATCCATTTCTCAAAAGAACAAACAGATTTTTCTATATTCAATTTTGAAATCTGACATGGGGCTAGACATATTGTCAATTTCCCAGCTGCCCCAAGTCCTTATGATTTCTAACCTCTACTATTACTATCCCATTCTTCTGACATTCTTAACACTCCCTCGTTGCTACAGTATTTAAGCCATACCAAACATACAGCAGTAACAATTACAAACCTAAGAGCAAGAGGGAACAAATTGCCAAATAATTCAGAAAATATCAAACTAAAAAACCCAAGCTCTACCTTGCCACCCCACATATTGCTCCCTTACCTCTCCCAAACTTAGGTAACTAGCATGTGGATTTGTTTAAAAAGCACTTAGAATAAAGTAAATATTTATGTAACAAACAACAGTATAAAGTTAATATTTATGTAACAAGCAACCAATTTCTGAGCCCGGATAGCTCAGTCGGTAGAGCATCAGACTTTTAATCTGAGGGTCCAGGGTTCAAGTCCCTGTTCGGGCGTAAGTTGTTTCACAAAGGGTATACCTCCCTATTAAAATACCAAATGTTCTTTCCAAGCACTTAACATATTGATGAATTGGTTCACTTCTCAAAATGTTTGTGGTCTGATTATACCCTACCCAGAGCTATATGTTAGAGGCTGTTTTATTCAAATTGCAGTCTTTTAGTCAAATCAATGCATGGTTGCTGAATAAAAAATATAAATTACTCAAAATACATAAACATTTCCATAAGGTTTCCATGAAAACCAATTGCAAAGTGTCTCAATATATCATACCTATCAACATTTGAGATTAAGAAAGAGGGATAAAAAGCTCTCGCATCTTTTTGGCCACACCCACTTTATGGCCACTCCCCCATAAGTCACGCCCATTTAACACAAACATTCACAAAAATGCAGCTTCACTTGGTATGTTTCTCACCCTTCAAGTAAGACTCTATTCACTCCTTTGTCCTGCCTGTATACCTTGCTTAGATCTACCCCTCCAGTCACGTTACTCAGCCTTCAAGTCTCAGCTTTCCTGATTCAATGCTGAGCACTGCAAATTAATGATAACCGCACACCTTGCCCTTTCATTGCACTTACCTTGCCCCTGGTAGCATAAATCATTTCACAGTATAGCCAGCAATAATAGGATCATCTCCTTTCCAAACCATACATTTTGGAAAGTACACACTGTGAGGAACCCAAAATAAGCAAACACTCTTTTTACTCCAAACTGCCAAACTGCAAAGCTTCCCTAAATGTAGCAGCTTTTATAACGTTTCTAAATATCTTCCTAAAATATTGGAATTTACTGCATTTACCTTGCACAGATTCTTACATACAAAGATAAAAATATATGAATACCAAAGTATGTGGCCTGTAGGGACCCTAACATGACAATAGTGCACAGGAATTTTCTTGACTGGCAATTCAGCTTCCATAAAAAGCAACTTTCTTTTCACAATCCAAAATGCATAAAGGTTTTTCTACTCCAAACTAGCAATGTACAAAACTATGCTAAAAAATGCAACAAAAAACAATGCAAGGAAACCACTGGAATAAAATCACATCAATTAAACACAACTGTGAAACTCAATGAAAAAACTATCAGTGGTCAGAATATCAGATTCAAGAGTTAAGCTGGAATTTTACAACTCTCCTAACTGTTGGAGAGAAGGAATTGCATCTTTATATCACAGCATTCTGTGTCTGCACTAAATAGGGGTTTGTTTCTATTCAATGTTTGTAAATAGGGGTCAGTATGTAGTATGATAATAGTGGGTGCAATTTTGAGTGGTAGCTATTATATGATCATGGTGACCCCATGTACTTACTGTTCATTTTTAATGAAATAGTATCAAATTTTAGAATGGGTGAATCCCTTCAATCCATCCAATGGCACCAATTGGCAAAAATATAAAATGGGTTGTTCACCTCTGAGTTAAATTTTGGTATGATATAGGGAATGATATATTCATACTCCCAACTGTCCCGCTTTTAGCTGCCTGTTCAGCTGTCCCAGATAGTGGAGTTAAAGTCCCGCGTCCCTGTGGTTCTCTTTCGCTCTTTCTAGGTTTTTTGCCGCAGTCTCGCGACAAGAGACATCGGTGATGTCACAAGCTCCATGAGATGCCGAGGAGAGAGGGCAGTGAGCTGAGGAGGGAGCAGTGCTGAAATTGGAAGGGGCCGCAAGGATCTTCGGAAGGGGCTCCAAGGATCTTCGGAGTTGTCCGTGAGCGCAACCCGATATACGGTTGGTATATTTTCTATACATCTCTTATGAGGGTTACAGAACCGCTATAGAGAGTGGTGGATGTAGCATCTATGAACAGTTAGCATGTCCTTGGGAATACACACTGTGATACACTTACCTGGACTGCCTAATCGCTTTTGCCTACTGCAGGTGAGCTACCCCTTTCCCCAGACCTATACAGACCCCAGCACGTCCAGCAAGCATTAATCCAAGATTGGAATTATTTCAATATCAATCCACAAATACCAAAACTCAGGGGTCTACCCCGCGAATCTGCCTTATATAATATGAAGTAGGGAAATATTTGCATGCTATCTATTCACGAGTTTTGGACCTTTTTTTCGTTTAGGATCAAGATGGACTTATTTAATTGAACCTCATCGAACCAACGTGTTTACAAGCGCTTATTTACATTTTTGTCATTGAACTTTTTCATTACATTTTTCATTACTAATTTGATCATTCATTACCACACTTAGTAGCATGCTAATTTTTTCCTGAGTTGGTTAACATAACCAGCTTTTGGGTTTTTGTCCTTTTAGAAGGGATCCCTTCAGTTTTATATGCAGCGCTGCTTATTATTTTAAATGTTTTTAATTTCACTTGTTCAATATGGCATGGTGGTGAATAAAAATTGCTTTTTATGTTACTTTGACATTTAATTATTATCATTTGCTTATAGATCTTTTCAGACTCTTGTAGTGTGGGGAGAAGTCCCCTGTGCTCCCTTTTTGATCATACTTCGTTATTTTAGCGGACACCCCAACACTAGTAGTCTGTTATTACCTCATTAAGCCTCATCTGAGTCTCTTTAGCATTTGTTTAGAACAAAGTATAATTACTTGCTTAATTAAATAATCCTGGAACAACCAATTAAGCAGTTCTGGGAGCAAAGTCAAAGTCCCATTCTTACAGTACACAAATTGCTACATGGTTCCAATTAGAATATGAATGTAAACTGCCACCAATTGGTTTCAACAAAAAAAGGGAAAAAACACATGGCCAAATGTCTGAATCAACCCCAAAGTCAACACTTGCCGTGATCATATAGTGGTTAGTACTCTGCATTGTGGCTTCAGCAAATCCGGGTCACAGCACATTTTCATCCTTGTTTTAAATTTGATCCTATTTCATTAACAATAAACAGTGAGTACATGGGGTCACCATGATCATATAATGGTTATCACTCAAAATTGCACCCACTGTTAAACTAAATAAAATCTGAGTCATCACAATTTTAGATGTTCTCATCATACTACATACTGAGCCCATTTACAAACATTGAATAGAAACAAACCGAATCAGGTTTATTTAAAAAAAAAAAAAGATTTTATGCAGGGCTCTGTCGCTGTAGAACAAACAGGGGGTTATGTACAGTTACAATAAAGTTTAAGAGCTTGCTGCCAAAGAGGCAAGAAGATGGAGAACCGTGTCCCATAGAGATTGCAAACCTAAACAGAAGGGTAACTTACAGACACAAGGAAGGGGATATTACGCACTAAAAAAAAAACAAGTTGTTGCATTGGCCGGGCCTCCCGCGTGGCAGGCGAGAATTCTACCACTGAACCACCAATGCTCACATGTGGTTGCCTAATGTATTTAATGTATTCATGCTTTTTAATCTGATGCCAGAAACATTTATAAAATGTCTAACTTAATTGGCTGTTGGCAGAGAGCCTGAATTTGTACTTACAATTTAAAAATTTAAGATAAGCAAAGAACCCATTATAACAATTGAAGATAAGCAGGTCTCTTGGGGGAAACAGTGATTTGTAACTTAAAGTGATACTGATACTAAAATTTTTCTTTTCAAAATATTAATCTACACTAAAAGTTGCCTATGGGTCATGTTGATCGTTTTTCACTGATAGTTCTAATTTTGTAAGTAATTGCTACTTAAAGTTCCTAAACCTGACTGTTTTGCCAATTCAACTGTCTCTTCTCAGCCTGTCAGTTAGAGTTTGTAATGCTAACGGACTATTGTTGCACAAATATGTCAGTCAGTCACCTCATAGACAAACACTGGGGTATGAAAGGTACGGTGCATCTATCTTCTCACATGCGCTTCATATCTGAAGACTTTGCGCCGTGGAGTTCCGCCCTAAGTGATGTTGTCCCATTATGATCTACATTCATAAAAGCATTGTTAGCATTCTGTTCCATGGGAAATATTACTTAAATATTATTTTGATTAATGAAAGGATTTATATTTCTATGTTTAACAAACAACTATTTCTTATGTAACCATAACCAACAGTGCCTAGAAGGTGAAATTAATTTGTACTATTTTAAGTCCTCCCTCCCATTTTTAAATACATTTTTAGCCTTTGATGCACCCAACTTAAATAAATGTTTAGTGGGATGGGAGCTTTAGTTGTGTAACACCTGGATTGTCATACACTGCCGTTCTCTGAGGGAAGCAATATTGAAAAATGTATTGTTCAATCACAATGTGTCTTCTGCATGTGAAAGCAGACAACTCAAGCAAAAGGCTTGTAGGGAAGAGTCTTGGATTGCATGGCTATGAGCCATTCTTCATTTTATTCATTTCTGTTCCCATAATAAAGACACAATTCAAAATGAAGGTTAGTTTTAACATTTTTTTTGTCTCAATTGTCAACAACGCTGCCTATTTTTCTGACAACTGTGGGTCACAACGTACAGAGAAAGATGATACATTCTTAGTAGTGATGGGCGAAACCCATTACAGTCTATGCCCATTACTTTTATGGTGAAAAGTTTTACTCATCACTCATTACTTCCTAGTTTATTTGTCAATTTCTAACAAATTTATTCAGCCAGTCTATGCAATAAATGCAAGTATTTATAAACACATTATCTATGCAATCAAAATAGACATCATCTTACTTTTTTGACTCAAAATAGAACACAATTAGGAAACAAAAAGAGTTTCACTCATCACTAATTCCTAGTTTGTCAATTTTTTAACAAATTTCTTTAGCCAGTCTATGCAATAAATGCAAGTATATATAAACACATTATCTATTCAATGCAAAACAGACATCATCTAGTATGAAAGGCAAATAACAACTTACAGTTTTGACTCAAAATGGAACAAAAACTGGGACTGCGTTGGCCGGGAATCGAACCCGGGTCAACTGCTTGGAAGGCAGCTATGCTCACCACTATACCACCAACGCCAGATGTGTCAATAGTTTGTCAAATATCCCCAATTTTTTTTTACACAGTTAAGCCAAAGAAGATAAGCACCATATGTACAATTTATGGTCTTCCTTGTGTAACAGGACTGCAACAAACATAATTTAGTTCCAGTTCTGTTGCATCTAAACCAGTGCAGAATTCTGTTTGTTTTAATTTTGCTACACAAGGAGTGTCAAAAGTTGTCTTTATGATGTGTATTTTCTTTAACCCTGAGCTGTGTGCTTTAATAAAGTGAAAAATTTAGGGAGATGGGAGCTATAGTTCAGAAGCAACAGGATTGTTATATGTTGCAAATTTTTGAGGAACCAGAAATAGGTCAGTGCAGTCAAAACTATCCATGTGCCACAGATACAATAGTGTATTAGCATAAGGGCAATCTCAGGGAGGTTGTTTGGAGCTTACAGTTTAAGGGTCCCAGTAGCATGAAAAGGGGGTAGATTGTGTGCAGACTTAGTGAGAGTCCATTCCTGAGTCTTCCTGGAAGTTAATCTGCACCTGCATAGGTTTATGGCTAATAACACATTGGACACTTTGGGTTACCTAAAACCATAGCGATCAAACTGCTTGAGCCAGAGTTATCAAATGATTTCTGTGCAAGTAAATGGATTTGCTTTTGGTGCTTTGGGTACCTAAAATGTAACATTCAAAGAGCCTAGAAGCAGATGACTCAACCGTAAGTCTTGTTTTAAGTTGGGTGTCTATGGGCCCTGAGTGGCCATCCTTAATTTCATTCATTTTAGTGTTAAAGGGACAGTTCACAGTCTTATAATGAAAACAATCCCTTTAAGCTAGCTAGCATCACATTCATATATCATGCCACAAAGAATTCAAATAATTGCTGGGCTACTTGCAAACAGAATTCCCCAAGCAAAAAGAATACAGATGCCTCATTGTTGCTGCAGTGTGTGTGATTGTGCTTTTCTCATGCTGAAGATGTAGGGCCTTTTATATTACAATACAATTGCCCCTAGTGCAAGTTTGTGTTTGTGTCAGGAACATAAATAGAAAAAGACTTGTAATAATGACAATATCATAACATGCACAAACATTGGCTCCATATCATTCCCCCAGTCAATGCTATTGTAGCTATGGGTTACTAGACTCGGTGAATGTTTGTACCTACATATACTCTCTGGTCAGGTCGCCATTGGAATAAGATTTGACAGAACCTCGTACAACAGTCCCTCCTCTCTGCCCCAATGGAAGCCCTCAGAAATGTTGCCCCATACGGCCATACCATGCCTGAATATAAAGAGCAAACAAACGAAAGAATGGTCAAACTTTTATACATGATATCATGCAATATACACACTATACAGAATGCCCTGTGGCCTGCAAATCTTTTTATCAAAATTAATTCTGATTTCAGAAGCCTGAACCCAATAAGCTACTAAAGAGGCAAAGGTCTCCTGATGTAGTTGGATGAGAAGCATGTCACACTAATTCTGCGGGTTTTAAAGCCCAACATGGGGACATGTTATTGTCATGTGCTTTATGTCTCCGTTCGTTCCTTCATCAAGTGATACAGCTCGCCGTGATCGTATAGTGGTTAGTACTCTGCGTTGTGGCCGCAGCAACCCCGGTTCGAATCCGGGTCACGGCATCTTTTTCTAAATACATCTCATTCTGATCAACTATAGAAAACTATAGCATCCATTTATTAAAGTTTGATAAACAGTGATAATGACTTGAACCAGAATAAAAAGTGAGAGCAGGGTATCCGGAAACCCATTATTCAGAAAGCTCTGAATTAAATGGGGGTTACTGACCCCGTCTGAAAAACAAATGCTCTTCAAAGCTACAAATTTATTGTTATTGTTACTTTTTATTACACATTTTTCTATTCAGGCCTCTCCTATTCATATTCCAGTCTCTTATTCAAATCAATGCATGGTTGGTAGGGGAATTTGGACCTTAGCAACCAGATTGCTGAAATTGCAAGCTGAAGAGCCGCTGAATAAAAAGCAAAAGAACTTTAACTCAAAAACTTCAAATAATAAAAATTCAATAACTTCAATCTTAAACCAACTGATCAGTAATTATTTTGTGTAATTTGGTTGAGTATCTGATCACTAGTCAAACTATGATAGGACTGTAATAATAAATGAAACCACTGAAAATAAAGACCAACACAGAACTGAAAACTCAGCAGATACAATCAAGAACAATGGAGATCAAGAACAATCAGGAAAAATCTGTTACAAGCAGAACAACAAAACACAACTGAAACCACAATAAAATCACTGACAATGTTATAAAAGAATAATTATGATGTGTGAATATCTGATCACTAGCAAAATAAGTGTAAAGAAAGCAATAAAAAGTAAGAGGAAAAATAAATAAAATAAATATTCATTAAATATTATTCAAGAATAAGCAAAACCCGTAAATATACAGCAAAACAAGGCTAAAAATACAATAAAATCACAGAAAGTGCAATGAAATATATCAATTCAATAATATACAAAACCAATCAAACTTAGTGATTAGTGTAAAAAACAGTCAAATAAGCAGTTTTTATGGCAAAAGGCTGAATATAGAAAATAAAGGCAAAGTAAAAATATTTTATGTTTTCACACTTGCAAAAAGTGTGTGTGTGTATGTATGTGTGTGTGTTTGTATGTATGTGTAAGTGTATGGAAGCTAAGTGGGAAAAATTTAAAAAACTACAAAAATTGTAAAAGTAGACAAAAACAGTAAGTGTGTTATATGTGTGTAATAAGTGTGTAAAAGGTGGTACCTGAGTGCAGGCAAGCAGATCTCGACTGGCACTGGATGACAGCTGGAATACTTCATGACATCCAGGGTGAGGGTGAGGCTCTTAAATACCCCTGCAGTTGCCGCATCTTGATGACATCTCTGTGATTTGGGGTCATTTAGTTGACTATCAGAGGGACAGGTCAGCATGACAGGTGAGTATGCTCATTGCCTTGGGGGTTTTAAGGCATCCAGCACCGCTCCACACTAATTTGAAGCAGAAAGTGCGGGGTACAAGGACTTCTTCTGAAAAACATAAGCTCCCACGTTCCAGGTGCTTAAAGCCTTTTTATTCCAGAAAGTAGGAGCTACGTTCTTGGCAGTATAAAGGTTAAAAGGTACAGATAGTTTATTTTTTAGCCCATTTCAGGCACATTTTACAAAACACAGGTCTATGATCACTTTAGAGTGAGAGTTAATAACATCTGCCCAGGAGACTCCCAGTACATCGCATCTGCCCGGCTAGCTCAGTCGGTAGAGCATGAGACTCTTAATCTCAGGGTCGTGGGTTCGAGCCCCACGTTGGGCGTGTAATTTTCTCCCCACTTATATAACAACCTTCCTTTTCTTCTTCAATCTGGCAAATCTTTCCTTTTGCAATATTTTATTCTTACTAGTGATGATTTTCAGGAATTTTAAATTAATTTGAATCACATTAAATGTATAACATTTTAAAATACCTCTTCTTTTCTATCATTATGCCCAAGTTTTTCTACATTTGTTAAAAAGTCTAAACAAATACACCTTCAATTTGGACACTAGAGCAGGAGTGACCATACTTTACTAATGTGAGGTCTTTTAGGGCTGAACTCCATTGGGCGACGTCTTCAGATCCGACGCACTGCGCATGCGACAAGATGGATGCACCGAATATAATGTAAGTAATAGAAATATCTTGCATGCTCTTCCTCTCAGCACGTCAGATCCGAAGACGTTGCGTCGTGGAGTTCAGCTTTAAGGGATTTTTTCCCGTTATGATCTACATTCATAAAAGCATTGTTAGCATTCTGTTCCATGGAAAATATTACTTAAATATTATATTGATTAATAAAAGAATTTATATTTCTATGTTTAACAAACAACTATTTCTTCTGTAACCGTAACCAACAGTGCTTTCTGTTTAGAAGGTGACAAAATGAAACATCTTCAATTTGGATTGTGAAAATCAAATCTATTCCTATTCAAAAACAAAAAAAATTTCAGTGCTAATGTTAAGAAATACAAATTGTATGAAATGAATCATTCAAATACTCTATCATTTCTTTATCATGGAGAGCAGATTTGTAAAGTTTGTAATACGTGAAGTTTCTGTAGTGTAGTGGTTATCACGCTCGCCTCACACGCGAAAGGTCCCCGGTTCGAGACCGGGCAGAAACAAATTTGTTGGCATTGAGGTTCACATTGTTATCCTTGAAAATCGGCCTACCACTTCTAGCATGAAACTTTATGTTTTAGTTTATACTGGATACAAATAAAGACTTGAATGTTCAAAAAAGTAAACTTGCAACTGTTGAGCTTTTAAGACTTTTATGTCAACCATACTCGTTATTTTTGGTTTATAAGTGTTTTACTTGAGAAATGCAAACATTTTCTTTTACACCTATTGTTATTCAAAGGTTAAACAGAAACTGAAAACTCCAGGTACTTGAAAGCAGACTGGCAATACTTGAAACATATTATGGTTTCTGAGGAGAAAAATTAGCATGCATTTAAACATACAACATAATGCCGTCTTGGTTTGCATCATTCAACCTCAATTACACAACTGGATTTTGTTATATTTCAGAGTTTATTAGTCTGGGACCAGATGGTGTTCATCCCAGAGTACTAAACGAGCTTAGCTCTGTGACTGCTAAATCTCTACATTCACAGTGGTTATCCAGCACTCTATATGCTAATCAATCCTTTGTCTTGCTTGGGTGCACGCAACAAGTATGTTCACCTTCACATACCTCCAATTCAATATGTACACGAATTGCAGCACTCCAATTTGGTCTTAAAACCGCTTTTATTCCACAAATAGCATAGCGACGTTTCGGATACAACAGATCCTTTTTCAAGCTAAAAACAAAGTATCATCATCACTTCCTTTATACCCACAGACCCCTAGTGGTAATCACATAGTTTTACATACATTATACATTACTAGATCACACTTTCATTGATATAGCTTTACTTATAGAATAAATCTATCTCCCAGGTATCAAAAACCTAGGACATAATAATTAGAATATCTTAGAATATCTTATCTCATTAGGAGAGATTCAATCGGCAGTCTATTGGTCATTCATTCAGTGGTCTATTCTGCATCACCAATCGGTGTTTCCTGTCGATGTTCTATAGGGGATAAGGAGTATAGGAAGATAGAAGCAATAATTAAAACAGAATAAATACTTATTAAAAACAATACATGACCCATCTATATTACTGTACTTAAGTCGTATTCTTTGTTCATACCCTTAGGGCTTAAAGTCTCCAGTCTACATATCCAACTTGCTTTACATTTAAGTAATAATTTTATACGATCCCCCCTCTCCTGGGTTTCAGCACTTGCTGCAATACTTGGAAACGTAACTGTGCTACGGCATGGCCAGCCTCCATAAAATGTAGGGCTACTGGGCTTTGTTTCACTTTTCTCCTAATATCTGATTTGTGTTCGCCTATTCTATCTTTTAGTGGTCTTGTGGTTTGTCCCACATACATAAGTCCACAAGGACATTTTAAAGCATAGACCACGTACGAGGACAAGCAGGTATGATACCCTTTTATCTTGATCGCTGTACCTCTATGAGGATGATATACAGTGTCCCCTTTTAAATAGCTGTTGCAATGTTTGCATGTCAGACAGGGAAAAGTGCCGTTTTTCAACACTCCCAAAGTTTCCTGTCTGGATACTTTCTCTGGGCCAACATCAGCCTTTACAAGTCTGTCTCTCAGGGACCATGCTTTCTTGTATGCAAGTCTTGGCGGTCTTTGGAATATATTCAAACAGGGAAACTCAACTCCCAGTAAACGCCAATGCTTGCAGACAATTTTGCCAATATGGCTCGATAGATTATTAAATTTACTGGAGAAAATCATTCTATCATCCTTACTTTTCATGGTCTTTTTCTTGGTGGTCTGTCCAATCATGATTTCCCCTTTACATTTCTCAAGAGTTCTGCCCGGGTAACCCCTATTTAAGAATTTTTTCTCCATTTCATTTAGTCTTACAGTTAAATTCTCTTTTTCTGAGACAATCCTCTTTACTCTCGAGAATTGCGATTTTGGAACTGATCGCTTTATGTGGGATGGATGAAAAGAAGAATGTAATAATAGGGTATTTTTGTCCGTTGGTTTTACGTACAAATCTGTGGCCAATCTACCTTCATGCTTATACACCAAGACATCCAAGAAAAAATTCTTAAATAGGGGTTACCCGGGCAGAACTCTTGAGAAATGTAAAGGGGAAATCATGATTGGACAGACCACCAAGAAAAAGACCATGAAAAGTAAGGATGATAGAATGATTTTCTCCAGTAAATTTAATAATCTATCGAGCCATATTGGCAAAATTGTCTGCAAGCATTGGCGTTTACTGGGAGTTGAGTTTCCCTGTTTGAATATATTCCAAAGACCGCCAAGACTTGCATACAAGAAAGCATGGTCCCTGAGAGACAGACTTGTAAAGGCTGATGTTGGCCCAGAGAAAGTATCCAGACAGGAAACTTTGGGAGTGTTGAAAAACGGCACTTTTCCCTGTCTGACATGCAAACATTGCAACAGCTGTTTAAAAGGGGACACTGTATATCATCCTCATAGAGGTACAGCGATCAAGATAAAAGGGTATCATACCTGCTTGTCCTCGTACGTGGTCTATGCTTTAAAATGTCCTTGTGGACTTATGTATGTGGGACAAACCACAAGACCACTAAAAGATAGAATAGGCGAACACAAATCAGATATTAGGAGAAAAGTGAAACAAAGCCCAGTAGCCCTACATTTTATGGAGGCTGGCCATGCCGTAGCACAGTTACGTTTCCAAGTATTGCAGCAAGTGCTGAAACCCAGGAGAGGGGGGGATCGTATAAAATTATTACTTAAATGTGAAGCAAGTTGGATATGTAGACTGGAGACTTTAAGCCCTAAGGGTATGAACAAAGAATACGACTTAAGTACAGTAATATAGATGGGTCATGTATTGTTTTTAATAAGTATTTATTCTGTTTTAATTATTGCTTCTATCTTCCTATACTCCTTATCCCCTATAGAACATCGACAGGAAACACCGATTGGTGATGCAGAATAGACCACTGAATGAATGACCAATAGACTGCCGATTGAATCTCTCCTAATGAGATAAGATATTCTAAGATATTCTAATTATTATGTCCTAGGTTTTTGATACCTGGAATACATGGGAGATAGATTTATTCTATAAGTAAAGCTATATCAATGAAAGTGTGATCTAGTAATGTATAATGTATGTAAAACTATGTGATTACCACTAGGGGTCTGTGGGTATAAAGGAAGTGATGATGATACTTTGTTTTTAGCTTGAAAAAGGATCTGTTGTATCCGAAACGTCGCTATGCTATTTGTGGAATAAAAGCGGTTTTAAGACCAAATTGGAGTGCTGCAATTCGTGTACATACTGCTAAATCTCTATCCTTAATTCATTGAGATCTGGCATGGTGCTGACTGGTGAAATGCTAATGTGGTGCCAATATTAAAAAAGGAATCCTGTTGTCAGCTTCAAATCTATAGGCTGGTTAATCGGACATCGGTAGTTGGAAAGCTTTACGAAGGGGTATAACTTAATTGCAAATCATAATACTATGAGTTTTTGGCAGCATGGTCTTTTTTGCATAACAGATTTTGGCAGACTAATTTAATTGCCTTTGATGAGGAGGTGAGCAGGAATCTTGACTCTGGGATGGCAGTGGATGTGATTTACTTAGACTTTGCTAAAGAATTTGATACAGTACCACACAGAAGGTTACTGGTAAAATTAAGGAATATTGGACTGGAACATAGTTTGCATTTGGATAGAGAACTGGCTGAAGGATAGATAAAGATTGGTGGTAAAAGGAATGTTTTCTAATCTGACCAGTGTTGTTAGTTGAGTACCGCAGGGCTCTGTACTCGGTGCTTTGCTTCTCAACTAGTGTCTTAATTAAAGTTTCTATTTTTGCTGATGATAGTAAATTGTGCAAAACTATAGGTTCCATGCCGGATGCTGCCACTTTGCAGAGTGACTTGACTAATTCAGCAAATTAGAAAATTAGGTTCAATGCTGATAAATTATGCACTTTGGTAGAAATAATATAAATGTGAGTTATGCATTAAATGGCAGTGTGTTGGATGTTTCCTAAATTCAGATGGATCTGTGGATAATTGTCTTATATGGTGCGAAAAAAGAAATGAAAACAATTCGTGGGTGTCTTGGAATTTGCAGAAAGAAGATTTTTTTTTCTCATTAAAATGATCAACACACCAGAGGCCACTCCTCTAGACTAGAGGAACAGAATTTATGTTTGATGATGAGTACAGGGTTCTTCATGGGGAGGACAGTGAGGTTGTGGAATGCCATGGTGGCTGTTGTTTTCATGGCAGATTCTATTAATGCCTTTAAGAATGTCTTGGATGATTTCTTGGACAAGCATAAAATCCAAAGCTATTATGATACTAAAATCCGCAGTTGGTATATATTGGTATATATAGTATATGGTATGTATAGTTTATGTGAGTGTATAGGTTGGTTGATTTGAAAGAGTTAAACTTGATGGACTTTGGTCTTTTTTTTAACCCAACATAACTATGGAACTATGCAAATATATCACATTCACTCTAACTAGCTAACTTGTTACTCCACTGAATTTGGCCTATTTTTTGTTCCTGCTTGAGATGAGTACAGCAGCTATAGATTCCATGTTTGACAGGAGCAGCTGTTGGTAGACAAGTCATCGTTCAGTCCGGACAGAGAAAAGCATGAGAGAGGATGAGAAAGAGAATTACTTAATGGGTATAAAAATCAAACAGTGAAGAGACAGTTATCAAAGTTCTAAGTTTATTTTGAGTGCTTCATATTTCTTTAGAATCATTGTTTCTATACTAGTATACAAATTCATTTCTTACACTGAAATGAAAAGGCAGTGAGTAAAAAGCTTCTTCCCTGGCCGGGAATCGAACCCGGGCCGCGGCGGTGAGAGCGCCGAATCCTAACCACTAGACCACCAGGGAGAGATATGGTTCTAATTTACATTAGCATTTAAATAACATATTGGTTGCACTGCTATATAATTACCTTTTTGGAGTGCAAAGACTTGCAGAATGCACTTTGCCTCAAGTGCTACCTAAAAATGGCAGCACTCTCAAGAAGGCACGTAGGTTTGGATGATTTCTTCAAAAAACATAATAACTATAGGCTATTCTGATACCAAAACCTACAATTAGTATAGATATTGGTATTTTATGTGAGTATGTGGAGATGTTGGTGTGAATGTGTGTATGTATGTGCACTGGGTTTCATTTGGAGAAGTTGAACTTGATAGATTTTAGTCTTTTTCAGCCCAACGTAACTATGTAGCTATATGTAACTATGGTAGACTAAAGATTGTGTCAAGCCATCAGTTTTAAGGGGACAGATTTTCCATTCCACTACATTTCATGGAAACAAGAGGCACAGAATATTTCAAAATGAAAAAGGCGAAATCCAGAAACTCTAAAGATAAGAAAATGGTGTAGGACAGAGTAATGGTGGCTATAGATGATACAATTACATTCTTTCCAGGAAAGATTGCTCATTTCAATACACAGGTGTAGAGCTGATATACAGGTAGAAACAATAGAATTATACCTATATCTGAATATTCAGCACTAACAATGGCCGATTGGGTGGCTTTAAAATTGATATCCAAGTATTCTGTCAATATCGGTCAGATCGTCTCCCACCATACACGCACAGAATAACTTACGAAACTTAGTTTCATATGATATTATTGGTTCATCTATAGCCACCTTTACTAATTAAGAGAATCAAATCCCAAACCCCTTGAAGAAAGATTTGCAGAAAGTGCCCAGATCTTATAGACACAACTCATATTGATATAAGCAGTGATTTCCTCTTATATCTTCAAAATGTAGACGTATGCATTTAAAAATCATTTGATCATATAAAAATGTGAATTTCAAGTGAAGTGGGTGATAAGAATGGTGGATATGAAATACTAAGAAGAGTTTGACATGTTTTTATAACCAGGGAACATGGCCTCCAGATAAGTCTAAACAACCACATTCAAGCTGATAAATCTGTGCTTTGGTTTTCCTGCCTTATTTTTATAGGGCTAAAGTTTCATAAGTACTTAAGAATTGCAAGAATCTCTTCCTCTATTACAAATATTACCCCGCATGGGACTCATCCCCACAATCTCAGGCTTAGGAGGCCCACATCTTATCCATTAGGCCACTAATGGAACATGCAATCTTTCAACTTTTAGTGCTGTGTCCATTAAAGCAAGTCTGTTGCCTGAGTTTGGAGAGAAAAGTCTATCCCTCTTCATTTAACTTAGAGCAGATAGGAAACACTTGAAATGGAAACATATCATTATGGTTTTAGAGGCCAAACATTTGCATGCATTTTACATAAAACAGGATGACTGAAAAATTGAAAAAAAAAATGTATCTTCAGTTTAAATTGCCCTTTGTTTTGAGGCATAAACCTCAATTCTATAACTGGATTTTAATAAATTTCAGACAGTAGAAGATTGTGTGAAGCCATAAGTTTTAGGGGACAGATATCTCATTTAATGGAAACATGAAATCCAAAATACTTCTAAAGATGAAAAAATAGAGTAGGACAGAGTTACTACAACATAGAAGCAAATCTCAAACCACTTGAAGAAAGATTGGCAGAAGGTGCATAGATTTTATAAGTATTGATATGTTTAAAGTAAAGCATTCAAATAATGAATTTAAAGAGATACTGACGATTCTTTTTATTATCAAGGAAAATGGTTTCCAGATGTGTCTAAATGACCACACTCAAGATCATAAAGATTTCACCCCAGATGGGACTTGAACCCACAATCCCTGGCTTAGGAGGCCAGTGCCTTATCCATTAGGCCACTGGGGCATAGCATACCAAATATGGAGCTGTAAAAATTGCAAGCCTAAGAGGAAGAAAGAACAAATTGCCAAATAATTCAGAAAATACAAAACTAACAATGGCCGATTGGGTGGCTTCGAAATTGGTATCCAAGTATTCTGTCAATATCAGTCAGATCGTCGAATAACGTAAGAAACTTAGTTTCGTATGATATTATTGGTTCATCTAAAGCCACCTTTACTAATAAAGAGAATCAAATCCCAAACCCCTTGAAGAAAGCATTGCAGAAAGTGCCCAGATCTTATAGACACAACTCAATATTGATATAAGCAGTGATTTCCTCTTACATCTTCAAAGTGTAGAAGGATGCATTTAAAAATCATTTGATCATATAAAAATGTGAATTTCAAGTGAAGTGGGTGATAAGAATGGTGGATATGAAATACTAAGAAGAGTTTGACATGTTTTTATAACCAGGGAACATGGCCTCCAGATAAGTCTAAACAACCACATTCAAGCTGATAAATCTGTGCTTTGGTTTTCCTGCCTTATTTTTACAGGGCTAAAGTTTAAATTGCCCTTTGTTTTGAGGCATAAACTTCAATTCCACAACTGGATTTTGATATATTTCAGACAGTAGAAGATTGTGTGAAGCCATCAGTTTTAAGGGGACAGATATCTCATTTAATGGAAACATGAGGCACAGAGTACACATAGAAGCAAATCTCAAACCCCTTGAAGAAAGATTGGCAGAAGGTGCATAGATGTTATAGACTCCACTAAGTATTGATAGGTTTAAAGTTAAGCATTAAAATAATGAATTTAAAGAGATACTGATGAGTCTTTTTATTATCAAGGAAAATGGTCTCCAAACGTGTCTAAATGACCTCACAAATTGTTTACCCCAGATGGGACTCGAACCCACAATCCCTGGCTTAGGAGGCCAGTGCCTTATCCATTAGGCCACTGGGGCATATGAACACTAATTGTTTTATCTTTTAGTGCTGTGTGCATGAAAAGCAAGTCTGTTGCCTGAGCTTTGGGGAGAAAAGTTGATCCCTCTTTATTTAACCAGGCCTGGATTTGTGGAAAGGCCACCAAGGCCCGGGCCTATGGCGGCAGGATTTTAGGGGTATGCTGTCCAACCACACCCACATTGGTTCAAAAACACTGGGGATGCGCAGGAGATACAACAGTTTTTTAAATTTCCCGTGCTCCAATCCCCGGGTCCCTATTGGTCCCAATAATGAAAATTTGAATGAATAAAGGGGAGGGGATGGGGGCAGTGAACAGCAGTGGGCCTAGGGGTGACCGCTATGTAAATACAGCCCCGAATTTAACTAAGAGCAGACAAGAAACACTTGAAATGCAAACATATGATTATGGTTTTAGAGGTAAACAATTAGCATGCATTTTTACATACAACAGGATGACTGAAAAATATATTTTTTTTACCTTCAGTTTAACATGCCCTTTGTTTTGCGGCATTAAGCTTAAATTTTTTATAACTTATAGGGGCCCTGGCCACCAATTCTTTTTATATAACTTGTAGGGGCCCTGGCCACCAATGTTCTTCTTTTAATTACTCGTATAAGCCTGGTTCATCAATGCCCAATGTTTGTTTGTTTTTTATAACTTTTTATAACCCTGGCCAACAATTTTTTTAATGTAACTTGTAGGGGCCCTGGACTGCATTTTTTTAAATATAGCTTTAAGGTCTCCTGGCCACCAATTTCTTTTTTTATATCTTGTAGGGACCCTGGTCACTAATGTTCGTTTTTTTAATAACTTGTAGGGGGAGGGGGGCTGGCAACTGATGTTTTTTATAACTTGTAGGGGCTATGTGGCCACCAATGTTTTTCCTCTTTAACTTGTAGGGGACTCTAATTTTTTTAGTAGTTGTGTATGCATGGCCTTTGTACCAATGGGTGGGGGAGGGAAGCCTAGAAAATGTGCAGGCCCCATGATTTTTTATGGCAGCCCTGTACCCACTACATACATGTTATTTTTGCCTATATGCAGAAATGCAAATTCTAGAGAAATGAATGTGTTATGTGTGCTAATATGTAGTATTTGTTTTCTATGGGCTGGGTTATAGTAAAAATAATGCATTTTCTTCTTCTAGTTGTGACTCTTAATAAGTATTAATGATGAAAATCTTATCAGTTGGTTCCTTTATATGGCTTTTGAATTATTATAATTTTATTTGCCTCTTCCCAGCCTGCAAAGAAAATGCTATCTTGTTGTATCTGGTAACAAAAAACGGTTGACTCTAAAGTTTCAGTGTTATTGTTTTTATGATCTCTAACCTCTACTATTACTATCCCATTCTTCTGACATTCTAAACTCTCCCTCGTTGCTACAGTATTTAAGCCATACCAAACATACAGCAGTAAAAATTGCAAGCCTAAGAGCAAGAGGGAACAAATTGCCAAATAATTCAGAAAATACCAAACTAAAAAACCCAACCTCTACCTTGTCACCCCACATATTGCTCCCTTACCTCTCAGTTGGTAGAGCATCAGACTTTTAATCTGAGGGTCCAGGGTTCAAGTCCCTGTTTGGGCGCTAGTTGTTTTACAAAGGGTATACCTCCCTATTAAAATACCAAAAGTTCTTTCCAAGCACTTAACATATTGATCAATTGGTTCACTTCTTATACTTTTTGTGGTCTGATTATACCCTACCCAGAGCTATATGTTAGAGGCTATTTTATTCATATTCCAGTATTTTAGTCAAATCAATGCATGGTTGCTGAATAAAAAGCTAAATAACTCAAAATACATAAACATTTCGATATGGTTTCCATAAAAACCAATTGCAAAGTGTCTCAATATATCATACCTCCCAACATTTGAGATTAAGAAAGAGGCGTGGCAAAATTTTTGGCCACACCCACTTTATGGCCACTCCCTCATAAGTCACTCCCATTTAACACAAACATTCACAAAAATGCAGCTTCACTTGGTATGTTTCTCACCCTTCAAGTAAGACTCTATTCACTCCTTCGTCCTGCCTGTATACCTTGCTTAGATCTACCCCTCCAGTCACGTTACTCAGCCTTCAAGTCTCAGCTTTCCTGATTCAATGCTGAGCACTGCAAATTAATGATAACCGCACACCTTGCCCTTTCATTGCCCTTACCTTGCCCCTGGTAGCATAAATCATTTCACAGTATAGCCAGCAATAATCCGATCATCTCCTTTCCAAACCATACATTTTGGAAAGTACACACTGTGAGGAACCCAAAATAGGCAAACACTCTTTTTACTCCAAACTGCCAAACTGGCAAAATGTAGCAGCTTTTATAACATTTCTAAATATCCTCCTAAAATATTGGAATTTACTGCACAGATTCTTACATACAAAGATAAGAAAATATGAATACCAAAGTATGTGGCCTGTAGGGACCCTAACATGACAATAGTGCACAGGAATTTTCTTGACTGGCAATTCAGCTTCCACAAAAAGCACCTTTCTTTACACAATCCAAAATGCATAAAGGTTTTTCTACTCCAAACTAGCAATGTGCAAAGCTATGCTAAAAAATGCACCAAAAAACAATGCAAGGAAACCGCTGGAATAAAATCACATCAATTAAACACAACTGTGAAACTCAATGAAAAAACTGTCAGTGGTCAGAATATCAGATTCAAGAGTTAAGCTGTCAAAGAAACAGTTATACAGGCAAACAAGAGCCACCTCCCTAAAGCCACAAACCTAGGCACATGATATTAGGAGCCTATATATTATAGGAGTTGTTCACCTTCAAATTTACTTTTAGTATGATGTAGAGAGTGAAATTCTGAGACAATTTACTATTGGTTTTAATTTTTTATTGTTTGTGGTTTTTGACTTATTTAGCTTTTTCTTCAGCAGCTCTCTAATTTGCAATTTCAGCAGTCTGATTGCTAGGGTCCAAATTCCCCTAGCAACCATGCACTGATCTGACTAAGAGACTGGAATATGAATAGGAGAGGCCTGAATAGAAAGATGAGGAATACAAAAGTAGCAAAAACAATACATTTGTAGCTTTAGAGAGCATTCGTTTTTAGAAAGGGTCAGTGACCCCCATTTGAAAGCTGGAAAGAGTCAGAAGAAGCAGGTATTTAATTAAAAAACTATAGAAAGTTGCTTAGAATTAGCCATTCTGTAACATACTAAAAGTTAACTTATAGATGAACCACACATTTAATACAGCCCTGGTAACAGCTACAAGCTTGTTTTCCGAAGTTGCTCGAAGTTTCCTTGTGAGGAAAACGAAGCGCCACGTATGTCATAACGCAGGCCACTCTCATTACAGCCGGCGCAGGAGAAGAGGAAGCGGTTCGGGGAGATTAGTCGCCTCATAGAAGAGGCGATTAGTCGCCAGGGAGCTAAATCTCCCCGAATCGCCTGGTGGGGACTAAAGCTGGCCATAGACGCAAAGATGCGATCTGATTTTCGGACAGTGTGGGGAGAGTCCCAACATTTTTCGTCCGGTGGAGTTCGGTCGTTTGGTAGATCGGACCAAATAATATCTCGGTAATATTGCTGATTGTACGGTTTTCACTGGGAGACTGTCACCAGCTTTGTCGGACATAACTATCGTACGATTGCTGTCAGGGGCAGAACATTGGCTGATCTGTTCTTTAACTAGTTTATTTGATCTGAATGGTTAGTGGCAGGTCGGGAGATGGGAAAGTCCGATCGTACATTGATTCGTACAATCGGATCTTTGTGTCGCAAGACAGGAAGAGCGAAAGAGAGCCACAGGGAGGCGGGACTTTAACTCAACTATCTGGGACAGCGGAAAAGGCAGCTAAAAGTGGGACTGTCCTGCGAAAAGTGGGACAGTTGGGGGCGGTATGAATATATCATTCCCTATATCATACCAAAAGTTAACTCAGAGGTGAACAACCCATTTTATATTTATGCCAATTGGTGCCATTGGATGGATTGGAGGGATTGACCCTGTTCTAAAATTTGGTACTATTTCATTAAAAATGAACAGTAAGTTAACTCAGAGGTGAACAGTAAGTTAACTCAGAGGTGAACAACCCATAAGTACATGGGGGTCACCATGATCATATAATGGTTATCACTCAAAATTGCACCGACTGTTAAACTAAATAAAATCTGAGTCATCACAATTTCAGATGTTCTCATCATACTACATACTGACCCCTATTTACAAACATTGAATAGAAACAAACCCAATCAGGTTTTCTATTTAAAAAAAAACTTTTTTTATGGAGGGCCCTGGCACTGTACAACAAACAGGGGGTTATGTACAGTTACAATCGAGTTTATGAGCTTTCTGCCAAAGAGGCAAGAAGATGGAGATCCCTTTCCCATACAGCTTGCAACCTAAATGGTAAAAACACTACATGCATTGGCTAGGAACCAAACCTGGGCCTCCCACATGGCAAGCGAGAATTCTACAACTGAACCACCAACACTCACGTGTGGAGTTGCAGTGTATAAACTCTACTATAAAAAAGTACTCTATTCATGCTTTTTAATCTGATGCCAGAAAAATTTACAAAATTTCTAACTTAATTGGCTGTTGGCAGAAAGCCCGAATTGATACTTACAATTTAACGATTTAAGATAAGCAAAGAAACCATTATAACAATTGAAGATAAGCAGGTCTCTTGGGGGAAACAGTGATTTGTAGCTTAAAGTGATACTGATACTAAACATTTTCTTTTCAAAATATTAATCTACACTAAGAGTTGCCTATGGGTCATGTTGATTGTTTTTCACTGATAGTTCTAATTTTGTAAGTAATTGCTACTTAAAGTTCCTAAACCTGACTGTGTTGCCAATTCAACTGTCTCTTCTCAACCTGTCAGTTAGAGTTTGTAATACTAACGGACTATTGCTGCACAAATATGGCAGTCAGTCATCTCATAGACAAACACTGGTGTATGAAAGGTACGGTGCATCTATCTTGTCACATGCGCATCTGAAGACTTTGCGCCGTGGAGTTCAGCCCTAAGTGATGTTGTCCCATTATGATCTACATTCATAAAAGCATTGCTAGGGTTATGTTCCATGGGAAATATTACTTAAATATTCTTTTGATTAATGAAAGAATTTATATTTCTATGTTTAACAAACAAATATTTCTTATGTAACCGTAACCAACAGTGCTTTCTGCCTAGAAGGTGACAAATTGAAACATCTATTTTGATTGTGGAAACCTATCAAATCTATACTTATTAAAAAAACAATAAATTGTTTCAGTGCTAATGTAAAGAAATAAAAATGGTATGAAATTAGCCATTCAAATACTATTACCACGAAGAGCAGATTTCTAAAAACCACCATACATGAAGTTTCTGTAGTGTAGTGGTTATCACGTTCGCCTAACACGCGAAAGGTCCCCGGTTCGAGACCGGGCAGAAACAATTTTTTTGTTGGCCTTGAGGTACACATTTTTATCTTCGAAAAATGGCCTACCACTTCTAGCATGAAACTTTATGTTTTAGTTTATACTGCATACAAGTAGAGAATTGAATGTTCTAAAAAGTAAACTTGCAACTATCGAGATTTTAAGACTTTCATGTCAACCATAGTCGTTATTTTTGGTTTATAAGTGTTTTACTTGAGAAATGCAAACATTTTTTTAACACCTATTGTTATTCAAAGGTTAAACCGAAACTGAAAGCTCCAGGTACTCCTCATGTATAAGAACTATAACCCAAGCATTCCATAATATCTAAAGTAGTGCCAAATTCTGGAAGCTATAGTTATACTACATGAAGAGTGCGAGAATTTGCCATGTGGTATCAATTCAACTTTCCACATTTCCATAGACAATAATATTGACTATTTTTTGGCACTTGTTTAATTTCACTTGTTTTTCTATAATATAGATTAACCATACAATGCAATACAAATATCATATATGAAATGAAACATAAGAACTTACTGTATTGGCTAGAAATGGAACCCAAGCAGTAAATAAAAACAGTTACTGCGTTGGGCAGGAAATGAACCCGGATCAACTGCTTGGAAGGCAGCTATGCTCACCACTATACCTCCAGTGCCATAAGCATATGCAAA
This sequence comes from Xenopus laevis, assembly GCF_017654675.1. Taxonomy (NCBI): domain Eukaryota; kingdom Metazoa; phylum Chordata; class Amphibia; order Anura; family Pipidae; genus Xenopus; species Xenopus laevis. The sequence continues at coordinate 145,562,928 of NC_054375.1, forward strand.
GGCTACAAAATAATTTGTACTGTTTGAAGTCCTCCCTCCCATTTTTAAATATCTTTTTATCCTTTGATGCTTCCATTTAGTTGTATAGCATCTGGATTGTCATACGGTGCCGTTCTCTGAGGGAAGAAATATTGAAAAATGTATTGTTCAATCACAATGTGTACTTCTGCATGTGAAAGCAGACAACTCAAGCAAAAGGCTTATAGGGAAGAGTCTTGGATTGCATGGCTATGAGCCATTCTTCATTTCATTCATTTCTGTTCCCATAATAAAGAGACAATTAAAATTTTTTGCATGTCTCCATTGTCAACAACGCTGCATATTTTTCTGACAACTGTGGGTCACAACGTACAGAGAAAAATGATACATTCTTAGTAGTGATGGGCGAAACTGATGTGTTTTTCGAAAATTGCAGAAATGCATTGCAGTCTATGGGCGACAGATTGCGAGACAATTTTTTTCACCCATTACAGTCTATGGCCATAACTTTTATGGTGAAACTTGGTGAAAAGTTTCACTCATCACATACTAGTTTATTTGTCAATTTCTAACAAATTTATTCAGCCAGTCTATGCAATAAATGCAAGTATTTATAAACACATTATCTATGCAATCAAAATAGACATCGTCTTAGTGTTTGGACTCAAAATGGAACACAATTAGGAAACAAAAACTATCACCGCGTTAGCCGGGAATCAAGCCCTGGTCAACTGCTTGGAAGGCAGCTATGCTCACCACTATACCACCAACGCCAGATGTGTAGATAATGTGTCAAATATCCCCAATATTTTTTACACAGTTAAGCCAAAGAAGATAAGCACCATATGTACAATTTATGGTCTTCCTTGTGTAACAGGACTGCAACAAACATAATTCAGTTCTGGTTCTGTAGCATCTAAACCAGTGCAGAATTCTGTTTGTTTTAATTGTGCTACACAAGGAGTGTCAAAAGTTGTCTTTATGATGTGTATTTTATTTAACCCTGAGCTGTGTGCTTTAATAAAGTGAAAAGTTTATGGAGATGGGAGCTGTAGTTCAGAAGCAACAGGATTGTTATATGTTGCAAATTTCTGAGGAACCAGAAATAGGTCAGTGCAGTCAAAACTATCCGAGTGCCACAGATACAATAGTGTATTAGTATAAGGGCAATCTCAGGGAGGTTGTTTGGAGCTTACAGTTTAAGGGGCCCAGTAGCATGAAAAGGGGGTAGATTGTGTGCCGGCCTAGTGAGAGTCCATGCCCGAGTCTTCCTGGAAGTTAATCTGCACCTGCATAGGTTTATGGCTAATAACACATTGGACACTTTGGGTTACCTAAAACCATAGCGATCAAACTGCTTGAGCCAGAGTTATCAAATGATTTCTGTGCAAGTAAATGGATTTGCTTTTGGTGCTTTGGGTACCTAAAACATTCAAAGAGCCTAGAAGCAGATGACTCAAGTGTAAGTGTTGTTTTAAGTTGGGTGTCTATGGGCCCTGAGTGGCCATCCTTAATTTCATTCATTTTAGTGTTAAAGGGAAAGTTCACAGTCTTATAATAAAAACAATCCCTTTAAGCTAGCTAGCATCACATTCATATATCATGCCACAAAGAATTCAAATAATTGCTGGGCTACTTGCAAACAGAATGCCCTGTGGCCTGCAAATCTTTTCTTCAAAATGAATTCTGATTTCAGAAGCCTGAACCCATTAAGCTACTAAAGAGGTAAAGGTCTCCTGATGTAGTTGGGTGAGAAGCCTGTCACACTAATTCTGCAGGTTTTAAAGCCCAACATGGGGACATGTTATTGTCATGTGCTTTCTGTCTCCATTTCTTCCTTCATCAAATGATATAGCTCGCCGTGATCGTATAGTGGTTAGTACTCTGCGTTGTGGTCGCAGCAACCCCGGTTCGAATCCGGGTCACGGCATCTTTTTCAAAATACATCTTATACTGATCAACTATAGAAAACGATAGCATCCATTTATTAAAGTTTGATAAACAGCGATAAGTCAACACTTGCCGTGATCGTATAGTGGTTAGCACTCTGCGTTGTGGCCACAGCAACCCTCTTTCAAATCTGGGTCACGGCACGTTTTCATCCTTGTTCTAAAATTTTATCCTATTTCATTAACAATGAACAGTAAGTACATGGAGTCACCATGATCATATAATGGTTATCACTCAAAATTGCACCCACTGTTAAACTAACTAAAATCATGACAATTTTCGATTTTCTCATCATACAACATACTGACTCCTATTTACAAACCTTGAATAGAAACAAACCCAATCAGGTTTTCAATTTAGAAAAAACTTTTTTTATGGAGGGTCCTGGCACTGTACAACAAACAGGGGGTTATGTACAGTTACAATAAAGTTTAAGAGCTTGCTGCCAAAGAGGCAAGAAGATGGAGAACCGTGTCCCATAGAGCTTGCAAACCTAAACAGAAGGGTAACTTACAGACACAAGGAAGGGGATATTACGCGCTAAAAACACTGTATGCATTGGCCGGGAATCGAACCCGGGCCTCCCGCGTGGCAGGCGAGAATTCTACCACTGAACCACCAATGCCCACTTGTAAAATCACTGCTATAAAAATGTACTCTATTCATGCTTTTTAATCTGATGCAGAGAGCCTGAATTGATATAATTTAAGATAAGCAAAGAAACCATTATAACAATTGAAGATAAGCAGGTCTCTTGGGGAAACAGTGTGAACAGTTATCACGTTCGCCTAACACGCGAAAGGTCCCCGGTTCGAGACCGGGCAGAAACAATTTTTTTTGTTGGCCTGGAGGTACACATTTTTATCTTCGAAAAATGGCCTACCACTTCTAGCATGAAACTTTATGTTTTCGTTTATACTGGATACAAATAGAGACTTGAATGTTCAAAAAAGTAAACTTGCAACTGTCAAGATTTTAAGACTTCTATGTCAACCATACTCATTATTTTTGGTTTATAAGTGTTTTTCTTGAGAAATACAAATATTTTCTTTTACACCTATTGTTATTTAAAGGTTAAACCGAAACTGAAAACTCCAGGTACTCTTCGTCTATAAGAACTATAACCCAAGCATTCCATAATATTTAAAAAAGTGCCAAATTCTGGAAGCTATAGTTATACTACATGAAATGTGCGAGAATTTGCCATGTGGTATCAATTCAACTTTCCACATTTCCATAGTCAATTATATTGCCTATTTCTTTTGCATCTTTTGGACAATTGTAATGCACATCCCTAGGTGAGATCTTTCATGTTGGGGAAATATTTGTGGCATGTGTTTAATTTCACTTATTTCTCTATCCATGGCATTCAATACTTAATATAGACTAACCATACAATGCAAAACAAATATATAGTATGAAATGAAACATAAGAACTTACTGTATTGGCTAGAAATGGAACCCAAGCAGGAAACAAAAAGAGATACTGCGTTGGCCAGGAATCGAACCCAGGTCAACTGCTTGGAAGGCAGCTATGCTCACCACTATACCACCAATGCCGTAAGCATATGCAATGGCTACAAAATAATTTGTACTGTTTGAAGTCCTACCTCTCATTTTTAAATACCTTTTTACCCTTTCATGCTTTTATTTAGTTGTATAGCACCTTCGAAAAATGGCCTACCACTTCTAGCATGAAACTTTATGTTTTCGTTTATACTGGATACAAATAGAGACTTGAATGTTCAAAAAAGTAAACTTGCAACTGTCAAGATTTTAAGACTTCTATGCCAACCATACTCATTATTTTTGGTTTATAAGTATTTTTCTTGAGAAATACAAATATTTTCTTTTACACCTATTGTTATTTAAAGGTTAAACCAAAACTGAAAACTCCAGGTACTCTTCGTCTATAAGAACTATAACCCAAGCATTCCATAATATCTAAAGTAGCACCAAATTCTGGAAGCTATAGTTATACTACATGAAGTGTGCGAGAATTTGCCATGTGGTATCAATTCAACTTTCCACATTTCCATAGTCAATTATATTGCCTATTTCTTTTGCATCTTTCGGACAATTGTAATGCACATCCCTAGGTGAGATCTTTCATGTTGGGGAAATATTTGTGGCATGTGTTTAATTTCACTTATTTCTCTATCCATGGCATTCAATACTTAATATAGATTAACCATACAATGCAAAACAAATATATAGTATGAAATGAAACATAAGAACTTACTGTATTGGCTAGAAATGGACCCCAAGCAGGAAACAAAAAGTGATACTGCGTTGGCCGGGAATCGAACCCGGGTCAACTGCTTGGAAGGCAGCTATGCTCACCACTATACCACCAACGCGATAAGCGTATGGAATGGCTTCAAAATAATTTGTACTCTTTGAAGTCCTCCTTCTCATTTTTAAATACATTTTTACCCTTTCATGCTTTTATTTAGTTGTATAGCACCTGGATTGTCATACGCTGCCATTCTCTGAGGGAAGATAAATAGAAAAATGTATTGTTCCATCAAAATGTGTCTTCTGCATCTGAAAGCAGACAACTCAAGCAAAAGGCTTGTAGGGAAGAGTCTTGGATTGCATGGCTATGAGCCATTTTTCATTTTATTCATTTTTGTTCCCATAATAAAGACACAATTCAAAATAAAGGTCAGTTTTAACAATTTTTTAAGCACTAACTTTGCATATCTCCATTGTAAACAACGTTGACTATGTTTCTGACAAGTGTGGTGCACAACCTACAGAAAACAAGAATACATTCCTAGTAGTAATGGGCGAAACTGACCTGTTTTGCGAAAATTTTCAGAAATGCATTGCAGTCTACGGAGGACAAATTGTGAGACAAATTTTTTTTATTATTTTTACTCCAAGACAATGAAGGTTCTTCAGAATACCTGATTTATTTATTAGACAAACCATTGGAATCTTGGGAAGCTTGTAACAACGTCACACTAGTATGACACAGAGAGCTTCAAATGTCATGCCTATTTGAGCATTAACCAACTGTAAGGAAAAGTGCATGGAATTGCCATACATCAGAGGTGCCCAGAATGTCAATTGCAGTCTACCAGTAGATCCCGGGTTTATTCCTGGTAGACCAGGACCAGCCAGGAGTTAAAACAGGGCTTCCTGGTTGTGATGTCAAAAGTCTCGCGAGATGAGACTTCAGATGCAAAGAAGTTCTTGCTGCACAAAAGTCACAATGCTGCAGTCCAGCAGCTGCCATTTTGATTTCTCCTGCGCCAAGAGAGCAACAGCAGCTGCCGGTGAGAGGACAGATTATGTTAAGACTTCCAGGGAGAGCTATATGTCTCACTTGCCATGAATCTATCTGGTGAATATATAAAAAACTGAAGCATCTACAAGTCACTGATACAAAAAAATAGTCGTTTTTGGAAAAGTTAATCAGAACTTTGTTTTGGGGGCAATCTAGCTTATGGTTCATTATTATGTTCAATGGGCAAAAAAACAATATTGGGCACAATATCTAATAACATTGTAAAGAGCAATTTAGGTTGCAGATGGGCAGGCACTAATATTTCCCATGACCCCTGCGTTCAGTGCTAGTCTTGCCCTAAGAGGGTACCAAACTCTGTGCCAAAATGGAGACTATACTCCAGGAAACAAACTGTGCTAATCAGGAATAAATATTGGCTTGAATGTGACAGTGGTAACAGGTGTTGTCCCATAAAGGTGCAACTGCAGCAACATCCATAGTGCACCATTACATCTTAACTCATGGCTTTATAATGGTTGCATAAAGGGCTGCCATCAGGGGGGCACAGGGGGTACAAGTGTAACTGGCCCGGGCTGAAGACGCGCTGCCCTTCCGAAGTCTGAACTGTCAAAAAGCCAAAGTCCCGAAGTGGCAAAAAGACCAGAAGTCACGAAAACAGCCGAAAATGAAGTCCTGAAGCAACAAAAAGAGCCGAAGTCACGAAAACTGACAAAATTAAAGTCCTGAAGCGCCAAAAAAACCCAAAGTCACCAAAGGAGGCAAAGTTGATGTCCTGAGGCCGCGAGTTCAATTATACTGAACACCGATGTGTGTTTTTTATTTTTTTTTAATCCCCTGGCCACCAATGTTTTATTTTAATACTCTATAGGTCCCTGCCACCAATGTTTTTTTTTAATATTCTCTGGGGCCCCAATTTTTTTTTTAATTTATAAGGGGGCCCTGGCTCCAAGGTTTTTTTTTAAAAAAAAAGTCAAAATAAATATTTGCCATCCTGCTATAAGTTCTTAAAGTAGATCTCATGATGGCATCAGGTGACAAGAGTAGATCGCGAGGTGACAAAGTCTGGGCACCCCTGCTCTAAACTCTATAATAAGCAAGTCAAAGAAATAATTTTAAATAATAAATTCATGTGATTATGAGTCAGTAAACTCATTTTGCATTCAGTGGCGCAGCCCAGGGGGCCCAGGAAATTTTGCCGTATGGGGCCCTGCGATTTCTGATGGCGGTCCTGCATGCCTGAATATAAAGAGCAAACAAACTAAAGAATGTTCAAACTTTTATACATGATATCATGCAATATACAAACTATACAGAATGCCCTGTGGCCTGCAAATCTTTTTTTTTTTAATTAATTCTAATTTCAGAAGCCTGAACCCAATAACCTACTTAAGAGGCAAAGGTCTCCTGATGTAGTTGGGTGAGAAGCCTGTCACACTAATTCTGCTGGTTTAAAAGCCAGACATATTAATGTCATATGCTTTCTGTCTCCATATGCGTTCTCATCTAGTGGTATAACTTGCCGTGATCGTATAGTGGTTAGTACTCTGTGTTGTGGCCGCAGCAACCCCGGTTCGAATCTGGGTCACGGCATCTTTTTCTAAATACATCTTATACTGATCAACTATAGAAAACTATAACATCCATTTATTAAAGTTTGAGACACAGTGATTATGACTTGAACCAGAAAAAAAAGTCAGAGCAGGGTATCCGGGAACCCATTATCCAGAAAGCTCTGTATTATGGGAAGGCCATCTCCCATAGACTCCATTAAATGGGGGTCACTGACCCCGTCTAAAAAACAAATTCTCTACAAAGCTACAAATGTATTGTTATTACTACTTTTTATTACTCATCTTTCTAGTCAGGCCTCTCCTATTCATATTCCAGTCTCTTGTTCAAATCAATGCATTGGTTGCTAGGTTAATTTGGACCTTAGCAACCCAATTGCTGAAATTGCAAGCTGAAGAGCTGCTGAATAAAAAGATAAAATTAAATAACTCAAAAACTACAAATATTAAAAAAAACAACAACAACTTCTAAAAGGACCAGTAACATCAAAAAATGTTTTAAAAAAAAAACTTGTTCATTTACATAGAAATAAAAACACCAAGACAAATTAAACTCTAAAATAGCAAAGCCTTTATTAAAAAAGAACTTACCAAAACTCCACTTCCGTTTCTCTTCAGAAAAGGTGACAGGGCGACCATCCATCCTGCAGCGCTTGATTTCTCCTCCCTGACTATTCTACTAACAGCATGTCCTCTGCCCCCATGTCCTTCTCCAGCTCTTTTTCATCCTGGCGGGGGCAGAGGGCAGTGGGTGGGCTGGAAAGAGAAGGTGGCACCAGGGTGGTGGTGCTGGTGGTAGTTCTGCAGCTGTAGCCCATAGTTATAGCCATACGTCCATATCGAAATGCTGCTGGGGTCCCTCAGGATTTCGCTACTTGTTTGCCTTTTGAACCCTGGCCCTGTAGAGCAAACAGGGGGCTATTAAAATAATAAGCACAAAATACAAAAGAAATAAGTACAATATACAGTGACAATAAAGTTTAAGAGCTTACTGCCAAAGAGGCAAGAAGATGTAGGTTTATGTCTCCATAGAGCTTGCAACCTAAATGGAAGGGCAATTTACAGACACAAAAAATGGGATATTACGCACTAAAAATAAAAAGCTGTTGCATTGGCCGGGAATCGAACCCGGGCCTCCCGCGTGGCAGGCGAGAATTCTACCACTGAACCACCAATGCTTACATGTAATTGCTTTCTAAACCTGACTGTTTTGCCAATTCATCTGTCTCTTTCTGGTGTTAATATTTCTTTAAAGGGCAATTCACTTTCATTAGCAAAACTGTAATAACACATAAAAACCACAGAAATGTGTTCAGACTCACAATATGACAAATTTTGTAAAATTGAAATGGTAATTAGGGGGTGTGGCCACAATAATAGGCGTACACAAACAAATTTGCCATGCTACTTGAAGCTAATCTTTTTGTTCTTCTTTCTATTTCCAAACTGTATATTGTTTTTAAACCAAAGTTTAATCTCAGGGTTGTGGGTTCGAGCCCCACGTCGGGCGTGTAATTATCAACCCACTTAGATAACAACCTTCCTTTTCTTCTTTGAGTCTTGTAAACCTTTACCTTCACAATATTTTATTCTTACTAGTGCTGATTTTCGGGAATTTTTAATTCATTTCAATCATATTAAATGTATAACATTTTAAAATACCTCTTCTTTTCTGTCATTCTTCCCAAGGTTTTCTATATTTGTTAAAAAGTCTAAACAAATACACCTTTATTACTAGCAATTTGGACACTAGAGCAGGAGTGACCATACTTTACTAATGTGAGGTCTTTTAGGGCTGAACTCCACGGGGCGATGCGCTGAGAGGAAGCGCATGCGACAAGATGGATGCACTGAATATAATGTAAGTAATAGAAATATCTGACCCACAAACTGCATGCATCTGATACAACACGACTGTCGGATGCGAACGCCGTACATTGCATCTTCATCCGACAGTCGTGTAGTGTGAGATACATGCAGTTTGTAGCTGAGATATTTCTATTACTTACATTATATTCGGCACATCAGTCTTGTTGCATGCGCTTCATCTCAGTGCGTCGGATCTAAAGACGTCGCACAGTGGAGTTCCATGGAAAATATTACTTAAATATTATATTGATTAATGAAAAGATTTATATTTCTATGTTTAACAAACAACTATTTCTTAAGTAACCGTAACCAACAGTGCTTTCTGCCTAGAAGGTGACAAAATGAAACATCTTCTATTTTGGAAACCTATCAAATCTATACCTATTAAAAAAACAATAAATTTTTTCAGTGCTAATGTAAAGAAATAAAAATAGTATGAAATTAGATATTCAAATATTCTACTTTATCATGAAGAGCAGATTTCTGAATAAACATGCATGAAGTTTCTGTAGTGTAGTGGTTATCACGTTCGCCTAACACGCGAAAGGTCCCCGGTTCGAGACCGGGCAGAAACAATTTATTTTGTTGTTGGCATTGAGGTACACATTGTTATCCTTGAAAAACGGCCTACCACTTCTAGCATGAAACTTTATGTTTTTGTTTGATCTGGATACAAATAGAGACTTGAATGTTCAAAAAAGTAAAAATGCAACTGTCAAGATTTTAAGACTTCTGTGTTAACCATACTCATTATTTTTGGTTTATAAGTGTTACACGGGTCAACTGCTTGGAAGGCAGCTATGCTCACCACTATACCACCAACGCCATAAGCATATGCAATGGCTAAAAATTATTTGTACTGTTTGAAGTCCTCCCTCCCATTTTTAAATACCCTTTTATCCTTTGATGCTTCCATTTAGTTGTATAGCACCTGGATTGTCATACGCTGCCGTTTTCTGAGGGATGCAATATAGAAAAATGTATTGTTCCATCAAAATGTGTCTTCTGCATCTGAAAGCAGACAACTCAAGCAAAAGGCTTGTAGGGAAGAGTCTTGGATTGCATGGCTATGAGCCATTCTTCATTTTATTCATTTCTGTTCCCATAATAAAGACACAATTCAAAATAAAAGTCAGTTTTAACAATTTTTTAAGCACTAACTTTGCATATCTCCATTGTAAACAATGTTGACTATGTTTCTGACAAGTGTGGTGCACAACCTACAGAAAACAAGAATACATTCCTAGTAGTAATGGGCGAAACTGACTTGTTTCGTGAAAATTTGCATAAATGCATTGCAGTCTATGGAGGACAAATTGTGAGAAATTTTTTTATTATTTTACAAGACTCCAAGACAATGAAGGTTCTTCAGAATACCTGATTTATTTATTAGACAAACCAATGGAATCTTGGGAAGCTTGTAACAATGTCACACTAGTACAACACAGAGAGCTTCAAATGTCATGCCTATTTGAGCATTAACCAACTGTAAGGAAAAGTGCATGGAATTGCCATACATCAGAGGTGCCCAAAAGCTTCTTCCCTGACCGGGAATCGAACCCGGGCCGCGGCGGTGAGAGCGCCGAATCCTAACCACTAGACCACCAGGGAGAGATATGATTCTTTGTTACATTAGCTTTTAAAATAAATGCATAACATATTTTTTGCACTGCTATATAATTTATTTTTTTGTAGTGCAAAGACTTACAGAATCCACTTTGCCTCAAGTGCTGCCTAAAAATGGCAGCGCTCTTTTAAGAGGGGCACGTAGGTTTGGATGATTTCTTGAACAAGCATAATAATTATAGGCTATTCTGATACTAAAACCTACAATTAGTATATATATTGGCAGGGCCGCCATTAGAAATCACGGGGCCCCATACAACAACATTTTCAGGGCCCCCTGGGCCCTGCCAACCCGGGTGTCCAAGCCCCGTCCACTCCACATCACAGTTAAAAGACCACACAGACATCAGCGCTAAAACAGTAACCCCACACACAAGTTATAAAAAGCTATTGATGGTCAGGGCCTCTTATAAGTAAAAAAACCATTGGCGCCAGGGCCCCCCCCAAAAAAATATTTTTTTTAAAAAACATTGGCACCAGATTTTTCATTCCACAACATTTTATGGAAACATGAGGCACAGAATATTTCAAAATGAGAAAGGCAAAATCCAGAAACTCCAAAAATAAGAAAATGGTGTAGGACAGAGTAAAGGTGGTCTTAGACAATGCAATTACAATCTTTCCTGGAAAAGATATTGCTTGTTTCAATACACGCATGTAGAGCTCATATACAGGTACAAACAATAGAAATATACCTGTATCTGACTATTCAGCACTATCAGTGGCCGATGTTCGGGTGCCTTCAAAATCTTCTGGCCTTCCCGAACGACGAGCCAGCCGATATCCACATATTTTGTCAACATCAGTCGGATCATCTACCACCATACATGCACCAAATAATGTATGAACATTTGTTTTGTACAATATTATTGGTGCATCTATGGCCACCTTTACTAACACAGAGAATCAAATCCCAAACCCCTAGAAGAAAGATTTGCAGAAAGTGCCCAGATCTTATAGACACAACTCAATATTGATATAAGCAGTGATTTCCTCTTATATCTTCAAAGTGTAGAAGGATGCATTTAAAAATCATTGGATGATATAAAAATGTGAATTTCGAGTAAAGTGGGTGATTAGAATAATGGATTTGAAATACTAAAATACTAAGAAGAGTTTGACATGTTTTTATAACCAGGGAACATGGCCTCCAGATAAGTCGAAACAACCACATTCAAGCTGATAAATCTGTGATTTGGTTTTACTGCCTTATTTTTACAGGGCTGAAGTTTCATAAGTACTTGAGACTTACAAGAAACTCTTCCTCTATTACAAAAATCACAAAACAAGCACCCCAGGTGGGACTCAAACCCCCATTCCCTGGCTTAGGAGGCCAGTGCCTTAAACCCGTCTTTATTTAACTTAGAGCAGATAGGAAACACTTGAAATGCAAAGATATCATTATGGTTTTAGAGGCCAAACATTTGCATGCATTTATACATACAACCGGATGAATTAAAAAGTAAAAAAAAAAAAAAAGTTTATCTTCAGTTTAACATGCCCTTTGTTTTGCAGCTTTAAACCTCAATTCCACAACTGGATATTAATATATTTCAGACAGTAGACGATTGTATGAAGCCATCAGTTTTAAGGGGACAGATATCTCATTTAATGGAAACATGAGGCACAGAAAATATCAAAAAGAAAAAGCAAGATCCTCTAAAGATGAAAAAAATGGAGTAGGACGGAGTTACGAACACATAGAAGCAAATCTCAAACCCCTTGAAGAAAGATGGGCAGAAGGTGCCCCACTAAGTATTGACTCCACTAAGTATTGATATGTTTAAAGTAAAGTATTCAAATAATGAATTTGAATAAATACTAAGAACTTGACAAGTTGACTCTTTTTATGATCAAAATGGTTTCTAAACATGTCTAAATGACCACACTCAAGCTCATTAATATTTTACCCCAGATGGGACTCTAACCAACAATCATAGGCGGAGGGTGATTTTTTTTGTTTGGAGAGGCTAAAGTTGTCCATATACTGGCTAACTTAAAGGGAACTAGTCACCCCGAATTTCTTTTACCCCACCAGAGGGGTGGACTAATAGAGCTTATACGCCGGTTGGGTTAAACAGCAGGTTTTTTTTTCAAAATATATAAAATATATAAAATAAGTGTATTGAAGTGTATTAATATAAGTGTATTAATATAAAATATATAAAATAAATGTATTGAAGACAGTGGGTCCTGGCACATTATACTCAGTGGGAGACAGTGGGTCCTGGCACATTATATTCAGTGAAAGACAGTGGGTCCTGGTACATTATTCTCAGTGGAAGACAGTGGGTCCTGGCCAGAGCTGGACTGGGAGTAAAAAGCAGCCCGGGCAAAAAAAATCAAAGCAGCCCATGTGTAAACACACAATGGTCTTGTACTCAGACACACTTGTAAATTTGGTTAAAGCGTATATATTGGTGTCCACTTTGTGGGTCTGTTCACCTTGTGGGTCTGTTCACCTTCGATGTATGCAAATAAAATGATCCTCAAAATAATTGTGATATACTGGCATAAATGCTATAATTCATCAATGCAGTTGCCTATATAAATCAATCAACGGCTTGAAAATTAAAGTAAAGGTCCAAATTGCTTTTATGGGGAACCACTCTGATGCAATTCAGCTTCTGTTAGTAAATCAGTCCCAGTGTATTTAAAGAGCATTTTTAAACAACTTCCCTCAAACCTTCCTGTTATATGGTAAATAGTACAGGGAATACTTATGCTGACCTGGTTTTCTGGTATATCTCTGTACAGACTATGAGCAATCTTAGGGGGCTGTTCCTGCTGAATTGTGCATAGTACAGGGGCATGGCTATATGCTGCCATAGTTTGTATATAAATGTACATAAAAATACCCCCCATAAATCACATCAGGATTGCAGAGTGGCAATTCCATGCATAAATACCCAAAAATGCATAACAGAAGAATGGCACAACTGTAATTTTTGCTAGCAAGGAAATAGTTAAAATTCACAAGGCAGTGTAATAAATATGATTTGTAGCCTTACTGGGCCAGCATTCTTTCTGCACTATCGGATCGGATCTGCGAAGCTCAGAGAGCAGTGGCGTAAATAATGCAGCCGTGACCCTGCAATGCTGGGACCCTTCAGGAACCTCCCCCCTCCCGGATTTAGTTACGACACTGTATTGAGCGCTCCTTCTCCCAGTCCCTCTTCCCCCGCACAGGAAAAAAAAAAAAAAGAAAACAGATACCGCCCTGGGGGAGGGCTTCAGATCAGTAACTTAGTCGAATTAGGGAAATTAAATGCTAATTTACATATAAGAGCCTCAGGAAAAATGATAGGTAAAATAGAGGTCTGTTTCCATGAAAACAACAATGTATAAGTCAGAAAAACACAGCAAAAAAAAAAAGGAAAAAAACCTTTAAGGGCTAGTCCACACGGGGAGATAGCGACGCGTTTGCGGTCGCGGCGACAAAGCGCCGCGACAGTCGCTGCGACCGGCGCAGGCGACAGTTTTGTATGGGCGCCTATGTAAAAACGCCTGTGCTAACCACACGAGGCGATGCGCTTTTCAACAGTCGCCTGAAAAAGCCTGGCGAGGCATTTTCAGGCGACTGTTGAAAAGCGCATCGCCTCGTGTGGTTAGCACAGGCGTTTTTACATAGGCGCCCATACAAAACTGTCGCCTGCGCCGGTCGCGGCGACTGTCGCGGCGCTTTGTCGCCGCGACCGCAAACGCGTCGCTATCTCCCCGTGTGGAATAGCCCTAATACTTATTCAAGCTGGTGGAGAAGCTGCTGTATATAGTACCTGCGAGTTGAATGAAAGTTGCCAGCATGATGTTCCAACAGCTTCATATCAGTCTCCCTTCTGCCATGCTGCCTTCAGTCTGTAAAGTTTTCCCAGCCACGCCTACTCTGAACCTGGTTGGTACATTTCACTGTCTGTAAAGTTAGCTGCGCTCTGATTGGACAAGTTATACACTAGATATATCCAATCAGAGTGCAACTGATCTCTTCAGCATCGTGGTTAGGAGGCGGACCTTAGCTACCAATCCGTGATTAAAGGAACAGTGCAATCAGCAACAGAGCAGGTTTTATTTTGTTTTATTTCTTTTTATTTTAGGGGTCAGACAGGTTTGGGGAGGCTTAGCCTCCCCAAGCCTTATTGAAAATCCGCCTATGCCCACAATCCCTGGCTTAGGAGGCCGGTGCCTTATCCATTAGGCCACACTGGGGCACATGAACAATCAGTATTTGACATTTTAGTGCTGTGTGTATTCAAAGCAAGTCTGTTGCCTGAGCTTTGGGGAGGAAAGTTTATCCCTCTTAATTTAGAGCAGACAAGAAACACTTGAAATGCAAACATATCATTATGGTTTTAGAGGTAAAAAATTAGCATGCATATAACAAGATGATTTTTTTTTAAGCTTCAGTAAACATTTGCGGCACTAAGCCTCAATTTTTTATAACTTATAGGGGCCCTGGCCACCAATTTTTTTTATATAACTTGTAGGGGCCCTGGACACCAATGTTCTTCTTTCAATGACTTGTATGAGCCTGGGTCACCAATGCCCAATGTTTTTTTTTATATAACTTTTTATAACCATTGCCACCAATTTTTTCAATATAACTTTTAGGGGCCCTGGACTGCATTTTCTTTATAATTTATCGGGGCCCTGGCCACCACCAATTTCTTTTTTTTTTTTATAGCTTGTAGGGACCCTGGCCAATAATGTTCTTTTTTTTACAACTTGTAGGGGGGGGGGACTGGCTACTAATGTTTTTTATGACTTATAGCAGGTCTGTGGCCACCAATGTTTTTTTTCTTTAAATTTTTTTAGTATGTGTGGCCTTTGTACTGATGGGTCGGGGAGGGGTGGCGAGGGGGGCACATAAAATGCTGTGCAGCCCTGTACCCACTACATACATGTTATTTTTGCCTATATGCCGAAATGCAAATTGTAGAGAAATGAATGTGTTATGTGTGCTAATATTTAGTACTTGTTTTCTATGGGCTGGGTTATAGTAAAAATAATGCATTTTTGTCTTCTACTTGTGACTCTTAATAAGTGGAAATTAAAGTAGGAGTTTAAATCTTACATGTATTTATTATAGAGACATCCAATCTATGATGAAATATCTTATCAGTTGGTACATTGTTTTTCCTTTGTATGGCTTTTGAATTATTATAATGTAATTTGCCTCTTCCCAGCCTGCAAAGAAAATGCTATCTAAATGTTGTATCTGGTAACAAAAAACGGTTGACTCTAAAGTTTCAGTGTTATTGTTTTCATGATTTCTAACCTCTACTATTACTATTCCATTCTTCTGACATTCTAAACTCTCCCTCGTTGCTTCAGTATTTAAGTCATACCAAACATACAGCAGTAAAAATTGCAAGCCTAAGAGCAAGAGGGAACAAATTGCCAAATAATTCAGAAAATACCAAACTAAAAAACCCAACCTCTACCTTGCCACCCCACATATTGCTCCCTTACCTCTCCCAAATGTAGGTAACTAGCATGTAGATATGTTTAAAAAGCACTTAGAATCCGTATAAGGTAAATATTTATGTAACAAAGTCTTTGTCTCAGAGCCCGGATAGCTCAGTCGGTAGAGCATCAGACTTTTAATCTGAGGGTCCAGGGTTCAAGTCCCTGTTCGGGCGCTAGATGTTTTACAAAGGGTATACCTCCCTATTAAAATACCAAACGTTCTTTCCAAGCACTTAACATATTGATGAATTGGTTCACTTCTCAAAATGTTTTTGGTCTGATTAAAACCTGCCAAGAGCTATATGTAAGAGGCTATTTTATTCATATTCCAGTATTTTAGTCAAATGAATGCATGGTTGCTGAATAAAAAGCGAAATAACTCAAAATACATAAACGTTTCCATAAAACATGAAAACCAATTGCAAATTGTCTCAATATATCATTCCCTATATCATACTAATAGTTAACTCAGAGGTGAACAACCCCTTTCATATTCATGCCAATTGGTGCCAGATCGCCCTGTTCTAAAATGTGATACTATTTAATTAAAAATGAACAGTAAGTACATGGGGTCACCATGATCATATAATGGCTAACACTCAAAATTGCACCTACTATTATCATACTACATACTGACCCCTATTTACAAACATTGAATAGAAACAAACCCAATCAGGTTTTCTATTTAGTGCAGACACAGAATGCTGTGATATAAAGATGCAATTCCTTCTCTCCAACAGTTAGGAGAGTTGTAAAATTCCAAGGGGCAGTAAAATGCTACATGCAGAACAAAGTATAATTACTTGCTTAATTAAATAATCCTGGAACAACCAATTAAGCAGTTCTGGGAGCAAAGTCAAAGTCCCATTCTTACAGTACACAAATTGCTACATGGTTCCAATTAGAATATGAATGTAAACTGTCAGCAATAGGTTTCAAAAAAAGAAAGGAAACCAAACACATGGCCAAAAGTCCAAATCAACCACAGCAAAACACACTTGCCGTGATCGTATAGTGGTTAGTACTCTGCGTTGTGGCCGCAGCAACCCCGGTTCGAATCCGGGTCACGGCACTTTTTCACCCTTGTTCTAAAATTTGATACTATTTCTTTAACAATGAACAGTGAGTACGAAGGGGCGGGCGTGGCCTAAGAGCGCATGTGAGCGCACGTACATCTCCCTGGCTCCTGACCCGGTGCCGATATTGTGCAGATTCTAGCAGTCCCAGGGTTCTAAATTAAGCGGAGAAAGGGAGCGGAAGCCTCTGCCGACATGCCTAAGAAAAAAGACAAGCAGCAGCCACTGCGACTCACCGCATTCTATGGTTCTCAGCCGAAGACGCCAAACCAAGACGACTCCCAAGATGGCGCCCAGCCCTCCTCCTGCAGATCCTCTCCACAACGCGACGCTGAACTGGAGCGGCAGACAGCTAAGTACAGAGATAGTACACAGCATATTACTGAGTCGCATTTGAAGGCGCTACTAGCGCAATTGAGAGAGGACATATGCTCAGATACAAAACAGGCAGTGCAGGACATAAAGTCTGAGCTACATGAGATTGCTGCTCGCACTGACCACATTGAAGCTAAAATGGAGGAGTTAGTGGAGGCACATAATACCATGGCTGATACAGTGGAAGCGCAAGAGTCAATGATCTCTATGCTTCAAAATAAATTGGCTGATGTAGAGGACCGTTCCAGAAGGAACAATATTAGGTTGCGGGGAATTTCTGAGGATATTACGCAACAGCAGCTCTGTCAATATGCACAGGATTTAATACTTGCTTTGCTCCCAGAAACACCTGCTGACCATCTCCTCATTGATAGGATCCACAGGATCCCCAAGCCTAGAAATGCGCCAAGTGAGGCCCCCAGAGATACCATACTACGGATTCACTTCTTCCATATAAAGGAAAACTTGCTGCGCTATTCCAGGCAACACAAATCGTTCCCAGAGCCCTATGGGAAAGTACAAGCTTTTGCTGATTTCTCTGCGGCTACCATGGCTAAAAGGCGTGAATTAGCTGGCATAACGCAAATTCTTCGCCAACACGATATACCGTATAAATGGGGTTTCCCTACAAAGCTATTGGTTCATTGGCAGAATTCCACAAAAACAATTTTAACTGTGGAAGAAGGGAAGCAGGCACTAGCGAAGTGGAACGTGCCACTTACAGCGCCACTCAAGTCGAGTCAACAACTTGGGAAGATGCATGTTGGTACTGATAAAGAAAAGGGAGACGGCCATGCAAACACTTGATTACCCATGCTTCATGGAACCACAACCCCAACCCTGGGTCGACCACTTTAGTATATGTTCCAGGCACCGGAACGGGAACAGTTGAGTTTTTACACCCTCGTTACTACCCCCCTACCACTTTCTCTCCCATTGCAGGACTGTCTGCCCGCTTCTGGGCATGTATGCAACAAGAGACCAGCCGCATGCGCTGGATGGACTGTACATAAGTTCTAAATTGTATGTTTTCTTTTTTTGGTTTTCCTTTCTTCTTCTTTTTTTCTATCCTTTTCTACCTCTTCCTGGGAGACTGGCAATTATGTTGTTATGGCATGTTGATATACTGCTAAGGGGTCAGCTAGAATGGACACAGAATAGCAATTCTATTAGTCAATATGGTACTTAAATGCATATCTATTAATGCTAGGGGCCTGAACACCCCTCGCAAACGTCTGTTGGCCCTTGCAGACTGCAAGAAGCATCAGGCGGATATTGTTTGGATTCAGGAAACGCATTTCTGTTTGAAAGATCAAATGTCTATTGGCAATAAATATTACAAAATGATAGCAGCGGCACCTTCGCAAACTAAAAAACGGGGTGTAGCTATTTTAGCTAGGACGACCCTTAATATTGCAAGTGTGAAACATTTAGCTGACCCCAATGGCAGGTGTTTAATTGTTGTGTGCACGGTGAACCAACAGCAGTACACGCTAATGAATCTTTACTCCCCCAACACAAACCAAAATTTGTTCCTGAAACAAGCTCTTGAGCAACTTCAGAATTATAAGCAGGGTACTGTTATCATTGGCGGAGACTTTAATAATGTTCTAGACCCCAACATGGATAGATCACCACCGGCAACTGCATTACCTCCACATTACTGTACAGAGGTGACCAAAAAATCCCTGACATTTACGAAATTGCTAGCTCAATATAACCTGTATGATGTCTGGAGAGTGCAAAATCCAACTTTGAAGGATTTTTCGTATTATTCGCCCCACCATAAGTCCTACACTAGAATAGACCTATTTTTGACCCAGCCTCAAACTTTAAATGTAATCTCCCAATGTACAATTCGAAATACGACATGGACTGATCATTCCATGGTCGCATTCACACTGCAGGAAAAATATCGGTTTACTACGCGACCCCCGTGGAGACTTAATAACGCTCTGTTAATGGATAAAGCTGTCAGTAACCAACTAACAAATAATCTAACTGAATTTTTCCTTCACAATGATAGCAAAGACATAGCTGACTTAACGCTTTGGTGTACACATAAGGCGGTGCTTAGAGGACAACTAATCAGTATAGCCTCCCATAAAGCAAAAGTAGCGAAAGCTCACCAGGAACAGTTACTTAAAAGTATACAGGATCTAGAGCAGAAAAAAAGGACTTCCCCCACGCCTGACATTGTAACCCTCCTAAATAGACTTAAAGAAGAGGTTAACCTACTTATTCTCAGCAAGTGTCATAACCAACTTATCAAACTTAAAAGCATGCAATACGCCATGGGAAATAGAGCGACTGCCATTCTTAAAAGGCAACTTATAAAACAGCGAATGTATCATCGCATTGACAAGATTCAGACACCTGCCCAAGAGACTAAAATAAACCCCACAGACATAGCGGATGTGTTTGCCCAATTTTATAGCGACTTATACAATTTAAAAGATAGTTCCTCCACGGCGCAACCTTTAGCGGTTGATATTAAATTATTCTTACAACAACTAAATTTGCCACTCCTGCCCTCTTCTATGATCCCAGCTTTAATAGCCCCTCTCAGTAGGGAGGAGGTCCTACAGGAAATAAAAAATCTGCCACAAAACAAAGCCCCGGGCCCAGATGGCTTTACAAATAGATACTACAAGGCTTTCGCCAATGTCCTTGCCCCCTACCTGACTAGAGCTTTGAATGCTGCAGCGACTACTGGGCAGTTCCCCCAAGAAATGTTGCAGTCATATATATCAACTATATTGAAACCGGGGAAAGACAGTACCAGGTGTGCTAACTATCGTCCTATATCGTTGTTAAATAGTGACCTTAAAATCTACGCATCCATATTAGCGAAACGCCTGCAGTGCGCCTTGCCACACATGATCAACACTGATCAGACGGGCTTTGTTAAGGGTCGCCAGTTGCATGATAATACGAGGAGGCTCATTACCATGATCCATCAAGTACATAAACACAGAATCCCCTCAATCCTGTTAGCTTTAGACGCTGAGAAAGCGTTCGACCGAGTGAACTGGACTTATTTAAAATTAGTTTTAGAGGAGTTTGGCATTCCTAATTCCATTATCACGGCTATTTTAGCCCTTTATTCTACTCCAACGGCCCAGGTCAACATTCATGGATTCTTATCTAGGGCCTTCCCCCTGTCGAACGGTACTAGACAAGGATGCCCGCTGTCGCCTCTTATTTACATTTTAAGTATAGAGCCACTAGCCCAAGCCATTAGGAACTCCCAGAGAATTCAAGGTGTGACAATAGGACCTCTGAACCATAAAGTCCTACTATTTGCAGATGATATTGCGATATTGCTCACTAACCCTGACATTGCCTTACAGGAACTGTTTGATTTGATTGGACACTTTGGCAGGTTGACATATTATAAACTTAATATCACTAAGACCCAAGCACTACCCATTTCTTTGCCTGAGCCGGCTACAATTGATTTTAAGCTTAAATATGAGATGGACTGGCAGACTACAGCAATCCATTATCTTGGTGTGGAAATTACAGCAGACCCGACACAACTTTACAAATATAATTTTGCATCCATGCTAAGGGACACGCAGACGACCTTGAATATGTGGCAGACGACATACATCTCTTGGTTGGGGCGGATAAACGCAATCAAAATGCTGATAATCCCCAAAATCTTATACAAATTTAGAGCGTTGCCCATCCCACTGTATAACTCCTTTTTCCAACAAATCCAGAGACTGCTTCTCTCTTTTATATGGAACTATCGGAAACCAAGGATCTCTCGAGCAGTGCTGTACGCACAAAAAAGAAAAGCAGGGCTGGCCTGTCCAAACTTACAGTCCTATTACAAGGCCACAATTTTGGAGCAACTGGCTGATTGGCATTTACCCCACGGGAGTAAGAAGTGGGTGGACATGGAGAATTGGCTCCACAAATCCCTTTCTGGCCACACTAGCCTCTCACATGTCTGGTCTCTGGGAAAGCATTCTCACACAAATTTGGGACAGTTGTCTCCGCCGATTGCTGCTACATTGACAACTTGGTATACAGTAAACGCTAATAGACAGCTCAGCAACCCATTATCGGTGTTGGCACCCATCTCTATTCTTGGAGAAGTCATTCCGGACCTGAACCTAAAAACCTGGCAACAACAAGATATAACTAAAATTGGAGATCTTTATGATCAGAATGGGATGAAACTCTTCTCCAGCTTACAATCAGCGTATGGCCTGCCTGACACCCAACTCTATTCCTATCTCCGAATTCAACACTACTTCCAGGCAAATAGCTGGCAGAGTGCAAACCCACCGACTAGATATGAAATGAAATGTTGGCATACCCAAAGATCCAAGAAAGGAATCACTCTAGTCTATAATACTCTTATGCAAAACACATCCAGTCAATTGCTGTCGGCAAAGGCAGCGTGGGAAAACGACTTGCACCTGTCGATAGATCTAGAGACGTGGGAGTATCTCTTTGGCCAAACGTCCAAATTCTCTAGGGCTCTTAACCATCATGAGCTAACGGCAAAAATAATGTACCGATGGTATATGACGCCGGAGAAACTACATAAAGCCTTCCCTGAGGTACCAAATGTTTGCTGGAGGTGCCAGCTGGATGTTGGGACTCTGCTGCATATCTGGTGGGTATGTCCATTGCACAAAGATACTGGTCTATGGTCAACCGAATGATAACGGACTCCACAGGAATATCCCATACACTGTCCCCAGGAATGGCCCTACTTGGTCTGTTTGAAATACAAATGGATAAACCAACCAAAAGACAGACTATTCAAATATTGTTAGCCAGTAGAAGCCTGTTGGCTAGGAACTGGAAAAGTCCCTCGCTACCATCTGCTGCGGAAGTCCAGTCGGAAGTGGACCGCATACAACTATATGAGAGAACAGCCCAATGGACTATTTAATCCTTACCAGAATTCGTTTTTTATCTTTGGTCTCTCTATCTTCTTCTTTATTATTTATCTGCAATGTTCGCATATGCCAGTGACCAACCCCAGGTTGTTCTCTTCTCCCTCTCCTCTTCTTCCCGCTCTTCTTTCTCTTCTTGACTCAATCCTTTCTCCTGTAAAAGGAATATTGTTAAAACTTTTGACAAATTGTTAATAAAAAAAAAAAAAAAAAAAAAAAAAAACAGTGAGTACATGGAGTCACCATGATCATATAATGGCTATCACTCAAAATTGCACCCACTGTTAAACTAAATAAAATCGGAGTCATCACAAATTTAGATGTTCTCATCATACTACATACTGACCCCTATTTACAAACATTGAATAGAAACAAACCCAGTCAGGTTTTCTATTTAGTGTAGACACAGAATGCTGTGATATAAAGATGCAATTCCTTATCTCCAACAGTTAGGAGAGTTGTAAAATTCCAAGGGGCAGTAAAATGCTACATGTAGAACAAAGTATGATTACTCTCTAAATTAAATAATTCTGGAACAATCAATTAAGCAGTTCTTTTCATTTTATACGTTTGGAAAACTGCAGTCCATCTGATGTAAAATAAGAACAAAACCGCTACGCTACGCTGTGGGGGCTACAACCCACAACCCTGAGAATAAGAGTCTCATGAACTACCGACTGAGCTAGCCTGGCAACTTGAAGCACTGTATAATAAGCATGGTGCAACTACCCATATTACCCGCAGTACAGACTGCAACTTTCATAAAACTTTTAAAATTGGACAATCTGATTAAAATATCTACCCACTGCATACATACATGTATGTATGTATGTATGTATGTGTAGCGCTATAGTAAACTGACTTGTGCTAGGGCCGTTTACTCTACTTTCCTTGGTGGGCTGAGACCACCGATGAGCTCTCTTTCTCAGGGGTAAGCCCTCGCAACGTGGTGGAGGCAAGGGTGTAGTGTAACTGTAACCTGATGCAATAGCACAATGATGGGCGCCAGTAGTTCTTTAACAGTTGAACCAAGAACAATATTTATTGAACAAGAGCACATAGATCATTTAGCACATTGATCCACAATGGAGTATAGAACATACACAGCAGCATAAAGGAAGCATATACTCACAGCACGTATAGGCTGAATCCCCACAGGCTAGGGAATAAACAGCAGAGAGTAAGTTGACAGCATGTGATGGGTATTGCCCAGTTTTCAGGATATCTTCCAGTGGCAGACTAGGGGAACTCCTGACATCCCTATCTCAACACTTGGTTCCCTACTCTGGGTCAGTAATACCCTGGGATCTTAATCCCTCTAATCTCCTCGGCGGAGCCTTGAGCTGCTCAACTATTTAACCTCTCTATCACTCCTAGAGCGATCTATAAAACGAATATAGCTATCTAATTACTAGGGCCAAGGCGCCTAGGGTCAGCATCACCCATTCCCTTCCAGCCTGCTTGGTTGGGCTAAAGCAATGGACCCAGAGCACATGGTTCCTAAACCTTTTATACTCTGGCACAGTGCCACTAGTGTACACTGTGTGAACTGCAGGGGTTACATAAGCACAAGGTCCCCATAATGACCCACTGAGGTTTCCATATTACTAGGGATGTGCCTGTCTGTAAAGTGTAAGGGTGTCTAAGATTTTCACATCCCTACATTCTCCCCCTGGTGAATGCCTTCCGTCCCGGCAAGGAACCTTTCAAAGAGCAAATACTGAAAATATAGCAGTTAAGGCACATCATGCAAGAAACCTTTTCAGAGACCAAAAATACATTGCATTTCTATACCATTACCTTATAACCTCTTCGGGGTAACTCTCCTGAGTAACCCAGGTACAATGGCATAGCTGGAAAGAAACAGATCAATAGCAACAGTTTCATTCATGGGCAGGTAAACTTTATCAGTAAACACCTGCAAAAGAAGGTACAAGTTAGAGATACTGCATTTCAAACACATCAGTATTCTAGTCCATCAAATAGTCGAACCCACAGTCCTTTTCCAAATGCACTTAGGAGGGTAAAAGGGAAAAATTGGAGAAACCTACCAACGGGCAGGTGTTACTTGAAACAGTCCTTAGACCTAACTCCAAGAGGAGCAAAAGAAGAAAAGTCCTTCCCTGAAGAAAGTTCAATCACTGTGGAGGGACTGAAAAATGTAACCGAACACACTCCCAATGGAGCATCATCAATGGAAAAACAAACCACCACCCACCAGGGTGAAATACTTGGTGGGGTTGTACTTTCCACAGCTCTTCACAGCATTTTGAAGAATAGTGCGGCCATACCACCACTCTTTCTCGATGGAGCGCAGGTATTGCCAATCTTGCTCACGCCTCACCTTATCGGGGTTTGTAAGACAACTGTGGTGCATCTTCTCCTTTCGCAGGATCTCATCGATTAGCCAATTCTCATAAGATGCAGCCACCTTTTCGTACACCCACAGAGGAGCATAGGGCATGAAGTAACCCCATGTTCGGTGCACATGGAAATTTATCACTCTTTGTACTCTGGACACAGAGGTGAACACATTCGGATCTGCCCGTCCTGGCAGCACCCAGAAATCTTTTTCCTCCTCTGGGCCTATGATAGGAGGAGCAATGAAGCTACGAGGCACTTCTGTAGGAGGGCCTGGACCATGCTCAGCTTCTGGAGTCTCCTCATACTCTTCCCATCCTGGAACTGGTCCTAAGGGATTGTCGTCCTTAGGCTTGGGAATAGCAGCCAGCAAATTCTTTTCCCTCTCCAGGGATATCTTTCCCCACTCATAGTGGTACAGCTCAGCCACTTGAGTGCTCTCTCCTGGCTCACTAGGGGTTTGAGGCACAATCACTTTGGGGCAGACAGGATTGGTTGGCTCACTCACCAGAGACCTTTTGCTTTGGCACCGAATCTGTGCAGGAACTTCCAGTATGGATTCATCAGCACTGTTCACACTGGAGGACATCAACTTATCCAGCAAATCCTCATCATCCTCCAATATTGGAGGGTCTCGAATGGAAGGTGCTATGGGTGCAATGGGCCCCAATTGTTTGAATGAAAACTTTCTCCAGTCCACGTCATGGCCTATGACTGGAGTTGGAGTAGGAACAGCAAGGGCTGTATAGATGGTGACAGTCAAATCCCCACAAAGCTTGGAATCACTGAGCAACACTTTGCGGGATGAAGACTTTGATTCAGAAGAATTAGACCTCACATGAGGAGCGGCAGCTCCTGGAACAACCATAGGAGTTTTGGAAACTGGAGATTCAACCAGCGGGTTCTCTGTTCCAGAATTTGAAGCATGCTGAAAGTATTCCTCCTCCGAGGATATAGAAACAGCGTCAGGCCTGCAGGCCACATCAACTTCAGGCGCGTGCCACGCCCTTTCCAGACAGTCTTCTGGTAGCGGGTCAGGTGCAGGCACACAACAAACGGGGGCCCCTATAGCAGAAGGGGTACACACTTCTCCCCCTGGTGCATGCAACACTGTGGTAGACACAACCAAAGGTGTAGGCATCACGGCCATCAAAACATCACATAAGCCCTCAGGCTTCAACGAAGGGGTAGTGGAGCACACATCTGCCGTCCAGCCGGACGGGTTGATTTCACTGACCGCAGCCGCGGTCACGGGCACATCTCCCTCAAGCGGAACCACTTCGGTTGGGGAGGCACAAACTGAATTGAGCGAAGACTCACTGGGTGACTTATCTAGTACGGGTACAGGTACAAAGGCCGGCTCTAGCGGGGGCTTTGGGACCTTCTCTGGGACAAGTTCTAGTGCGGGGGCCGCAGCCGCTGACACCCCCGGGGCCTCCTCTATCTCTTGGTAGACAAGAATAGTTTTGCTGCTCACCTTGTCCCGTATCTTCTCCACCAATCGAGGTTGATCAGCCCGGTTAAATGGTCCCATCCATAAGCGGGCCTCGCATTGCGAACACACGCCATCCGGGTCCTCCAAGGCGTTGGGCGCTTCCATATCACACACGCCACAGGCCGGAATCATCATTCCCCTTTCGGTTGGGGTAAAGGTACCCTGGTATACATACTGCCGCTCGGGCTTCACCCGGGTAGTAGCACAGGGCAGAGGCTCCATGGTAGGCTCCGGAACCTCCGGTTCAATAACAAATTCAGCCACAGGCTCAACAAGTGGTTCGGCAATGCACTCAGCAATTGGTTTGTCCACACACCTATCTGACTCAGCCGAGTCTAACAGCATGGAAACCAAACTCAATATGGCAGCGGTACTATCCTCCAGGGTGGGACGTCGCGCCATAGCTCGGGTAACACCCCCTTGGGATAATCTGGTACGCCCTTTTCTACTTTTTCGCGCGTTTCCCTTCTTAACCCATGCAGGGCAGGGCGTTGGCTCTGGAGATTGCGCAACACAAAATTCCTTCACAGCAACTTTTCCTACACGAGGTGGTATAGGTGGCGGTGAAGGTGGTGGTGTGGTAGGGCAACTGTCCACCAATGATTCTGTTCCCAGGGCCAAACAAACAGGTTCCTCAGCTAGCATAAAGTCATTAAAGTCTATGGCATCAGCAGCTAGGAATGGATTTAGCCCAGGGGTAGACATTTTAATTTCAGCGTACTCTGTGTCATTGATGCTACAACCGTTTTTATTTTCCCATAGACTAGAGCTATAGTAA